>NC_137541.1:163298337-164498337 GCF_963082525.1 Nesoenas mayeri
CTAGTATCTAAAATTATATGGTTAGGAATTATTAAATTAAACAGTAATTTAAAAATACTGAAACTAAAAGCTAAAATGAACTTGCAAATTACCACAGATAAGACCAAACAGCAGTAAACTGTTTTGCATCTGATACTTATTAATTTACACACTAAGTTCATACGGGAGTTCCAAGTTATTAGCAGCAAGACATAGACATTAAAAGTTTGGAGTTTGAAGAAACACTGAAATTGCACACTGAGGAGAATATAATTTGTATAATCTGCATCTGTAACTCTATTGGTAGAAATCTCAGGTATTTTTTTTCTTTTTATGTCTTTAAAAATAAAATACTTGTGTGAGGTAGAAGGTTGCCTTTACTCCACCTCTGTATTTCACTTAATTCAGTGGTTGCTGAAAGGCAGACGTGATTTTTAAAAAGTTATTTCAGGTTCTATATACACCAAAAATAGTATTATTCTTCTATTCATATTTGTACACCTTCTGTTTATCTCATTTCAGTACAGTCAGACTGTCAGGGTTTTGTCTGAAGGTTCCATTTTATCACTACAGGTGAACATCAACAGTGTTTGTTCATCTACACTTACCATACCATCTTTCTCCTGCTGAGCTGTGCCCACTGAGAAACAGACCACTTCTGCAGGTAGAGACAAACTCTTTGAGGAGTATGTCCATTGGGAACAATAGAATAATGTGGGATCATACACACTGGTAATGCTAGTTCACTTGGGAACATGAACTACACAGAGAAAAAATAAGTAAAATCAGCATGGTCACCTGCTGACACCAGGATCACAATGTGATGACCTCATCTGTCCTGAAAGAGTAGCACCATTAGTCACCATGGTGACTAATCCAATGTTAGTCTGACATATAAACACAGAAAAAACAACTCTCCAATCATAATTGACCACATATTTGATAAAAAGATACGCCCTTCAGTGAACTATAAATTTCTGTTTCTGTCTCTAATTTGTAACAAAAGCTATTTTTAAAATAGTGATTTTAAAACAAAGGGTAGCAGTCTTTAAATTCTGGTCTCAATAACTGTTAAATTATCAGTGATCATTAATTTGACTGACACTTAACAAGAACAGCTCTGTAAGAGGTCCCATTTGATGTTGTGCTTTTGATATATTCCTTGTGAACTTCTTCTGTGTGATATTTATTTACTGAAGCTAGGTCAGATACTTGTATCAAAAAAACTCAACCTGTTCTATCAAGCCAATTTCAAATCAGTAACAGCTGCAAAACTTCAACTGTATCTTTTTTTTTTTTTTTTTTTTTTTAAATTCAGTTTCTTTACAAAAAGGTAACAAACCAGTCATTTAGTAACTCAGTAATAGAGCTGGCTGATTATTGAAAAATAAAATAATGTGTGTTTATTTGAATAAAGACAAAATTTCACAGGAAATATTCAAAATCTATGATGGCAATTTTTCTAAGGCTGAATGCAGAAATCTTTGTTTCCTTAAATGGTTACAGAATGCAAACAATTCAAAATGGTTGCAATAATTTGCATTCACTACAAAAGTTTCTTTTAAGTATTGCATTTTTTTAAGTTGGCTACATGTTTTTTCAGACAGTATCTGCTTCCAGAACTGGTAACATCTGCTGTTTACAGTTCTACTGGACTAATGGTAGAAATGGTATGCAAAAGAGACTCATTTTTATACTTACTACCATAGCAGTCAAATTCCGCTGATAGACCTCCCATGTTACACAACTAGAGGGTCGTAAAAGGGGTTGTACCAGCAGAAGGAGAGGACACAACAGATGATGCAAAACTGACCAAAGAGGTATTTCATCCCATATACCTCAGTTTAAAACTGAGGGATCACAAGACTCTTGCTCTTTTCTTTCATGGTTGGCATATGAAGGAGACCCTGCCCATTGTTCTCCTGACTCTGATTTGAATCCATGCATTCCTGAATCCAGTTCCCATCTACTGCTGAGTCCAGTCCAGGATTTCTGGCTGTCTGCCCTGCAGCTGCTGGTATAGCACCAGCTCCCCTGGCATGCAGTTCCATGATCATCCAGGAGACTTAATATTGGTTTTGTATATTTTGCATTATTTCTCTCTTTATTAGTATTATTAGTAAAGCTGACTTCTTCGTGACTTACCTACAAGTTGTTCACTGATTCATGGACTTTATGCAGGACAATTTGTTAATGGAGAAATTGACAAGCAATTGACAAGCCATGGTGGGAAGGCAAAACCCTTCTCTGTTCTTGTGAACTTCAAGATAGCAAGAGAACAGCTGTATAACTTTTCTACATTTGAAATTTTTCTACAGGAGACTCATCCAGTGCACTTGCTAGCTGTGGAAATCAAGGCAATATTTATTCACTGGGAAAATGAAGTGCTGAGACGTGTTATAATGGAGGAACTAAGTCACATGTAAGAAGTACCAGAGATCTAACAGAGGCTTATGACTGTTGTTTGAATGTCCTTATTTTGTTGATTATCTCTCAGAATCCCCATCAAATACACATTCATAACTATATGGACAAGTTTTATAATGGTGATATCAGATATTTTTAAAACTTATTTCTCAGGGTTATAGGTAGGATTGATCTGCTCTAACCTGGTTGTCTGCACATTAGATGGCTAATCCTAAGTAAGTCACCTTAGACTTGTCTTATTTTTAATATAGAGAAATAAGCACCTTCCCGAAGTGATTGATCTTGTTTTGTGAGAAGGTGACGTAAATTAGATGAACCATTCTCTGGAAGTGTCTGTTTCTTGCCTTTGACTGTAAAGGCAGTCTAGCATGTTTAATCAGATATAGACATCTACATTTTTTACATCTAATACTAAATTGAATCCTACACTTAATTGCTTGAGAAATATATGCAAGGACTTTGAGTTACTTGATCTTGTATTCTGCTTCAGTGATCTTCTACACTTCTAAATATTCTTATACTAATTTTAATATAAACCTTCAGGATAGGATTTACTTCATCTGTAGCTTTCTGTCTGCCTCTTTCTATAAAGGAAGATTAATATATGTGAGCTAGTCATCTTAATTTGTATTTTACAATGAATATCTAATTAGTGCAGTTAATATAGTTTGATATCTATATGGGGTTGTTGTAGTTTATTCTCCAGAAATATTTATTTCCAAATCATGTAAAGGGCTCCCCTCATAACTACCTCAGCTGCAGATGTCTGTCCTTAAGATTTCTAAAATCAGACAGATGATCCTTAGTGTCCTGCTCTCAATACCAAGAAATTTTCGTCATATGCAACTGTAAGAAAACTGTGAATTAGTTAGAGGAAGTGTTATTCTCACTTAAATTTAGCTACATACGAGTTAGACATCTAGTATAGTCCATCCAGCAAAATTCCCTCTGCTATCATAGAGAGAAAATAGGTATTTCCTAAGTGGGAAACAACTTGGCAACTACTGTATGCTTTTTAGACAGTGAGACTTAGGTGAGACAAATCCAAAACAGGTAAATGCAGTACGTCGATATAGTGGTCAATTTGCCTTTTTTTACCTTTTTTTTTTTTTTTTTTTCTCTCTCAATTAACATGCAAAAACATGTACTGAAGTTCTCGTTTGTGTTCTCTTTTATCTTGCGAAATATGTTTCATCTACAATGATTATTTATCCATGTAAAATAGGAATATGATGCTTCTCTCTTTCAAAAGCCAAATATAAAGAGTAGTTGCTATGTTTATGATGCCATAATTAGTGGAGCATGAAAGGTATTTGGCTGATAAATTGGCTGGAGTATATTAAAAAAAAAAATAAAAAATAAAAAAAATAAAAGGTCTTTCCACCAAACAAAAAACATCTAGCTGATATTCATAGAACAGGAATATGGTTATCTGAGCTTCCTCCCTAACTAGTAGGAAGAGGTAGTCCTCTTCAGATGTTGATATAACTAAGACTGAATTGCCTTTTAAAGTCTCTTTTTTTATTTCCTTTTCAACTAATGACAGAGTGAGTTCATAATGTATAGGATCCCAATCATATGTTTTGAATAAGTGACTAGAATTAAGGAGGAAGAAACAAGGTCAGAGAGGGAGGTCTAAGGAACAAAATTCGTGCTCACAAACATGTGACTGTGAAGGAACAATTATGTTTCTTCAGTGAATATATTTATCATAAAAGATTGTGACAAGGAGCAATCAAGATGTGATCTAGCAATGGAATTCTCATGCTAAAACAGTAAAATGTTTTTGTTTATGAGACATATATCTGAAGACAGTTAATTACATTTTCACCTTTCTAACTTCAGGACTTTTGAGGCAAAGGGTATACGTTAGTATATACATGTGTGTTTGTGTATACATGTACATAGATGAATGTGAATACAATAACTTTTGTGCCTTTTTAAATGTTTAAACAGAAAGAATATAAGCACATCCTACAGATAAATCTAGGTGGTATAAGTTAACTTGTCAGTAAGATATAAAGTAATGATGGATGACTATTCTCAGGACTATCTTCCTTCAATCTGTTTTAATTATAGCAATAATAACCATTGACATTTTTTTCACACCCTCTCACAAAGCTTTCTTACCATGACAGAAGCAGATGAAAGACCTTGACTTTTAAACCTGCACAATAGTTGTACTAGATCAGCAAAAGGTAAAGATCTTACTCATCAAGTAAGATTCAAATATTCTTCAGCTGTGACAAGCATGTAGACCCAGCAAATAAACTTCAAAGAAAATGTAGATGTTAAAAAGGAAAGAGTAAGCATAATTTTTTACAGATTCCTTTGAAGGCAATGTAAAATGTCACAGTGTGAATTCAAGCAGTTTAAATAGGTTGCCATGTAATTTAAGACCTAAACTAATTACTTAAAAAACACTTTTTTTTTTTTTTTTTTTTTTGTTAAGGTTGTATTTGTTTTGCAATGAGAGTGACTGAGAATATTTACTGTTGAATAGATGAAATTGTACATAATAGACCCTTGATTTAGGTTACATAGTTAAGCTAGAAATTCAATACCACAGGCACCAATACTTACTTAGTCTGGCATAAACATTATTGCTGGAGCTTTTCCACCTTATACAACTAATAAAAAAATGGATTTAGGCAGGGCTGTAGTACAACATTCTCCTTTTGCTGTCTGTATTATTGTTCTGCCCACCACCCAAAGAGAAACAGCTTCTGAGGAGAGTATTGGAGTATTTCTGAAATAAATTTGTGTCCGCTGCAAGCAGAGAAAAGAAGTAACTACACTTTTTACTGTAACAGTTTATCTAGATTCCCCAAAAGTAGAGATACTGGTTCAAATCCCTTTGGCAGAGCAGGGAATTGAGACTTTCCATAAACTACTAAGTCCTCAAACTATTGAACTAAGGGACTGGAAACAAGTACTGCTATCATTTATTCCTCTTCTGTTGCACTATTTTTTTTTTTTTTCCCTTCAGACATATTAGTTGGTACATTTTTCCTACATTTACACACATACATAAGAATAAATGTTTAATATAGAAACAAATGCATATCATTATATGCTTATAAGTATTATACAACTTAGTAATGATAATAATAATAATAGTGGAAGGGACTGAAGATTCTTGAAGTCTTCAAATTCATCATAAGTCTAGCCTTACTATTCATGGCTAAATATTAACATAGGTGGAGTACAGGGACTGTAATTGCACTGTGTAAGTGCTCTGTGCTCATTCTAATAATCTTTGGTCTATCTGATAAATGTGCTACTGTGTCTATTTTGATTTGTATGTAGATACTTAAAGTTTAATATTTGATCTTGTGGAGTGGGACATATCCATCAATGTGTGTATTTCTCACAAGTATCATACACTTTTTCTCAGAATAAGTGTTATTGGAATTTTATAAGGTAGAACTGCATCTACTATACTTTCATAATCATCCCAGTAGTAGAAGAAGATAAAACCATAACCACCAAAAACCAGATTCTGTCTTATCTTCTCACTTAGATAACTGCCGTCCTATCCCTTATATTGAAATTGCAAGTGGGATACAAACACCTCTCTGTCTTCCTAGACTTGGCCACTGAAAGTATTAAATTCACAACTTGAGCTCAACAAAACTACTCAAAAGAATTTCTTTATGGAGGCTTTGCATCTTTCTTCTGGACAAAGTTCCTAAATCGTGTCTTAGGAGCAGAAACATTATTTTGTAGTGCTTCAAGTCAGAGTCACTTGACCTTTTTTTATGTAAGATGGCTAGTTTCTGTGGTTTTTTCTGTATAAAAGAATGAATTCTGATTGTGTTTACAAGATTCAGTCATTCTCACCTTTTCTTTACAACCAGAATTCCACCATACACATGTGGAAAGAGAGGCTAGTTGTAGAGCGAGATAAGGACTAAGCAAAACAAGTCGATTCAATGTGAATCACGCTAAGCCATTTATTACAGAAACAAGTCTCCTTATATACGTAACTATATTCTAATCACGCATCCACGCTCCAAGCATGGATTCGTTAAATGAGGATCGTGGGCTGTCCGTGCACTGGAGTCTCACTGATGATACATCTGATGATTCATGCCACGCCAGGACCCCGGTGATTGAGGAATGCCCCTCTTTCTCACAGCAGACTCTGTTCTCGAAGTGGCCTTGAGATACCTTTGAGCCTGACTAATTCAGCAACAGATCTTAATCTATCAAAACCCATCCACACTTCCTCCTTTCTTTTCCTGAATTAGTCAGGCCCCTTAAACAGCACGGTGCATCATTTTTGAAATATACTGCAACATAGAACACGTGATTAACAACATAATTACAATTACATATAATGCAGTTAAAACTTACTTAATAAGACCAAACAACTACCTGCCTATTCTTAAAACCGTAATTCTACTATGACAACCTTATTAACACACTATTTTAATAGTTTCAAAATAACCAGACAAGTTAATACAATATATTCTCTTAAATTCCTAAAAGATTTATAACTGCGCAGTTTATAGGGTAACATACTCAATATCATCAGCATATACTAATAATTGAATTAATATCTTAAAAGTTATCTTAACCTACTTAAAAGATCAATAACTTAACCTTAATATCCCTTCTAAAACTTTATCAGTTGCTGAACTTAGATTACTATGATAGAGATATCTCATAATTTTACCTTATCTATGCATTGACTATCTAATCATAATATCACCCTTTTGGATCTCCTGCTGATTGTTCAAATTGCCATTTTCCACAGAAGGTACACCACCTGCTTGCTAATAAGCTTCTAGACCACCAGGTCTGCGAGCATCTGTAACACTGAATTAGGATCCATGGTTTACATCTGAAACAGTCCTCACAACTTAACTCCCTCCTGTCCATCTGCATCCGTTGAATCTTTGTTGAATCCACTTCAATCCTTGGCCTGTAATGACACAAACATAACCTTTTCCCCAGGTTATCAATTGATGTGGCCTTTTTAATTGACTAGTGATTTGACCATAACTAATGTAGGTTCTTTCTGATTTAGCATGGTTTTGGGTCATACTTGCAAAGTATTTCATCACATACAATGCTTTTGACAATTGATTTTGTGGTGCTTCCCCTACTTCCCCCCCTTTTTTTTAAAACAAACAAACAAAAACTTCAGAACCAGATACGTGCGTTGGACCTTGACTACGTACTCAGAATCACAAATCAAATTTAGAGGTTCCTCCTTAAAAAGCTCTAAGTAATTTAAAGCTGTGCCAAGTTCTACTAATTGGGTTGAACCTTCAATAATTTTTACAGAATGACGCCAATTGTTATCTCCACACCAAACCACTGCAGCTTTATGAGACTTCCCAGAACCATCAACAAAAACTTTGCAAGTATGTAGGATCAGACCAAATACAAGTATGGCCGATGACCTGATGTTAAAGACTTGCAGGTTCTGCAGCAATTTACATTTAGGCATGCCAAAAGCTGTGCTGTTAAGAAAACCAGCTAGTGCAATTTATAAAGACATAGATTACAAATAAAAAAAAAAAATCAGAATTAAATTTCACAAATCGTACATATATGACAAAAGGATCATGGTCTATTAAGACTTAAATTCATTCTCTGCATTTTCTTGATCAGAGTGACAACTGGTATATAACAGTCGGTATATGAGTCTGCTAGCAATCTCATCATACTGTCCCACAATAGCCACAGGTTGTTTCTATGTTGTAGCTATAAATAGACAAATCTGTAAGTCCAATCGAATGCAGCCAGCCTGTAAGGTTGTCATAAATTCATTCCTCAAAGTTTCTGACTCCATTTTGGCTGTCATATTTATTGGATATTGTTTTCCCTTACCAGATCGAAGTCCTGTTTCAGATCTATCAGTGTAGTATTTGCTTTATCGAAACATTGGCTGTTAATACTAGTGGAAATACAGCATTTGAAATTTCCTTGGAGATTTCTTGCTTGCAGCAAGCAGATCTGCAGCATCCCAGCAGCTTCTTGTAGGCCATGCAACTAAACAGAATTCTCAGAAAACGTTATTTGAGCTTACAATTTACTTAACAAATCCTAACCTAAGAGAGGTATAAGACTTTCTGGCAACTACAAGAATTCATGTATTAAAACTTTGTTCCAAATTTGGCATTCCATTGGTCACAAAAAATGGCCTTTCTTTTGTTCTCTCCCATGACCTCAAAAACTAGCATGGTGAATTTACTAAGAAGCCTCTTACAACTAATTACCACAGAATAAGTCTATCAACAAATTTTTGGTTTAATTTTCCAGTTTCATTAGAACTATGAGTCTGCTAAGGATGCCTTTAAACTTCACCCTCGGACTGCTTCAGTCAGTATTACAGCGCTGCAGTCGGGGGGGAGAGAGAACCCCCCCTTTCACTGCTTTAAAAGCAGGCAGCCAGGTTTGTTGTTTTTTTTTTTTTGTTTCTTTCTCTTCTTACTGCAGTTCAGATATAACTAAGGTCACGCAGCTGGCTTATCTCAGTTACAATGAGCTGCACACAGGCCTGGGATGTTTTGGTCTTTTGTTTTCCCATTTCATTCCAGCCATAATACACTTTATATACAATTTCAAGTAGCTCAGAAATAGTTACATTCCTTAGCTCCATTTACCTTTTACAATTTAGAAATGTCAAAAAACAGTATAAACCAGTATAATAAACATAAATCCCTTATTCTATTTTCCTAAATATAAATCAGTTAATATTCTAGCAACTTTTAAATACAACCTCTTCTAAATTCACATCTATCATAGCATTTTAACAATTTAAATGCTTTTCTAACAATATAAGCAATTACTCTAATGTGTAAGGATGCATCCTAAGGGGGAGCAAGGTGGAATTTTAGCAGTGGAATCGGTTCCCATTTTGTAATTATCTCCCCAAACAAGATTCTTTTGGTACCAAATATGAATATGCAAACTAAAATACTGAGCTCAGATATGAAAACCATATATCAAGTTCAAATATGCAGATGGATCACAGTTACACCAATATAAGACAATATCTCAATTTTTTGTATTGCACCTTTGGGCCGCCTACTGCTCAGCCAGGTGGAGGTACCTCTGGGTCTCCCTGACAAAAAAAGTCAGTTGCGCGCTGAAACCCATCCGCACCCGCCAAGCTGGACTGGGCAAGGCCTTTTTTTGTTTTGTTTTGTTTTGTTTTGTTTTTGTTTTAATGTCTCGTCTGGTGCACTACAGCTGTTATTCCAAAACCAGGATTCTTTACATGATGTGCATACAGAAAAACCAAATCCAGCACACCGAGATGAGACACAGCCTGTCACAGAGTTGCGCAAGTCTGAATGCTGGAATAAAGCTAGCATGCTAGAGAAAAAAAAAATAACAGCTACTACACGCAAAATTTTATGATCACATTCACGCAGTAAAGAACTAAATTACTCATGATCTTCTGAATTATCACAAAATGCACATTTTGAGTCAACGGATTCTCATGATTTAACAGACTGTGAACTTATCGTACCATATAGCATAGACCTACCAAAATTGCAACATACTTAAACAGATACCCACAAAGAAAACAGGTTAATAAGGAAAGCATCTTGCAAACTTTAACAAGTTTTCTGTGACCTGTGTGTTATCAGTTAACTCTCAGCTTGTTGAAGTTCAAAGCATCCCGCCTGTAAAACTATCTGAAATGATTTAATGATCTCTTGTAGGGATTTATTTTGTCCTGATCTTCTGGCCTCAAAAACAACATTAATTCCAACAAGATTCTATTTTCCGGACACTTTTCCCAATCATTTAAGTTATACCGCAGCCACCATTAATTACAATATTTTACAAGATCTTCCTTCCTTCCGAGTGCTTTCCTAAGTTTTAAAACACCTCCCAATACTGATTTTTTAGGAACACAACTGAAAACAATTATTCCTGACCCCATCTTGCAAGTAAAAACCTTGAGAAGAGGCGGGAGAGGAGGGGAGGAAGGCACAGGGCTGCTTGCAGCGAGAATGGGAAAAGAGGGAGAAGGTTTTACAGCGCACTTAAAAACAACTAGTAAAACAATTAACTCACATTCCTGACAAGCTGCTTGATTTTCAGAGAGGCAATACATAGGAGCACATAATATGTACTGGAAAACTTGCAAATAACACATTGATAGCAAACATTAGCATTCTCTACTGCTAATCTCAACACTAGTGCTTCCTTAGCTTCTAAGTTTTCGGCCTGCTTACTGATGGCGTCTTGAAGATGGTCAATAAATTGCATGTAATTCTCATTGGGAACCTGATTAATAGTTGCAAATGATTTGACACCTCTCTCATAGCTTGATATGCAAGATCTGTTGACTGCCTCAGGATTTCAGAAACTTATCGTGTCTGTAGTTGCGGTGTGTCGATTAGTGTCTCTTCCAGGAGTTGTGGGACACCTCCCCGCCTCGACGAATCCCCATTGTTCTGTCCTAAATGATCTATAGCTGTTACATTTCACACAGTTCTTTTGACAAATTATCTGACTCCAGTTCCTTGGACTGCTTGGTCTCCTTAGGGTCGTGTGATGGTATGGGAGGCCATCCACTCCGTAATTTTCCTCCCCCCACCCCAGACCGCTGCACCAGTGCCACCGGCACAACAGGGGATGGAGTGGGAAGGGGGTCAAAAGACACTATCCAGGTAAACTTAACAGTCATTTTTAGGTTTGTTATCAGGCTGCAACGCTGGAAAAATTCTGGCAATAGTAGCCCGCTCAGCCTTAAAGTCTTTTAAGGTGGAAATTTTAAGCTTCCATTTAGTCGTTAGTGATTTAGTTTCTTTATCATCTCCATTGCTGACCTTATTCCATAATTTCTGCCTTTTATCGTCCCAAAGTTAACATTTAAAAGCCTTCTCGTTTTCTCCTGAGTAGCCTTTAATTCTATATCGAATTAATAGTCCACATATGTTACTTTCTTCTTATTTAAGTCCTCTCATAGAGAGAATAGGTAGGAGGAGTTTAACTACGGCTTCTTCCTCAAAGGATTTATTTTGCCCCACAACTTCACTCTTCCCTCCTCCCGCTCCCAGCCACTCACCCTTTATGGTGACTTCTTCAACAAAACGCGGAACGTCCGTACGCCTCCGCTCTGTTCTCAGTCCAGCTGATCCGCCTCCGGCTGGGCCGCTCTAGGCTTTTCCCCATCTTCCGTGGTACACCGTTCAGGGTATCACGTCGGGGTCACCAGATGTAGAGCGAGATAAGGACTAAGGAAAACAAGTCGATTCAATATGAATCACGCTAAGCCATTTATTACAGAAACAAGTCTCCTTATATACGTAACTATATTCTAATCATGCGTCCACGCTCCAAGCATGGATTCGTTAAATAAGGATCGTGGGCTGTCCGTGCACTGGAGTCTCACTGATGATACGTCTGATGATTCATGCCACGCCAGGACCCCGGTGATTGAGGAATGCCCCTCTTTCTCACAGTAGACTCTGTTCTCGAAGTGGCCTTGAGATACCTTTGAGCCTGACTAATTCAGCAACAGGTCTTAATCTATCAAAACCCATCCACAGCTAGTGAAGTCTTGCAGTATATATTATTGGGAGCAGCTGTTTCTTTTATGCTGAACATGTACAGCTTGTTTCAAGAAGTACTTAGTTGCTTTAGCATGCCTATTCTTGTACAATACCAATATAGATCCATGTCTTTCATGTTTCTGCCCTAACAAGATGATTAAAGTAAACCAAATAGGATTATTAAAACAAAATAAACACACTCATACACATAGATTTATATGTATAATACTGGTGTTAAAATACGCAGACAGATGACTGGGCCCTCACCTGATGTTAAGCTAACTAAACAGAACATGAAAAGCATGAGAACGTGAACTGAGCATGAGAAACTGCTGAACGTAACAAATAAAAAAAGTAATAGCCTGACCAAAGTGTCAGACAACACCATGAGAAATGGCAGGATTTTGTATGTAGTTACGGAAAATTACATGACAGATGGACAGACCTCTTGAATAATTTGAGGGGAATATATAATTTGAGGAACTACTGGGGCCTTGGACCTTGCAAGGCTAGTAGTGCCTCAGTAACTCTCAGAAATACCAAATTCAGATACAGGTGCAGCAGACCTGAGATTAAAAGGGAAAAAGCAATTAAATGTGAACTATCTAGTGAGGAAGAGAAAAGGGAAGCAAGCGGTAGAGACCAGTGTGGATAGCAGAGTAAAAAATGTGGCAGAGAGATGGGAAGATACAAGTGGCTGATAGCATGTAAAAAAAGACTTTTGGCCATTTTGATTTTCTGCTGATGACTTTACCTGTTGACTTCAGTCTGCCCAACCTTCTTATTAAACTTTATTCCTCACTTTTATTCTGTGCGAATGCGCTCGATACTCTGAGACCATGTGTGCGAACTGCTAGTGAACTTTAGGCCAGATAAAAATATAGGAGCCAGCAACTGGAGAGACTGAAGTCTCAAACTGTTGCCAACTGCTGGATAGGTCTGTATTTTGTGTGTGTTTGCTTGTGTGCTCTGCTTTACTTCAAGCTGGACCAGCCAGTGGGTAGGAGGAGCCTAAGAAAGATCCAGGGTCTGGGTTAGTGAATGCACTGAGGACCTAGGATCCAAGCATAGTTGCTAGGTGAACTTAAAGCCTGGACTAATACTAAAGAGATCTATGAATGTCAGTATGGCTGTGGATTAGGGAGTAAGGGGTGTCTATCTGTCAACAAAAAACTTCAGTCCTTATCAGCTGGAGGAGAGGAACAGGATTCACCATTGCCCATGTTCATGTGCATGCTGCTGTCATTGAATATACTGGTCTGTGCTGGGCTCTATGTGTGTACACACACATGCATTTGGGGAACACCTATTTACTGGCTCAATCTACTGAAGCAGCAGCAGCTACAGCTACCAGATTGGAATTGTCTGTAGTATGAGACTGTACCAAATCCAGCTTTAGCCAACTGAGAAGGGGGAATCCCCAATGCCCTGAGGACCAGCAGATTTGGTTTCCTTAACTGTGAGGAGAACAGGGAAATTTAGTTTAAGCACTTTGACAGTTGCATTTTGTGTGCATGTTTGGCTTGCTGACCTTTGCTATAAAGTACTAATGCTTATAAGATACTGAGAATAACATGTTTATAAAAGGAGATCTGACATGCTGTTTGCCTTTCCTGCATTTCTCCTGCTGTATGCTCCAGGCTACTTCTCTTGTGAAATTCAGGGTCAGTGTTAAGACACATAGTAGAAATACAAGTGAAATTAAAGCCCAAGTTCAGGAGAAGACAAAACCAACCTAACCTGATTATAAAGCTTAGATACCCAGCTGCTGAAACACAGACAGACATTGAATATGACAAATTTTCTTCTCTCTTCAATGTGTAAGAATAATTGGTGCTTCAAAACTAAGACCAAAACAGACTGATGAACAAAGAGCTGCCCTTATCATGCAGTTACATACTGGTAGGTAATTACAAATGTAGAGGTCAGAGTTACATTTTAAATCACTTGTTTAACTCAGGATTGTAAGAAAGTACTTATGACAACAGGGAATCTATGGACCCGAAATCTCTCTTGAAGACAAATGCTTACAATCTGTCCTCTAAATATGAATATGTGTACTTTTACAACTTAAAAAATGTATACAAGTAGAAGGAGTTAATGACATGCCTGTTGGTCTTTTGTATCTAATTTTGTCAGTTCTTATGCAAAATAACAATGGAAGTGCTCAAAATTCTTAACATTAGGAAACTATCACTGAAAATGAGAACTCTGATCTCAAAATGCTCTGTCATGTAGGTACATAAATCCACATCTTTCATATTCCACTCGCAAAGACTAAAAACTGCGAGAAGGTACACTATTTTTTTCCTTTCTTAACAAGTTTTATGTCACTTTAAGTTTCAGGTAGTCTAAAACATCTGAAGATGCCTTCTAATGTGTAGAAATCCGTAAGACAGCTAGAACTTTTACATGATATAAGAGTAACTGTGGAGAAATGCAAGGTCTAAGCTGGCTTGACATTCTATTAATATGAACTTAGATCTTATTGAACTTGAAGTATTAATGGTGATTGAGAACTTGTTTAGCTTCTCATAGTGGCTTAAATGTACATATCAGTATACATGATAGGAAACCTGGGTTGCTATCTACCTGGTTGCTGCAATATTTTTAGCAGTAAAGAAGTAGCTAAAATTGTTCCTTGTGAGGTGAATGTGTTGTGTTGTGTTGTATTGTGTTATAATACTATTTCTTCCCGCAATAAACAATGGTCATTTAAAAATAGCAATCCTCTGTTAAGAGACATTTAAAAAAATCTATATATTGGGCTGAAATAATCCTCCTAACATTCCTTCCTATTATCCAAGATTATGAACAAACCTTTACACAAATTTGCAATCTTTTAAAGACCTGATTCTCAGCTAGTATAAATCATGTATTCACTGAAATGTGTAAATTGCCATATTTCTCGCATTAGTAGAGGTATATTGATTCAAGTCAACTAAGAAACCACCCAATATTGCACTGAAATCACTTCAATATAGTTTGTTTAAAATACTATGTTACTTTCTGGATGGGTTATAGGAATATAAATGCGTTTCCTTATGAACGTAAAACGGTTGACATATCCCAGGTCAGTAGATCTTTAATAAAATAGCCAGTTTCCATAAGGCTTTTTTTGTACATAATTTCAAAATGCTAAGTATGTTATCTTCATGTATATTTACACAACAACCATGATTTGAAAACAGAATTATATTATTTGACTGAAAGTAATTAGAAAAATAATCTATTTACATTTACTTAGCTCCGTGAAGATTGGTTTTCTGTGAGCATGATTAGATTGTCGCTTATGCATTTTAAAAACAAATTCTGACTAGATATGCTACTTTTAATGTTTCTAACAGTCAAGACAGTCTTTGACTGACAGTGTCTGAAAGTTTGATTTCTTACATGTTCAGTTATACTGTGATAGACTGGTACTGCGTTTACATACTTTGTATGTAAAAGTTTAACAGGTTGAACCTACCTCATACCAATAAGATATATTGATGTGCTTTGCAAATACACTGTGAAACATATGGAAAGGTATATTAGTAAGCATTTTGGGAGATCTATACTCACAGAAAGGTACAATGACTTTTACAGTGAGGGTCAAATATATGTACTCTTTAATGTGGGAAGTGTTTCTTCTACAAGTAGCAATGCAAAGGGGAAAAACAAGAAACATAATATACAGGAAACTTGATTCTTCTCTCAAACTCATGCTTTAACTCACTCTCTATGTACAGAAGAAATCAAAAAGAAAAAAATATTTGCCTATAACTCTGCTCAGCTTGACTGGATTGTGTGATAACTGAAAGCGTGAAGTATTTGAATACAGTTGTATAATTTATAGTGTTCTGATTAAAATACTTACTTCTTACTGAAAACTCATTCAACCGATATTAAAATACTCCCAAATGTACTCCTGATACTTTAGAATCTGATATCCAGGCATCAGCTCACATTTTAAATTACATATTTGCTCAGATTTCCCTGGGAATGATCATTAAGGAGACCAGAACTGTACTTTTCATTATTGCAAGTAATATCAGAGAACTCATGTCTTGCTAAGAATATATCCAGATTAAAGACAAAAGAAGTCCTCTTGAGTTACATCAGTCAAAGTTAGATCCTAATCTTAGTGTCTTTTTCACTAGAGATCCTGGTTATATTTAGTATTAATCACGGCTCATGTGAGCCATATTTTTGATAACAGCATAGAGAAAGCAACTGTATTTCAGTATTTATGTCATTTCACCTTTCTGCACTATAATTTCAACATCTTTTGAACAAATTTTTTTTTTTTCTTAGAACATTTTAAAGCACTTTGACAAACAAGAATTGAAATTGCTATATGAAAGCTTATTTTGCTTTGTATAGGATGTATTCTATGAAGGTCTTCATTTGTTGTGAATAATGGATCTGGAAAAACACATATGTCACTTCCTATAAGGTATTTGGTAGCTGTCAGAAAAGTTTGAGAAACAAGACACTACCAAGAAAGAATTAAAATATGAGTATTTATTTACAGACACTTTTGGAAGAGATTGCAAAACTACAGTAACCCCTTAAACAAGTCAGGGTCAGTGTAGGAAAGAAATATATTCTGAGTGGTGAGCAAAATAAATACAGAGAGAATTCCTAGAATCTTGCATGTTCACATAACCTTTCATGTATATTTGATGTGTAATATGAATAATATCTCATTTTAATAAATCAATGGTGAATTAGGATAAATATTTAAGATTTCAGTTTCATTATTATGTGTATTGGATCTAGCTAGGATGGAGTTAACTTTCCCCACAGCAGCCCTGATACTCCTGTACTTTGCATTTGGGCTTTGGCAACAGTTGAGCGGTGCTCACACGACATCAAGGTTGTCTCTCCAACCACCCCTATTCTCCCAAGGACCAGTTGGTTGGTAGTGGACAAGAAACATCAGGGACAGCTAATCCATGCTGACCAAAGAGATATTACATACCATATAATGTAGTGGTCAGCAGTAAAAGCTAAGAGAAAGGAGGAGGGGAAAGGGCATTCATTATTAAAGCCTTTCTCTTACAAACACAAATGCTAGGCATACTTAAGCCCTGATTCCTAGGAAATGGCTGGACATTGCTAGCTGATGGGAAGTAGGCATCAAATTTTCTTGCTTTTCTTTGCTTCTGTGTCTGATCTTTGCTTTTATTTATTAAATAGCCTTTATCTGAACCCATGAGCTTTTTGACTTATTTCATTCCTCTTTCCCGCTGAAGAGAGGGAGTGAGAGAGTGGCATGGGAGCCAGTCAATTTCAACTCACACCATTAAGGTTTTCAGCTTCCAAGTATTTTTGAGACTGTATTTTCTTGTAAATTATTTCATATTTGAATTTTCTTCTGGAGTTGAAAAGAAGGAAAAATAAAAAGATTACCTAAATGCCAATCATTCTGTTGCATGTAGAGGCAAAATGAAACAGAAAAATAATTAATGGGCTGTTTCAATATACAGATTATAAAAGAGTTGCCAAAGCTTCTGTTTTCAATTCTAGAAGGATGATTGAGTTTTTGTAGACCTGAAATGATATTTCCCTTGCTATAGTCTAGTTCCTTTTCTGTGCCTATTAACATCTGTGAAAAACTTCCAAAGCAAAAGAAAGTGGTTTAGTCACCCTTATTCCATGTCGAACATCGTTTTCTGTTCTTGTGTTATGAAAAGCTGAATGGAAACACTGAGGTGATGGTTTTCTATAAAATTCCTGCAGATCTACTAAAGTTCCTCCCTAGAACTGCCCCACTGCATGCAAAAGTTAATCCATCCAAGTGGATCAAGGTTAGCATTAGTACTAACATGTTACTTGATTTTGAAAATTAATTTGTATAAAAATAAATATTTTTGCAAATGTATATTGGCGGACATATTGTGTTAATCACTGAAGGTATTTTGCAGGTACACTAGCTGTAAGGATTTCCATAGATGTTATACTGCTAGTATTTATGTGGAGAATAAGAACAAATTTAAATTCAAAATTAAAAAAAAAAAAAAAAGTACCTTCCAATTCAAGCTTTAATTGTTTTGAATAACAAATAAAAAATGAAGTATTTAAAATGTTCTAAGAACTGCTCTCCACACATTCCAATTAATCAAAACCCAAATAAGCCTCCTACTTTCAATACATATGATAATGATAAAATACAGCAGCACAAAGTCAAGTAGCAGTAGCTGAAGATCACAAAGCTAAAATCCAAAATGTTTAAAGCTACTTCTGTATTGATCCACTCATTGTTTCAAAGATTGGAGGCCAGACTTAAGTAAGGACTTAGGTACTCAAATACATAGCCTTTTCAAGTATAGAATCATACAGTAATAAACATACATAATAATATATATTTTTTTTTTAAAGGGAAATGTTAAAGTAGTAAATTTTGTATGAAGTTTTTATTCTTTTGGGTATTAACAATATATTTTTTAAAAAAGCTTCAAAAAGAGGTTTGTACCTATGAAGATTTAAGAGCCAAATCCCGGTTGTGAGCCTGACTACTCCAGCTTCTTGAATTTAAACATGGGGGTAACTAATGCCTGTCAGCAGTGTAAATTTCTGTTTGCAGTAATCTCAACATCTACTACTGTATCTTGTCATATAGCCAAAATTTCCCAAGAATGGACAGGATGAGCATTTTGGAATTTTATTCCTGTTTACATCCAATAAGCCTGAAAAAAATATTCTTCTGCCATTTAATAAATGCATCTACCAAACAAATACAAACTCACATCCAGATCTGAACTACGCAGTGTTGCCATGACCACTTTGCTTTAATACACTGCTCTAGGATGACAAAACTGTAGCCTCCTTTATTCAATCAATTTTTGTCAAACATTTGTCTAGACCATGGGTAACTTGGGTTCAATTCCTGTCACAGCCTGAGATTCCCTTAGCTCTCTGCCAAAATCTTGCCCTATTAACCAGACTATACATTTATCTAAGTAAAAGTATTCCGTATTCATTCTGAGAAAGCCGTTATGATGTGTAAAAAGATACAAAAAACAAAAAGAGTAAGATTTGCCAGGCTACTCTGTGAACAGAATAGAGGATAATTATTTAGCTTAATAGTTGTAGTATTTACTTGGTAAAAGAAACACTTGATTTCTGCTCCTTGATTCCAGAGTGATTTCTGTAGTTCACATAGTGGCTTATTACTACAAAACACAGAGGCCACAATTATCTGTTTTTGTTTTGTTTTGTTTTTTTTTTTTAAGGGAAATGTTAAAGTAGTAAATTTTGTATGAAGTTTTTATTCTTTTGGGTATTAACAATATATAGGAGTTTTTATGTTGCACTTAAGAGAAAACCCTAAATATTTTTAAAAATTGAAGTCCAAGTTTCAAAGAATTTCCAGACATATTTCTGATTAACAAATTGCCATGCAGACATCTCAAAAGTTGGTTTTAGGTGGACAACAAGTTCCAAAACAGACTTTATTTTAGACGGAAAAGTGTAGCAAATAAACCGACTAGAAACAGGCTTTATACAATTAGTTAGCACTCTGACAACATAAAATATAGGTTCAGATATCAGTTGACGAGATTATTGGGGTACGACAACATAAGAATTACGAGGATCCACAACATGCACACATACACTCACAAGAGACAAAACTAGAGGCTTCTCTCTCCAGGGTGCCCACAAGTAATAATCACTTGCCTGTGTTAGGTGGGGTCTCACACTTGCCTGGGTTAGGTAAAGACTCATTCAAGGATATATCCAGTAAGTAACCACTCACCACAGGAGGAGTTGAGGTGCTCTCAATCCCGGGAAGTCTCCTTAGATGGCATCCCAGTCTAAAGAGAGGGCTTCAGTTCACAGACCCACTGCTCCAAGAAAACTACTCAAAGGGTGTCCTTGGTGGAGACTCAATTTTACAGCCAGGGCAGATCTGGCTGTGGGCATTACTACATCGCCCAAAAATTTCTGAGATTCTCTGGGCATCTCCTTTTTTGAGGACCCTGTCAATCAACGAAGGGTCCCACCCCTCCTGCCCCTCCAGCTGACGGAGGTGAAGTCACCCTGCCCCGGGGTAGGGGAGGATGTGCCTGACAGCACCTTGGCACCACCCTAGGTGTGTACCTGGTGACAGGTACAGTAGGACACAAAAGCTGCTAATGAGCCATCAACTGCCCTATTAAAGGCTCCAGATCTCAGGGGGGTGTGCAACTGCCACACAAATACGTAGTTTATAAGCTAGTACAGATCAGTGTTACAATTGACACTGGTGAGATTTTTTTCTTTTTTTTTTAAAAAATTTCTTCTCGGTTTATACCATTTCAGAAGATCGACTATGATGTCTGACCATAGAATAAGGATTATCCCTTAGGAAAAAGTGGAGAACTTAGTCCCTACCAGTCTTTTAAAAAATTTTACTATGGGAGATTCCAGCTTCTCTCTTCTTCAGCAGCACAGAAGGGAAGTGAATCTTTATACCTTTATGTTGTATCTGACAGAATGGAAGTCTTTCCTGTAATGGAAGTTCAAGTGTGATTTGTGATTCATCGACAGTCTCTGGTTTAGGAAGGTAGACAGTATCTAAACTGGCATGTTTTCAAGTGTTTAATTCAAACTTCTCTATAGTGCAATGAATACTGCAGTCAAGCGAGCGTACCTACCTCTCCACTGTCAGTGTGCCTGAGCCTTCACAGAAAGAGAAAAACACCTGCTTATTTGGCAGTACAGGTTGCTGAATAATACAGATACCAAATTCTGGGTTTGTATTCCCATAGCTAAACTCAAGGGATTGGTTTCCTCTGTTTATGTCTGTACTTTCCTTTGTTTGTTTTTGACTCAGCCTTTCAAATCCCTCCAGCTTTTCATGTTTTTCCTCATGCCTTGTTCATTTTGGGGGCTTTTTAATGTGTGTTATCCAATTCTGAACTATTTTCAGCTTCTCTGCCTCTAGCACTACAGGTTTGCACAAGAGTTGTACAAACACATAACAAAATCTCCTCCCTGTGCTCCATCTTCACAGACTTTGTTTCATTGGACAGGTCATTTAGTGACATCTGGCTTTATATATAGTTATGTGCATCAGTGTGTTTTGGGGTCAGCTTCAGTGAAGTGTTTTTGGAGTGCACTGCAGCTCTTACCCAAGGCATGTGTCTTTTCCATTGAGAGCAGGCAGAGATGGGACCTGGCATCCAGCCAAGGTTAGTCCACCGCCCTATGATACAGTTACACCCCAGGACACCATTGTTATTTTACACAAGCAAAAGGTATCAAAAATGACACCACTCCCCCCCAGCCTCCAGCCACATACGCCTTAAAGAGTAATATGGGCTAGGCTGATCTGATCTGCCAGTGTTAAGAGGTAATCATATTAAATGGGATTATGGCCTAACTTTCACAAAGGTGAAAGTTTACTGTCTGCTCACTGCCTGCTTAGCAAAAGGAGGGAAAGTTCATTCAACCTCTGAATTATTAAAACTGGGGGGGGGGGGAGGAAGAGGGACAGTGAAAGGCGGAAAAAAGGTATGGATGGAAGAAACTGAGCCATCAAACTGAGTGAATGGCTGACTAACAGTGTGATCATTTATTTTTTTTCAGCGTTGTTTTCACTCCACATGCACTTTGTCTGTTTATAAGCCTGACTATTTATGTCATGTTTGAGTTAGACTGTACAGGCCAAGGCTCCTCTTTGCACTGCATCTGAGTGGTATACAACATGTTTACATGTGAAAAAATATATATGCCATAGAGAGAAGAAGGATTATTTCAGTAAGCAGTAGCATAAGTGAAAGTCTAAAACACTTTTGTAGAAGATGGGCTCAGGTGCTTCACCAAGCTGAAGGATGCTTGCCTTTTGAAGCCAGATATTTGTATGCAGTCCATGAAGATTTTATGACATCTACTTTGTGCATTTTTGACAACATTAATAAAATGTACTTTTCTACCTTACCAAAATGAACATAATGAAATTAAATGTTTAAAAGATTAAATGTCATTTCTCCTTTACCTTTTGCTAATTCTTATGCATGAAGGCTTAAGCGGTGGGAGAAAAAGGCTGAAAGCTTCTATGTTGAAATCCAACTCCAGGGAAAAAGCTTTATTTGCAAGTATATATAGGTCCTTCTGCTTCTCATTTAATCTGTGCAAATTTTGAATAATCTGTAAAATACACACTTTCTACACACAAGTTTTGCCTACTTTTGTCCAGCTAAAACTGATTTAACTTTTATAAAATGTCTTTTATAAAAAACAAACAAACAAACAAACAAAAGTATTTGTAAAGTGCTTTTTTTTTTTTTTTTTTTTTTTCCTCTTTTTCCCACAAGAACACCTAACTGGAAGGCAGTAAGTTTGTGTTTTGGTTTTTTTGGGGGGTTTATGTTTCACAGACACAGGAAAACAACAACAACAACAACAACAACAGCAACAAACATAAAACATTAATGTGTTTTCATTGTTTTCATTGTTTTTGTTAGTATTTCAAACTAATGCCTGTCAGATAAATGATCTGTTAGCTTTTTTTTGTTATTATTATTACTATAAATAGGTACAAAAAACCTAAGTTTATGACTGAGTTTTCAAGAAACATATATCAGTCCTAGCACCATAAAGATTAAAAACCATCTTAGTGCTTCATACATCTTCAGGGTAGCATGGCTCTCTTGTTCCAGTTTAACGTTAAGACTAATGAATGGATAACTGTCCCATTGGCACAGATCTGGTGATATCATTGTCACAGTTCATGCTGCTGTGCTTGTCAAACTGAGCAGCTGAAAATGAAGAAAAAATTTGTCTTGAAGTAATTTATGTTAAATAATAGAGTAAGACTATTCAATTCAGCACTTAGACTTTTTGATGTTTCAGATATTTTCTTTTCTTTTCTTACCCTTTTTGCCACTGAGCATATTCATCAATATATACACTTCCCTATGACTGTCTAGGAAGCTATGAATTCACACCTAAGAAGAACTTCTCCTTAATCCATGCTTCAGGTATAGTCAGTAGTAACTACAGGTTTCTCATGTGTACATTAACAAACAGATTTACCTCTGTAAATGAGATGTTAGATGGAACTTTACATGTGTGAGTCTTTTAGAAAGAGATAGCTTCAGAAATGCTATGTTTTATCTAACTTTTTTATTTGGGTGGAAAAAAAGTAGAATGTTGTATCCAAGAGGCCTCTGTTGGAGTGGTGCTGGCTGAGTATCTGGCAGGGGAGTGGGGGGAGTTACAGAGGAAGAAGTTGTTGACAGTAAGACCTTGGCATGTGAGTAATAGGTTATTTCACCATTCTACTAATACTGTTGATGTTAAGAAGACCATATTTGTCAACAGTGTAGCTGAACTACTGATATTTGTCATCACTTGTCAGCTCACATATCTCTTTCCAACCAAGGTTATATTTCCCTTGAATGTCAGGTTTTTGAGATGAGGCCATTTATGATACTTATAAGGCAAACACAGGGGTACAGTAAAGTGGATTTCCCTGAGTAATTACATCTGTCAACAGTGGCATTATTTATGATCCAGATTCATTAACAAGACACAGGAGCTACCAGGACTTTGCCTGTAACTTCTGAATGAGTGACTGCTACTGTCAACCACTGAATGCCCAGAGGAAATGTGGGGATGGTGGCTTTCAGGGGTTCCAGCAAGACTGGCCATGTGCTAGCAGGAAGCAAGCAAAGAATTTGGTGTTTCCTTGATACAAACCTGCAGAACTGCTAGCCTTGAGCAACACAGCATGATTGAATTTTGAATGCTAGTTTGATCTCCATAAACAGACCTTCAAGGACAGAATGAAAATAGCTATTTATAGATATATTCCCAACTTCTCTCTCTTCTGTTATCAGATCTAAGTGAGAGCAGAGGATCTGTTATATCGGAAGAGTTGGAGTATCAGGTATGAAACTTCAGTATATCTATAACAGGAAAAGTGGCGTGGCTAGGTTACTATCTTGAGGATGAAATGACCCCACATTTTTAGAGATTATGAATGTCTGCTGTGATAGTATTCTATTCAGCACTTTTTATCAAACAGCAGAAAATATTTTCCCTTCTATTGGCCCATCCAATACTCAAATGAGAGAATCTCACAACTGATATATCAATAGATGATGTAGATTGATGTAGATGTAGAGGTAGATGTAGCTCTAGATGTAGCTGTAGTTGTAGCTGTAGATGCAGACACAGATGCAGATACAGTGATAGAAACAGACATACATATGAAAAAAAGCCAGAAAGTCTTACCAAAGAGGAAAGAATACTTCGGGGGATAAAAAGCCTTTTGTATCCAGATCTCTTTTGTCAACATATCAATGAATAAGGTTTCCAGGAATGGAAGCTAGTTGATAAGAATTGTATCCATTTGTTTGGTTTTGGCTTTTTTTCAGTTAAGAATTTCTCAAAAGTTTGAGGTACAAGTATGGACATATAGTCATAGTTTATCTTGTAAAAAATTAGGCCCATGGAGAAAGACAATGTTCTTCTTTATTGAAGGAAGATATTACATTTATTTCTAGTGTACAATTAAAGTGTATAACAAGGAAAATTTTTTCTGGAGGCAAAGATACAGAAACCTAAGGTTATGACAACAGCAACAGTTGTTAGCAAGTGAGAATATAAAAACAAATACCAGGCTGTAGGTGAGTTGTGGTTCTACATTTCACATAGCAAAAATAACTCTGACTGTATCAGCAGAATAGTAATATATTGTCATTCACCCTCAGTGTCAAGTTATCAGATTTGCAGTAAAGGATTTTCTATCAAAATCTGTAGTAGTACCAATGTAAATTCTTTAGACCCTGCTTTCTCTAATTTAGTAATGAGTGGTCTTAGGTTTGAGTAAAATTTATATTGGGTCCACTGGCTCCTGTTGGTTCAGAATTGATTACAAAGAAAGTGAGAGTTTTAGGGCTATGAAGGAAGAGTAAATTTACCAAGGTAAAAATGAATATGAATATATATCTCAGGAGATCAAACTTATCCTCTAGTTTTTGTTTATCCAAAAAAAAAAAATATTGCAAGAATAATTCCATTAGAAAATGTTGGCATTTTAATAGATCATGATCATTTAAGTTACAATTAAGATATTTATGATATATTGACTCATAATTTACTACCAATAATTTTGTGAAAGACAATCATCTTAGAAATAGTTTGGTGTGTACAGTGAGAAACAGTTAACATAATCTGTTTATTTTTAAACAAAACCTAAAATAATAGGCTAAAATTATCATAATAGTCCTTACTGTAGTTCTGAATGGTTTAAATTAAAATTTCTAAATTGCTTTTTTCATATACATTATTTTCTGTGTTCACATAAATTGCTTTCTGCTTAATATCATTATATTGTAAATATTGAATTGGGCTGAAGGTAGCACAAGGAAAACAGGGATTTATTTGTGTTAATGAAGATACATTTATTTATAGGTATATTTGTAGGTCCTCAGTGGGATGGCTCAAAAGCAGGCTGAAACACAGCATGCTCCATGACCTTTGTTCCATCTGTTCATATAGAGCCCTTATGATACCCATAACTCTGAGTCTACATATTGTGCCCAAAAAGTCTAAAAAAGCTTGTCCATCCTCCATCAGTAACACAACATTTCTTCAAGGGAAGTACAATTCTTATGAGAAGTGGTTGAGGGAACTGGGGCTGTTTAGCCTTAAGAAAAAGAGGTTGAGAGGAGACCTACAACTACCTGAAAGGAGGCTGTAGCATGGACGATGTTGGTCTCTTCTCCCAAGTAGCAACGGATAGGACAAGAGGAAATGGCCTCAAGTTGTGCCGGGAAAGGTTTAGATTGGATATTAGGAAAAAAATTTTCAGCATTGGAACAGTGTGCCCAGGGAAGTGGTTGAACCACCATCCCTGGAGGCAACTAAAAAGCATTTAGACTAGGTTCTTAGGGATGTGGTTTAGTCCTAGAGTTAGGTTATGGTTGGACTCTATGATCCTGAGTGTTTGTTCCAACAGAAACGGTTCCATGATTCTATGAAAATATGTGTTCATGGCTTAAGCTAAGCAGACAGTCTGTGACCATTCCCAACTCATCCACAGCGCTTGTAAATCTGTTCTTGGTTCCCTAAAACAAAAACATAAGTGCTAACTTTCTATTTCAGATGCTGTATAATTTTTCTAACACCTGTACTTGAACACAGAATACTGCATCCAGTTCTAGGGTCCACAGTACAAGAACAACACTAGCCTGTTAGAGCAGGTCTGGAGAAGGGCCATGAAAACGATGAGAGAGCTGGAACACCTCTCCTGTGGAGAAAGACTGAGCAAGTTGGGGTTGTTCAGCCTGGAGAAGAGAAAGTTTCGGGGAGACCATCTTGCAGCCTTTCAGTAATTGGAAGGGTCTTATAAGAAAGATGGAGAGAGGCTTTTTAAGAGGATCTGTAGTGAAAGGACACAGGGCTTTAAACTGAAAGAGGGTAGTTTTAGATTGACTATAAGGAATAAATTATTTATTATGAGGGTGGTGAGACACTGGAATAGGTTTCCCAGAGAAGCTGTGGATGCGTCCTCACTGGAAGTGCTCAAGGACAAGTTAGATGGGGCTTTGGTCTAGTGGAAGATATCCCTGTCCACAGCAGGGAGGTTGGACCAGATATTCTTTGAGGATTCCTTCTAACACAATCTACTCTATAATTCTATGATAAATCCACTCACAATAATTTGCAGGGTAAGAACATTACATTTGACACAGACAGGGATGAAGTACATACACACTCATACTCAAAGTGCAGAGTAGAAGTAATCTAAATGAGTTCAACCATTTTCTTTAAATCAGTATAAATCCACAATCTCACTTCAAAAGAAAATGAATGTGTTCTGGCTTACACTTATTATAATCTGTTTAGTTTCTCTTTCTCAGAAGTAAAGTTTACTTTTAAAAAATCTCCTTAGTATTACCTAAACATGTTAGCAGTCCAACATACAACTGTGTTTATTTACTGCTTGAAGAAAACAGCACTGCTTTTATAAAAATTTACACTATATTAATTCATTCAAGGAAATTTGATGTGGGTTAGAGAGGCAAACAGATGACACTGGTACAGATATAGTTAGATCAACTAATGCATATGAAAAGAGATCTTTTGTAGGAAGAATATACAAATATAAACATATAAATTGGTTAAAAAGGTAAGACTTAAAAATGCTTTTTTTACAACAGCAATATGTAACTATTTGCATTAACATTTTGAAACCATTGTTACACCATTCTGCTCTTAAACATTTACTACTATTAGAGCAAATGAAAATTATGATGAACACTGAGAGCTCTAGTAAGCTCGTCAAGCTTTCAGTTCACAATATGTGCATTTAGTTCTACATGTCTGTATCTGTTGAAACCAATTAGGTAAATTGAAAGACCCATTTTCAAATGTTACTTTTTTTTTTTTTTTTTTTTTTTTTAAATGCATTTTAAAACATGTACTAATTGCTTAAAAGCTCTCTTTGCAAAAGTACCCAAAACAGATTACTGTTCTATCAGTCTTATGCTATCACATACCATACCTTTTCTGGTTGTTTTTTTTTTGGGAAATGGAATATTGAGACAATTGTTCTAGCCATATTTACACCTTTGTAGGTAAACAGATTTATTTGATTCTAACTTAAAAATAGGAAAGTCTTTCACATTCTGATTTAAATTTTTGAAGAAGGAACACAAAACTGAATCCATGTTTGTATTACATATTTGAGACTCTTGCCATACTTAATTTTCACCTTAGAAATAAATCAACAGCAGACTAAACATGTTAAATACACTGAATATTGGCAATTCATATCTGGCCTACCTCACACTAAGCCCCATAGGATAAATACATCCCTGGGTCAAACAATATTAACAAACAGTGAGTAGATAGTAAATTTATGTCCCCTCTTCAAATACCCAATGGAAAAATGAATTTATTTTTTGTTGTTGTTTATTTGTTCATTTGTTTGTTTGTTTTCTTAAAAATAGGTACAAGTTATGATAATATTGAAGACAGACAAAATCTTGCTTTTGAGTTCAGGCCACAAAACAGAAACAAAAAGAGCAACAACATATATTTCAAGTATTAACACAGCTTTTATTTTACTTTCATTCATTGCCTGCTTTTTTTTTTTTTTTTAACTCCACAAATACAGCTTTTTTAAATTTCAATTGAATTTTAACAGTGTGATGCTTACATTCCTTCACCTTTTTACCTGAATCGAGTTTCTAGTTCTCCATCTTTTTCAGAAGAAAACAGTAGCGTGGTGTTAATTGCAGGAATAAGTCAAATCATAAACAGCAACAGACAAAGGCAGTGCAAAAGCAATTTGGTATCTGGGGTCCAATACACAGTGAAATTTTGTGTAAGGAGTGAGCTTCTTTTAATTTTTAGCAGGTATATGGGCAAACAATCTTTGAACTTTTAGTGTTCCTTTAACAAGAAGCTTTTTCCTTAAGTACACATCAGAAATAAGACACCTCTTGAATCTGTAATTAATAGAATCAGTTGTGGTGATGATTTTTAGTTTCTGTGTAACTGAAAACATTTAGTTACTGTGTAAGAATGTGTGCCTAAATGCAGAATGTTTATAACAAACAATGAATAAGTAGAAATTTATTGCAAGTCCATGCATCTATCCACAGGTACCAGCTTGCTAATGCATTTTAAGGCTTCAATATATATATACCCAAACAGCATTCCTCTGTACAGTTTACAACTCTGTATTGGACTGTATCAACATCCATGTGCTAGAATAAATTAAAATTAAAAAGACAGTAAACCATTTTCCATGTTTGAGCAAGACATTTGCTGAATTAGACTAGAAGACTCAGCAATACTGAGCAGTGGTATACATCTCCTTGTGGCTACATATTGTAACTTTTAAAATATTTTCTTCTGCCGGATCACCTCTATAGTTTTGTTTGTTTGTTTGTTTGTTTGTGTTTGTTTGTTTGTTTTCCCATATACCAACAGGAATTGCAAGAACCAATGGTCTATCTTGCAGCTGGTCCAAGCTGCTGAACTGCATATACATGATCATAAAAGAATAAATCAAATATATAACACCATAAGAGCTACTATGAAGAAAATTAAGTCTATTCCAGACAAAAACAGTCATGAAAAGTGCCAGAGGACTGGCCTAAGAGTACCTCTACTGCCTTAATTTAGAAATGAATCTTATGGTGCCTGGTTAGAATTTTAGACCCTGATGGAAGAGAGAGAAAGAGACAAAGAGTCTTCCAGAGAGCAATTAAAACCATTCAAATTAGTCTTCATTCTTAATTCTGGAAAAATTAGCAAAACAGAGGCATTGAATATTAAGTATTAGAAGATCTTTTTTTTTTTTCCTCTACCAATAACAACCCCAAGTACATTATTAGAATCTAAATACACAATTACATTGGCAAAGGAATGTGAGGATATTAGATGATCTCTGGTTTTGCAAGAGAGAACAAATCAGGGAATTGAGCTAGTGAGAAAAGGAGAACCTTCAACAAATGAACACAGAAGAAAAAACTGTAACAATTACTTCCACTGCACTGATAATCTTTCCTCTTCCAGGTTCCCTAGAATAATTAGAATATGACTGAAAATTCTGCTGTTATGAAAGAAAATCTAGTTGAGTGGGTTTTGTTTGTCGTCTTCTTTTTTTTTTTTTTTTTGTTAGCTGGATAGAATAAGATTTATTAGGGTGCATATCAGAGCACAGAACATGATATTAATAAATGAAAAGAATAGAATTAGAAAACTAGTCTAAGGAAGCTGCTTTAAGAGTGCTGCAGGCAAACTATGTTGACTTTCTTTATAGAAAAAGAAAGGAGCTTAATGGGTAGGAAAATCCATATTTTCTCTCAGGTTTACAGTTTTTGAACAGACTTTGTTTGTAAAAGCTTAACAAGGCAAGTTGTTGGACAAACATATAAATAAAAGCTCTTGTATATTTAATTGCAATTTAGAAATGGAAGATTTCTTTCTGAAAAGATAAATCCCCTTAAAGAATATAATTATATGAGGGGACTAGAGTTATTTATGTAGGCAAAACCCAGTAAAATCTATTTGTGCAGTGTGATTTAAATGTTGAAATATTTAATTCTGTTGGAAACAGACTCTAATGTATTATTAAATACGAGTGAAGAAGGGGACAAAGAAGCGTGATTCAAAACTAAAATGATACATTTGTATCTGTTCTCTGTCTAACATCTAGTTTCATAGGTTGAAGACAAAACAATATAGTAGGCTGACTGGAAAAACAACAACAAAAAAGTGTTTTTAAAATATTTCTCTTTTATGTTGTTAACAATTGAAATAAAAATTTATTTACACAAATTCACTTCCAGATACAATACAGTTTCCATAATGTTACAGAAGAGAGTTTTATTGTGTAGAACTACAAAGAGAAATATTTAATATATTTGGAATTTTACCTCGAATGCAAAAGGTTATTTTTCTGCCATCTGCCTCTGTCAGAGATGTAAATTGCTACTCAATCTCACAACCTCCTTTTCAATACACAAATCATATCCAGATGAAAGAATCTCTACCTATTGCTCATAGACAACCTTTAATTTAATTTGCTGCATTCATGGAGTCAGTCCATGTCTATTAACTTTGCCCTGCATTCCTAAATTAGCATTCTAGAAACCAAAGCCAAGTTTTGAGGGGTTTGGTTGGATTTTTTTTATTTTTTTTTTAATTTTTATTTGAAAGGCTTTTGTACTTGAGCCTTTAGCTGCCTTTGCAGCCATTAGTGGCTATAAGCTTTTAAGGAAAACACTCTTTTGGTCCATACTTAACAGAAGTTCTTACTAACTGCTTTAATACCACAGCCAAAATTTGTTTGAGGCATGTTGGACCTAAGAGATTTGGAAATACGTGTTTTATAGATGGAAACTCCAGCTGCCAAGAGCACATTTCTCTTTCTTCTTACTGCCACATTTAGCACCTTGGAGTGGCATTTTGGTATACAAGGGCATATGTTCTAATTATTTTCTGAAATTGTCTAATGCTGTTTTCCTTCTCCTTTTCTTTAATAGACTTTGTAATTTTTCTGTGTGAGCATGATTAATGGCTATGTAGGACTCATCATCTTTAACAGCTGTTTCTTCTTCGATACTGGGCAACCTCTGTAGGCTAATTTCCCTTGTCCAGTTTGAACTACTATATTTAAATTGAGCAGAAATCTGATGTAGCAACTAGTATTGGAATGTTAAATATGACACAGAAAACTCCATGATGAGAGTGCTTAGAGGTCTAAATTTGGTTCCATTAAAAAAAAAAAAATCTTTAAAAGCAAACCAACTCTTTATTCCTTTACGATACATTCTGTGCTAATGCTTAATTCTTAACCATTATCACCATTTATCACTGCATGTAAAAAACAGTTAGCTCTTAACACTTACATTCTAAATTAGCTGTGAGCATACATTGCAACAGGGGTGATGCTAAAGCATTTACAACTGGCTGACAATGTAATACCTTATCTAAAATATGCAACCAAATGTACTGTTGAAAATCAATAACTCTATTTTCAGATGATGCAAATAAGTATTCTACCTGTCACTGAAACCACACTAAGCTGACCCAAATCCACTTAGACAGCGATGTTATTTTACTTTGTACTTTCCATAGCTCCTAATTTGTTTACAGGTCTATTCTGTGGTGGTATTTTGTGACAACAGAGCAAAATAAACTTGAAAACAAACAAACAGACAAAATTGAGAGAGGTTCAGTCACTCCAAGTTTCCTAGCTGCATTGTTTTCTAAGCCACCTCCCTGCTATGATATTGTGTCTGGAGCATTAATTGGTGTAAAGATCCCAGACCTCTTTTATGAAATTAAAAACTGATTGGATCCCTGCTCTTCTTTGTTTTCAGTAGCTTGTGACAGAATATGAAATAAAATGTAGTGTAGTGGAAACAATCGAACTAATCTGATGTTAGCAGGTAAAATCCACTGGATTGCATTAATACTGAGAGGCAGGGATTTTCCCCAAAAAATATCTTTTCTGTATTCTCTGAGTTCTATCTTATACCACTGTGTTCATCTCAGAGAGCTGCAGTATCCATGTAGAAGAGAGAATATTTACATATCTCTATTCCCTTATTTCACTGCAAATCATATTTCAGACTCTCTACATAATTGTGCTCAAGTGCCAAGTTGATGTATTCAGGGGCAGAATGGTTTAGCACATAATAAAGACTTCATAGGATCTTGTGGTCATCAAATAATTCAGGGATCTTAGATCTCTTGTCTGACCTCCTACTCAAAACAGGGTTATCTGTAAAATCAGATTAGGAAGCTCAAATATTTTCCACTTGGCTCTTGAAAACCTCCAAAGACAGACACTGTACAATGCATCTGGTCAACCTACTCCACTGTTTGAAACCTCTTATATTTCCACTGAACAATTAAAAGTTTTTTGTCTTTTCTGAACTTTATGCAACAAAACCAAACCAAACAAACCAAAACCACCAAACAACCAAATAAAAAAAAACAAAACACACACCCCCCCCCCCCCCCCAATAGTGTTTTAATACTGCTACTGCAGGAATGTACTCGTGTTCTGAATTACTCTCTCTATTCAATTTTGCATTGAGCAGATCCAAATAAAAGAATAATTCATTAGAGAGAAAAGGATAATCTGTCTTTGCAAATATTCTTGAATAGCATAGCCTTTAGTTACAGAAACAGAAATTATAGTATCTTTCTTGGATAAATTTACTGTCTATTTAAGTTTCTGCCTTACATACTGTATTCTCACCTGTGGAAAAACTTAATTCAGAAGTTGTTTTCACTGTTAGTGGAATTAATTGCCTACTTACAAGATAAAAATTATCAATCTGCCTATGAAGTCTTTAGTCAAATGAACATTAAGGAGCTGTTAAATCTGTTGTGTGTTACTGCTATGAGTAAACTAAAGATGTCACATGAGTTTATTCACTCAAAATATACTCATATAAGTGCTTTGGTTTGTGTTAGGTAAAACAGTAATTTTAAAATATTCTGTTATGAATAGTAGCTGTGCTTTTCTCCATTGCATTAACATTAAAGGTAAAACACCCATCTGCAAAGCTGCATTAATGAACATTTTCATCTGTAGTTTTGACATCTAGCTCGACAGCAGTGCAGAGAAGCTTTTACAAGCTTACTTGAGGTACTTCCATAAATGCATAGCTTTGGTGTCATATGTGTACTTGTAGTTGTCTTATTAACATACACATTTGTTCCTTTTAATTTAAAATACATCCTCTGCACAATTGAATTTGAAGATCTTTGCCCAACATTTCTTAAGTGATTCTGTGACACAAATCACAGTTAATGAATTCATGTGAACAGTGTTCCTACAGACAGAAGAGCATCCTTTAAAAATAGTGTAGCTCTAGGTACAGATAAGAAAAACTACTAAGTAATCACATTGAAGATATCTATTGGAATTTCAGATTTCATCTGCACTCTTAGTTGTTTTCATTTGTGAGGTTGAGTCCTCCTTTACACCAAAATCTTTACTGCATTGATACCTAAGGTGCAAACAGGACAATAGACACAAGCCCAGACAGCCACAACCTCTCCTCCTCTTGGGCTGGCAGAGGCAGAAGGTCACTAGTGCAGCACACACACACACACCCCACTCATTAGGTTCACAAGCATATGAACATTCATTGATTTCCTGAGTACTGGCATGGCCCCTCTGCCCACCAGGCATCCCTGCTCAGATCCCAGCATCTCTTACCCACCCCAAGGGTCCCTGACTCAACGGCTGGTCCAGTGCAATGCTCACTGCAAACACGCAGCACTCACATACTTGTCTAACAGGAACTCTGCAGCAGGACTGCCTGCTTGACTGATACCTCAGCTCGTACCCAGGCCCCCCTACTCACTGTTTAGCTTAAAGTTTTCTATGGAATACACACACCTCACGCACACTTGATTTGGGGAAGATATGGATGCTCAACCCCAGCAGCTGGCACCAGACACCTGGGCTATGACCTGCAGTCCTGCTCCCATCTCCTGCACTGGGCCCCTTACTTGCCTCACTCACTCCAGTCCCTTCAGAACCTAGTTTTAGGACACACACAGTTGCCACCCCCATGACTGGGGGTTAACAATCCCCCCTCACTCCAGTAGCCAATACTGAGACCTCATGGACTCCAGCAGCTGACACCACAGCCAAGGGCACCCACAGCCCTAATCTGATGCCAGGCAATGACCTCAGCAGCAGGCCACAGTACCCTCAGCAGACAAACAGAACAGAATGTTGACAGGAATAGGTTCTATCAACAGTTCAAGAACTGTCAGACAAGGTAGGATAGCAGGCAAAGTCCAACCAGAAATCCAAACCACCGAGCAAGTTTATTGTGAAGAGGCAGATATGAGGTTCATCCAGGAAGTCTATCCACAACAGGGTTAAGGTCAGGCCCAGAGACCACTAGGCAGCTGACTACTGTAGCTAAATGGCAGTCTACAGCTTTAGGTCTGGTTCAACAAGTTATATAGATATGGCATACTAGAGAGCAGTGTTCCTTCAACATACTTTAGCTGAAGAAATTAAACCCAGGACTGAACTTAAAGAGATCTCCTGTGCTCATAGGTAGAGTGTGTGAGTGGGAAACCCCAGGTGAAGCTGATTACAGTCACTAAGTCTTATTAATGCACTCAGAGCGCTAGCAATAAAGATACTATGGGAGAGCATGTCAAACGTATTGCTAAAATGAGGATCAATGCCATCCTCTGTTTTCCAGTCAACACACCATAGAATACAATCAAGTTGTTTAGGCATGATTCGTCTTTGGTAATTTCATGTTGTCTGCTAAAAATCACCTTGTTCTTCATGTGTTTGGAAATGGCTTCATAGAGGACTTTTCTATATAACTTTCCCAGGGCTGAGGTCAGGCTGACTGGCTCATACTTCTCTGAATCTTATTTTGTCTCTCCTTGAAGTCAGATTTGACATTTTATTCTTTTCTCCTAATTACTATGACTTTTCACAGGTGATAGAGAGCAACCTCCCAGTGACATAAGCTAACTATTTTAGCACCTCCAAATGTATCACATCTGGTCTCATGAACTTGTGTTTGTTCAGTTAGTTTAAACGATCCATAACGTAATCATAAAACACCATGGGAAGTGTTTCACTTCTTCAGACTGTGCCATTGGATATATAAACCAGATCTGTGTACCAGATCTAAAACCTTCCAAAGCAGAAGAATTGTTGTGGAGAAGCTACAGTGACTCGAATTGTCTAAGGGAATGGAGGTGACTACCCTGAACTATTGAGCTGACATGTTTTAAATCTTTAATTTGTGATGAAATTAATTAAGCTTAAGATTTGTGTGTTTATTTCTAACTGATTGCAAAGGAAACCTAGGATATCTAGGATGCTACGTTTTGGATGAATATTCTGGCTGCCTTATGAATTAGCAATGCACTATGAGAATTTTCCTGTTCTTTACTTAGGCATGTAAAGTATGGGTCAAATGATATATGGCTACCTAAGGCTTTTTATGACTAATTCCCTGTTATAATACAGTTGCTATAATGCAAACAATCTTTTGTGATTTCCTAATAATGTTCATTTTATGGGGTACTAATGAAAAGCAATAGTCTACTTGGTAGAAGTGCAAAGTCAATGGACTTTGAATATATAGAATACTGCACACTAAATAGTCTGAAAAATCATGCCCTACATTTGTCGAATTGGGTAGTTGAAAATAATGCTTGGGTCTGTCTTCATTCTTCATAAAATGAGGGTATTAATAACTCCTTCACAGTCATGTAGCTACAATATATGCTGCCAAATTATCAGAGTATTCCCATACTGTTTCAAAAAAATGGTAGAGGGACCATGTGAAAGAATTATTTACAATTTAGAACACTATATATTAGCACAAGGTAAATAAAGTGTACCGCCATACATTGAATATTGGGGAAACAAAATAATTGAGGAACTGCTTATTAAGGGAACATTGTCCGTGTCATGGGAGTAATCTGGAAAGTTCATGCAGATAAAGATATTTATCAGAATTTATACAGAAAGAATGATCAAATTAAGGTTTCTCAAAGCAAACTTCTGTCCCTTTCCTTTTCATTGCTTGACTTTGAAATCTTACTTGCAACTCCTAAAATAGATGAGTGTGTGTTTGTAAAGGTTCATAGCCACCACCAGTAGAGTGTTCTATGGTTTCATTTTGTCCTAGTATTGCCATTGATGCCATAACCAACAGAAGCAAATAATTTATTAAGAGTTTTACTTCTGGAGAGGATTTTACATACTTGTAAATCCATCTACCTGAATATCCCTTCACTTAATTGCATACCCTTCTATTACACATATATGCTTTCTCCATATAGCCTTTCTTCTGTTTTCTAAGCAAAGCAATTGACTCTACATTCTTTGAAATTTGACTCACGTTTGCTGAAATTCTACTGGAAATTCAGCCTCTATAGACAGGAGATCTCAAGGAAATTGCATTTAATTTGAAGGAGAAAACTTGTAAAAACTCTGTTAATAACATGCTTAGTATGAGTACTTGTTATCAAGTTGATGATACAAAGCTAGCTAAAATTGTTGAAGTTAAAAGTGTTCAACTACCACCATTCCTGATTAGAAACATACACAGATTTTCTTGTTTGTTTTGAGTATCTTTAGGGTGCAGTTAGTTTTGCACACCATTCAATTGTATCAATACTGAATTTGTCTTTTTTTCTTTTTTTTTCCCTCAACATGTTTTACTTTATAAGACATGTTTCCTGAAATGGAAGAAGAGATTTCTGAAACTGATTTACTAGTTGTTAGGTCCTTACAGTTGTACAGAACTTTCCTATTGCAATATTTTAGGCATAGATTTATGTGTACGGTAGGAAGTTGCAGAGGACCCATTTGGTACAGGGCAAAGTTTGTAGATTTTCCTTTGATATTTTGTCAAGGAGCAATAAACAAAGTTTAAGGTCATTTTAGTTTCATGCTTAAAATCCTAATTTAATTAACCTTCCACTCCATTTAATATTTCACTATGTTTCCAGAAAAGTAGTGACTATTTCATACACACATATTTCTTACGTGCAGTGTTACCAGTCACCGTGTGTAAAATAGGCAATGAGAAAAATAATTGTGTTAAGTGCTTTGTCAGGTAGTGGAAGCTCATACTTCATGAGCTTTATTAAACTTCAGTAATGAGAAAAAAACTCTGAAACTCCTCCAATACTCAGATCCAGAAGCAGGTTTATGTACCAATTAACATCCAAATACACTCTCAGAATGTGTGATCTAAGTAGATGTATTGTTAGTTTCTTTTACAATTAAATTTCCTTGTGAAAAACTAACAACATTTAGACAAATGTAGCTAATTTTTTATGCCATTGAAACTATCTTGATTTAACAGACTAGGAGAAGACATATAGTAAGGGTGGGGTAATTAGCCTAAAGTAGTCTAGCAAACAAACTGAATGTCTCGTCTACTGTGGATGGGTTTCTATTAGATAGAGATTTGTTATTGAACTAGCCAGGCCCAAAGGAATTTCAAGGCCACCTTGGAAAGCTGAAAACAGGATCTGCTGTGGAAGTAAAACATTTCAGCAGCTACAAGGCAGCAACATGACGTAAATCAACAGACCTTTTAAATATTGTGCTTAATTACCAAAGGAAGCATCAAAGAACAGACTGCAAAAATAGAGGTAAGGGCTGATTTTAGCTTTTGGTTCTTATTCAAACACATCTGCAGCTGCTGCTGATCCTTGCACGTCGTTTCAAGACAGTTCTGTCGTTTATTTACTCCTAAAGTTTTTAGAGGCAACTCAGGTGCCTGGACAGCTCATGAACATAGATGATAACCTATCAGTCAATGGATGCTTGGAGCGTGGATGCGTGATTAGGAAATAACTGCATATATAAAGAGGCTTGTTTCTGTAACAAATCGGCTTTGCATGATTCACATTGAATCGGAATGCTGAGTCCTTTATTCACTCCAACAGTCTACAGGCACTAGTCCACTGTCCTGTGCACTAGGAAACAACATTCCTCATAAATATGTATGCAATACTTTTCCTTCAATAGTTTGCTACAAGTACAGATTATTTTTTTAATCTTCTTCTTTTTTTTTTCCTTCCCTCACAACGGAAAAATAAATCTCCTTTACCACTGAATTCCATCTTATTTAATTAGCTTAGTATTCCTAATGGCTTCTCAAATGAGTAAAATTAGCAGCAATAATGGAATAGCTAAATGGTATTAAAAGGGAAATGCCTGAGAAATTAAAAACACATGTAAAAAATACAAGGGAGACAGCTGTAATTAAAGACATGTCATGCCTTCCACTACCATACAAATGCTCAGCTAAGAGGATTTACCTTGGAAAGTCTTCCAGTGTTTGAAGACAGGGAAGAAAAAAAAAAAAAAGAAAAAAAAAAAGAAAAAAAAAAATAAGAACAATTGAGTTATAAGGACAAAAGAAAGAGGGCAGAAAGTGTGAGAAATGGAACTCTGTGAGGCATAGTAAGAATGTGATGAGATCTTATTTATGTCTCATTTTTACTGAAATAAGAATATAAGAAAAAAAAAAAGACAATTTTATGCGGTTAAGAGACGTTTTGTTGTTGTTGTTCATAACAGATCTACCTGTCCAACTTCATATCTAAGATCTCACTTTAATTTTTGACTCTTAGTTTGCAAAACATGCACAGGAATAGATTTCACATCTTTTAACTCGCACAACCCATATCTCTCTCTATCAGAATAAACACAGCAATGAAGGGGCACATCAAGTCATTGGCCTTTCCTTCTCATCTATTTTGCAACACATTCAGAGTACCTTACCAGATTTTTATGGAAGAGCATGCAAATTGTCACTAGCTTATATGTATAGAAGGACAGATTGAATGACAGTAAAATCATAACTTGGCTGTTTCCATGAAACATGTTTATGAATAGAAATGAAAAAAATACCACAGACAGATACAATAAACTTATGAGTCGTATGCTGATTCTCCGCTGTAAGCAAAATTTATTTGATAGCATATCTTTTTCTTCAGTTCTAAATCTCAGATACCTAGCTCATTCAGTGAGGATGAAAAAGTCACAAACTTTTTAAGAAAAAAACCTCTGTGTGTGCACGTGTGTTTTTATAGGCATGCTTGTATTCTGAAGTATCAAAATGTGTTTATCTTTCTGTTCTCATGCTGCTTTGGACTACTGAGTATAAATATCTCCATCTTGAGATAAAAGGAATAAAATAGCAGGTTGTATAGCTAAGAAACCAACAGAATGCTGATAGCTCCATGGAAGCTACACACTCTGAAACCTGAAATTTTGAAATATTTCCTTCAAAACAAATGATATAAAGAAAGCCTACATTGTTTTTTTAGTAAAAATATAATTTTTGTTCTTCTAGGGAAAGTGAATAGATCACACTTTTATTTTGTCACTGTTATTAGGCTCTGTTATAATACAGAAGTTTTTAATAAATAAACATGTTGATTTCCAGACTCTAATGAAAAACTGTTTCTACTGCTCTTATTCATATAGCTGAGAGGCTTTATCTCTTTGGAATAGCTTTTATGTATGCCCAGAAACTATTTAAGGAGTAGTGTGAATTTAAAAAAAAAAAAGGTAGATTTAATAACTTAATTAATAACTTCATTGGCATCCTTAGGGCAGCACTGAATATTAATAGTACTTATGCAACATATTTCTTCTGAAGATCTGTAAGTGCTTTATAGAGGAAGGTAAGTTTCACTATCTTCTTGAAAATGAAACAAAAATAGAGGTTTTACAGCAGCTTTGGTGCAGCTTTGACCAGAATCCAAATATGTAAACTCCATTCATGGACACGTGTCACAGGTGGTTCACCTCTTGTTTCAGTTACCAACACAGCAGTTAGATTAAATTCTCATTATAAACAGTAGATTCTGTGTAGATGGAGTAGGTATATTCAAATGTGTGATTCAGCTACTTAAGTTCAGATGTTGAATATAATTTTTTGAGACACCTTGGTTTATTCAGAGTATTCACATGGAGCTGGCAGAGGATCCAGTTTATCTATGATCTTCTGGGTCAGCAGCTAGAGACCAGATGGAGCAAATTAGAATATATGAAATGGCCATACGAAACTGTATTTAAGGAATAGACTCCTGCCACAGCTAAATAGATTCAGGAGTGTAATGTAGGCCAACTTAATAGCTCACAATGATCATAGTGGGAGGGAGATTAGGCATTTGACTTGAATATATCTGAAGCTGAAATCTATCCAAATAAACCCAGTTCCACTTGAAACCTCAGCATTTATCTGACTATCTGCTAAGAGAAATAAAACCTTTTAGTCTTGCCTTTACTTTTGTGCAGAATATTTTCCTCTACTAGGATTCTTTGTCTTCTGCAAAGGCACTTTGGAGTGTATAAATGACCCAGATGATTTCATCACCCTGAACTGTGTGGTAAGTGCTCCTTGTAAGTTAACTAAATGTTTAGTTGTCCTAATGCTTTTTTGCTTATGCATATCTCTGGGGAAAAAAAAAAAAAAAAAAAAAAAAAAAAAGAAACAAAATATTATTGTACAAGATAACCCAACCTTCTAATGAACTTTTTACAATATGTCTAAAATAACTCTGAAAAAGGAATGCAATTTATCCAGCTTTATAGATGGTGAATCTAATGCAGAGAGAAGGAAATAAGGTGTTCGAACAACACAAGACCTCTCTTTACCAGTGTCATGGAGGCACCTCAAAGTTAGTTTAGGTGGACAACAAGGTCCAAACCAAACTTTTATTATGGTCAAAAAGGTGCAGCAAATTAATTGGTAAAGAACGAGGTTTTAGTACTCCAGTAACGTAAATACAGGTTCGAATATCAGTTGAGGAAATAATTGAGGTGCAGCAAATAATAACAATCAAGATCCATAGTGTGCATACCTGTGGCTCACAAAAACAATGTCAGTGCCATCCTTGACTTCAGGAAACAAATACTTGTGCTCATATTTAGGCATGGAATACCCTCACTTTGGCTAGTGAGGAAAAAAAGAAACACCTACAAATTCTGTGAGGAAATATTAAGTAGGTTATCACTCACACACACAGTTCGGTGAGGCAGTCACAGTCCCGGGAGATTACCTTAGGCAGCGATCTTGCCTAAGGGGAGGGCTCTTAACAACAGCATGTGGCCCGCGCTCGAGAGGACCACACAAAAGGCAGCCTTGGTGGACCCTGTTTTATAGCCATGTCAGATCTGACTGTGGGCATTCCAGAAGCTTCTCTGCACCCCAACTCTGGCTGTGGGTGCCCAGAAACTTCTCAGTTCCTTGGTGCCTCTGCACCCCCTCCTCCTCTCTCTTAAGGACCCTGGCCAACAGGCTCTGGGATCAAAAAAAAAAAAGCTGTTAACCCCATTGCAGGGGCGGAGTGGTGGGGGATGTGTTGAGGGAGAGGGGATGTGCCTGCACCTTCCATATCGAAGGAAGTGGGTGAGGATAGAGCGGGATGTGCAACTGCCACAACCAGTCAAAGGTTCTGTTCCAACTTTGTAAATGATGTAAGTGAACCGAACAACTAAAGGGAGTCAAAGTCTACATTGGTACCTCATTTTTCTCTTATGAATTCCTACTCATGTTTGTTTTAATGCCAGTCAGAATGTCATGAAGAATCAATAATTGTATTTTTGCTCCATCAACTCTGACCAAGATAGTTACCCTTAACTACCTGTGATGGTACTGTATTCCTGATGGAAACCTGAACTTCAAGGCACAGAAACATATTTAAAAAAAAAAAAAAAGTATTTCCAAAATAATGAAAATTGTCCACTCTACATCTTTAAGAATCATAGGCTAACAGATCTATTCTGTAGAGAAAAGACCTCAGAAGATCTCTAGTCCAACTTTCTGCTCAAAGCCAGGTCATCTCTGAGGTGAGACCAGGAAGCTCAGGGCTTTTTCCGGTCCACTATAAAGCACTTTCAGATGAAAAATGTTGTCTAAGAACTATTAATATAATTCAGTGCTGTCCTAGGAATGTCAATCAGGTGGTTAATTCTACTATTATGTATGCTTCTGTTGTCTGGGACTTCCTCTAGTATCCAACACCTTTGAAAGATGGTATAAAGATGCCTCACAAGCAATTCTAACAGGTCTCTCAGCATTCTGTGACACATCCCATTGGGTGTCAGGGAACTGTACAGGTCTGTTTGTCTCAAGTAACCTCTGACTCAGTCTCATCCACTGCCGGTTGTTCTCCTTCTCTGTAGACCCTTCAACTAATCACAGAGGCCTGGGAAACCTTCTTGATGAAGGAAGAGTCAAAGAAAGCAATGAATACTTCATCCTTCCTGTGTCTACTGTCACTGAATTCACCCACCTCATTTTGTAATGATCCTACTTTTCTTTTGTTTTGTTTTGTTCAACTTTTTGATATTAACATAATGGTAAAAGTTATTCTTGTTATGCTTGATATCCCTTGAAAGTCTGAAGTTTAGCTGAGCTTTAATTTTCCTAACATCATCCCTAATTTCTCAAGCAATGTCTTTAATTTTAGCAGGAGTGATATGGAGCAGGACTCCAAGTCTCTCTATTTTTAAAATCACAGTCAGCTACAAAAACATTGGGAACAACCAGTCTAGACCCTTCCATTCATGCTGGAAGGTCTACTCTAAGCCAAGTTGAATATGGGCAAATTGATATCCATTTATATATTACATAAATCATTAGGCTTTCATTGGTGATATTTTAGGTGATTTTTTATCAGTAAACATAGTGAAGACACAGCCTTTTCCATTTTTCCTTACATTTGTACGCAAAAAGAAAATAATTTTCTCTCTCTTTTGAATAGAAAATAAATAACACTTTAATGGAAAGTATATCAATTACTGATGTCTCCATCACTCTACCATGTTTGTGTGTTTCATAAAATCTCTATTGCCTTCATCTTCCAGAGGCAGAAGAGTCAGAAATGAAAGAAGGAAGCTGGGGAGGAGATTGGTTGGAAGAAGGTGGTTTTGGTTTCGTCTGTTTCTCACCATCTAACTCTAATTGATTATTAATGACATTATTTTTCCCCAAGTTGAGTCTCTTTTACTAATGACAGCAATTCATAAACAAACTCCCTTTGTTTATTGCAGCTATGAAACTTTTCCATCTTATTTTCTCCACGGTCCTGTTGAGGCGGGGGTGTGAGAGAGCAGATGGGTGAACGTCTGGCAGCCAGCCAAGGTCAGACCACCACAACGTACCAGGTTAGAAAAAATACATGAGATCAGGAATTCTTTAATGTCTTTCGATGCTATTGCAACGCTAATTGTAGTAAGAATTAGAATAATGCTGGTAACTTGGCTTTTTAAGATTATCAAATGTAGAAGGAAAAAAGTTGAATAAGATAGCTAGAGTGGTTATAATGTTACAAGATAATTGTACACAGTATTTGAGTACAAGCTGCCAGCAGTGAGGTAGAGAGAAAAATACGAGACTTACCTGGTTTTGGTGGTTTTCTAAAGTCAGAATAAAAAATACTTCTCCAAAGTATTTGGAGAATTCTTCCAAAGCTTGACCTAAAACACTGCCTGTCTTTTTTGTTTGTTTGTTTGTTTGCTTGTTTTTGTTTTTTTCTGATTTCAAATTGATGACATTTACATTCTATTATATACTTCTCATTTTGATCTGGATGAGTGGCTAGGGGAAAAAAAAAGAGACAGAATGGGCAAATAAAACCATTACATTCACTTATTCATTGTAACTCATCTCTAGACTACAAGCATTCTTTTTTCCATTATTTTCCAGCTCTCCAATTTTTTCTTTCCTGTTTTATTTTCTGCTACAGCGTTAACTTCTAGTTTTCCCTTCACTTTCCTCAGTTTCACTGCATTGAGTGTGTACCTGTGCGAAAGGGTATGAGGTTCCATATCACTGCATGTATTCTTCTCTTGTTTATATTTCATTGCTCTTCATATTGATCTAATGAAGTCACAAGGCTAGGACAACTTTTTACACTTGAAACTGTTCATGAATCTTTTGACTGGAACTCTGTTGCATCATGAATGAAACACATTCAGTTCTTAACTCAGCTGAGTCAGGAGGTAATCTTGCATTCATGCCACTCTAACCTCAAACATGTGAGCTAAAAAAAACATAATCCTAAATCAGATAACGTAAAAAACATAGATGTGCCTATGAATAACTACTAGCTAACAGACCAAATGAGAGGGATGCATGAAGTAAATCAAAACTAACAAAGCCTACACAGGACAGCTCTGATATTTTAGAAAGAAAACAGCAAATGTCCAAACTGACAATCTGAGACATATAACTGGGATTTAATAAAAAAATGTTGTTAGTTTTTTGACATCTAAGTGTGTGCTCAGCATATGTATTAGGGAATTAACCGTTTTACAATCATATGCTTAACAAGTAAAATAATGACACAGTCCATACATTAGTAAATAAAAAAAAAAAAAATAAAAATTAAAAAAAAAAAAAAAAAAAAAAAAAAAGAACTACATCTTGCATTCATTGGACTTGTGCCAGTGGATATTTGGGATCAACTTTGGAAAGCTAGTGTTAACAGTGGCCCAACATAAATCACCATTTCAGGAATGATCAAGAGACGATCAGTCTTTTGTGTTAGAAAGATTCTAGTGGGAAAGAGAAATTGTTCTTCTTTGCTTTTCTTTACTGCATTGGGTTTAAATGGTAAGGTTTTGTTAGCAGGTGGTGGGGTGGGGATGCTACAGGTGTGGCTTCTGTAAGAAGATGCCAGAGCTGCCCCCATGCCTAATAGTCAGTATCATCTGCCTCCAAAGAAGACATGGTGCTGCCAAAGGTGAGCCAATCAGTGACAGTGGTAACACCTCTGTGATATTTAAGAAAGGGTAAAAAATACTACACAATAGCAGTTGGAGAAAAGAGTGAGAATATGTGAGAGAAGAAACTCTACAGACACCAAGGTCAGTGAAGAAGGAGGGGGAAGAGGTGCTTCAGGCCCTGGAGCAGAGATTCCCCTGCAGACTGTGGTGAAGACTGTAGTGAAGCGTGTTGTCCCCCTGCAACCTGTAGAGGTCCACAGCAGGGCAAATATCCAGCTACAGTTCATGGAAGATCATACACTGGAGAAGAACGATGTGCCCTGAAGGAGGCTGTGACGCCCTAAGAAGCACACACTGGAGCAGATTTTCTGGCAGGACTTGTGACCCTGTAGAAAGGATCCACACTGAGAATTCCATTCATGAAGGATTTCACCCTTTGGAAAGAGCCCATGTCAGGGTGCTTCATGAAGAAATGCAGTCCCATGGGGAGGATCTACACTGGAGAAATTTGTGGAGGCTTGTCTCCCATGGAATGGACCCCAGGCTTGAGCACAGGAAGAGCTTGAAGAGGAAGGAGTGGCAGAGACAGTGTGTGATGAACTGACCACAAGCCCCATTCACCATCTCTTTGAGCTGCTTGCAGGGAGTAGGTAGAGAATTCAGGGGCAAAGTTGAACCCAAGAAGAAGGAAGGGGTTGGGACATTTTAAGAATTGGTTTTATTTCTCATTAACCTATTCAGACTTCATATTGAAAATGAATCAGCTTAATTAACCTGAGTAGAGTCTGTTTTGCCCATAATGATAATTTCTGAATGTTCTCTCTGTCCTTATCTTGACCTACAAGCCTTTCATCATATTTTCTCTGCTCTGTCCAGTTGAGGAGGGAGAGTGATAGAGCAGCTTGGTAAGCACCTGGTTGCCAGCCAAGGTCAATCCACCACATTTGCTGAAAAATTCCTATCACCAGTACTGCTCATTTAAACACTTTTTAACCTGTTAAAGTTAGCCAAGTTCCTAAAGACCTCCTCTTTGAACAGATGAAACCATTACTACCCATTTTGACTGAAGAGGATTAGAAAGAACTTATATAAAAATATTTTTTTAAAAGATTTTTGGTACTGTTTTTGCAACCATATTTTGTGACTTGGAATGAGAAGGCAATGGTATACACAGTATCAAATTGTCACTTCTGTTCTAAAATGAGAGAGAACAGAAGGGAGGGATGTATACAGGTATAGAATGGAAGGGAGTGATATATAGAAGTATAAGCAAGGGAGTGTGCCAGAGATCAGGGTGTTCTGCTCTTCTGTCCATGAGAGATGGGAAGGAGAGAACTGGTGCATGTTATTCTCCCAGATGGTATCTAGTATATTAAACAATGCAACAACTCCCTCAGCAGAAGTAATCCTACTTTGTAATGCCTAGTCAGTCTTTGCTGACACAGAAGTTGGTACATATCACTGCCAAAATGGCAGAGGTGAATGTTGGCATTAGACAACTGGTGGTGAAAGTCCTCCTGCTTCCAGAACTGCACATGGAAGGGTATATCTGTCCAGAGCCTAACTTGCTAATATTCTGTGACCTTTAAATTTTATTAAAAAAAGAAGAAAATCTACTAGTTTGATTCTTAGATACCTCTCTGATTATGTCCTGGAAATTAATGGATATCTTAATGAAAAATTATAGATAGTATAAATAATGATTTAATTTTATCTAGATTGAATTAAAAAGAAAAAAAAAAGATAAAAGACAGGAAAGAAAAGGAACTAAAAATAAAAAATTATGTTTCTCTTCTTCTTAACTCAAGAATTTGAAAATAATTCTACTACCTAATTTATTGCAGCAACATTATGTAACATTATGTAACATTATGTAACAAGGTGGATGGATGATGGCAGAGTGGTGGATGTGGTCTACCTTGACTTCAGTAAAGCCTTCGACATGGTCTCCCACAGCATCCTTACAGCTAAGTTGAGGAGGTGTGGTCTAGACAATAGAGTAGTGAGGTGGGTTGCAAACTGGCTTAAGGAGAGAAGCCAGAGAGTGGTAGTCAATGGTGCAGAGTCTAGTTGGAGGCCAGTATCTAGTGGAGTGCCTCAGGGGTCTGTACTGGGGCCAGTATTATTCAATATATTCATTAACGATTTAGACGAGGGAATAGAGTGCACTATCAGCAAGTTTGCTGATGACACTAAGCTGGGAGGAGTGGCTGACACGCCAGAAGGCTGTGCTGCCATTCAGCGAGACCTGGACAAACTGGAGAGTTGGGCGGGGAATAACCTAATGAAATTTAACAAGGGAAAGTATAGAGTCCTGCATCTGGGCAGGAACAACCCCAGGTTCCAGTATAGGTTGGGAAATTACATATTAGAGAGCAGTGTAGGGGAAAGGGACGTGGGGGTCCTGGTGGACAACAGGATGACCATGAGCCAGCACTGTGCCCTTGTGGCCAGAAAGGCCAATGGCATCCTGGGGTCTATTACAAGGGGGGTGGTTAGTAGATCGAGAGAGGTCCTCCTTCCCCTCTACTCTGCCCTGGTGAGACCCACTCTGGAATATTGTGTCCAGTTCTGGGCCCCTCAGTTCAAGAAGGACAGGGAACTGCTGGAGAGGGTTGAGCGTAGGGCAACAAAGATGATTAAGGGAGTGGAGCACGTCCCTTATGAGGAAAGGCTGAGGGAGCTGGGTCTCTTTAGCGTGGAGAAGAGGAGACTGAGGGGTGACCTTATTAATGTTTATAAATATATAAAGGGTGAGTGCCATGAGGATGGAGCCAGGCTCTTCTCGTTGGCAAACAATGATAGGACAAGGGGTAATGGGATCAAGCTGGAACACAAGAGGTTCCACTTAAATTTGAGAAAAAACTTCTTCTCAGTAAGGGTGACAGAACACTGGAACAGGCTGCCCAGGGGGGTTGTGGAGTCTCCTTCTCTGGAGACATTCAAAACCCACCTGGACATGTTCCTGTGCGACCTCACCTAGGCGTTCCTGCTCCAGCAGAGGGATTGGACTAGATGATGTTTTGAGGTCCCTTCCAATCCCAAACATACTGTGATACTGTGTGATAACATTACTTGAATTAATGTATGCATGTTTGATAGTCACATTTATGTTGTTTCTTTGGAAGTTAATTAATCTTCTTTTATTTATTTATTTCTGTGGCTGTCCTATTTTCTGAGAGAAGATTGTAATCTTTTGAGTATATTATTTTCTTTTTTACATAGTGTGTACAAAATCTTGCATAAATAAAGGTGTAGAGATATGAGTTGAAGAAGTGGATCTGTATTCACATTGCTTAGCTGTTGGCAAAGTGTCTGAGTCAGTCTGGAATCTGTTATCCATTCGTAAAAGTACAGACTTTAATACTATAAAAGTAAGCCAGTTCATATAATTGACATTTGTCCTTATTGTACATTAAAATTCTGGAGGATTAATCTTGTAATAGGTGTCACCCAGAAATCTTTTTTTTTGCCATGGGTAGACTTTGGTGGTAATAGGTAACTCCATGATACATTAAAGATAGAAATACTGTCAGGATCACAGATACTGCCAGGATCACAGGATCTCTACAGTAAGTACTGAGGGATTTGAGCAAAGGTCCAAACTTACTCTAGACAGCCACATCTAAGCTTTCACACATTTTGTTAATATTCAGTGGAGAAAGATCAGGGACTCTTGTTTGTTTCGTCTAAGAAATTTTGAATATCTTCTTTAGCATGAGGCAAACTGTCCTATAAATGCTGTATCTTTGTCTTTGTTAGCAACCTAGGATAACCGGTTCTGTGTAGCTAGTTCACCAACTAGTTCTCTGCATTGGTTCAGATAAATCCCATTATTTTTTCTGAGATGTATGTTGAAGAACAGATGTTACTAAAATGACAGAATGGAATAGCAATCCACTTTGGACACCAGAGTCATGGAGCCATTCAGGGAATAATACACAAAGAAGACTTTATTAAACATATTAATTGTAAACATATGTATATATGAGAATGTGGGTTTCACCTCTCTGAGTGTAAACATCAAAACATGCATGTGTTTTGTTTTATTTGTTACAGGATTGGGTAACATGTTCTAAACTTACCATTATAAGTAATTATGGTAATTAAAGCAAAGGAGTTGAAATTTGGTAATAATTTTAGTCTCTGTTAACCTCTTTTTACCTCTTTGGCTAGAAATAGTACATCCATACAGCTCAAAATTAGATAAAAATAAAAAGAAGAGATGTCCTTGTTCATACATCAGGATGTTAATATATGTATGTATATTCTTGGTAAGGGAGTTACCACTTTTGCTTGTTTCACAGACAAAAAGAGAATGAATGTTACAAATTCTGTCATACTAATTTGTAACATAAGTGAAGTCATGTCTGATTTTCACAGGCTGCTCAGAGGAAATTAATGGAAAAGAATAAAATGTAGAATAAAATGGCATTATAACATCAAAGTAGCTGCATTAGATTAAATACCGTGTTACGGTACAGTGCAAAATGTAGTTTGTAAAGACTTCTTGTTTTGTTTTGTATTCCTTAGAATTCCTTCTTATCATGGTAAAAGTCGTAAGACTGCATAGGAGTGTTAAGTATGATTCTTCAATTAAAATTGTAATCATTTATTTAAAAAAATCTGGCATGCCATGGCAAATTCTAAATTATTTTTTCAAAGTTAAAAAAATCTAACCAAAACTAAACCAAAACCAATCAACCAAACAAAAAAAACACAAACAAAAAACCTGGCAATGTAAGTAACTTAACTGTGTTAAATCAGTAATGTGACATAGAAATTATACAAAACTATTGCTAGGATTGTAGTTTAAATGAAAGTTTAATTACATATGGGTGCATACTGAGATTTGGTACTTCCTACAGATGGCTGTGAAAGTCTCATACAGTTCCAGAAAATGTAAGTGTTGATCTATGAAAAAAAATACATAGATGAAACACAGTTCCAGAAGATTGATAAATAAAGCCATCTAATGTCATTTGTGATGGCTGATATACAGTTGTTCATGCAGAAGGGCAGTTATGTCTCGTAGGTCCTTTGCCGCATCTGCCAGTATCAGGTGGATGTCCTGGATGTGACAGCATGCCTCAAATGGCATTAGGTGTGTATGATTAGGCAAAAGTCACAAATCAGATTTTTTCCCATTAAGCTTATCTCCGGCTGTTTAAAAATTAGTTTCAGATGAACTCTTAAAAAATACTTCTTTCATCCAGAAAATAAAATTTTGTCATCAGCAAAATAATAGACCAAGAAGGTATTATTTTCTCTTTTTTCTTTTTTTTTTTCCTTTTTTTTTTTTTTTCTTTTTTACTAAAAGCTTTTGGATTTTTTTTTTTTTTAAATCAAAAGGAGTCATTGCTAATTCTGTGGTTCTGTAATGAAATTAAGCTTTCTGTATTGGACATATTTTGTAAGTTTTTATCTATTTTCATATATTGGAGTCTAAAAATTATGTCTATTAAATAAAAGAAAAAAAAAAAGGAGGAGGAATGGACAAAAGACATTTCTAAGCATTTTTATCCCTCTTCACCTTGGGCTGAATTAAATACATTATTTTTTTATATATATATATAATTCTGAATATCGTAAGAATAGTTCTGTTTTACTCTTTGATTTTCCTTTGCTGTGGAATTTTTGCTTTCTTTTCATGTGGATAGTTTGTATTTACATCCTTTTGTGTGATGACTGTACTCTTTTTCCTTCTACTCAATAAGGAAACAGAATTTATTAGAGTTGAACTGATGCTAGATCTTCAGAAACATGAATGTTATTATAATTATGTAATTATGCATAATTGTAATTACACACATGTACTTACAATTATATATAATTTTAATTATACATTATGTAATTGTACGTAATTGTAATTATGTAACTATACCAGGGAGTCAGAGATTTTAGGGATGAAAAAGATCTACTGTTTTGGGTTTCCCCTCTACTCTGGTACATGTGCAGGGCTGTCGATTATGATATATCAGTATTCCTTGCTACCTCCTGTTATTCATTTCAAAATGACTTAGAGTCTTAATACCAGCTCTTTTGCCAGTGTTAACAAGCTAATACCTCTCTCTAATCTGTGAGTCCATTTTCTCACATTCAGTCTCTTCTCTACTACCTCTTCCTATCATAATCATTACAATATTGCTCCGAAATATTCGATAAAGGATATAATATTAGCGTAAATGTTTTATAAAAGTTCAAATAATTCAAATGTTCAAATGTTCAAATATTTTCTTTTTTGCTCACAGTCATGTTCTTCTGTTTGAATCAGGTGCAGACTCAGTCAGCAGAAGTGCAAAACCAAAAAAAAGTGGCCATCTTTTACAATCAAGACTAAATTCTTCCCTTTTGTCAATGCATTTCCATCAATTGAATTCACCTGAACAGATGGAACTGAAGTTATAGTACATCTCTCAGTGTTCAAAATCCTCAAATATTTGCTGATAGTGATAATTTTTGACCAAACTAGAAAAAAAAAAAAAAACAGGAGCCAAATCTGTTTATCTTGCTCATGCGAATAATATCACCGAGGTCAATAGGACTAGTAATATGAATAATGAAAATCTTTTGAGTCATGGTTGGAACCACAGACACAAATTGTTTATGCCCTTCCTTCAAGGAGTTTAATCAAGCTTAATATATTTTATATTTGGAAAGATAAGCTTTTTGAACTTTACCCTCCCACAGTAAACTTGTTTTAGAAATGTCAATATAGTAACAGCATACTTTCCATGGCACAATGATAAAAAAGCTTCAGTTTCCCTTTCTTTTTGTCAGGTAAGTCAATTTTGTTTTCATCAGCATTTTTACAGCTAATGGCCAGTCTTCAAGTATTTCAAGTACATGCTGCCTACCTTGATTTCAGTAAGGGTTTTGACACTGCTTCTCATGTGACCATGGAATCATAGAACCATAAATGGTTTGGGTTGGAAGAGACCTTTAAATGTCATCTAGTCCTACTTCCTTGCCATAAACAGAGATATTTTTCACTAGATCAAGTTGCTCTAAGCCACATCCAACCTGACTTTAACACTTCCAATGATGGGGCATCCACAACTTCTCTGGGAAACCTGTTTCAGTGTTCAACCACCCTCACCATAAAAAATGTCTTCCTTATGTGCATTCTAAATCTACCCTCTCTCTGTTTAAAACCATTACTCTGTGTCCTATGACTGCAAGCCCTGGTAAAAAAAATCTCTATCCATCTTTCTTTTAAGCCTTGTTTAAGTGTTGAAAGGCCACAATGAAGCCTCTCCAGAGCCTTTTCTTCTTCAGGCTCAACAACCTTAACTGTCTCAGCCTTTTGTCATAGGAGAGGTGTTCCAGCCCTCTGGCTGTTTTCATGGCCCTCTTCTAGACTTGGTCTAACAGGTCGATGTTTCTTATATTGGGAGAACAAAGTAGAGGCAGAGAATCACAGAGGTAAAGGAGGTGATCCTTCACCTCTGTTGAGCACTGGTGAGGCCACATCTGCAGTACAGTGTCCAGTTTTTAGATCCCCAGTACAAGAAAGATATGTGGCTTCTGGATACAGTCCATCTAAGGGCCACAAAGATGGTCAAGGGACTGAAGCAACTCTCACATGAGAAAAGGCTGAGAGATCTGAGGCCATTTAGACTGGAATACAATTTATATCTGATCAGACTAGAAGCAGTTAATTCCTATTGCTGCAGAAGAGAACACAGAACAGCAGAATGACCACCTCTGCTGATATGAACTCTGCCCAAAAGGGCTCAGGGTGAATTTCATCAATGTCTATAACACCTGAAAGGAGAGTCCAAAGGGGTCAGAGCCTCTTTTCAGTGGTGCCCAGTGGCAGGACCACAGGCAGTTAGCACAACCTGAAAGACAAGAGGTTCCATCTGAACATCAGGAAGCACTTTTTTTTTGCTGATGGTGACTGAACATTGGCACAGGTTGCCCAATGAGGCTGTGAAGTTTTCCTCCTTGGAGATACTCAAAAGCTATCTGGACAAGATGCTGAGCATCCTGCTCTAGGTGGCTCTGCTTGAGCAGTTGCACTGAACCAGGTGATCTCCTGAGGTGCCTGCCAACATCAAGTATTCTGTGATTCTGCAATTGTCAGGGCTGAAGCATCTACCTTGGAGGAGAAGTTGAGGGACCAACACTTGTTCAGCCTGGAGAAGAGATGGGATCTGTGTCACCTAAGATCAGCCTCCCAGAATCTATGTGGTGGTTGTGAACAAGAGGGACAGAGGGTCTTTTTGTGCATGACAGGAATGAGTTAACTATCATAAATTGTGACAGCAAAGGTTCAAACATATAAGAATACACATTTCCACTATAAGGACAGTCAAACAGTGGAAAAAATTGTCTATAGAGGTTGTGGATTTTCTGTTCTTAGAGGTTTTCAAAACTGGACAGTACTAGGCAATCTAGTAATATACCTGGGAGGTTAAAGGTTCAGGTTTGGATCCTCTCCATCTAAGACTTCATCTGCTATGGTAGTCTCTTAAAGGAAAGGACCTGTCTGAGTTTCAGGGAGCTTCAGTCACTGGGGGGAACTGACACGCCTTTATTTCAAATATTGTCCCTAATCATTGTGATGGCTTCCATGAAGCCTATGTGTTGCACTTCAACCTTTTGTAATTATTTCAGAGTTGGGCGTTACTCTAATAAATACTGCAAGGGACTCCGAGAAACTTCAGGGGAAAAAATGAAGAAAGATTTTACATAACCTGTACAAAATGACCTGACATGGGAATTATCTCAGTACTTAAAAGCTTTATGGAAGCTCAAGGTTTCATCTGTTCATTTAAGTTTGTATATAAAAAATACAACTGCTTAACTTCACTGAAATAAAATATACATGTATTTATTATTTGAATATATTAGAGACATAGTTAATCAAACAGTTTTTTTTATTTGGTCTATTTGACCTATATAGTGTCAGATGTTTTTACCCCAGTGGCGAGGGTTAGTCATAGCAAGGAGACAAAACGACACAATTAGGACAAAATTATTGTGGCAGTTTGTCCTAGTTCTGTCAATGAGTAAATGAGAATGTTTTAGTGTTATTTTTCTTTCATCATGTTAGTAAAATAATTATTTTCAGAGCAGGTAATGATATACACACATTGAAATACTGTTTTTGTTCTCTTTTTCATGTAACTGATGGGTATTGTGTAAACAGGAAATTATGCTCATTTTCAGGTGTGTATGCTTTAACAGTCATTGAAGTATCTCCAGAACTTGACTTTCTAAAGCAGAACCTATGCATTAAGTAATCGAGTAACACAGTGTGCACCCAGAAGCTTTTGTATATGTATGGCCACACAGAAAATTAAATCCCTTAAGGAAAGAACACAAAGTAAAAGAACTACGAAATAGGGCAGGACAAGGTGAAACATTTTACCTAATTTTAAAATGAATGTGTTTTCAAAAAAATTACAGGGGCAAAAATTACTCTGAGTAAGGATATGAGAAAGGTTAAAATGATAGTTTACTAACAAAAAAAAAGAGGCAATTGCCCATGTCAAGATGATTGCTTCTGGGTTTTGTCTGCAAACCTAAGATCTGCTGACATCACTTCAAGGAGTCTTTTTTCTCAAACTGAGAAATAGCTGTGAGGAGAAAAGTATAAGGAGAAACAAAACTTACTGAAAAAGAAATAATGTAAAATGAAATAATATTTTTTCTAAAATAACCAAATTGTATGCATGTTGATTTTGAGGTGACAGTTCCATGGGCATTAATTAATGTGCATACCACTTCTTCATTAAAATATCTTAGGACTTGGGGTACTGTTGCAGGAACAACTGTTTTCAAATGAACAATCTGTTGTTCTGTGATGTTTCAGTTCACAAGCAATGAACATGGCAAAAGTTTTTTAGCAATAGGCTTGATGGACTGAATCTTTAATAATGTGATTAAGCATGTAAATTGCACTACATTTTTTTTACATATTCTCCTGAAAAATCACACTATTTTAACATATGGGTCTGAACTGCAACCTAGAATTATACCTAGAGAGATTAGGGATTATTCTTTAGCTGACTCAATAAAACAGTGTATATCTTTTTCTACAATACAGAGAACTTAAAGTAAAAAGGCTGCCAAGATGAGCAGGTATTAGTGCCTTCGGAAATTCACACAAGAGGTTAAAAAACATTTAGAAAAAAGTATGTGATGACCATAACAGTAATGAAGTATAAAATACTGTTTTCATTAATGTGTTTGGAAAAGTAGTTTAAAATAGGGTAACATTGGGTTTTGTTTGGTCATTTGTCTTCTACAGCCACTCTGTTTAGAAAGAATATTGAAATAGATCTTTTTGACTATTGCACTGGAGATGCTAAATCCTTGTTCTCTCAAGTATGTTCTGTGAAAAAAAGCAATAGAAATATTTAAACTATGAGTTTTTAAGGTTTCAAAAGTGACAGAATAAGTAGCAGGTACATAACAACAATTTTTCAACTACAAATGTCATGCAGTCCTGAGCATCAGCCGCTTATAAAGGTTACTAATACACTTTGAAATGTTTGCTTCTAATGCTGGACCAATAAAATCTAATAATATAAAACATTTAACTTAAAATCTTTGTATATTATGCTATTTATCTCTTGAACATTTCATATAACTTCTTTATCCCTCAGATTTTTAGTTGAGATATATGTCAAACTAAGCAATAACTCAGTTTAAAATAATTCTTCTTGACAGGATGGTGTCTTACTGGAAGATTGTTAGGTCTGATAAAAGGAATAGAATATTAAAAAAAAAATAGTAGTTTTTTGGTTGTGTGTACTGTTTTGTGTGCATTTTGCCTGTTTGTTTAGTTTGTTTATTTTGATTTTGATTGTGTTTGGGGCTTGCTTGTTTGTTTGTTTTTCCCCTGCCTTTCCTTTGCTTCTGACTGGGGCCTTTTCCTGTCCAACCTGTTTGTTGTCTAAATTTCTTTAGTAATTATCTACATAAGACACACTCTAGTTGTCTTCAATATCACTGAAGGCAAAAGGAAAAAATGAAGAGACTGAAGCTGATCAGGACAGAGAAGAAACATTCCTTCCCTTCTATATAATTTAGGAATACTAACCATCAGAGTGAACATGGGGCTGGAAGTGTGTAGTTCTTAGGTCTTCAGGGCTTTTAAATTTATCTTGGATTTTTTTTTTTTTTAAATTTCTGATTTGGATATTTTTATGCATGGGTTTTGTTGTCTGATTGTTTCCTTTTCAAGGAAGAGAAAAGAAAAAAATTCTCTTTTTATTTCTTCTATAAAAACAGATAAAAATCAGACTCATCACTTTTCCTTTGATACTTCCAATTGTTTCCTTTAAGGATTCTCAGTTTTTCTGTCTTTCCTATTTAAAAGGTTCTAATATTTTCTGATGATTCTTCCTGTGATGTCTCACTGTAGTAGATGGACTCTTATCTTTTTCAATATATATATTTTTTTTCAAATATCTATACAGATATTGCCACAGACAATAACAGGAACATTGTTACGTGTTATCCAAGCACAAATCTTAAGATTCAAACAAAGGGCATTGTTCACCTCTTTATCATCTTGCGGAAAATGTCATGTCAGGTTCTATCCAGTAATCTCTTTCTAACTGTATGTTAATTTCAGATCCTATGCTATACTGTTTTTAGGATTATAAGATTACTTGAAACAGATTACATTTCCTAATGTGATGAAACTGGTTTATTTGCATTTATGGCATCTGTTCAACAAGAAGATTAATTGCATAACTTTAAGAACTTGATTAGTCCCCTTAAATTTAATAGGAGGGTTTTTTAGATTTATTGTACTGAATGAGAATCATAAGGTATATCATCCTGTATCTATACTATTTAAAGTAAAGAAGGCAAATGCCAGAACATTGGCATTTTATTGTCCTTACTTTTTAATTTTAGCAAAACTTCAGCATGTATTAATTTGGGTTAAATACCACTTTACCAGAAAACACCTGGGTACAGTTCAAGGCTTGATGTATGCAGAAAGTTTGCACTAAAGTTTGGCAAGACTCATCCCAGCCCAAAGGGCAATAAAGTATAGCTATATGGTTTGTACTGTGTCATTCACTTTCAGAGGCAGATAATGTATGTAGTAGTATACATATGACTACTGTGGGTTTACGGAAGAATTAAAATATGAATATCTAATTTTAAATACCATAATGTGTGTTGAAAAAAAAAATAATTATTTTTACTTCAGTGAACTAAACATAGTAATAGTTACTTATAACTTTACAATTGACTATTTTTTTTAAAGGAAAATAAGACTAATTTAAATGAAGACAAAGTATGAGTTATGTGTCATTAAGATCAATTTTTTATTTTAAATTTTCATTTTTATGCTGCTTATTATTAATAGTAGGTCCTTTTAATGCTTTTATAAAGGCTTTATAACATTTATGCTACAAACTGTATCTTGAATTTTGGATATGATTATGGGGGTTCAACAATGAAAAAGCTAAGCATACTACTTTGGAAAGATCCATAAAAATTTACTTTTGGGCAATTTTTTCCATAAAATGGTTTAGTTTGATGATGAGTTCTATTTATAGAATGTAATACTGTTCTTTTTGGAGACATGTTCAAAAAAGCAAGAGGAAATGAGGAATTTTATATAAAATTTACAGTAAACTACAACAGGAGTTTAATGCCTTTTTTTGTAGGAGAACTATTTAAAGTAATTAAAGCAATTTTGAAATACTTTTCATTTTTTCTACCTGGTGTTTCCTGAAAATTATTTAGTTTAATATTTGTATTGTCTCTATACCCTAGATTTAATTATTATTTTTTATCTCCAAGTTCATAGCTTCTCTTCTGTTGGTTATCTATCACAAAGCTAACAGTTAGACAAGAAACAGAATCAAATCCAGTGAACTCTCAAATCAGCCACCTGAAACTCAGATCTAGTCTAATGACCACTTCTAGAGGATTCATATCTGGTTCTTGACAGAGAAAATTATTAGTCGGCAAGGGTTCAAGAAGTGATCACTTCTAGTAATTTTTAGGGATTCTGTCAAGAAAGTCTGACACAGTAGAGGCTATGGCAATTACATACAAATTATCAGTCTGTCTGGGCTAATAATTTAGGATATACTGGCTAGATTTTTGAAGAAAATTTGGGAGGGATTTACAGTGTATGATAAAAACTTTTGCAAAACTTAAATTCTATATGAGTAATGGAAGAAGTTAATCACCCACAGAGGTGCATCCAATACAGCTTGAGTGTCTTTACATTGTCAAAGGTATATCCATGAGATTTCAAGTATAACGTAGAATCAATGGTAGATCTATGTCTTTTGGAAGAGAAGATGGAGGCTAAAATATAGTTCTCAGGATATTTAAGTTAGTATGAGGTATTTGTGCTTTGAGAAATAATGTAAGACTTAAAAATAGTATTTTACTTACAGAGTAAAGCATTGAAAACAGATATGTAAATGTGAGCTAGGTTAGCTAAGCTCCTATCAATCACTGATATTTGACCAGAACAGTCAGTGGACTTACACAACTCTTCCTAAAACAAAAACATGTATCCAGTCTAATATTGAGCTTTCTAGACTGCTGACTGTACTGAAACTATGTCTTGGCTATAATAAGAGGTTAAAAGTTTAGCTTACAAGCAGACGCCATTGTTGTATGTGCCCTGTAGGAATATATATATACTATATTCTTTATAGATTATAGGTGTTTTCATCTGTGATGTGAACCTCACCATATGTGTCACTTGAACAGAGAATGGACAAGGTTAAATCATGAGTTGTAACATTTGCATGTTGTAGAAGGAGGCTTTGTGGGACACCAGATGTACTTACTATTGTTAGGTATTGTCATATCTAAGTTCAAGCATCTTTCATGAAGGACCTATTTTTGCTTTGTACTTTTGAGTGGCTAAGCTGTAATTGATTTTTCTTCTGAGAAATTACTATATATTCTTATGAAAATTATTACACTGAGACATGAGCATACATGAGTATATTTTGTTAATGTCTCTATACACTAAATATCACTGTAGTCATCACTTTGGCTGTTTAAACTGAAGAAGATAAGAATTTTTTTGTTTTAGCACTTCCAACATACCTTCATTTTGAAAAGACATATGGGCTTTCATCTGAGGATGTCAACCGTTTCAGTGAAGCCAAGTAGACAATTATTTATGTAATTAGAAGTATAATTAAACAGAAATAAATCCCTTTAATATACTAAAGACAATATTATAAATCAAGTATTCATGTTGAAGTCCTGTTGGAATAAATAAAACACATTTTTTTCAAAACATATAACATCAAAAGATTAACTACCAGATTTTTACTTATCACTTGAATTATGTTGTTTACAGAATCACTGAAAAACTAATGTGTGGTCTAAAACACTGGAAGGGAACTGTAAATTATTTTATGAGATATATTAACTTGAAAATGACAAGCTGTCATTATGAAATAAAGAGAGTGTGGTATCATTATGAGTGCACTGAGAGTTGGTCAATGACTTGGAAATCAAAAAGAGATTGTAAAAGTGGAAAGATAGTCACATTACTCAGGATCAGTAAGAAGAAATAAGTCATGTAAGTGTTGGTGAAGCTAGCAAGAGTAAGATTCAAAATTATGTATATCAGTAGAACAGTTAACAAGGCAAGGTGGTATATATAGGTTAACAGATGAGTACAGATACATTACAGAAGAGGAAAGGAAACAAGGTGATAGATAATGAAATGTGTTTGATAGCTTCTTAGATTCTTTTTGCTTCAGTCATCACTAAAAAAAATGTTAATTTTTGTCATAAACTGCACACAAATAATTTTGACAAGATGAGAGTGTAGGCCAGGAGAAAGAAAGAAGAAGAAGCAAAAGTTTTCTGTTATCTCCAGTACAGCAAAGCATAAGGAAATTGACCCTAAAGCAACAGAAATAGTCAAAAGGACATTTGAATTGAGGCTTGTTATTTTATAGAAAAAGAATATGTGTACCCCAAGGACTAAAGAAAAGCAGGACTGGAGGAATTACATATCTGTCAGCCTAATTTTTATCTGGGCAATGACTTCGCAATACATTATTAAAAAATCAACTTTTAAGTATGTAGCATTTAAAAAAAAAGAAATAACTTTGTCAAAAAATATGAAATTAATCCAGCTTCATCCCTTATCAGCATAATTATTCTAATCTGTAGTGGGAACTACATATGTAATATAGCTTTTTATTTTCAACAGTTGTCACTGTCACATGTGGTCTCATAACTAAACTTACAAAATGCGGTTTAAGTATAATCACAATATGATAATGCATAAGTGGTTGGAGGGAAAGTAAGCATTCTATGTGTTAGTGATCACACTCATATTGCGAAGGCACTTTAGCTATATATTGCAAAGGTCTTTTTTCACTGTAGGGACTGATATTTCACATCTCACTTCAGTCTGTATTTCTAGTAAGATTTGTATTTCAGATATTTTTATTACACATACCAAAAGGAAAAGTGGATTAATAGATCTGCTGGAAAAATATAGTTAAAACTCTTCTTCTTCTGAAATCAACTTCACATTCACATCTGGGTAATTTTTGCATGTTGAGCACCTTGTTAACACATTATTTTGCTGGGTATTTCTTCAAATAATATCAAAATGATAATTCACTTTTCATTGTAGCTATCATCTGCCACTTATTAATGAAAATAAACAAATTTCATAGTATTTCTGAGTTAACAGTGACTTAAAGATCCAAGTTCTAGAAGAAAAATAAAACAGAAAAAATGTTTTTCTTAATTACAAAAAATAAAGACAATATACATTAAAATATTTGAAGAGGAAAACAACTGAATGCTGATTCTCAATATCACATCTAAGCAACAATTTTATATGTATGTAAATTTTTCTTTCCTCTTTTCTTTCTGAAAGTGTTTAACCAAATATGTCTATGAACATTTTAAAGCTGACAACTGCTAGAACTGTGATGCATTCATTTGCCATAACAACAATGCCTGACATTCAGTCTCAAAAATGGTTAGATTAAGACCAAATTAACTAAATGTGGTCTAGTTTCAGGAATGTCATACAAATAACTTCAGATAACCCTTCAAAGACAGTATTGTGGTTGTTTCTACAGACATCATGTTGAGAGTCATTGTCTGTCAGCTGATTTTTCAATAAATCTAAGTAATACACAGTACTTTTTTCATATGTATTTCTGAGGGAAGGGAAGGGAAGGGAAGGGAAGGGAAGGGAAGGGAAGGGAAGGGAAGGGAAGGGAAGGGAAGGGAAGGGAAGGGAAGGGAAGGGAAGGGAAGGGAAGGGAAGGGAAGGGAAGGGAAGGGAAGGGAAGGGAAGGGAAGGGAAGGGAAGGGAAGAAGCTTATTGCAGTTGTGAATTAGAACTATCTTATACTTCTAAAATGTGTTCTTCCATCAAGAATCTTTACCTTAATTACATTCACATTAGATATTTTATGCTCTAGAAAAGGTTAATTTAAATTAAATAAATGAAATTAAAGCCAGGAGATATATAAACTGTAGATATTGTTGCTTTACAAAACACAGACAGTTTGCCATAAAAAAAAATAAAAATGTTGCATTCAATTTTTAGCAACTAGTTCTCAGGGTTGGAGTACAGGCTATATACTCTTCAAAGTTTAATATGTGTCACAGAAGCACACTTAAGACATAGATTTTAATGTATTTAAGTATCTACAATACATTTACAACGTAATCAAAAGGATATAGGTATCATAGGTCATTTTAAAAAGTTTTACTCTGCATGGTGTGCTTTACTAATGCTTGAGATTCCTTTTTTTTTTTTTTTTTTTTTTTCTTTTTTAACCCCAAAACAGGTTTCAGCCAGCTGCCAAGGCTGTGTTCCTTTAGCACTCAGTAATTAATCATTAGTGATTTGTGTTTATAGCCTGGGACCTTGGCTGTTGTTCGGTGCTTACACTTTCAAGGCCATATCTGTCAGCTTGTCCTTGCTTTTTCAGGAATCCCTGATACAATCCATATTTCTTCAGTATCCTTTAAGCTATGATTTTATTAGCACAACACAGTCACTCATGCATACAGCTCTAAGGCCACTGGAAAGTCCACTGCACAAAATATACAAACTGTTAGAAGACACGCCTGTACAGGCAGACAGACAGATAGTGCTCTGGTAACCGCTTGCAACTACTTCTTTCTAATTACTACAAAACCACTGATTCACTATCAAAATACTTTATCTGTTTTAAACAAAATAGATTGTTGAACACGTCATAGTTTTTTATTGCTGCAAAAATTCTTCATCTAACTTCTTTCATATGAAAAATAAAAAACATTTGTTTCTCCATTTGTACATAAGAAAGTCAAATGTCAGAATAATTTTTATCTTCCTGTTCTGGATTCTTTGTTTCTCAGGTTCAGTACCAGTTACCACCATAATTCATCACAAGCTGCTTATATCTGCTCTAAACTCTTACTGGACCTCACATTTTTCTTTCAGTGTGGATACCTTGCATCACACTGAAATGAAACATATTTCTGTTGTCATTTGTTTGTGGTTTTGGTGGGTTTTTTTGCATAATGTCACAAGACTTATGAAGTCTTACTTGTACATATTTTTTCTGATAATTCATCTCTACTGGTGAGTATCAGCACTACTAAAGAAGAAAAAAAAAAGTTTCATAAGTTTCTTGAGACATGAGGCTTTCTAATGTTGAAAATGAGACAAGTTGTCCTCATTCCCTTTCCTGAAAGGTAATAGGTGGAAAGGGGAAGTAGATATATTCTTAGAGTGCTTCACATAGCTGAATTAAATTCTGTTATGGTCAGATTGTTCAACCACGCTATGGTTCACAGCCAGAAGATAATTCCAGAAGAGAGAGGTGAAAGAAAACCTAATTTACTTTAATTTCCAAATGTAACTTGCCTTAAACTTTATCTGTGGTTGAATAAAACTTCTGATAGACTAAACATGTATTTTTTTTTTCTTTTCTGTTGAAAAGAATAACAGACAGAATAGCAGTAGGTTATTTGCCTGAATTTCCCAGAAGCATCTATGATTATACTGACAGATACACTTTCAGATCCTTGGGCTGTAGGAGGAGGAGCTAGCTGAAAGTAAAACAAACCTGTAAACCAATTTTAAACTCCTGCATCAGTTTTCTAATTTTGGGTTTGTAGCATCAAAGTTTAGATTCTCATTGATAACTAATTCTTCACATTCCTAGTTTAGGTATAATAAATCTCTATTGTCAGTAAATAAAACTAAAGAATTCTAAAGGCCTCATCAGTGTGTTAAAGAGCATCTTTCTGTTTTCATCCACTAAATATAATGTTAAATGCCTCTGCTTGATTTAATGCAGGAACAAGGATGATTAAAACGGCTTTCACATGAGGCTTTGCGCTATATGCTTTTTTCTACATGGAGCTTAAAACACTGAACTGCCTTTTGAAGGGAAGACACTTAGAGATAAAAAATAGGTTTCTGTAGTACCAAACCTCACCGAAAGTTAGAACACCTATGATCAAACTAGGAAAAAAAAAATTAAAAAATAAAACAAATCCTTAAAATCCCATCCCAGCAGACAGCCCAGGAACTACTTTTTTGAAACTGGGTCACTGTGAAGTCAAGAACATATCTGAGTTCAGAAAGAGGCACTACTGAAAGAAAACTAAGTTTTCCAATGGGTTCAGCACATCATTAAGTACATGTAGACCTGATGTCTCTTTCCTACTCTTAGTTTTTTTGCAGTTCATATTTTACATTCTTTGGGAAAACAAACAAAAAAAAACAACAATAAAAAAACAACCAAACAAAAAACAAAAGCAACACACAAACAAAACACAAAGAAGTGATTAGGAATTACATCTGTTTTGTCATCTAAATAGTTTAATGACAAAACTCCACAAATTAATAACAATATAACTTTGACACTTAATTCCCAGTTCACACAATTCAATATTCCTGTAAATGCTCCCTACTAGTCTACCAGCAATTCTAAACTTTTATATATGTATTTTTGCTTACCTATCTTAATCCATCTCCTGCATATCTAAGTAAATATACTAGAGTGTGATGATGATTTCAGATAGTCATCACTGAAAGACAACAGGTCAGAAAAGTCAGTCCAACACTCCTTTTATACAGTCTTCCCATCCCAGATGTATACCCATCTAAATCAGGATACAACAATATCATGCAGTCATAGGCTGGTTCATAGGCTCCGTGAAAACATATGAGATCCTGAAATGGCTGCCAATAGATGAATGCAAAATAGTTCCCTCTCATGCAGCTAAAAAAACCCTCAAGATTCTTTTGCATATCCTTTACCTACAGAAAATGGTATTAACTAGGTTGCATAAAAAGTGCTACTGAGAAGGAGGGACTCCTTACAAACTTCAGAAGAAAACAGAAAAACCTGGGTAGAGAAACAGGGCTTAGAAACTTCTTCCAGTACAGGACAGGTTTAGTAGAGACTTAGGTGATTTGCTGTGTCTCAGGTAATGAGCTCTAGTTGAAGAATACTTCATTGGCAGTATGGTGTAATATTGCCAACGTGTAAGTCGTATCTTGACTATTTCTCCAGAAGCATTAATTATGTAGGCAAAATTAATGGTTCTTTTTTTTTTTTTTTTTTTTCTACAACCACTAAACTTCTATCTCCTATATAAAACATAACAGAATAAGGGAGGCAAGTTTCTCTTTCCTACAATAGCAATGTTTGAGACACAGGAAATCAATGCAGGATTTTTACCTCGAACCACCTCATACAGCTCTACACCTCTATCAGCTAATTCAACTACATATCAAGCTCATATGATTTCAAATATGTTTATTTTCTCTCAATATAAATACAAATTGAAGAGTCATGACTTTCTACATAATGTCAATAGATGTTGTTTATTAACATTTTTCTTACAGTAATAATAAAAACCCCAGACATAAACTGTCTCTGAGACATGTTTTATATTGAGATAACATAATTTCTTATGTTATTGTTCTTATGAAAGAGCTCCTGATATACAAAAAGACCATAAAAATGTCTGCAATAAAAATACATGGTCTGAATTTTCTTAAAAACATGAAAAAAAAAAGATAAAATGTTTTTAAACTTAAAAATATTGTACATTTTGTAACTTTGAAGATGTTTGTGTTATCCAGGCATTTTTAAAAAGAAATACCTTTGAATAAAGGATGTTACTGTTGAAGTATAAGCTTTTTGAGTTTGAAGATCATAAATGCCTATATGCCTGTAGCCACTCTCTCTTCTTTGTACTCACTTGAAAATAACTATAGAGGTAAGACCAAAGTGAATGCATTTCCACCCAGTGTAAATAGAAATTTTACCATGTAACTGTGTTTTTCCAAATTTTTTTTTTTTTCCAGGTCACTCTGAAAAATTAATGCCTAGCAAAATATGCTGCAAAATATTACACTGCCTAAGCCAACAAAAAAAAATCCTTTTGAACAGATGGGAGTATTTTCTGAACATTTCAATCAACAAAGATTCCTTTGATGTCATATGTTACATTTAGGACAATGAGTGAAATTAATATTGCTAAAAGGTCATAATTTCAAACTCCAGCAAGTTGTCATGCTACAAGCAGTACAGATCTCCAAGTGAAGCCATTGCATGCTAGAACAATAAAAAAAAAAGGCAATTAATAATTATAAATTCATAGTACATTGCCACTAACATTTGATAGAACCCATTTGCATATCCAGCTTTCAAAGCTTAAAATCATACAGTAATGTTTATGAGGAATCATTTTTCTTCTCCTTTGGACAATAAAAAAAATTCTGAGTAGAAGTTTTAGCCCGTGGGAACTTTTGTAGGATAAGACAAGAAATAAGGAATTGTTCTATATAGTAACATTATCTAGGAAACAAATGGATTTTCTCTCTGTCAAATAGGCATGACTCAGCTCCTCTTGCATGGTTTCATGGGGCATTTGTACCTCTAGACAGGACAAACACAGTCAAAAATCTTGAACGATTTCAGCTTTAGAGGTGTTTCAAAGAATTTTGTAGCAGAATTAGTCAGTTTTCAGAATAATGGTGTTATGACAGCTATGCACAGACCTCTGCTCGCAAGGGACCCAGGGCACTTAAAGCTATCCCCCGCCCTGAAGAGATAATGCATCATTTTGCAGAATTAATACTGAGGCTCATCATTTCTGTGAGCATTTTTCAGCACTAGGCAATCAGTCTATTAGTGGCATAGTGCTAGAAATACACGACAACTCATTTTTTGTTAACAAATTTTCATCTATTTCCATAGAAACCATTCTCTCTTTCCTTTTCTGTGCTTATAGCTATGAAAAACAAAACAGGAACAAAATTACTATTAACTGTACAAAACAAATGGAATATTCTGGGCATTGCCATCATTTCCATGCAGGGTATGAATTGAAGAGCACAACTTCAAGCATGATTAGTGTGTTTCTGAAGATTTAAAAGCCAGCAGCATCCTCACCCCATGTCGCCAGTTCCAGCCAGAGCAGGGTAAGTGTTTCTCAGGGAGCCAGGGCAGTCTTGGCTGGTTGAGCTGGTTCCTCCCTCCTGTTGCCCTTCCCTGTGGTGTGCCCCAGAAGGCAGTCAGTGCCACCGTGGGGCAGGAAATGCACACCCAGGCCTCCAAGTGGGACCCCCAGGCTAATGAGAAAGTAAGGACCAATGTCAGGATCAGCATCGTGAACGGCCAAGTAAAGAGGACAAGAAGTCCATCACAAATGTCACACCCCTTCAGGCAGGAAGGCCTGTGTTACTGAAATTTACTGCACTACTCTAGACCTGGAATTAATATTTCGGTAGTTGAACTAATAATTTGGACTATTATATATAGTGTTAAAACATGGACTGGACTGACAATAGATCCTCAGCTCCATCTATAAGGTGTGCTTATTTTTTTGCCTGTAGTAAGATTTTCAATGTAACAAACCCAAAGACAGCAATGATTGGAAATAGAAGACTAGGGCACTAGCAAGAGATCATCCTTCGCCATAGCAATTGTTCTTTCTCCCTAAATATCTCCACAGTTAATCGTTCACAGATTAGTGAAGTTGAGAATGCTTTGTATTAGGGGTGTTAGGACTGTTGCTGCTTTCTTAAGTTGCTCCAGTCTAGGACTTCTCCTGTCCCAGTAGCTGAAGCCCAGCCCTTTGTCTCAGAACTTGGGTGTGAGCTACAGACACAGCTGATGTTTTCCTGTAGCCGATACCACCAGCCAGGGATACCCAGCCTCAGTATGACTTCAGTAGTTGGCACCAAATTTCACTCACACATACAGGTCTCACCAGCAGCTGACACTGAGTCCTTGCAGCACATAGACACACAGTATAGTCAATGGGATTATGGTAAGAGATAGTTAAGAAAAGATTTAATAAGAAGATATAAGAAGACAGGATAGACTGCCATGACCAGGTGCAGAGCTCAGTCAGACTAGCATACTGACCAGTCCAGTTTTTCACAAAGCCCCTGTCATATCCCTTTCTGCCTTCCCCACCTCTCTGTTCCCCCTGTTCTCCCTTCCATTGCCTCATCAGTTGGCACAGTCCCACTGACCCCATCCAATATGCAGGACCCTCATGTTTGCATCCTCGTCTGTTGCAGAGTCCTGGTTTGCCTGCTGTTTCTTGATAGCCCATCAAGTAGTGGGACTGACCACTTTTGTTTCTGGTTATTGTCTTTGTTGATTATAATTGGTCAGATTTTATGTCTCTGCATGTTTTGTCTCTTTCTCTGTCCTTATTCTCCCAGATGAAAAAAATAAACATTTTCATGTCCCACATACTTTCACCAATTCGTGCCACCAAAGAGTTTTGTTCTTATGAGGACCTCCCTTAATATTTTCTGATCAGGTTTGTCTTTCTCTCCTGGGGTTTATGGATGCTTTGACTGTGTACCCTTAAAGGAACAGATACTGTCCTTCTATATACCTTACAGTTTAATGTTTTCTTGTATTGAAGTAAAAAGAAAAAAAAAAAAAAGAAAAAAAAAAGCAAAGCTATTTTAGAATAGTACAAATAAAAAATAACACTAGCAGAACATTTTAATAATGAATTAAAAAAATGATAATGATGTTTGCTTTTGCAATAAAAGTGTTTTGAGCTTCAAGACTTAGCTAAATATGTACTGTAAAACATTAGGCCGTGGTATTGTCTTGAGTTTGCGGTGTGGGGAGTGAAGTAGGACTATCCAAATAGAAAGAAGCAGAATGGAACAATTATGAATTCTGACTAGAAGAGTTTCCTGGGTAACACTTCTGAAGCTGATTCCCACTCAGTGTCCTGCAGCTTCATCATTTTCTATGACAATAAGATTGCAGGAAATAAGACTCAGACTACCATATGTTCATGTTTGCCAAGATATTTCTTTTTCTTTCTACAAATAAATTTTGTTCAAAAGGAGCTTGAGGACTTCTAACATGTTTTTTAGAAATTGCAATTTTGACAAGGCCACAGGACAACCAGAAATGTCAAACACGTTATAGTACACAGATTGCTGGCACAATATACATGAAATATATCTGATATGTTGGGTGTAAATCAGATCTGCTGCTGATGCCAACAATCTGTATAAATTGAGTAAATCCAGCATGCCCTGAATATGTCAAAACGACTATGCACACACCAACAGAGCAGCACATGTAGAGGGGGTGGGGAGCAATGGAGTTTTTTTTAGATGAATCCAGCTCATAAAAAATGAGTGACACAGAATACAAACACACATTTTGATAAGTATATGGGACTGATGACTATATATGCCTTTGTGTTCAGTATTGTCTCTGTTTGGCAATACTAGGCTTCTAACAGGAGAGACAGCCTCGATGGCTGATAAAAGATAATTGCAAAGCTTTTAAAATTACTTCTCAAAAATAAAAGGAAAAAAAACATTTATTCTGTTTTGTTTTTTTTCCTGATGATATTAATTTTGTTTACCACTATTTATATAGTCATGCAAATTCAAGGAAAAACTTATTTAGAAGAGGAAGTTTCATTCACAGAAGGATTTATTTGGGGATGTCTCAAGAATTTAATGTTTTTAGAAACAAATCTTCAATGGATTATCATGATGTTTTTTGCTTAAAACCTAAATAAACAAAAACAGTTTCACTTGCATGCATACATTGGGCAGTTTAGTCTATCTCAACATTCTAATCTTATATAAATGACTACCCAGATTCTCACCAACTAAAGGATTTCTTGTAATCTATTTCAGAAACTTAAAAAAAACTTAAGTAGACAAATGGAAAAAGTAAAGCATGTCCCCGAACATACTTTGTATTGTCTAGCATTCATTAGATAGTCGAATTATCATGAACATTAAGCTTAAAATCTTTTGACAGAAAGTACTAGAAGACTGCCCTTTTTGACTCTACTTTTTTCAGGAAAAATAGACATTTCTTGGAAATTATCTGAATCAAAGCAAAGCCAAAACAAACTACCAGAATAATAAGTATATTTTAAAAGCCCAACCTCAGAGAAAAACAGGTTGTTTCAAAAAAAGATAGTCTGATATTAATTGTTGTCAACAAGTGCTTTCCCCTAACTTAACATGACTTTGGACAATTTACTGACAAGAAGCCCAAGCTAGGTTGGATGCACAGACGAATGCTAGGCTGATTATTTCACCTTAAACAAAATAGTAGTTTTAAAATAAAATACTTTGCATTTAATCTGGAATTTTTTTTTTTTTTCTTAATTACAAATAAAAACTAAAATTACTCACTTTTGCAGTGAAAAGGCTGGTCTTATTTCTAGGCTAGATATATCTTCTATTAAAAAATATATATTGGAGTTCCATTTTGAGAAAGGTATAAGGGAAAGTAAAAAAAAAAAAATCACCATTCTGTTTGGGCTAGTTAAGTGTAAGATTTGTTGTATCTGAATAGTTTATCATATAACTGAGTTGCACATCCCTAACTTTGTCTAAAAGAGATATGGAATAGTTTCATTTCAATAGAATGAGGTGTTTTACGGGAAATCACCCTTGATTCCTGAATTAATTGTTTAATCCTGACTCTCATAGGCTTAGTTCTCCAAAGGAGCTGTTCATTCTTCCTGGGGTTGCATTGCATATTTCAGATTGTTTCCTCTCAGACTCAAATGAAAAGTCCCTATTACCACTCTGCCTGGCCTCTGCCCTCAAGACCTCTTTGTTACTAAACACCTGTTTTTATATCTTCAGCTTTCTGTTCAGGATGGATATACAGCTTTGATAGCTTGCTTGTATTTAAAGCTATGATTTTCACAGCTATTAAGATGATTTTTTTTCCTAAACATGACAGGTTGTTTCTCAATGTGGAGTTTTTTTACTGCTTTTACTGTAAGAGTAAGTGAAAGCCAGTTGACATGTTACAGAACACTTCCATCAATTTCACCTTCATCTCCATTTAAAAACTCATTCTTCAATTAAAAAAAAAAAAGTTACTGAAAGAGTACTGCCAAATATATATATGGATGCAAATCTCCACTCCTAATATTACTTTTCCAAAATACAGGCATCTAGACATTAAGTCGCTCTGTATTTATGGGTATAGAGATGCACAAGAGAATTAACGCTTCTGAGCCTCTTGGGAAAGAAAGGCCTGTCTTTCTTCATAGAAAGACATCTGCAATTGCTTTGTCAAGATGCCCGAGTATTATGCCTGACGATTAAAACTAAGTACAGTTTCACTATATAAGTAGTTTCTTTTTTTTTTTTTTTTATGAAGTGTCCATAGTAATAAGAGAAAAATAATGGCAATTCTGTTTTATATTTTTCTTGGTTATAATTAATGGATACTATGAAGAAAAATCTGGAGCCATCTCCTTTTTCAAAGCCCATTTAAGTGCGAGAAAATGGAAAAGGCAGTGCACTACAAGGTATTTTATGGAACTATTTGAAGAGGGTTACATTTGTTCTTAGGAACATCTTAATAGATGCAGAGATTTAAGGCAGATAACTTCCATAATGTATTATAAAGCCCTCTTTTTTCTATTTTGACCACAGAACTGAATGTATGGGGACCTACTCCACAACATCCCAGAAGGTTGTCCTAACTCTGGACAGCCATCTGGAGATTTCTGACCACCAGACCATCATTATGTACTTCTTACCCAGCAATTAATGTGAGAAATATGATTTGTACAAAATAAGAGCATAGAGTTTCCCAGAAGATACATGACTGTGAAAAACTAGAAACCCAGGCTGTAGTTTTAATGTACCTCTAGCTGCAATGTTGTGACAGATACACTCACTTATCTAGAACAAACGTATAAACAAATGTATTTATGAGGATGTTTGGGAGAGTTTGGAACTAATTTGGGGTTTATCAATGTTGTTCTTTAGTTTTCCACATGCCAAGGAACAGTGTCACAAAAAAAAAAATCAGGACTAGAAGTGTATCAAAGTATGATAAATATTTTCTTTCCCGTCTCACCATGCATTCATTATTGCTTTGAAACAGACTGTACAGATTCATAATATTGTAATATAATCATGTCATATGTTTTACCTCCTGACAGGTTATTCAAAGAATATTCTCTCAGTCTGCAGTGGGGTTTTGGATGTTATGTCCTCTCTGAGGATTAATTTTTTGTTTTCTCAGTGTTTTATACTGTTCAAAGGTCACTTGGACAATGGATATGGCATGTAGTTAAGTTCTATTTACTTTTCATGTACAAAAATAAATTATACATTCATTTATTTATGTTACATTATAAAGTGTATGTTCCATTGTCTTACAGTAAATTAACTATGAGCCTTACTTCCTTGTCTTTTCTTTAATCTTTAATGAAGTTAGCTACCACATTATCACTTATCTCTGCATTTTTTTGTATCCCCAAATAAAATAATATCCAAGGGAGTCTTTGCCAAATATGCTTTTAATCTTTTCTAATTCCTGTTTTCCTGTTCCTCTATATAGCTAGCACATTGATGATACTAAGCATGAAAAAAATCTGCAAGCACGTTTCAAAATAAATTCCATGCTATGTGCAGCACAGACTGGGATCTATCCAGCTGGGAAGCAGCTCTGTGGAAAGGGACCTGGGGGTGAGCAGTGTGCTGCAGCAGCAAAGGTGGCCAACAGGATGCTGGGCTGCATCAACAAGGGCATCACCAGCAGAGACAAAGAAGACATCATCCTGCCCTACTCAGTGCTCATCAGGCCACACCTGGAATACTGTGTTCACTTTTGCCCCACACTGTACAATAAAAGATGTGGACAGGACAGACATGATCCAGAGAAAGGCTACAAAGGTGATCGAAAGACTGGGAAGCTGCCATCTGAGGACAGGCTGAGAAAATTAGGCTTGTTCAGCCTTGAGAAAAGAAGGCTTAGGGGAGATCTCGTAATCATGTTCTGCATTTAAAGGGTGGCTACAATGGAAAATGAGACTATTTTTACAAGGAGTCACATGGAAAAGTTAACAGATAATGGGTACAAGTTACTCCTGGGGAGATTCTGATTAAACAAAAGAGAGAAATTTTTCAACGTGAGAACAATCAGCCATCAGAATAATCTCCCTGGTGAAGTGGTAGATTCCCCAACATTGGACATTTCTAATATTCAGCTAGACGGGGTGCTGGACCAGCTTGTCTAGACTATTCTTTCGCCCAGAAAGTTTGGACCATATAATCCTTGATGTCCCTTTCAACCTGGTGTTGTATGATTCAATGTTTCAGTAAACTGATAACTAATAAACAATCTATTTCAATACTAAGGACAGAACCTCATGTTTCAAAGACATTTCAGAGGAGGAAGAGATTAGAAAGGGATTTTTAGCTGACAATTACAAGTGTAGGTAGACGAAGTAAGCGAAAACAATGTTAAAAAATTAAATGTTTGTTTGTCTATATTGAAAGAAGAGAAGAAAGAAGAGGAAGAGAAGGAAGAGAGAGTTGAAGGGCAGAGGAAGAAAGGATAGAGAGGAAACGACGGAGCCTGAAAAGGAAGGAAGGGAAGAGACTTCAGTGACTCACATGCCAAGATGCCAGCAACTGCAGAGAAAGAGGATACAGGAGCAGACTAGAGTAAATCCAGTTATTGAAGAGATCTGCTAATAGACCTTAATTCTGAACTTCCATAGAGGAGAATGGAAAAAGGCTGTTGGTTCTGTTTGTGTTTGTATGAGTTCTATGTTTTCTGACTGTATTAATCTGTGTGCCTGACTGTGCTTATAAGTAGATGTGTATTGTATAGATGTGTTTGTGTGTGCTCACCAAGAACACTCTACTACTGGTGGGACTTGAAAACCGGGTGTTGAAAAAGCTCTAGATCTACCCAGCGATCAGATTCAGCAATGTCTAACTAGTCCACTTTCTATTTAATCCTAAATTATATCATTATCATATTTTTAAATTTACCATAACCCTTTTATATTCTGTGCCTCACAGAATTGCAAAATACTTAGAAAAAAAATAAAACAAAGTGTTATTTTCAGTGACTTTAAAACACAAAAGCTGATTTCTGGTTTTCTATATATTGAAATAAACCTACAGCTTCTTTTTATAGATTTTCCTTAAGCTCAGTTTATGTAGAATTCTATATAGTAATTGTAGAAACAGTATCGAAACAGAAATCTGTACAAAAATCTAACAAAGACAAAAAGATTGTGCCATTTGTAGTAAGATATGTACTTCAAAGTATGTTTCAGAAAAGTGAAAATAAGTTAGTATCCAGGTGGTGAACATATAAAGGGTCACAAACAAAAATAACAACAGGAGTTTAAAAATAAGAACAGCAAAAAGTATAATGAATAATTAACACAGACTAAACAGAAGTGCTTGAAATGGTTTGTTATGCAAATTTACCTTGCAGATTGAAAGCATGTCCCATTAGAGATGTATTAAATAGTTCAGTGAAGCTGTTGAGAATTTGAACTGATTCTTAGCTGCATGAACCAAATCTGAAAAACTTTAGATGTCTCTTAAATGGACAAAAAAAATCTTAATGCTTAATGCAGGTTATAGAAATGGGTTGGCAGGAACCTAATGAAATTTAAAATGGAGAACTGCAAAGTCCTGTACCCAGGGAGGAAGAACTACATGTGTGGTGGGGGCCATCCATCTGGAAATAAACTTTGCAAAAAAAGACCTGAGGATCTTGGTGGATATCAAGTTGAACCTAAGCCATCAATGTACCCTTGCTGCAAAGGAGGGTAATGGAAACCTGGGCTGTATAGGGAGGAGTATTGCTAGCAGGCTGAGGGAATTGATCCTTTCCCTCTGCTCAACACTGGCGAGGCCATAACCTGAAGTACCATGAGAACCATGTCCAGTTCTGGGCTTCCCAGTACAGGAATCTCAAGAGAGATCAGTTAAGGTCCACAAGGATAATGAAGGGACAGGAGTGTCACCCATATAAGGAAAGGCTGAGAGATATGTGACTGTTCAGCCTGGAGAAAAGAAGGTTCATGATGATTTTATCCAGGGTGTTGCTCAACATACTGAAAAATTCAGTATCCATCTCATGAAGATAACAAATGCAGTTCACTCTAACTTTAGGTGTCTTTAGTAAAGATATTTGTATGTGAGCTAGCTGTATATAAATCCCCTTTACACTTAACAAAGGTGGATGTAGTGAATGGATCAATCTTGAGATTGTTGACAGTACTGACTATATTTCAATATTTATATATTGACTATATTGATTATGAAGCCACCTAACTCACCTGTAGATGCAAGTTATTGGTACGAATCTGGAACTAAATGTTGTTGCTAAGTTTTTGTGAAATAATCAGTTGCCTACATTGGGTTTTATTGTAATTAAAACTTCTGGCCCTTGAAGCATGGAACAAGGCTCACATTCATTTTGTGAGCTACCCATAATCATTTCAAGACATGTCACTTGACATCCTGTTTGCAAGCTCCCTCTATGGAGGGACAAAGTTATCTCTCATAGTAATTTAAATTTTAGGCATGATGGTTGTCTTCTTGAGACACAAACGTGTTCACACTGACTTGCTGAAGGTGACTAGAGTTCTAACTAGGTTTTTTCAGTGTATAGCCTAAGTTTAGATAAGTTGAAACCAAACTAGTGATAGCATTTGTATATTTTTGCCTTCCAATTAATATCTGTCTTCTCAATTTAGTGTGACGTGTTAATAAGGTTAATAGATTTGCTCTGATATTATTTAGGTAGACAAAACTTTGAACCCAAAGTTTTTAGCATAAATTTCCTATTATTTTCTCAGATTAATCTTCTTTTGCAACACAAGCATACTTTACAAAGCAGTGGTAGATAAAATTCAAACATATATTCATAGACTGCAATTTTATTTTAGGTCATTGTCAAAAATTGGTTTTATCCTGGATATTAATTTAGGAAAAACAAACAAACAAAAAAACCCAAGCCAAACCAAAACAAGAAAAACACTACCAACAAAAAACAACCAAACTTGTTATTTGCTTACTAAACAAACTTAAAAATAGTTTAATGAAGAAAATCACTGAAGCAAGCATGACAATTAACTACTCTGATTCCCAGTCAGCACTTGGACTGAAATTACTTTACACACTGACAGAGACTCCATGCAAACTGCAGTTGTACAGAACATCATGGACACATCCGCATGTTGAATAAGACAGGTGATTTTACTGTAAAACACACACACACAAAAGTAACTCCAGGGGAAAGTAAAACAGATCAAAATAGCCAAAAATTTTAAAAGAAGGAATAAAATATTGTCTTTGTTAAGTCATTGTCAACTTAAAAATTAATTTTGATTAGACTAGGGCTTATAAATCAGCATACACATGTTAAGTTCAGAAAGTATGCATAAAGTTTCTAATTTCCCTTCTTTTTAGTGCATAAAGTCCATTCATAGCAAATTCTAAAAGGCTGATGTGAGAATCAGGATTGCATGCACATTCTTTCTGTGTGCTTACTAACATGGTAAGTAAAAGAGCTGCTGTATGGTGAAATCAATGGAGAAATCGAGAACGGAAACCCTCTTTTTTCTACTCAAGACTATTCTCCAGACAGCAGGTATTGTGATTTTTATTAGTAACTATTCCCAATACCTTCAAGAATAGTACCTTAGAGGGTCTTGTTAAATATCTGTGCTCTTTATTAATCTAACTTAGAATAAACAGTAAGTACAACTCATTATTGAAATTATAAACACTATTTTACTCTGCTTTTGTTTAATCACTAGTTATCAGATCAGTCTGCATTTCTTTATAATGTAGCTTTAAGTGCTCCGTCAATTTCAAATTTTTTCTCTCAAGTATATTCCATGACTGAAAAAAAATGGTATTTTATCCAAGGCATTTCTACTGTCTTGTTTTACAACCTCTGTATCATTAAGTCCCACTTTTTCCATACGTACCATAAGGATAATAATTCTAATGTTTCCTTATCTATTGACATAATACATTAAGAATGATATGGGGGAGAAATAGGGTTGGACAGCTGAACTAATTAAAGTGCTTCAAATGCTGGTTGAGTGAATTGCTACAAATACATGTGTCACCATCTGCCTGCTTATTGATCTTATGAGTACAAGCATTATTGTTTTCAAAAACATTTGTTAACAAAGGTAATATTTATTTCTGTAATTATTTCCACACATATTTGCCCCTACCATTATACTTTTAACAAAACATGTTGCTTGCTATTTCAAATCATACCTCTTCAACTCTGGTGTACAGTTATCTCAGAAAACAAAACAAAACAAAACAAAACACCAAACAAAACAACAACAAAAACCCCAAACAAACAACAAAGTTCTCTCACTCCTCCAACTTTCATGTTCAATATTACCAAAGGTTATTCTATATTTGAAGTATCTATGGAGCTTCCTCTTTTCCTCATCTCTCAGTCTGTTATTTTATTCCATTGTTTCTTTTTAGTTGGCGTTTTTTTAACTAATGCTCAGTTGGCAGCTTTGCCCTTGGGCAAGGGTTTGATGAGCTAGTGAATGGGCATGATGCCATCCAAACAGATGTGATGATAGAAAATAATCAGCCAACAGGCCCTCTGTATGTATAAAATAGGTTTGTAAAGGGCAAGATTCTGATCTGAAATATTCAAATAGCTGGTTACACTATGTAGTATTGGGATGAAGGATCTACCATTGCTGATCTAGTTCTGAAATCTACCTAGACACTTTGCTTTCAGAGAAAATAAGAAATAGTTTCTGAAGTCACACATACAAGTATCTTATATTGTTAGAAACAAAAAAAACAATTTGCTAACAGGGCAAAGGGTTTGCCCTTCTTTTTCTGTGGGTAAGAAATTTCATGCAGTGTAACAAATCTGATTTCTAAACCTTGATTTCCAGTAATAGTGAGTTACATAATAGGTAAGCATTAACATTGACTTTCATCTCACTTAAGTTTAGACATAAAAAAAAAATAACCTTTTTATTTAGGTTAGTTCTACAGAATCTTTTTATATTCAAAGGGAAAAAAATAGCTTTCTCCAGATAGCCATTTAACCTTACTGTCATAGCTGTCTAATATGTAAAAGAATAACTTACTTTCTAGAGTATACTGTAATTTCTCTTCATTGTTGCTGTAGCCTTGATAAGTAAATGAGGAAAAGCTTTGGGCCACCAGCACTATCACTTAACAAACAAACAAATAAATAAATAAATAAAATGGATTGGTTTAATCATATGAAATAAAACATGATTAAATATGAAATGGCAATCAAATGTAAGTAATCTCATTAATGAGTACTACTATCAACAAAGAAAAGCATTAAACTTTACAGTACAGAGGAAAAAAAGGATACTTGATCTACTTCAAATATGAAATAATGATTTATTTTATTATTTTTGATGGTAAATAAATACAGGTAGATATTTATCTGTTTTTATTTACCCATCTCTTTATATAAGGAGGGTCAAAAGCAGTCAGCAAGAGCATATTGCTCACAGCTATTTTTAATACCTCCAAGAATGGAGACTCCATAACCTCTCTGAGAAATCAGTTCCCGTGTTTGACCACTCTCATAGTAAAAATGTGGGTTATTGCATGTTTCAATGGAATTACAGTATTTCTGTTTGTGCCATTGTCTGTTTTCTTATGACTAGACACTACTGAGAAAAATCAAGTTATTTCCCTCAATTATGTATTTAGACGTATTCATAAGATCCCTCTGAGCCTTTTCCAGGCCTAAAGAATCACAGTTGTCTCAGCTTCTTCTCATAAAACAGATGTTCCAATTTCTTCTGTGGCCCTTCTCTAGACTCCAGTCTGTCTATGTCTCCTTTTTACTGGGGAGCCCAGAACTGGACACGAGACTTCAAATACGATCTCACCAGTACTGAACAGGGGGTATTATCTCCCTTGACCTGATGGAGATTCTCTTCCTAATGTAACCTAGATTGCTGTTTGTCCTCTTTGCTACAAAAGAACACTGCTAGCTGATGTTCAGCCTTTTGTCTGCCTGGATCCCCATGTCATCACTGCAGAGTTGCTTTCTAGGAAGTCATCTCCAAGCCTGTCCTGGAATATAAGGTTACTCCTCTCCAAGGGCAGGATTTTGCATTTCCCTTTGTTGAACTTCATTAGATACCTGTCAGTTCATTTCTCTAGCCTATCAAAATCTCTCTGAGGTGTAGCACAAATATCCAGTGTATCAACCACTCTGCAAATTTTTCTGTCAGCTACAGATGATCCTTTCTGAGGACGAGCTCTATCCCATCATCCAGATCATTAGTGGAGATCTTATTGACCCATGGGGTATACCTCCAGCGACTGGCCTCCAGCTGGTTTTTCATGTTGCTGATGACAATTATTTGAGCCTGACAGTTTTCAGTCCACTTCCCATTCCTTTAGCATTGCATCTATCTGTCAATGAGAATGTTATGGAAGGTACTGCTGAAGGGTTTGCTAAAATTGAGGTAAGCCATAAGATAATTAATATTCAGTATACAGGCACTTCAGAAAGGCAGCAAGTCATGCTGATTTCCCAGAAAAATTGTGAGAGCTTCCCTCGTAATACTGTCCTCACGACACTTATGTGTGTGTATGCCCAAGTCGGTCCCCCTTCAGTCCTGGTTGTGGATTTTTTTTTTTTTTTTTGGTAATTTCAAGATCTCTTTTGTCAATGTCATCCTTCATCCTTTGCCTACCAAGCTCATCGACTGCTTCCTCACTTGACTGCGAGCCGTCATGTCCTCCCTTGATGTGTTTTGTTCAAAGCTCTCATCACCAGGTTGACCGGGTTGATAAAAATGCTTTTTTCTTCTCTTGTAGACACACAGGTGAATTGAATTGTAAGGATGGACTCATCATCCAGACCATAGACATCTACATTTAGGGTCCCAAATTTACAAACCTACATTAAAGGTTGTTGTCCAATCTCTTAGTAAGTATTTACTTTAGAGTAGACTGTGTAGTGTTTAGCTTCGACTGTAACTGACTATAATGACTGTCACCATTAATTATAGTGAGATTTGAGAGATCTAGATATCATGTAGAAACCTATATTCAGTGTCCTCTTTGTGTGTTCCCTAAGCATGCAGTACCATCTGGAGTGTCCTAAATTATCCTTCTTGACCTCTAGCTACCAGTCCAAAAGTATGTTTGTATATTCTGGATATTCTGTGTCAAATCTTCTCTGATTCCTTAGATGTCCTAGGGATCTTAGTAGATAACAGGAACCTGCCTTAAGGCAACTGTTTTGAGCTGTTAGAGGCCTAAATCCCACTCTAAATGTTTTTAAGGGGCATATGAACTAAAGGAAAGCATAGAAGTATTATTATCCTTGCAACGAGAAAGGAACTAAGAGAAATAAGTCCTTCACTATTTCATTTTATGCAGATATTTGCCAGGCACACAGAAGCACAGTTCCAAAGCAGACACAGATTTGAAATTGCGTGCTAAATCATCTGAGGATCTTGAAGCTACATGCATTCTGTATCATGGACTGAGGGACACACTAAAAAATACTATTCTAGGTATAAGTTCTTGTCATAGGCATCTGGTTGCAGCAGAGCATGAAATGACTAGAGAATATAAACCCGTAAGAAAATGGGTTTTATAAGCACAAACAACATCTTTGCTTTTTTTAATAGGGAATCGTATAATTCTGTAAAATATTACCAAGCAATGTCATAATAGAAGCACATGTATAAATTTCATTTTTGTTTCTCAAAAAATATTGATATGATTTATTAATCATTCTATAGTTTAGCACTTGGCTACCATTTTAAAGCTCTAAGCCTCTTTGCAGACCTATTTCAGTATTTGACGTTGTCATTTGCTAGTAAATCAGTAGGAGGACAGCTGAGATTATTCCCACTGTTGATGTAATCTTAAGACCTGCAGGCATACTCCTACTTTGCATTTTGCATGAAAATGCAATAAAAAAATATTCATTTTCACTGATTCACAGGTATTTCTGTCTGTTACTAAGTAAGATAAGTTAATGAAAAAATAAAACCTAATGGTGCAATCATTTCATTTTGTTGCAAACATTTCATTTCACACTAAGGAAATATTTTTTATAGTATTTGCTTATTGAGTGAATAGGAGTGTATGTATTCTGTTGACATTTTGTCAGTAAAAGATTTTTTTCTGCTGCATAAATAAAATTTAGTGAACAAAGCTTTGGACCAAAGCTATTAGATTGAACTATTTTCAAGATTTTTAAATGTTGTGTTTCATTAACAAAAATATTTTTTCTTTTTTTTTGTTTTTATTCCCCCAAATATTTTGTCAAGGTTTGGACACTCAGGCTGGACTCACTGAAAGAAAGACAGGGAGCAACCTTACCTGAAAATCTAAACCATGATGTTTCAATATAATTCTGTCTTAATAACAAAAGCTCCAGTATGAAATGTAAATAAAGTTTGAAACTTTTAATATTGTCATGAAGCTAAACTGTCATTCCTAAACCAGTGATGCCTTCTTCAAAAGCATTTGATGTAAAATCTATGCCCAGTAACATATACGAAAAGTTCCCACTTAAAAGATAACTGTTGTTCAGTAGTGTATAAACATCTTTTCAGTCCATTTGGTCTATAAGTTGAGAACACAGTGGAATTTTAGTCAGAAAAAGAATAGTAACATTTCCAACAAATAAAAATGGCTTAATCATAATATTTTATTTGTTGTTATTTATTAAGCCGTCAGTCTTTTAAATCCACATGTTTAACTCACAATTCACTTAAACTGCTGAAGTGCTGATAGCAATTAATTAGTCTCTGATTTCAAAACTTTCATCTTCTCAACAGACCTTCTGGATCCCTTTCACACTGCACAAAGAGACCCACCAAGGCCATTCAGTTATTATATTTCTGGTTATAGATTTTAATACCTGACAAGAGGCTAATCCTCCCTCAGCAACAGATTCCATGGCTGCTTAGACAGGTTTAGTATAGACAGATATATCTGCTATTCCTCTTGTGTTACAAGATGAAATCTATATTGCCTACATCTCACAGAGAGCTGCTAAAATTGCTTTTTGTGCATTTTAAGCCTATAGGGTGATTTGTCGCAATAGTAAATAATTTTGACCAGATTCACTTCAGGGCACTTCCTAAGTAGCCCTGGTATGATTAAAGTAGTCAAAGTATAGCCCTGGTCTGAACTGAATACAGCTATTGAAAAAGACAGAGAGAAGATATTGCAAGCAATACTGTCCTCTCCTTTCTCTCTTCATTGACACCTCAGATTCCTCGGCTCTGAGGTGGAGTGAATTCTTATAGTAAGTATAGGAGGAGTGACTCGGCACTTTCACAAACTTTTCTTTAGTCCTTCCTTGCACCCTTGTCCCACCCAAGTAAGGGTCGTTTTCTGAGCATCCTTGGAAATATGGGTTGGTGCACTACTGGCAGTTCTATATAAGCACAGTAGACCCCAAGGTATCCTTTCCAACTACCTTTCATTGCCAATATAGGGACAGTGTCTAGGGCCAAGAGTCATGGATCTTCTGCTTTTTCACTGTTTATGTTAATCACAGGCTTCACCAGATTAATCTGTGCCTCAGCAGAAGAAAGAAGGGGGCATGGGGACTTAATAGGAAACAATGAAGTGTGAAGGACCAAAAGGTTCACCTCTTTTTATTATCTCTGAGGACTGGCAGCCTATCTTTTTACACCGTGTTTCTTTCGGTTTCCATTAATCCTGCTGACTCCCTGCTCACCCCAGTTTTAGTCTCTTTGTTCCACATCTCTCCAGAAACTATGATTATATTTTCTATTTACAAAATATTCTGTCTGACTTGGAGTGTACCAGATAGCATTTGGTAAGCAAGAAACCTTCTCTCTGACACCCAGCTACATCCTTTTAGCAAGCATCCAGTAAATAGTAAAGAAAGAATTATCATTTCTTGCATTTGGTTTACATGGCAAGATTTTAGTAGCAGGATAGAGGCTTCGGGGTGGCTTCTGCAAGAGGACACCAGGAGCTGCCCCTGTATCCAACAGAGCCATTTCCAAAGACGGACTATCCACTAATCAGAGCTGAGCCAATCAGCAATGTTGGTGGCATCTCTGTGATAACAGATTTAAGAAAGAGTAAAATTTGTTGTGCAAGAATTGTGTGAGAGAGGAGTGAGAACATGTGAGGGAAACAACACTGCAAACACAGAGGTCAGTGAAGAAGCAAGGCGAGGAGGTTCTCCAGATGCCAGAACTGAGATTCCCTTGCAGCCTGTGGTGGAGACCATGGTGAAGCAGGTTGTCCCCTTGGAGCCCATGGAAGACCATACTGGAGCAGATATCCACTTGCAGCCCATGAAGAGTCCTATGCCAGAGCAGGTGGATAAGCCCTGGAAAGAGCTACAGCTGGTGGGGACCCCATGCTGGAGCAGGCTCCTGGCAGGAGCTGTGGCCTGTGGAGAAGAGCAGGTTATCTGACAAGAGCTGTGGCCTGTGGGGGATCCATGCTGGAGCAGTTCTTGAAGAATCACAGCCCATGAGAAGGACCCATATTGATGAAGTTCATGAAGGACTGTATCCTGTGATAGAGACACCATGCTGGAGCAGGAGAATGGAGTGAGGAGGAAGAAGTGGAGGAGACACAGCATTATTAACTGACTGCAACCCTCATTCCCCATCTCCCTGCATTGCTGAAAGAAAGAGGAGGTAGAAAAGTTATGAGTGAAGGAAGTGTGCAAGGAAGGTGGTTTTAGTTTTGTTTTATTTCTCATTATCCTATTCTGCTATCAATTGGTAACAAATTAACATTACTTTCCCCCAATTCAAGTCTGTTTTTCCTGTGATATTAATTGGTAAGTGATCTCCCTGTCCTTATTTTGCTCCATGATCTTTCTCATCATATTTTCTCTCCTTCTCCTGCTGAGGAGGAAGGGTGACAGAGCAGCTTGGTAAGCACTGACAACCATCCAAGGTCAACCTACCATAGTCAATGTGTGTATTCCTAAAAATGTAATTTATTTTGTCAGCAAAGGTAAAATTTGAAGTTGTGTTACAATCATGGCAGGGTTAAATAGGATGTATGTAGGTGTTCAATTTCAAAGTGAAAAAAGAAAAAAAAAAAGTAAGATAGCAAGAGAAAAAAGGAAAAAAAAAAAAAAAGAAAGAAAAAAAGTTTCCACTGCCAGCATGTGGGCATACTAGAACTTAAAAGTCCTTGTCTCCCACATGTTCAAAAAACTTAATAGAGATCTAATGGAGCATGCCCTAACTTGTTCACATTAGGACTAGTGTGCATCTGAAAATATCCTCACTATGGGTTGTTGACATTACTAGTTCATAGATCATGACCTTGAAAGCTGAAGTGTTTCTGAATCTTATAGTATAAATTTAGCTAACCACTTATGTATGTTCTTCCTTTTGACAACAGGAGAGATCTCTTCCTCCTGAGTACTTCAGCACACATCTAACTTTTAGGATTGGTTTGGCTGTTTTTAATTCAGTGCTTTATCTTGATTTCAAGGTTTAAATGAGTCTGTCTTGTCTTTGTCATTTAAGATTTGTTGAACAGGACTATGAATTCAACATCATTTGTACATCTAAGGCTTCCCCTTTGGTTCTCTCACTGACCTCTCGCATACTGTGAATTTTCCTATTTTGGCTCCCAGTAAAAAAGCTTTTTCTACTTTAATTCCTAAAATGAACAAATTTGATAACATCTCCATCTATCTTTTCGGTTGGCCTGTAATCACCTGGTCATCTTCTCATCTGCTCTTATAGCTGCCACTAATTCGAAGATTATCTGCTTGGAAATGCCACTCATTCTTAAGTTGTTGGACTTTCTGTATTCTTTTGTTTGAAATGTAATCTAAAGCCCACTTGAGTCCTGTGGAGTTATTGTAGTGAGTTATCTAATGGGTGATATTTTCCAGAATCTGTGCTGTCACAAGAATCTGATCTATATTATGCTTCACTCTTTCGTAAAAGTCACTGATAGGTACTTCTTCATTCACCTCTCTAACATCCTTGTAATTGCCAGCAGAATTAACAAGTTAATATTCAATAATTCTTTCACTTGTCCTTCTCTCACTTATTGTGCATTGGTTTTCTTATTTGCTTATGCTTGCTTTTTTCTGGAATTGGTGTTAAACATTTTCTGGACGTAGTATTTTTTGCTTTTCTCAAATTTTATTTCATTATTGTGGAAGTGTCTTATTTTTTAGTCACCTTCCTTCAAGCTTTGTACTGGTATTTTTCCTATTTCTTACTAGTGATCCAAGATTTGCTTGCCCTCATTTACTTGAAGGATATCTCTCCTGAGAGAAAGTTGTCTGGGCTTATTTCAGCTACTGTGACTGCACACTGTACAGCTTTTCAAAATCTTCTTTCTATGACTTACTCATTTCATATCCTTAGTAATTTGTCAACACTTGTATCTCACTGACATCATCTTCAATTCAGATCTTTCAGTCACTTGCCTTATCACACAGGGCCTGTGTCACATCTGTGCTCCCGTATTCTTCCTCTGCGTTACATTCTTTGCTTATCACTTAGTCCTGTTTTTGATTTCTCTGTTGGGTCTCTGGTCAGAATATTGTGTTCTGCTTTCAGACTTACCTCTTTCATTTTATTCCTGTTTAATTTCTTCTAATTGTTTGTAATTTTATGCTTCCTCTATTATTTTCTATTCATCTCTTTAGCTTAGAATAATGTTTCACTGGTTGCTCCTCTGATATTTCATTTGTCCAGTTGTCTCATGTAATTTCTCTATATGTATTCATTTCTATAAGTAATTTCATATAATAAATCAAACTACTTTCATTTTACTTAAATTGGACAACTTGATCCAGATAGGAGAAAAATGTTGGCAAACTGAAAGAATTTAGCAAATGGCTACAAAGATAGCTGGTGGATTGGATAGGGACAGCGAGAACTCGGGGTTTATTCATCCTGAAGAAGAGAACTAATACACATCTCCTGTCCACAGAAGGGGAAATTGTTTGTCTTTAGCTTCCTAATGAGACATAACAGAGAAAAAAATTGTCGAACTCTTCTCAAAGGTGTGCAGTGGAAGGGTAACAAGGAACAGGCACTAGATATAGCAACATTTCTAGACAAATATAAAGAATAAAAATCACAGTGATAGTTGCTAGAAAGTGGAACGGGATGCACAGAGAAGTTGTGGAATCTCCATCCCTTGAAAAATGGGTACTAAACAATCTGATACAATCTGACAATACTTCAGGCAAGGAGTTGTACTTCCAGAGGTCTCTCCAAATTTAATTTGTTCCATATTTATGCAAAGTACAGTTCTGGAATGCAATTATTACGTATTTTTTTAATCTAGAATCACAGCCTCAGCTCTCTCTAATGTGTCTTAAAAAAGAGAATAAACAGCACCAATCAGAGTACTATCAATACTAAACACAGACAAGGAAGTTGAGCAAATAGACCCAATCTGTTTTCCTTCAAGTTTCATGAGGCTGTCATATTCTCCCTGGCTACTACATGGCACCACAGTTTTTTCTTATTAAGGAACCAAATCAATAAATGATCAGTTGTAGTCTATATGTGAGGAAGAATAGATGAAAGGGGTTAATGGTATTGTACTGGAATTTAAGAATTCACAGTTTTGGAGTAGTGGATAGAGGATGGCGAAAATCAGGATGTGACTTATACAGTTCTGGATATAATTCTCTGATAAATCTACACTAATTAAAGAGCAATTCCAAGAATGTAGCCTACAAGGACAACAGATAGTCTTTTGAAGCTGAATTGTTTTCCTAAAGACAAGCACACAAACCATACATAGGTATAGTATACTACAGCCTGGAAAAACATACGTAACCTCCAGTCTATATCCCTTTACGTTCTACATTATACTGAAGGATAATGATAATCTTGAAATTATATAATTAATTGCTAGAGCTGGGTAAATACCATCACTCCAGGAGCTTATCCAGTCTTTTAAAGTAGTAATTTAGAGGAATGTACTAGTAGGTCATTGAGTTAATCCTCCAGTGAAAGATATTACCAAAATGGGTACATGTACGCCTACTTTTCCTACTTGAGTGCTATATTTTTATTATGTACAAATGTGAGGAGAAAGCATGGCTGTGATCAATTCAGTAATAGATTTTTTGCCTCTTGGAAATATCTGCATGACGTAACATTTTTAAAGGATAATTTTATTCTATTTTGCATACTTGAGAAACAGCAACCAAGTTACACTATATCAAGATTGCAAAAATAGTTTTATTGTCATAATGTGGGATAAGATTTTTTTTAAAAAAGCTTTGTATTTTTCACTTACTTTCAAATATCTACCTGTGATTAGGTTGTAGTGGCTCTATATGCAGCTGAAATTTCTTCAGTTTTTATATCCTACAGATATATAGAATTTTATAGTATTATCTGCTAAAACATTATCACTGGGATTAAAAACATTATCAAACATTTTTAAACCTGGGAACTTCTGTACATTAATTACAAAAAGCATAACTGTAGAGGCTAGATGTAGCTCGAAGCAATAAAGCATGGAGAACAAAAAGAACAGCCTTTTTGCATTATACAGCAATTGTACTTTGTTATCTTGATGTTATTACCCACTGCAGGTCTGGTGCACACTGTGTTCAGTTAACACCTGAAAAAAATATTTGTGAAATTCCAAGTGGCCTGTCTTAAAATGTCAGTTTTCAGATTTTTTAACACTTTGTACATCCTAAAGCAGAAAGGTTGATTGCACCCATGTGAATTTCCTATGGAAATAAGTAAGCCAACTGAAAAGACACAGAATGACCCAATATAAGCACCTCTATGTGTTAGATTACAAGCATTTCCATGCCTAAACACAGAGTTAAAAATAACTCTTTCAGTAGGACAACCAAAGATTTTATTCCCTTTCTCCCCTCTTGTCTCTCTTACATGCAATCCTATTATTTTCCTTATTTAAACCTTAGCAGCTATAGGGAAACTGATTTTGTTAAATGTTAAGTCAGGCTATTTAAACAATGTCACACATGCCTTATGTTAAGTAAGTTTCAGGCTTCTGACAGATTTCTGGTTTGTGCATCCAAAAATGAGTGCCTGATAGGCATTATAATCCACCTTGGCATATATGGAAATGTACATGACAATTATTATGACTGAGGCTGAAAAGAATGAAGGATTGCCCTGCATATAGGTTGTAAATTCAAATGCCAAAAGGACAAATGTGCTCAACCTAGATGTATTTTTGACAACATTCTGCAAAGAATGGTTAGCTCTTTCATTTTATCAAATAAATTTCTTTGTTATTGATATTTTCCCCTCTTCTATAAATGTATACTTCTGCTGTGGTTAATTGCTTGAGAGAAGAAATACTTGGGCTAAGTATGAAAGCGCTACAGTTACTACAAATTATGGCTGGCTAATAAACTCAACAGAAATGCTCATATTAGAGGCATCAATCAATTGCATTACATATAGACAATGTAGTCTGAATTTTACAGTGTTCACAAAGAGTATACAATTGTTCAGAACATGTTATAGATGTTGGAGCTCAGTATTTGCATATAAATTATTTTTCATATGGGTTAAGAGCAGGGTGAGACTGGATTTTTGTAAGTCAGTGCTTGAAACCTCTAATGATATAATAAATGTTTCCTCAGAGACTGACATTTTTCATCTTTTTTAACTGACCCAAATCTGTGATAGATTTATAGATTGTACTGACTTTATGAAACATAGAAATAACAGAAGATTAGAGTGTTCTTTGGAGAGTATTAAAAAACCCTAAATTGTTGGAGAATGGCAGAGGAAGAAGAAAGAGGAAAAAGGAAGAAGGAAGGAGAAAGAAAATAAGTGTCTGCAGGATGAAGTTACATTCAGCTTGTGATCAAAAATAACTATTTTTTCTATGCATCATCACCTGTAACAGGAATGGCTAATGAAGGGTAGATCCAAAGAACAGTTTTAATTGGCAGGTGAACCAAATTTGGGGTATTGTATCTATGTGACAGGGCAAGGGGAAGGAGAAAGAGGAAAGGAGAAGAGAGAAGAAACAGCGAGGAGAGAAAGGGGCAGAGCAGGGCAGGGAAGGGGTGTGAGTGGAGGAGAGGAAATAGCCTGAAATTATATTTATAGATCATAGTGCTCCTGCAAGAAAAGTTGAAGATGAACAAGAAAATAAATGAAAAGTAGAGTGCAGTGGAACTACACTGAAAGTTAGAAGGCTAAAGAAGAGGGTCATTCAAAGAACACAATACAGTTAAAATTAGTAAGTAAAAAGGAAATATGCCTACGAAAAAGGAAAGAGGTTACAAAGGCCAGGGGTAAACAGTATTTTAGTTTCCCTATTTAAGAATTGTAAGTTAAGCATAGGGAAAAAATAATCAGAGTTGAGATAGTGACTTCGGCACGTGAGAAAAAATAAACCAGGTTAAAGCCACCATTCTGCTTTTTCCTCGGAAGGATGACCAGGTGGTCTGGTTTTGGCTGAGATAGAATTAATTTTCTTCAGAGTTTTCTTCACATATTTTGGGTTAGTGCTGAAAACAGTGTTGATAACACAGGGTTGTTTTAGTTATTGCTGATCAGTCCTTACACAGAGTCAAGGCCCTTGTAAATTCATTGATGACACAAAATTGGAAGGAACTGTTGACACTCTCGAGGGCAGAGAAGCCCTGCAGAGGGATCTGGAGAAATTCGAGAGCTGGGCAATTTGCAGCTGCATGAAGTTTTACAAGGGCAAGTGCTGGAGTTTGCACCTGGGACACAGCAATGCTGGCTGTACCTACAGACTGGAGGACGAGATGCTGGAGAGCAGCTCTGCATAGAGGGATCTGGGGGTTCTGGGTGGCAGCAAATTGAACACAAGCCAACAGTGTGCCCTGGCAGCCAAAAGGGACAATTGTGTTCTAGGGTGCATCAAGCACAGCATTGCCAGCCAGGAAAGGGAGGTGATTGTCCCGTTCTGCTCTGCATTGGTGCAGCCTCACCTGGAGCACTGTGTGCAGTTCTGGGCACCACAGAATAAAAAGGAAAGAAAGCTACTGGAGAGTGCCCAGAAGAGGTCCACGATGTTGATGAAGGGTTTGGAGGGGAAGCTCCACAAGGAGCACCTAAATTGTACTATATACATCTGTTTTGTTTCACAGTAATAACCAGGATGTCTTTTTTGTGATTCTGATGCTTGTATATGAAAAGTGAGAATAAAGAGTGTTAGAATATTTCTAGCTCATATAGGGAATAGCTTTGGGTAGATTTTTTGATATTTCTGTGATAAGAAATGGCAGTTTTCTCTTCGAATAGCTGTTCTCTAGCTTTTTGAGTGGAGTAAAGGCTTAAGTCTCCAACAAGTTACACAAATGGCTCTTTAAATTGGATTTTTTTCCTATGAGAGTGTAATTAGAACACTTTGTGAATAATTTCAAATTTTTAAGAAAAATCTTGTGGTCTGTGGCACAGGACAACAATCTAAGAACTTTTAATAGTTGTCTGTAAAGGAGCTGCTTGGAGCACCAGGCAATCAACCCTGATTTATTCTAACTTATATCCATAATCTGTCCAGATACATGATGTTTCCAAAACAAGAAATGTATCAAGACTGAATGAAACTATTCTTCAAAACCAAGCACTTTTCAGTCTAGCAGGTCCACTCTTTTGTTGTTTTGATTATTTTAGGATTGAATTTCTTGTCTGTGACGAATTGCTGTAATTCTTTGGTTATCATTTTAATGACTCTAATTTGTAGCAAATAAATATATATTTATTAAGTCTTTTCTTGTAATCATTAACACTCAAAAAGTGTAAAAGAATTGACAAAGAAATATAATTATTTTCAAGATTTGAAATCTCACAAGTCATGCTTTCATCTGTTGATTAACCTCTGGCTTTGTAGGGAGAGAAAATTCTGTGTTTCTTCACACATTTTCACATCTGTGTGTAAACCTGGTTCTGTTTTTAATCTACCTATGCATCTATTTCTATATGACAGATATTCCAGTGGTCTTCAGGCTTTTTTGAAAGATACTTTCTTTCCTAGAATTCATGATTCTGTATTTTCTTTCTTTGACAACCCCCTTCCATCACTTGATCGCTTATATAGCTGTAGGATTAGTGAAATTGTAACCATGGCTGTACATGGCTGAGAAATTGAAATCAATGAAGAGAGAGTCAGATGGCTGGATGGTAAGTGCAGAGAGCATCTGGGAATCAATGAAATTAACTCCAACAAGCTGTGCAATGCCATTGAAATAAAAATAATAATTAAAAAAAAAGGCAACCAAAAATTGCCACCACCCTCCCCCCCCCCCCCCAACAATTCTGTCCTAAATTATATGAAAAAAAATAATAAACTATTCTATTTTATCGTGGTTTGTTGTGCCTGTTTCTGAAGAGTGGCTGGACAGACATTACAAATAAACATTTGTTAATGTTTGTGGATAATACTGCATCAATACTGTATAAAAGGATGCAGCAGGATCACTACTTTTTTTATGAACCAAGAATTACTTTACATGGTTTAGGTATAGGACCATATGGGGGATTTTTCTATGGAAAATTCCTAATGGGAATTTTCTTATATTTTTCCCTAGATTTTCTCCATTGACTGCCTCCAGAGACTGAACCAGACAAACCTTTGCATTTAACCTATATGGTTGTTTGCATCTACTTTAGGAAGTCTGTTTCAACAAGCATAATATTTTATGGCATTAAATTAATTTAGTTTACATATGCTCAGTACTATTCCCAGTAACTACAAGATCCAGAAACAGCTAGAAGGACATTAATTGCTTATACAAAAAATGCAAATAAGTGGAAAGTAAAGCATGATTTTTCTTTTCTGTATACTATATTTATCATTGATATGTTGCTTTAAATATGACAATACTATTTGTTTAGATGTGATCATTAGTTCTGACTCTGGTTTAACATATTTTAGCAGACATTACTTAGAAGTAAATCCATGCATATATTACACATGTATTAATTAGGCTGTATCTCTTCTTGTGACTGACAAAAATCTTCTTCTTCCACACATTTCCTTTTAGATGAGCCAAAACCAATGTAAATTAAACCAAAATAACCTCTTTCTTGTCTTACTCACTTTCCAGTCTATTCTAGGAAGCCTGAGGTTCCATGGCTCTTGTCTACTTCAGATTTTGGACAAATGCATACACATCTCACTGAAATCAGTGGGAGAAAACATAAATACTCTTTTCCTTACCTTCCATTTTTTTTGCATGCACTTTTTCAGACACAGTAACTACAGATCTATGCTTACCTCCAGAAGAAACTGAGTGATTTTTTTATCTGTGGTCCTTCATATTTGTCAGAATCTCATGACCTATAAACTGGACATATAAAAGTCCTAGAAAACTCCATCACAGTATTTTGTGCTTAGGCAAATATCTGACAAATCATAAATAAATAAAAAAAAACCTGCTTGTTTTCCTTAAAATGCATCCTTAAGCTATGATCTCTACATTTTGAAGTGAACATATCAATTTTTCACTCCAACTAAGATTTTCAGATAACCACTGCATATTTAGCAATGCACCTATGAAAATCTCATCACATGAAACAAAATCCTCAAAAAAAAGTAGAAAAAAAAAAGAATGTTTGCATACTTGCTTATACAATACTTCGCCATACATCTTGAACTAAAAGGAGGTCTGAAACAGAAATAAGGTGAATTATGCATTTCCATTATCACAGTAGTTTGAAATTTACCCTCAGAGTGTGAGAAAGATGCTTAAAAATGGTAATTCAGAGCCATTTTAAATGCCTTGGCTCTTATTCTTGAACTCTTGCTTCCTCCATGTTGTTCCTTTAAGTCCTGTCATCCTGTGTGAGGGTTATATCTATATGCTTCACATAATGACTCTAGATAACCATATTTAGGCAACAGAATTGCTGCCTTGTCTTCACAGAATCTCAAACAGTGCTTCTTGTGACTTCCAGTGTCTCTATAAAATAAACAACCTGAATTTTTCTTTCATTTGCACCTTTGTAAAAGGAGAATAGGAAAGGATAAAAAGAGGAAAATCTCTCAAGTTCATTTGAGAGTAGGTTTATGTGTGTTTACATTCTTATAATGAATGTTATGTGCTTCCTATAAATACAGTGTAATGTCACAAAGTTAATTGAGTCCTATGATCCACAGTCAGTTTTGTTCCAAATGAAATCAATGGGAACCTACTTCTTATTTATTCTCAGTAATTTTTACTTTGATATCTCTTTCTGTAGTGCATATTCACACCTTAAAGGATTTTCACAGTATTGATAAAATGTCAAACAATGTCAAACACCCAACACCACCTCAAAACAAAAGCCATATTCAAGTCTGTGTCTGTTTATCCTAACCCATTGACTTCTCAAGGAAAATATTATTGAAATGCAAAAGAGAAGAAATCAGTGAAATCACTGACAGTAGAGGGTATAAGAAAAGACTTTGCACACAACTTAAACAAGTTCCAAAATCATGGCTGATTCATTGCCTTGCTCATCAAACAGAATTAGTAGCTGGAAATGTGATGAAAGACAGGATTTGGTCAATCAGTTTTAGAGTTTTAAGAGAAATTGTGTAAAGTGTGTGCAGTCAATCAGTAGCAAAACGAAAGGGAGATGCATGATTGTATGTGAGGCATCATCAGAGCTACTTTCACATCAGCAAAACTTTCATTGCATGATGAGCTGTCAGCAGTGCTTAGAGGGCTCAGTAATCCTTATTGAGGACAAGCAGTTCTGAACAGTACACTTTCTGTCGGCCTCAGCTCTCTCTTACAATATATATATAAATTCACATTGATGAGATCACAGTTGGAAAAGAATCATGTGTCTTATTTTTAAAATGATATTTCTTGATTTACGTCAAACTTGTCTTTATAAAAAATGCTCTGTGACAAGTTAAGTTTTGTTTTGGGTTTGTCTCTTCTGCAAGAAACCTTTTCAGCAAACCAAGGGAACATCTGTCTTCATTCAAGAGCTAGGTTTACTTTGGTGCTCTATTTTTCTACTTTACCAAAATCCATTTGCGAATGGCTATTGCATCATACTCTTGAGATTTCTAGTGTCACATTTGCACATATACACTATCAACTACAACATTGAAATTGTTATGACATTTTGTTGTGATAGATCATATCTTAATAGATTTTAAAAAATAGTAATACTGTTCTTCTTTCAGTTGTCTCAACTACCCTTTTAACTACTAGCTATCAGGCACATTCACTAAATCATGGCAGTAGAGAAGTATTTAAAGTTTTTATTGTGGATCAGAGAGTAATTTGGAAAAGCTGAAAGCTCTTTTGTGGTCACAGAAGGTAAAAGCTCTTAGCCGTGTGCCTGCCTTTTCCAGAAAAAAAAAAAAAAAAAAAAAAGAAGATGAGATAGAGCACTGTGTATTTAGTGGGTTTACAGGGAAATAAGCAATTCTTGGTATGTTGCTTGGGTTTAATATATATCTACACAAAGTCTGAGTCAAACATTTATTCTGAACTGTTTTTTAAATTCTCACTTTGTATAAGAATAGCAGATAGTACATACAAAATCTCAAGACCTGATTTCAAGAAGGTTTGGTGTTTGAATACTTCATCTAGCCTGAAGGACATGGGTAATGTTTTCATACAAAAGTCAAGAGTACAAGAGGAAAAGGGAAACAAAGAACAACAAAACAACAACAACAACAAACAAACAAACAAACAAAAAGAAACAAAAAAACCACGTTAAGGTGTAGAAAAATGCTGATTTTTTGCATTAGTATATTGCTACCACTTAGACAATTATTTTTTTAAAATACCCATCTAAAAGATAGCGGTGCAGTCTGGTTTCCTTTAATTTATTTCCATATAGTGAAATTTCTGTATCTAAAAGATGAATCATGATCCATACTGTCAAATTTGGTTACTAGTCATATATTTTTCCCTCTGAAGTATGAGTCATCCTTATATTCTAAGGCTTCTCAGACAAAACAATGAGATATTTAATTGTAAAAATAATTAAATAAAAACATTTATTATTTTCACAACACTTCTGTTAGTAAAGCTAATTAGATTTTATTTTTTAATGCTATCTCTTAGCATGGCCAGCAGGTGGAAGGGGGTGATTTTCCCTATCTATTTTGCTGTCATGAGACCCTGTCTGGATTACTGTGTCGAGCTCTGCAGCTCTTAGCACAAGGAAGACATCGACCTCTTAGAGCAGGTACAGAGCAGGACCACAAAAATGATCAGAGAGCTGGAACACATCTCTTATGGCAAAGGGCTGAGAGAATTGAGCTTGTTCATCCTGGAGAAGAGAAGCCTCTGGAACACCTTATTGCAGTTTTTAAACAGTTTAAAGGGAGTTAAAAGAAAGATGGGGACAGACTTTTTCAGCAGGGTCTGCAGTGGCAGGACAAGGAACAATGATTTTAAACCAAATGAAGGTAGGTTCAGATTGGACATAAGGAAGAAACTTTAATGATTAGGGTGATAAGACACTGGAACAGGTTGCCCAGAGAAATTGTGGATGCTCCATCATTACAGGTATGCAAGGTCAGGTTGGATGGGGCTTGGAGCAACCTGATATAGTGAAAGATGTCCTTGTCCATGTCAAGGAGATTGGACTAGATGATATCTAAAGGTCCCTTGCAGCTCAAGTAATTTTATGATTCTATGATCTTTTTTGTTGATATAATATGGTGACTATTTTATTGAAGATGAGCAAGGTGAAATCCCTCGGCCTTATATTTAGACACCTGTAGGTGAAATTGTCATACCAGGTCACATTATAGTCAAGGAAGGAAATAGTTGCCTTTCTGGCTATGATTCATAGATATATGTATATGAAGTCAGTCAAATTCACATATGATTTTTTTTTAAAGTGTCTAAATAAGAAAGGACAAAAATATCAGAGCTATTGCTAACAAATACTCAATAAAACCTTATCAACAAAATCAAATTGATATAAAGGAAGACCAAAAATACATTTTCAAGTAAGCATGATGTTGTGGTTAAATGAAAAAATATGGTTCAATAAACAGATTTGTTTTTAACTCTTTCATGTATTATCGCAGAATCACAGAATTGCAGAATGGTTGAGGTTGAATGGGAGCTCTGGAGGTCATCTTGTCCAAATCCATGCTCAAACAGGGTCGTCTGTTGTACAGAACCATATCCAGACAGCTTTAGAGTGCCTCCAAGGGCAGTGTTTCTACAACCCTTCTGGGGAATCTGTAGTGCTCCTCAGTCATCCTGACCGTACAGATTTTTTTCCTCATGCTCAAATGGAAACACTGAGGGATTACAGACTATTACGTTGTAATAATATTCACTTTAACAGGATGCTGAATAGTGATTGCATATTAAAAACATTAATGTCTCTTAAAGTGTTTCAATGTTACAGCAAATACTTTGTTAATTACTTATGAGAGATTAAATACCATGTATACGTTGAAGCTGAAGTATCACCTTAGCAAGACACTTAATAAATTTCCAAATATTATCAGTGGGTTGTTACTTTTATGAAATTGAGTGGGTCTTGGTGAATAAATTGTTTAAAAATTAAATATAAAAGAAAGGTTTACTTTTTAAAGGTTATGTGCACTGAAAATTCAATGGCTTGTTGAACATTTTGAAAAATTCATAAATTCACTGAAAATAATTTTACTATTTCGAATTATATTACATAATAGCTTATACTTTTCAGTGATCTTAGGTACTTGTTGTTGTTGTTTATCCTGAGTTGAAATACTTAAACATATATTTAAAGCATGATGTGTGGCCGAATTTAAACACATGCTTCAGGAATTTGCTGGACCTTAATCTATAAACAGATTTGTGAAAAAGAATAATTGAAAAACAGATAGTTAAGAATATTAGTTTTGTTGTGTATTACTGTTGAGTAGTCTCTTTTTTATACTATTCTCACTATTATCTTTACTTAATAAAAACCATATGTTCAAATTATTAAAATTCAATTACTCCTTTGCAGATTTTTTTCAAAGCACAACAGCAGACAAATCTTTCTAGGTAAAGATATATATGGAACAGTAATAGGTTAAAAAAGTATCCTTATGTCAAATGAGACATACTGCTAAGCTTTTTAAACAGCCATGTGCTACATAAAATATAGAAAGAAAACAAAAATAGAGAAAGAAAAGTTGTTAAAGATTTATTTTTATGATTTGGTAAAGTTTTAGCATCAAATCCACTGAAATTTGCTCAAGGTTTACTTAAAATTAAAATCAGTGCTGTCTCAAAATGAGGGATGAAAAAAGGGAATGTAACTTGTTTATGCCCAAACTTTATTAATGTTTCATCTAGGGACAACATTTACTAATTTATTTCAACTCAGAAGTCATAATGGAAGTCTGTAATAGTCTCCATTTGCTAGAGGACTGTTGCCAACCTACCAGTCAGTTGTTAAGAACCCAGTGACTTCCTTTCATGAAGAAATAAGGTGTAAAAAACCCTAGGGCTTTCTACAGGCATCATAGATGAGAGTCATCTGACCAACTAAGAAGTCTGTAATTTGTGCTTCTGTCTCTGAGTTAATCATTTTAGATTTCCTTCGCAGACATTGAAGAAAAGCAGACATTTGTATGGAACAAAACTAATCCAAGAAAATATGTATAAAACACAATTCCAATGTGTATTGGTTCTGTGGTAAGAGAACAAATATTTTTTTTTCTTCACAGAGAAAATAAAAAGAGACAACACAACACCCTGAGATAAGGAAAGAAAATCTGTTTCTTTTGGCAGTAACTCAACTACAGGTTTACTTAAAGTATCCATGGAGTTATGAAGTTACAGTAAATAGTTTTTCAAGTTTTCTGTTTTCCATCGTCATCTTTTACACCTACAGTAATCCATTCTTTCTTTGCTACAGCACTTGCTGGAGATACAGTTCAGGGAATTTTACTGGGTGTTATGTATAGATGAAAAGGTCATGGAGTACATGGATATGACAAATTTATAACAGTCTGCTTAACAAAACTAATGGCTTTAATAGGTTAATTCCCTCTGGATCTACTTCTTTACTCCCAGTATTTTCTACAGTGTCTCCCAATCATTCCTTATCATATTAGCTGGATGATACAGATTTATCTAGCATCTTATTTAGAAACAGGAACAGTAAAATAATATGTATGAAAACACTAAAGATAATTGTTAAATATTCATAGTCAAAGATCACAATGCTTCTTTGAAAAATGCTGTCGTGTTCACTCCAAAATACAAAAATTGATGTGATGGAAAGGTGATATGTCACAGTGAACCAAAACCATGTGTGACTTCTTGCTCATCAAGCTATTTTTCTTGACTATATTTTTGCTTCAAATAGAAATCAGATATGCCAGCCTTGAAAAAAGCCATCTTCTTTATCCCTTTATCATCATATACCCACTTTTCCTTCCTTCTAGTAGTATTTTTAACCCTCAGACTTCACACATTTAGTGATTTTGGCAGTGGGGGGTTAAACATGTTAGTGTTCTGACCTAGAAGTTCACTTGAAGGTGTTATTTGCAACAGTGATTTCTTTTTTGAAAAATCTATGGTTTAAATGAAAGCTGAACATGTTTATTTTAAATCTAACACACAAAACCTGAATTAATGACTTTTGTAAGCCTGTCTCCTGTTTAGGAGGGCTTTCCTTACCTTTCTTCATGTATCTGGCCATCTACTACATCTCTAGTCACCCGAGTTCCTGCTGTGGTTAACAAAGGTAAATACTTCTGAGGTTAAAGCAGAGTAGGATAGGAATGCTACAGAGGGAAAAGACTTATCACCTGAAAGCACCCCTTTTCTTCACAGATGTTTACGTAACTAACAGTGCAGTCCAAGCTTTGGTGATAGGAGAACAATTCCATGTTTCCTTATTCCTCTCAAAACAAAGGATTAGTTTTATAACACATTATTTGTATAAAGTCCATCTTCTGGAAGAAATTGAGACAATTGCTTGTAAAGAGGAGTAGAATGTGGTTTGCTTGAATAAAAAACATATACACAAACTGGATAAAAAAGTGGACTTACATGGCTTTTTGTTCTTTAAGCAACATCGTATATTAATAGCACTCAGTGCCACTATGTCTGATGATTAAAAGAAACCAAAGCTTTATCCTAACCAACCTATAAAAATAATTGATCTGGGAAACAAGTGCTGCTTATGTTTTTACTGAGAATATTTGCAGAGTTTTCATAATCAGACCTTAGTTCCCCCTGGACTAAACAGTTTCCCTTTTATGAATTCTCTTTTCTTTCTGAAATGCATTTGTTACAGAAAGAAAAAAGTGGTGTCACCTCTGAGTATCTTCTATTATTTCTTGGTAATACTTGAATAAAAATATCCATGAAACAGTACTTTTGGTACATTTCTTTAAAGGAAGACAGACATTAATACAGCATTTTATTATAAGAATCCATTTTTCTAATAATAAGCATATAGAAATCTCATTCAGATCTGGAGAGCATCATTACAGATGAGAGGGATGGCTGTGATGTAAAAATATCCTTTTTATATAACAAGTATTTAAAATAACAGAAATCTGCACATCAAAGTCAGGAAGACAAAATAGGGAGTAAAATTAACATCAAATGATATCTGTATACTAAAAATACATTTTATTTAAATATTTTTATTTTGTTACTTCTATGCCTTAAAAAGGGATAAAAAGTATCAGTATTTGTATAAACTAATGTTAAAAAAAAAAAGTCTGAAATGAATTTTATTAATATTCTTTACTGAAAGTTTCAAAATCAGAGTTTAAGACACAAGGAGGAACAATTGACTAAAACATGGAATATGCAAGTTCTGGTTAACTATATAATGTCTTAAAACCCAGAAATGTATATTATTTATAGATTAACTAATTTTTTATTCCATTCTTCTTAAAATTATCTCTAAATGTGTTTGTATTGTAAGTAATACTATATATGTTAAGATGCAGTATTTTTAGGACAGTGTGTTTCTGTGTATTGTGACATGTATGTATGATATTCAGATGTATTTATGGACATAATTTATTTTTTGATTTTGGATTATTGCATGAGTAGGAAAACAACCACACTGTAAACCAAAGACCTCAGAATGAAGGAGGACAGAATTATACATCCTTTAAGTGAGATATCACTAAAATCAAAGTATATTTTATTTCCAGTACTCTTGGTTAGATGATCAGATGATTCTTGATTGCAATCAAATACACACAGCCAGGACTTGGAATGTACATGATTTTTAACTCTGATTGGTACATCTCAGCTTAATAGCTTGCAAATTGAACATTCATGGAACAAAATCTACGTGAAGTTGGAATGTCAACCTTTTGACTCCCACTTAACACTAATGACAAAATTTTGGCTTCATGGAAACACATTTAACTTGCAGGGAAATTAATGAGCTAATACCAGTGTTTGGAACCAAATAGTCTGATTAATGGTTTCTGTAGTTTGTATATCATAGCTCCACAATACTTCAAGTAAATATTTGAAAACATAAAACATGTCTGAGTTATGTGCCAACTCCACATAAACTGAATGTACTACAGTATGCTGCAATTTTTCATGTTCATATCACCCAACACATTACAGCATTACAAAATTATATTGCAAGTATTTGATGAAATATTTTCATTCGTCATTCCTACTGACAATGTTTGACCGAAGTTGGAAAGAGTAACCAGTTGTGAGTAAATTAGGTACTTTTTGTCTGTACTTTATTGATAATCCTAACTTATTTACTAATTTTCAATGCAGACAGTTTAATTTAGAATTATAGAATTATTTGATAGAAAATATAAGGAAGTAATTAGGGGATTAGCTTCTCAAGAGAAACATTTAAATTACGTCTAAGTAGATCATGTTGTAATTTTTCTAATAAAAAATATTTAATTATAAACTATCAGTCAAATTCAGGAGGCCTTTGTGTGTAGCACAGGGTCTCTGAAGACTGTTTAGACTTTATGACTGCAGGATCCACTGCATCTGTATTCTGATAGATAAAGATTTCACTTGTGATTAAAGGTACAGGATCAAACAACATTTTTCCCCATACAGTTAGTTCAATTTAGATTCATTGATTTCAATTGCCTCTTTGAAATTCCAGACATAATTAATTTAAAAAATTGCTTATGGAAATAAATGTGTATGAAATCAGAAATATGTTTTTGATGACTGATGTGAAATAAAAACAGAATATAAGTGACACATTTTTATCTACAAGACACAAACAAACAAAAAAGACAACTGATGGTGAAACCTATAGCAGGAACCAAGTACACTAGGTTATTTCTGCCACCTGAGACCTTTTCACACAATGCCTTAAACAATAAATGTTTTAAATGTGGTGAAAGAAGGAGGTCAGAGGTGTTAAGCTGAAGCATTTCTTATGGTAGTCATTTGAGGACCTTAGCAGCAACATACTCACAAAGTATAGTTTCCCCTTTCTAATGATGAGAAATCAGTTCCACACCTTTTCTTCCTTTGGGATGTTGGGATGATGGAATAGAAATACAGTGGCATGGAGACAGGCACAGTAAGGCAATATTTGCAAGGGATTTGATGGCATGTTTTGTTTTGTTTTCTTATTGGAAATATTTTAATCCTAGCACCACTGAAGAATTCTGAAATACTTATAGTCTAAAAAAAACCCTTTCATAATTTTTGTCTAACTCATTGTCCTATGATGTCTCTTAACAGTATCCTTTTTGATACTTTCATTGGAGATATTCAGTTACTGATTAGAAATTTGATAGGTTTACTAAAGGAATGTTAGGATACATTTGAAATTCAGCAACTAGTACATTATTTTCTTTAAGAGAGAGAATATAAAAATCAACTATTAAAAACACAAGGTTATTTTTTTCTTTAGTTAAATATCCACATAAATAGTCAAAGAAAACCCACACACTTTAACAATTTCTGGTTCATCTTTGTCATACATTTGTTTTATGTCTCTATCAGCCATGACTCACTTCACTGATAATGTGTGATTCTCCTGTGTTTTCCATCTTGCATAAAGTTACACATATTGACTGTGGGTGTTTAAAGAATACTCATACTCCTTTCAGTTTTCAGCTGTTACCCACATGGTGTTCCTGAACTTTCCACATGCCGCAGCTTGTTTAGTGAGGAGGCACTGCATTTTTCCACTTAAAAATGCTTTGAAAATCAGTGATAGATACATTTTCTTAATTTTCAGTGAGCTTCAAAAATGTGTCCTACTTCCTCATTCTCCAAAACCAGGTGGTTTAAAAGTTATTAGACTGTGTAAATGCTATGGACAAAATGTTGATCACACATAGTTGTGTATCTGATATCATAAAGACTATACTAAACATGTTTATCTAGAGGAGAACAAGGTATTATTATAGTACTACTTACTTAAAGCAAATTTATTTATGTAATTCAGTCTGCTTTGTACCCAGTTCCCTGCTATGCTTGTGATTTTCAAGGCTATCACTACATGGTCTGCACATATCAGCAACTGCATGTCAGCAACTGCATCATAATGAAACGGTATTTCATTACCAGTATTTTTTATTTTATTAATATTAATTTGCTTGCAGAATGTACTTCAATTTTAACAAACATGTTCTGTCTCTTTTTTTTTTTTGGGGGGGGGGGGAGGGGGGTGGTTTGGTTTGATTATCTGCTTGTTTAACCTTTGCTGGTTCTGTCCAGGCTTGAAAATGCTTGGAAGTCCCAATAATGTCTTTGGATGCATCTACACATCCATAATGCATGAATGTGCCATTCTGTCCATACCTAAGCTGCAGCAAAGGCCTATGGTACATTTCACGTCAGTGGCCTTTTCCACATGTATAGTTCCTTCATACATGGTAAATAAAGAGTGTTCAGAGTCCCTTGGACTTAACATATCTGAAAAGAAATGTCGAACATATTCCTTCATCTCTCAAAAAAACCAAAACCAAATTCAAAAGAAAACAAAGAAAAATAACCAACCAAACAAAAAAAACCAAACCTCCTCCAACAATAAAAAAGCCACATGTCCCAAAACACCTACACAAAATCACTGAATTTATTTTCTTCATAACTTTTATTTTAATCTTCCCATACATTTAAATCAGAATGGGAAATGTAAAATTTCAAGAGAAACAAATAGAAATATTCAAAACAGTTGTTTCATTAGTTCTTTGTAAAAAGACAATTGTTCCTTTTTCAAAGGTGTGCTAATAAAACAAAAAGATAGTTTCTGTTCCTGGGGAGAGCAATGAAATAATTTTTGGAGCAAATATATGTGAAGATAAAATAAGCTAATCTCTGAAAAGGAAAAAAAAAAAAGGTAGAAAGGAATAACAGGACAATTTTTTTAAATAGTTGGAGGCAAAAAATTAATGTAGATGTAATTGCATACAAACAATTAGAAATATATAGCATGCAATAAAATAAGATGAATTTGGTGTTATAAGACCTTTGAAGAAAAGAAAAAAGAGAAAAGAGAAAAGAAAAAAGAGAAAAGAGAAAAGAAAAAAGAGAAAAGAAAAAAGAAGAAAGAAAAAAGAAAAAAGAAAAAAGAAAAAAGAAAAAAAAGGAAAAAAAAGAAAAAAGAAAAAGAAAAAAGAAAGGAGGAAAAAAAAAAAAGAAATGGTCAGTAATTTTGTAAAACACCTTTAAGGTAAAGCTGTATAACATTCCCAGTATCACATGTTAACTGTTATGTCTTATCTCTTATGTACAAAAATGGCTACTCCATTGCCAAATGATTTCTGATATAACTGTAAAATTAGAAACAGATTGCTGATATTAGTCCTCTGCAATGAGAATACTAACCACAGAAATTGCAAGGAGTTTCTTTTTAAAAGTTAATTGAAATCACAGCTTGATGCCATTTGCCATTTAAACACAGAAACTCAGTGCATTAAAATACAGAATTAATATGGTGACATGTTCAGTTATTTACTATTTTTTTTAATTGTCAAAGGACAAGTTGAGTATGTCTCTAAATTTTTAAAGACACAAACAAAAACCTTCACCTCCTTAAGGGAACAAAATAATAAAGCATTATAATTTTTGATCCATTTAAATAGTTGCAAGACATCTTTTCACCTGTATGTTGAAACCGGCTTCTATTGAAAGATAGCAATACTGTGATATCCCATGTCTTGGGAGATAACTTTAAATATCTGGGGATGAGGCCCACAAGATCCCCTATATTTAGGGTATTCCAATGTTATATTTGTGTGATTGGTTTGTTCTTACCAAACCTATTGTCAGGAGATCTGTGGGAGAGTTTTAATTTTTTCTGCAAACTACACATCCTTCAGGAGACTGGCACTATTGTAGACCATTTTGCAGAGTGTTGCCTGCACTAAAAAACATACTTAGATATTTAAATATTGATTAGTTAACTCTTGTAGTTTAATTCTGTTAAACTAACCTGCATAAATTCTTTTTATCTGGAACTTCTACTCTCTGGCTGATTTCTTGTCAAGAAAGGAACTTCAGGTAGCTGATTCTAGCTAAGTTATATTTTGGATTTAGGGCTGGTGGTTTTGGTAGTGTGAAAGTAGCTATGAATAATTAAGGATTTTTTTTTTTTTTTTTCTGAGAATTAATCAACAACTGCCATTTTTTGAAAGTAAGAGACAACTTTTTTTAAGGAAGAATAATTATCCCCTTGCAAGTGAACTGCTGACAAACAAAATAAAAGAAATAGCAAAATAAACATACCTTGATTCTTCCAGCTTTATGATTTATAAGGTTACTGCTCAGAACCAGCTGAATAGTTAAAATGTAAGCAAACGGACAACTGACCTTCAAAATCCTTAAAAACTGAAATGATTTAATGCATTAAATTAAACTCACTACTGCATTTAACTCTTTTTATCTCAACGCCACTTGGACTGAAGTGTGTTGCTAGCTTAAAAAGGAGATCTCCCAGTAATGTGTTAATTTTTTTTATTCAGTGAAGACAGCGAAAAGCTAGTGTGTCACAGTCCATACTTTTTTTTCTTTTTTTTTTTTTTAATAGAAATATAGATGGCTATTTATCTTCCTCAGGCTTTTCAGAGGATGATTTAATGTTCAGTACTATTATACTCATACATTCTTGGAAAAAATATTGTCAATTATATCACTAATAAATGACAAAGGTTTGAAAAAAACATAATAAGAAAAAAAAAAGAAAAGAAAAGGAAGTCCTAGTCCTCTAAAAGCAACACTTGGGAATAGAATCATAAAATCATAGAATTGAATGGTAGAACCATAGACTCATAGAACCAAATAATAGAATTATGAAATATTTCGGGTTGGAAGGGATCCTTGAAGGTCATCTAGTCTAAGCCCCCTATAACAAGCTGGGACACCTTCAACTAGACCAGGTTGCTCAGAGCCCCGTTCAACCTGACCTTGAATGTTTTCAGGGATGGACATCTACGACCTCTGTTCCATTGTTTCATCACCATCATTATAAATTTTTTTCCTTATAACTAGTCTATCTACCCTCTTTCAGTTTAAAAGCATTACCCCTTGTGCTATCACTACAGGCATTACTAAAGCTCTGTCCACATCTTTCCTATAAGCCCGCTTTAAGTATTGAAAGAGCTGTCTCTTCTCCAGACAAAACACCCTAACTCTCTCAGCCCATCCTCATAAGAGAGGTGTTCCATCCTTCTTAACATCTTGGTGGCCCTCCTCTGGACTCTTTCCAACAGGTCCATGTCTTTCTTGTACTGGGGACTCCAGAGTCGGACCCCATGCTCCAGGTGGGGTCTCACCAGAGCAGAGCAGAGGGGCAGAATCACCTCCCTCGACCTGCTGGCCACACTCATTTTGATGCAGCCTAAGAAGAAATTGGCCTTCTGAACTGCAAGCACATGTTGCCAGCTCATTGTCCAACCTTTCATCGATCAGTACCCTCAAGCCCTTCTCTACAGTGTTGCTCTCAACCCCTTCATTGCCCAGCCTGTATTGATACTGAGGGTTGCCCCGACTCAAGTGTGGAACCTTGAACTTGGCCTTGTTGAACCTCATGAGGTTCACATGGGCCCACGTCTTGACCTTGTTCAAGTCCCTCTGGCTGGCAACCTGTCCCTCATGCATTTCAACCACACCACTCAGCTTGGTGTCAACTACAAATATGCTGAGGGTCTGTCAATACCACTTATGTCATTGATGAATATATTAAACAGTACCTGTCTGAATACAGACCCCTGATGGACACCATTTGCCACTGATTGTCATCTGGATATTGAGCCATTGACCACTGCTCTCCGGATGTGACCCTCCAGCTGGTTTCTTGTATACCGAACAGTCCATCGATCAAAACCATATCTCTCCAATTTAGGAGAAGGATATTATGGGGGTCTTGTCAAAGGCTTTACAGAAGTCCAGATAGATGACATTTGTAGTATTTCCCTTGTCCACTGATGAAGTCACTGTATCTTAAAAGACCACTAGGTTGGTCAGGCAAGTCTTGCCCTTGGTGAAGCCATGTTGACTGTATCAAATCACCTCCCTGTCTTCCACTTTTCACTTTCTGTGACTTTCTGTTTCTGATTCACATATCTATAGAAGTTCTTATTAATATTCTTTGCATTCCCTGCCAAGTTCAGCTCCAGCTGCCTCTTGGCCTTTTCAATTCCATCCCTGCACAACCAGATAACATCTCTATGCTCTTCCCAGGATATCTGTATCAGAAGACAAAAATTAAAAAAAAAATAAATAAATAAAAGTGAGTCAACTAATTTTCCTGTATAAAAATCAATTCACAGACACACTTGTCTAAATTGATAGAGGAAATATTGAAGTAATGGAAAGATAACTGGGAAAACCTAAAATCGAGTGACAGATATTGTTACCAGTTATCTGCATTTTGTGCAATTGTTAATCTTAATTTCTTTTCATGGCAATTTGCCACAAAAATAATAATTTATCATTTTGGACAGTGTTTCTGCAGTGACACTACCAAATGACAGCCGAGTTAGTGAATGGAAAGATTGAATTTGTTTGTTCAATATATATTTGTTTGTTTGATGAATTTTAGATTCATCCAGTATACCTTCCATTAATCACAGAATTTGAGCTTCTTTTAATAAAGCTTTTTTCTGAAGTTTCTGTTGGAGTTATCGTATAAAGAAATATTAATTATTATTTTCCTCATATTAAAATTAAAATACAGTAATTTGTACAGAGAAAATCTATAATGTGTACACATATAGCCTGAACTAATAAGCATACACAAAGTAAATTTAAGTATAAATCAATCATCAAAAGGGTATTATGGTCTTCTTTATATGACTTGAGTAAGGTAAACTAAATTATTTGCTGTATCAAGGGCTTCAGTAAACTTTCTTTAAATATGATACCAACTGAGCAGAGTAAATTAGTTGAATACACAGAGTATGACTGGAACTGGAGCACATTTTTGGTCCACCTAATATAAGTCACACAATGCACTGCTCCTTCATATTCAAATATATTGAATTTAAAAATGTTCCTATAATTCTTACTAAGACTTTTGACATTGTTCAAAGCCCACTGAATTCATTGATAATTTCTCCACTATCTTTAATGTGTTTTAGATCTGTTTCCATGCTAGTAGTGTGTCATTCTGCTTCTTTGATGATGCATGGATGACAAATTCTTATATGAGAATTGGGATAGGAGGGAAAGGGTAAGGAGATATTAGTGTTGGTGGGGACAAATTAGGTACAGCATGCTGCTGTGACCAGTATTCAAACCAGGAAAAAAATATAAAAGCATAGGAAGCACAACTATTACGTGCACGTGAAGTGAAAAGAGCTTGTATATCTGAATATTTTGATCCTGATCTTATAATTTCAAAATGTTATGTTTCCCAGGCTGCAAGTAATGCAGCTGTTGTAATATGTCCATATGTTTAACTTGGTGAAAGCTGGTGGTAAAATTAGAAGACACCTGTGTTTGTTTGTTACTAGCTACAGCTGTAAGAAAGTCCTGGGTACACCTTTCAGAAGTATTTTTGTTTTCTTGCTTGCTTTTGTGATCATTTTAATGATAACGCATTTTATTTTTTCATGAGCTGGAGCCAGCTGTGATTAGCAATTTAACTTCCTAAGTAACAGAGAAGTCAGTGGATGCTGCACCAGGTGGTGAACAACTAAATTCTGTCTTAACACCAGTTGACATTAGCATCAAAAACAATAGCACAAGAATTATAATTGTCTCAGTGGAAAGAACACCTGGAAAAATATAATGAAGGGAAAAATCCATCCTGCTATCTAGATTTGGTAACTTCTGTAACCTCTGTCTGCCCACCCCAATGAAGCAAGCTGGCATATGTAATACTCTGCAGATGGATCAACAGCAGGAACTCTAGTAGTTTCTCATGGTAGCCCAGCAATTCTGGCAACTAACAACAATAGCAAATAGTGCTCTACACCCTCCATGAGCCTTACTGACCCTCTAGGGTTTAAATATTATTCACAAAAAAAAATTTTTTTACTTTCTTCTTTAGTATGCTCCTGCTCTCCCTGGGTTGTTGATCTTATTGCTATGTACACCCAATTCCATTTTCTCCTTTTGTACCTTCTGGTATAAGCATAATGCCATGTTAAACTACGTTATATTTTGAATTCTCCCTACTATCACATTTTTAAGACAATTGAATATTATACAGCATTTATTGAGAAAAAAAATCAAAAATACACATATTTCCTATAAGTACTATAGATTTTGATATCATATAATAAAATGTGGACCAGTAACATCTGTCAATTAGTAGATTTTTCTACAGATAAGTTTCAAAGAAAAAAAAAAAAAATGACATTGCAAGGCCTGTTAACACCTAATGAATAATCAAGTTCCTGTTCAAATAATCCCTCACAGAATTCAGATTTTTTGCACATGTTAGGCCTGTCGAGAATCAAATGCAGACAAACCAGCCATATTATGACATACAATGACAGGACTGCTGGTCCCAGTCATCTCATTTTGCAGTATTTTGCAGGACTGCAGTGTTCAGTGTTGCACTCTTCACAGGACACTGAAATAGTCAGATCATAGTATGGTCTTTTTAGCTTTATGTCATTTGACCTCATATGTCCTAAATACCTTTCAGGAGATATTTTAGGATCAGTTCTCAGATGGTGACTTTTTTTGCCTGATTCATGTAGATGAAAACATCTAGATGCAGACACTCACATTCTGACCTTTTAATCTGGAGCTCAATCCCACCTACCATATTTTATTTCCTTTAGATTAAGTTAATAAATGTGAATATATCAGAGATGTTTCATTACTATGCATTACAGTTGCATATAGCACTGTAAAAATCCATGGAGATTTTATTTAGACATCTTATGATGCTGTTATGGAAGCCCCACATTCACACAAGCATTCACACCCTTGGTAAAATAAACGTATATTAGCAGGTATCTATGCGATAAGATATATGGATAAGGATATATAATAAGGATATGACCTTTCACAGAATCACAGAATGCTAGGGTTTGGAAGGGACCTCAAAATATCATCTAGTCAGAGCAGGAACACCTAGATGAGGTTACACAGGAATGTGTCCAGGCAGGTTTTGAATGTCTCCAGAGAAGGAAACTCCACAGCCTCCCTGGGCAGCCTGTTCCAGTGTTCTGTTACCTTCACTGTGAAGAAGTTTCTTCTCAAATTTAAGTGGAACCTTTTGTGTTCCAGTTTGAACCCATTACCCCTTGTCTTACCATTGGCTGTCACCGAGAAGAGCCTGAATCCATCCTCATGACACTCACCCTTTATATATCTGTAAAAATTAATGAGGTCACTCCTCAGTGTCCTGAGGAAGGAGGACAAACTTGATGAAGTTTTCCATTCTGGGAGCAAAAACAAATGAAATTTGAGAAAGAGGCTATCAGCTCTGAGAAGGAGTTAGTGATTAAAGTGGTACTAATATGAAAATAAAAAACAAAAAACCAACAAACAAACAAACAAAAACAAAAAAAACCCCATAAACTAAACCAAACCAACCAATTAAACACTGATTTTGCCAAAATTGCAAAAATACAAATCCTTTGAATGAAAAGGGGATACTTTCTTAATGCTAAAATTAAACACAATAAAAAATGTTTAGTCAGCTTTATTTTGAGGAGGATATAAAGCATCAGAAAAGCTTTATAATTCACCAGATGACAACTCACCAGTTCAGCTGGAGAAATGTTAAAATTATTGCCAGAATCTATTTCCTTCAGAAGCCTCCTTGGAGCACTAAGACTGACAAGAGACACCAAAAAAACAGCAATATATTCTAGAGCCATTTATTCCTTCTGCGACATTCTTGCTAGAAACTGTTCATCTGAGCTCTCCCCTGGGAAGAACATCTTGAAGGACCTCTTATGGCAACTAGAAAACAAAATAATGTCAAAATAAGACACTCTTACAAATTTTGTGAATAATATAAATTCTAACATTTTATGCTATGTTCTATTCATTTAATTTTGTATTATTTTATTTCCCAAACTCTCTAATCAAGTAGATTTAAATACATTATTATATATCAACACCTATGTTTGTACTGGGATTTATTGAGAGTTTCCATTTGAATTGATTGAATTTAAAACCAAGACAAAATCTCTGATTTTTATCAAGGCACATTATGTCCTCTGCTGCATGCATTATTGACCTTATGCCATCCTTTTACTGTAATTAACTACACACACTTTGATGGAAATTGATATCAAACTCTCAGTGACGAAACTAAAGCAGTTCAAAATAGGAGGCACCACACTGCAACTTCTTTTCAGCACTAAAAAATAATAAAGATTAGTCCTGTTACTTACAATGGTTTCTTATTATAAAAATACATTATTATTCTTAAGCAGTTAACATTCACCTCAGCTTTTGACCATAACAGAAATTTGTTGGCTCTGTTAGTGAAACACTCAATTTTCTGTCTGTTTCTAAAATGAAAGATGCATTTTTATGGTTTCTAGAACAAAACAAGGACATATCCGTAGTGCCACTTTTCTTCATGCCTGTAGTGTTTGTTAAATGGTCCCTTTTGATTGCTCAAAAACATTTTCCAGTCTTCTAAATAACATTGGACACTGGTTTTCTTTGAAAACTTTTAAAAATGTTTATATTCAACACAATTGTTTCTCACTATACATCTGTCTTTCTACAAGCTTCATAGATGCAGGGCAATTAGCATTTATTTATTACTTGAGACTATTTTTCCTAGAACTTTTCACTATAAACTACACACATTAATTAATTTTTGTTTTGGTTTGAGATTAACTTATTCACTATTGCACACTTCAGAGTCATAATTTTGCATTATCAGTAGTGTGCTATTTGTATGAGACTATTTCTCATATATAATATTTAACTTATTAAAAGTGATTAAGCAACTCATAACTTTGACAAAAATAGCCAAGTGCCCCCATTTTTTTTAAGATTTTGTTTAACTAAATCATTGGATGTTATTTCTATTAAAAAGTCTTAAGAAATGTCTGCATTCTTTTCAATGGATTTGGAAACAACCTATAACTGCAATATTTCTATCTAGACATTATTTTACTTTAGTCAATAAATGTATAAGTGATATGAGACATATAAAACTCTTTGAATAACCATGATCAGTTGGCAAAGTGTATTGGTAAAATGGTCTCAAACAGCATAAACTGGTTTCAGATTTAAAACTGGCAGTAGTTTGAAAATATTTATCCTGGACCTCAGTTTCAGGCCATTTACACAAGCCATTAGTTCAGGGGTCTTGGCTCTATGAACATAGTTCAAGCTTAACTTTATTAAAAAATAAATGTGTTTGAAGTCTTCAATTAATGCCTCCTGAGATCAGAAAATTTCATTTCACTTCTTTCAAAATATTATGAATGTATGCAAAGCTTTTACACTACTAGCTAGAGTAATTGGTTTTCGTTTATGAGATGTTCTATATTTCAAAGTCAATTACTGCTACCACCATACATGCTGTTTCACTTGTTTTATTTTCTAATTTGCACTGGAGGGTGCATCGTATTTTCATGTAACGAGTCTGAACACCTTCCAAAGAGGCCTCTTCCTATGTATTGTACTTCTCATAGCCATACAAATGCTAATACAACCACATGCATCTCTATTGGGATGCAGGAGGGGTAAGGGTCAATTAAAAAATGTTGTTTGAATTAAACAGATGTGCCTTATGAGAATCTATTAATGTGCAAAAAAATAGCAGGAAAATCAAAATGGTTTATTCTGATCAGGTCACAAACTGTCTTTCATCATATTGGGATGTTTTGTAATGCTAATGTCTTGCCGTTTAGTAATGACTGTGGGTTTTGTCTTTTCATGCAACATTAAAAGTTGAGTTGGGGGAACAGAATCAATTATTTTATGTCTATGGAAAATGACTCACCTTGTACTTTACCTTTTGAAAAATGAAAGGATTTTTTTTTTTTCTGAAATGAAATTTAAGAATCTACCTGTAATTATCTGAAGAAATGTGTTTGTTTGGTTTTTTTTAACTAAATTGATAAGGATTTTTAAAATTATGTATATATATGTGTATGAGTATGCCTATATAAAGAAACTTCTCTAGAATTTATTTGAAGTTGGTTTTCTTTATTTCTTTTGGGTTACACCTCTAAATCTCATTTAATTTAAGAGACATTTTTTAAGCATGTATTTGGATATTAGATAACCTAGAAGAGACCCTTGATTACACATTTATCTTTTTTTTCCCAATTTTTCTTTATCTACTAAAAAACCCACTCTTTTTAATTGCATGCTGTTATTTTAGAACAACTTCTTTAAAAGTCTTGATCATGACTTAGATCTTGCACTGAATTTTTTTCTTTCTCCTACTCAAGGTTTATTTATTTCTAGTAAGAATTTTGAGAGCTTTTCTAAGGCCTTAAAAATTCTCAATGTTGTATTCTATTTGAATAAGGCTGTTGGATCTTTCCAGGAGTTTAAATTGTAAACTTCATGTCTCAAGAAGTAATCTCCAAGTTGTATTGATACAAATCTTTGTAACAATTTCCATTAGAAAATGCATTGTTCTAGTCACCTATTACAAAAAATGCAAATATTAATTAAAAATTAAGAATAAATTTTATGGAATGTTTAAGTTTACACTTATTAAAAAATAGAGAAAATGTTTAGATATATGGAAAGTATATGGTCTTAGTCTCATTTCACCTAGGTTCATCATCTGTTTCATTGTTGCTAGGAAAAGTGTGTACATTAAAAGCTACATTAACTTTATGCTCTAAAATATATAACATAAGACACTGTTTTAATTTGTGGAATCTGGACTTTCATTAATATAATGTTTTGCATTCACTTTCCATTTTCATCCAATGAATTGATTGATACATGAATCTTCATTAATTTCTTCCTTCTCCTAGATTTCCTAAACATGCAAATCGATCCTTCTTGCCAGACAAGCTTATTAAATGCCTCTGGCTTTCTGGAACTGTAAGACATTTGATCACAAAATGAAAACACTGGCATGTAACTGGCATTGTTCTTTCTGGTTTGGCTGGCTTTTGTACAACATTCACATTAGCTCTGTGCCTACAACCTCAAACTGAATAATATTAGAAATGCATGATGCATGGATGAAGTTCAAGGGAAAATTGCCAAGCGAATATCGGCCTTTTATGTCCTTCTCTGTCGAGCACATGTTCAAGTTGGATTCAGGATAGAGAACAGATAGGCGAATGCTAAATATTCTCAATGCAAAATGAATTTTAGTGTCTTAAAAACTAATATTTTTAAGGGCAAATCCAACATGGTGATCCAACTCAATCATTTTTTTAACATCTTGGTCTGGATAAGATATCATTTACTGTAATAGGTGGTCATTTCCAACAGTAATGAGAAATATAAAGAGTAATTTTAGAGCTCAGATACAAAGCCAGTCAGAAATGAAACATCCAGAAGGACAGATTGATTTATACACAATTTGCCACATCTCAAACATGGGACAGTTACCCTTCATTCTCTTCAGAGATATATAAAAAAAGGCTTTTATTTTGTTCAACATGGTCACAATCATAGTAAGAACCAATCTTTGGCCTTTCATTTCTCATGGAATGTTTAGATACTGTGCAGGAGTTTTTTTGTGTAGTTATTAATAGTAGTAGTTAATTTGTTTATTTAAAGGCAATTGACTCCTACCCTTTCTAAACTAATGCCTAGAAATTTATACATTGGCCGATTCAGTCTCTGAAAAGGATGCAGGTATATGTCAAGATATTATTTGAAATGTGTATGCTTTCCTTCTCCTCTTCTGGTGATGTAGATTGTCTCCCTGAAACCCATGAGGATCCCTGTGCAGCAAGTAGTCACTGCAGCCCACGAACAGCACCATGCTGGGGAGGATATCCACACTGCGTCTCACGGAGGACATAGCCACAGAAGCAGGTGGATATGCCGCTCCACTGTGGGTCATGGAGGACTCACACTGGAGAAATTTTTCCCCGAAGGACTGTATCCCCTGACAGGAATCCTATACCAGAACAGGGAAATAGTGCAAGGAGTAAGGAGAAGCAGATATGAAGTGTTATGAACTGATCACAAACCTCTTCCCCCATATCCCCTGCACTGCTTGATGATGGAGAGCAAAAGAAACTGGAATGAAGGAGTGAAGCTGAGCCTGGGAAGATGACAGAGATGGGGAGCATGATGTTTTAGTTTTTGCCTCTATTTCTCACCATTTTGCTCTTTATTTAATTGACAATAAATCAAATTAATGTTTTGCAAATCAAATCTGTTTTTGCTATGATGGTAATTATTGAGTGTTGCCCCTGTCTTTTTCTCAACCAATTAACTTTTCCATCCTTCTTTCTCGTTCTGTCCTCTTGAGCAGGGAGAGTGAGAGAGGAGTTGGATGAGTGTCTGTGGGCCAGCCAAGGTCAATAGACCATGAATATATTCTTAACACTCAGTAAAGTATGACTCCAATGTCAAATTGAACTTCTATGCAGTAGTAATAATACTGAAAAACCAGAGTAATACCAAGGGAACGTACATCAGGAAAAGGGTTACAATCATATTAGCAGTTTAACAACATTTGTTCTAGACTTCTTGTTGCTTAACAGATAGATAATAGTTTTATGAATGCAAGAAAAATAACTTGAGGTCCTGAGCTTCAATTAAAATATATAAAGAAATGTGACAGGGAAAAGTACCATTGATCAAATCCTCGATTACTGTATGTATAAAATTTTTCACTGTGATTGTTTAATGTCGTAAAGGATATTAACAGCAGTGTGTACTTTCCAACAAGTGCTTTAAATATATCTCAGGAAGAGTAAATTAGCAGAGATCACACTATTAAGATGTTAGAGAAATAGAAGTTTTGAATGGATACAGAACAGAGGATAATTTTAACTTCTACCTTCTTGTACTCTTTTCAGCTTCTTGGCAACTAAGATAGACCAAAATAAAGGAATTTTAAGTAGTTATGAGGAGCACCTCTCTCTCCCCCTGTCTCCCTCTTCCCTCTTCTCCGTCTCTCCCTCAGGTCACTATCTGAGTTACACTTCTCATTTTTTGAATTTTTCCTGATGTATAGATATCTATTTTCAGTCTAACACCACCAACATTTTCCGGAATTTTTAAGGTACCATATATTTAAATGGGTTTTTAACCACATGATTCACCATCTGTTTCATAACTCATCTAAAAATACTTTTTTCTTGTCTGCTTCTCAATGTTTGCCTGCTTTTACACTATTTTATTGTAGCCATAAAAGAGATATATGTTATGATTTATTTGGAGTATACATAACAAAGTTGCTTTGGGATTTATCTAACTTTATTATTAGATTTTGAATATGTGATTTAACTTTTTTTCTTCCCAGCTATTATTGTATAAATTACAATAACTTTTTCAGCTCCCTTTGTTTTCAACTGTTCTATATTTGGTTTGGGGTTATTTTTTTAATTATTTTCAATTCTGCTCTAGTTATTCTGAAAATACAGATGAGAGAGACTTCTTCATATTTGATAATTTACACAGAATTGAAATTTCCCTAGTCCATACACTTTTCTGTTTAATTTAAATTTAAAGCAGCTTAAAAACAGAACCCAGTATTGCTTTTTTTGGCCTTAGTGAGTCAAAAGCCCTATGACTATAGTAAGCACTTTGCCAGAGTACTTAGAATCAGATGTAGGTTTTAACAGGTTGGCATTGGAAGTGCTGAGTCAAGGGCACCCTGACTTATGGATTTCTGTACTTCTACTGTGTATTTAAAGCAGTTTTTGATGTGAGGGTAGTCATCCTCAGATAAGTAGTCAGAAAAAATTTGACAATGTGTTTATGACTCCCCCACTGAAAGTTTAACTTTGAATTGCCCTGCAAAGTTTATGAGGTCTGCAGACACTCCTGTATACAACTGCTACGGTGTTGTCTTGAGGTAATTGTGTACAGAAAGAAAAGTCAAGGCTTCTTATACCATCGTTCCAATAATACAGCATTAATCTCAGCTAGAATAAATGAGAAAATCACAGTTCATACAACAAGAGTTTATTTTGCAAAGGGATTATATTTTAAAAGAGACTAGGCAGCAATTCCCAAAGGCCAGGCTAGCAACAACAGAAGCAAAAACAGTTGTCCCTTTGTGCAGACAATCTGCATGAGTAATTACTGTTACTGTAGAGTCAAATCTGTAAATCATAATTCATACATCTATTTTTGTCATAATTGTGAACCCAACTCTAGCATGTAGTTGTGCATGCATTTTCATATTCTTAATTGACTGCCTGCTATTTTGAGAATCACCCACCCTAGATTTTCTCATCTAGTATAACAGTTACTGTAATTAATGCAAAGTTTTATGCTGTTATACTGTTATCCCAGCAATAAGATTCAGCATAATCTTACTATAATAATAAAAGAAAAACTTGAATCACTGTGATGATATTTGAGAATTCACAAATAATATTTTTGGTTACTACAGTGCTATGTGTTTCCTTACCTGTCAAAAATATAGCTGCCTCAAGAATTTTGTAAAGCTGATATTCATACTAACTCACATTTACATGCAAGAGCATTACACATTGAAATAACCCCCAGAGAGAAGACCTGCCATTCCTTCATGTACTTTCCCTGCTTGAAGCAGAAATCCACTTTTTTGGGTAGCTGGAAGAAAGTTGTGGCAAGGGGATAATAGTATCTAGTGAAGGATAAAGACATAAATAAAATAACAACCAAGGAGGACACGTAATTTATTACCATTCCAGACAACAAAGCACCTAGATATGCATCTGAAGTATTTTTATAAAAAATGAGTCAAATTTAGGTGTCCTGACTGCCTGAGAGTAAAGTTGACATCACATCTTTAGTTTTATATGCAATGCCAATTTATATGTTCTGTGTATGTCATGCTGCAGCTGTTTACGTGCACTGATTAATGAAGAAATTGATTTGTTTTGTGTTGCTCCAGAAGCCTGCTACATTTTTTTTTCATGAAACTGGTGTTTATTCAAGGCCATTTTCTTAAAACTGAATTTTAACCTTTCCAAAATTATTCCCTATTTTGGGTTATAATGCAGAAAAAAAAAGCCAGGGAGGAAAGGTAGAGATGAGGGGAAGAGGTAGAAAGGAAAGGAAGGAGAGACAGATGAAGGAAGGAAGGAAGGAAGGAAGGAAGGAAGGAAGGAAGGAAGGAAGGAAGAAAGGGAGCAAGGAAGGGAGGAAGGAAAGAAGGAAGGAAGGAAGGAAGGAAGGAAGGAAGGAAAGAAGGAAGGAAGGAAGGAAGGAAGGAAGGAAGGAAGGAAGGAAAGAAGGAAGGAAGGAAAGAAGGAAGGAAGGAAGGAAGGAAGGAAGGAAGGAAGGAAGGAAGGAAGGAAGGAAAGGAGGGAGGGAGGGAGGGAGGGAGGGAGGGAGGGAGGGAGGAAGGAAGGAAGGAAGGAAGGAAGGAAGGAAGGAAGGAAAGAAGGAAGGTAGGTAGGAAGGAAGGAAAGGAGGGAGGGAGGGAGGGAGGGAGGAAGGAAGGAAGGAAGGAAGGAAGGAAGGAAGGAAGGAAGGAAGGAAGGAACTATTCTGGAAAACATTTGTATGAAAAATCATGCACTTTAAAATACTAATGTATAGAAATAAGAGTATGAACAGCTGCCTTTTATGATTGGTAGATATGGGAATGTACAATGCAGGTACATGTAAGGAATTGTGGAAGACAGCAGTGAAAAAAAAAAGAAAAGGAAAAAAAGAAGTGAACAGAAGAATGGCAAAGCACAAAAATAAAATATTTAGTTCAGCTTCTAGACTGACAGGAAATGCTACAACTATTATAGAAGGATGACATCATACTTCCAGAGAGTTTTAGATCATACATTCAGCCTAGACATTTAAAATATGGAGCTTAATCTTTCCTAAACAGTAATGATGGCCTGGTAAGACTGATCTGGTATGTTTGAAAAATGCAGAAGGGTTCTGCTAAGGAGTCAGATGAGCTAGTATTCCAGAGAATATTGCAACATTTAGATGATAACTATAAGAATACTGTAGCAAGTGTGAGAAAATCTTTGTGAAAACTAGCTTTTTTCTCCTTCTAGCAACAAAAAAGCCTAGTTCTTCTTGAGACACAGAATTATACAAGCTGAGAATGAACTGGTGTTAAAATGCAGTTTCCTCATAGACACAGGAAAGGATCTTCAATATAGTAGAGAGCAGTGTCTGAGGTTCATCTTGGTTATATATCTCCAGTGAAGAGTGCAATGAATATGGCATTTCTAATTCATTTTAGTCATAAATTGATTTTTACAGTAAAAATAACTTTCAGAAAACATGTTTCTATAGAATATAAAGGTACAATGACTCCTCTAATGAAAAATCACCCATAATCAACAAGACTAAGGGACTATTTTAATATATTTTATAATAGCGAATTGTTCATAGATACCATTTAACCATTTTTAATGTAAATCTGCCAGTCTACTCAAGAAGTGCCACTCTCTTTCATGTACATATATGAAACTTGAGATATATGTTATGTAGTTGCAATTACTTGATGAGCTAGGAGAGAAGGAAAGGGAAAGGAAATTTTTTGCTATTCCCTGCTAGAAAGTAAAATATCTCTCATTTGTAACTTCCTCAACATTATTATTAAGCAATTGTAAGTCATGTAATCTTCTTGTCAGTGTAATTTATATTCTTGCCTTTAGTTTAAGCTGAGCATAGATGAATAATTATTGGAGAAGAATTCTGGAAATAAACCCATGGATTGGCAGATAGGAAACCTCCAGCGTTCTTGATCAAGATAATGGATTCTGCAAAATAAAATAAATGTATTTTGCTTATAAAGAAGGAGAAGAGCATCTTCTATAGCCACTTATGAACACAATGACAAGAGGTTTGGACCAGCATGAAAAAGTCAGATGACAAAAATGTAAAAGTTAGTAATACTGGTAATGTCAGCAGTTCTGGAAGATAGAAGAGCAGGTGATTAAAAATATAGTAGGACACAACTGAGATAAATAGCATAGTCTTAGGTGAACATTTGAGACATTGATACACACATGAAGAGACTACAGCAATTATTTGCTAGAAAATTGTCAGAATTACTACATAATTTGTGTCACAGAGTTTTTGTTGGACACAAATAGAAAACATTTCATAGTTGAAAAAAAAATGTGTTCTTACAGTGAAAATCTGACAGTTCTGACAGAAGTTTAAAGATAATTTTGGGGTAAAAATAAGAAGTCAAAAAAAAAAGGACATAATGTACAAAGGGTGGTTAATTTTGGACTTTTCAGGCAAAAGGAGAAAGGAAATAAGGTTTGTATTCTAATCAACTATCCAACAGAAAGATTTTGTCAATAAAAATAAAAATAATTTTAAATACCAAAGTATTCATTAGAAACCCCCTCATTGACACACAAACTCAATACAGTTGAATTAACTGTCTGATTTGAACTGTAATGGGAAGAAATATTTAAGGAGATGAATGAAATATGATATAGGCAAATATTGTAGTTTTTCTTTTAAGTGAGATTTGAGTGAAAACCTACAAATATATAGGAATTTAGACAGATGCTCTTATGAAATTACGTAATTAAGAACTGTGAGACAAGGAAGATATAAGGCACAAAAGGAAGAAATTGAATTTAGAAAAAAATAAACTTCTGTAAACTTACAAAACTGCTCAAGTTATTCTCAGAAATATAATAAAAAAATAAGGTAGCTAACCAGTTAGTCTATACTAAACGGTCTGGAGAAAATTATCCAGATATTAATAAAATATAGAAAATATACGAAGAAAATATTATGAATGGATGACCTCAAAATCAGAAAGGAAACATGCAAAAAGTTGGAAAGAAAACAAAAGGGAACATAATTAAAGCAAAAAGAACAGCCACAGTGGTAAAATCAGTAAGATTATTGTGCAAGGTGCATTTTAATTAACAGGGATATAAAGAGTAGTGAGAAAAGAATCTATCAATGTATAGCATAGCATAGCATAGCATAGCATAGCATAGCATAGCATAGCATAGTGTAATTAAAAAGAAACCAAGATAAAGGAACAGTAACAAACATTATTAAGTAGAAGCAGAGAACATACAAAAGGCTGTGGCACCGTTGCTTTCTTTACTTTCATCTTCTCTAAATGAACACTAATTTTGATCAGGTCTTTAAATATACTAAACAGGAAGCAGGGATCCTCCCTGGATTAGTAAAGAAATAGATTTTTAAAAGGATATATATAAATGATAAGAATATTTTGTTTGTCAATATGACCTTATGAAACTGACTCCTTAGTTTTTAAGAAAAGCTAGCCAAAACTGTTTCTAAATGATTAGCAGTTCTCTTACTTTACTTTTAAAGGGCAAAGTAGATCTTGAAGGACTAGAGAAAACAAATATGCCCTTAGTAAAGACCAAAAAAAAGAATACAAAGGGGAATTGTAAACTGGATAATTTGGAATGAGACTTTTCTGTATCTTAAATGATTTGGAATAAATAACTAAAGAATCATTAAAAATACTTAGTGAATATAATAAAAATAAAGCTATAGCTAACGTGGTGGACAAGCTAATTATCTTCTCTGACAAATAAATTGTTTTAGTGGATGAAAGTAGATAAATATTAACTTATGTAAATTTTACACTGTTAACATGTTGTTCTTCACATCATATTCTGCGTAAATGTAGTATAAATAGAAATATCCACATGCATATATGAAAAAATGGTTTCAAAACTATTCACTAACTATTCACTGCCAACTGATAAGACACCTGTATAACTTTCAAGAGATTTGCCCGGATTCAGTCAGTATTTACATCAGCAACAAATGGTATTCCCTTAAAATTATAAGTGTAGATGACATAAAGCTATGAGAATCACTTAGGTTTAGAAGATGAGACTGGAATTTAAAATTATCTTGATTGCCTGTGGAGATGGCGTAACAACAAGAGAAAAATTTGTACAGACATGTTAAAGTCTATACCTGCTTAAATAAAACAAAAAGTTAAAAAGGAAGGGAAAGGGAACATGATTCAGATTTTCAGTGTATCACAGATTATTATAGATGACTAACTGTTCTCCACGGTTTCTTGGAAACGAGCTTGAAAAAGTCAGTTGAATTTGAAACAAGGACAACTGAGACCAGAGATTACTAAATACTGATAACACAATTGACTGGAAATGACTGCTGATAGGCACTGTGACATTTTCTGATATTAAACAGATAAGACAACATCTGGTGCTGTCATCCAGGTACTCCTGGCCCTTTCACAGTTCATGTGTTGAACTAGAACTTCCTTTCCAGACCTAGAGTTCTACAATTTGGTGTTCTCTCAGGCTGCTTTCTCTGGAAAAACAAGCTTGGTGGTTAAGGCATCAAACAAAAAAGGAAAATATCCACAACCATACCCTGCCTTCTGTCCCATGAAAAAAATCATTACTCAAGATAGATGAACCTCAAAAGACAATTTAATTATATTTACTGAAAAGGAAAAGATACTGAAGAAGAGATCAAAGTGGAAGTCTTACAAACAGTTCTTGCATCTTGTTTCATTACCTATGAAAAGGATTTTTTTTAAACATATTAAATTGAAAAGTTTATAACTTAAGAGGGAAAAAGTAATCTGGACTAGCTTCACCCAAGTGTTTCACAGACTATGAAATTCTTTTGATTCTGCTCTCAGACAAAATGTATCTATTTTGCTGCTGGTTTATTATTATCATTGTTGTTGTTTTTATTGTTATCTCCCTGTAACAGAATATCATTAACTAAACTGATGATTTTTAAGTGGGGCAGATTATTTAGCTAAGTAGCAGTATATTTAGTTTTATTTTTCTAAGTATCTACATGGAAAGTCAAGACAATGTCTTAAATTTGAGTCTAGAACTTCCTGATGGTAGTCAGACACTTGTAAAAGGCTTACAGAAGTAACTATAATATCTGCTATTTAAATAGTAGCTCAAGCTGTGCAGAACTATAAATAAAACACGTATACTTTTCAAGAGGCCATTAGTCCTTCTTGTACTGGTAAACTTGTTTTCTTATTGCTAGACAACAGAAATGTCATGTTCTGATCTAGAGAGAAAACATTTTCCCACTCTTGGAAAATTCTTGAGAGTTCTCAAATGTTTCTATGTAGTGTTGGCCAGAAAGTTTGGATAAATTCATTGCTGGTGTATTTTCTCACTAAGTGGTACGATTGTAATGAGGGAATGTTCAAAGTTTTCAAGGACAAAACAAAACAAAACAAAAAACAAACAAAACAAAACAAAACAAACAAACAAAACAAAACAAAACAAAACAAAAAAACAAACAAACAAACAAACAAAAAACAAAAAACCAAAAAAAAAAAAAAAGAAAGAAAAAGAAAAAAGAGATCTAACTCCTAACTCCAAAGTGGTTAGTCCCTCTCTTCCTCCAGTTTTACCCAGGGTTTACAACACCCATACTTGATGTGGAATAGCCTACTTATTTTCTAGTACATAATTCAGTATTTTATGTACGAAGTTGGTGAAGCATTTGGAGAGGAAGCTGTATGAGCAGCCACTAAAGTCACTTGTTTCCTTCAGCCTGGAGAAGAGGACATTTAAGGGAGACCTCATTGTGGTCTACATCTTCCTCACAAGGGTAGGTGCAGATCTCTTCTCTTTGACAACCAGTGACAGAACCTGAGGGAATGGCGGGAAGATGTGCCAGGGGAGATTTAATTTGGACATTAGGAAAAGTATCTTCACCCAGAGGGTTGTGGAGCACTGGAACAGGCTCCTCAGGTCTGGCCTTCAAATCAAGCATGACTAGCAGGCTGACAACTGCATATGCTTAGTATTACTGTCATCCGTTGGAGATTTGTCCTGGAAAGAAGTAACTGGTATGGTACAAAGCATAGTCAGGAAAAGAGCTAGCACTAGAGTAATCCAAAGATAAATAGTTCAAGCCTGTCCAATAATAAAATAATTTTATTACTTAATATAATAAACCTGTTACTGAAGGAATAATCACGGACCAAGTTACATCACAGCATGAATCACAGGTAAGCTTTAGCACTACCATCAATAGGCCATCTTCCTTCTGTATTGCTCAGTTAATTTAGAAACTAGCATAGTTAAAATAATGTGGCAGAATTAACTGTAATCTTGGATTATAAAGACAAAAGGGTATTGAGAAGAGATATTTCACTTTAAAAGATGTAAATAAACTTCACTGCTGTTTGGTCATTTTTAGAACTGTTTCTCTTTAAGAGGCAAAATTTTATATTCCATAGGAACGATACACCACCAAACAAGACAAGGAAATTATAATGCTCTCATTTTAACTCTGAAAATTGGAAGATGTTTATGATCATGAATTATATTTATTACAGAAAGTCTGATTTTTGCATTCCAAATTGAGCTAGCCTACTCTTCCATGCTAATTAACTTAAAATTTCGTGGCAGCAGGGCATGCTTCATTATATGTTAATTGCAGGACCTAACTTTATGTATGCTGACATAAAATAAAATTAAAAAAAAACTGTTAGGCTTGGCAATGAATATGTATGCCATTTAAAATATTTAGTAGTTAGCAATTTAGTGTGCATGTTCAGTAGAACCAAACAAATTTGAAAATCTGAACACGGACATCTGAATATGATAAAATGTCATAACAAGTAGACTCTGCATTTTTTCGTTCAAAAGAGTACTGAGCATAATTATGCCTATTAATCAGAGTAGACAGATATTTGGGGTTTTGTTTGTTTGTTTGTTTTTTTGGTATGACTGCATGCTTATAACCAAAACAGAGCAGTTACTGATGCCATAAATTTGCTGGATGATATAGGAAAAACTAAAGTAGAATTCAGCAAGAATCTATTTTGACATGAAGATTGGCCCAAATATGTCCACACTAACAGCTACATGAGGAAAGGAACCGTAGAGTCACAAACATTTAACAAATAAAAAGCAAAGGGTTTTTCTAATCTTCTCTTCCTTCTCTCTCACAAGTCCCATCATTAAATCTCTGTGACAAATAACAGTACAAGAAGGTTTCAAAAGTTGTTAGTACAAAAATTAAAAATCTGAATGTCCAGTCATACAATTAAGCATAGAAGAGAGAAAAAGGTACACCCTAGGAGTCAAATGGTGTGATTACTGTTAGAAACTCAAATCTGAATACAATATTAATGTTACTACTACTATAAAAATTAACATTATTAACATTAAGTAGTTGTACAAAATGAACTTTAAAAATACAGAAGCTTATTACCCTTTAATAATGAGAAAACTTGGATCAGATTTTTTTTATGTAAGGACATTTCCACTTGTATATTTAGAACAAATCTTCAGAATATACTTAAAATGTGTCTTCTATACCTTCCAGTACATTTTCCAAAACATATGTAAGCAAGAATGTAATAGACTTAACAATATATTTGTTAATCAAACCGGTCTAAGTGGCTGTGAAACCTGAGCATATAACATGATATTAGTACATGCTGTCATTAAACAATGCAACCTGTATGTAGCCTTTTTAAAAAACTTGTTCCACAGATATGTGTAAAAGCCTAATTTAGTGTACCCTGCAGAACATTCAGTAAGAGACTGACAGAGATAAGGGCCCAGTTGCATCCTTGTGTGAATGAGATAACAGGGGTCTTCAGCACAAAGCGGGAGGAAAAACAGCTCAAGCCGTTGGAGCCTTAGCCAAACCCAGCATGCTAGGCCAAAGATAAGAAGTGCATGACAAGATAGACTGCAGCCTTCATCCAAAAGACCCCTGCTCATGACCACTTGGAGACACTGCGCAGGCGCAACAAGAAAGAGCCAAAGGTGAAGACTATAGATATAATTCCTTGGAACTCATTTTAATAAGAACGGCCTTTTCGAGGAAAAAGTTATGAATATGTATAGGTGTTCCTGGAATAACCATGAATATGTAATCCTTTACCACATTTAACCAAGCCTGCTGCTACTGGAAAGGGGTGTTGCGGTGGAGCGGAGACTCCCCGGCCGCCCAGCGCTGTTTTGCCCGCTTGCCGCTTGCTGCAATAAATTCTAAGCAATTTATTCCAACAAGTGCATGCTATTTATCGTGATCATCTATAACAGAGAACCAGAGTAAGGTAATAAAATTATCCTACATGATTTATAAAAATAATTTATGAAGAATAATAATCTATCAACTCAATGATACAATAAAAAATTGATTTGTCAAAAAAAAAGTGTTATTATTTCCCTTTCACATGTCGTTCTAAAATTTACTGATTAGATTATTAGTTGGTCTTTCTTCAGAATATCTCAGAAGGGAAACTTTGTGGAAAATCAAAGAAGAAAAAAAAAAGTTATTATTGCTAATTTTGTGGAAAAAAAACAGCTCTTAACTTTTATCTTTGAGATTTCCTGTGGAAAGTATACTGCACTTGCTGCAGTAAATACTGTGTTATAATTTTATGAAGTTCTGTTTTTTCCCAAATCAATCTTGATCACAATGAACATTTTAAATGGATGTTTAGAACTCGCTCATTGAAACACATGAGTTGTTTACAGCTTCTTTATTTGAAATGAATAAATGCATAAAAACATATGCTTGTTTCCTCCTTCTGAATTAACTTTGAAGAAATTGTTGTCAAAACATTTCTATTAATGATGTGTTATACATTCAAGCAGTAGTTTAATCAAGGGACTGGACTTTCTAAAATAAAAGAACAATATTATGCATAATAGTAGGATGCAGTCTGGAAAAGTTCCATATTAGTTTATTTCAGAGACATGTTTGTTCAGATGTACGTAATAGTTCACAAATTTTAACTTATTTAGATTCTGGATGTGAAGGGAGATGAAGGAGGTGGAAGTTTTGATTTGAATCTGATTAAAGATTTTCTAGTCAGTCTAGTTCCTAATTGTTGTTCCTGGGGAGATGCACAAACATAGAAAAGCACCTGCAAGACAGTTAAAATACCTAAGGACATTGCAAGTGACTCTAGACATTCAGTTGCCAGCAGTGAATATAAGCCTCAGCAGTAGAGCAGAGGTCCCAGAGGTCCTCTCTTGTACCTGCCAAGACTTTCAAATAACATCGAACTTCTCAAATGGAACTAGAGATGGCAATGGAAATGTACATCAAGTGGGCAATTGAATCAAGCTCAAGTTGTTTCTGAATCGTGAGATAAATACCACCATTAATGACTAAAGTCCTTCAAAGAGCTTTCTTATAACACATCTACTGCAAAATAATAATCTAAAAAATAGTACTAATCTACAAAGTCTATTTACTTCAAATAAACACTGAATGCCATCAGTAAAACTACATTAAAAACAAACAAACCAACAATGTGTGTGTAGCAGAATATGAACTTACCAGCATGAAAATATTGGTTTCAGGGGGTGGAAAACCAGCTTCCATCAAGTTGGTATATTTATAGAGCAATCATCTAAACCAGCTTCCATCAAGCTGGCAAATTTATAGAGCAATCATCTGACAAGATGTCAAAACATGAGAGGAATTCCTGGAAATGAACACACTTACAGTGTGGAAGAAGTTTAAATGAACTTTCAAATTGTATAAACAGCAAACTCAAGGATTTGCCATGTTTTTTAATTACCAGGAAAAAAAAAAAAAATAACCTGTCCATACTGATCTTTTCCTTCTGTGTAACTGAACATTATACTTAAAATAAGTAAATATTGAAGTGGAAATACCTACTAAGTTTTCAAATTGAAACATAAGAAGCAGCCCATTAGTAATACACATGCATGACATAAGAGATGCATTTTCACTTCAGTGTCTACCTTAATGAAATCACAGATTCTTATATATGGTACGTGATCAAGATATGCTGCAAGAAGCACAAATATATCTGACTTGTCAGACTTGGAGAGACTGAATTCTAATTTTGGATGAGCCACTTCTCTGTGCCTATGCAGTAGTTCATGAATCTCTATTCACAAATCTATGAAGAAAATAATTTTCTATACAGACAAGATCTAAATTTTCACACAATGTGGTTCAAACAGTCCTGCTGTGTGAACTTCTTCTCTACTGTGTTCTTCTCCAGTGTATAACATTTTGGAATATGTCAACATATAACATTGGAATGGTAAAAATTGGCTCCAGTTAGCAACTTTTTATTCCCCTGGTTCTGTATCAGTCTTTTTAACTCCGTTTGGACATGTTTTTATTTTTATTGAAGAATTTAAAATCTACAAACCTTACGTTAGTTATAAGGACAATTTTTTTTAACTTTCTATTGTAAATGCTGAACCAAAAAGATTAATTCTAAGGACCACTATCCAGCTTGTAAGCAGAATTAGTAAACTTACAAATGCTTTAAAATCCTTTAAACATGTTAAAGACAACAGGGAAAAGTGTCTGGCACTGCCTGTAATGACAATTTCTGTTGTCTAGACTCTCAGCTAGTTTTCAATGTATTGATTTTAAGCTCTTCTTTAATCTAGTTAGTGAGAATCTCTATTCTAAGACTACTGGTCTGTATAGAACATATAGGCAGCATTGTGTCTGCTTAGTATATACTCAGTAATATATACTACCCCATTATCTTTCTCTGATAGTTCTACTTCTAAAAGGAATTACACTTCACACTAAATAAGATTGACAGTGTGTATAAATAAAAGCTAAATTATATACATAATAGAGCAGGAAAAATATAGCACTATTAAATTAATTAGATTTTCAGGTAATTATTATAATGTTAAGAGAACCAGTAGGTAGTGAAGGACAGGAAACACTCACCTATTGTGAAATATAACTTTGAGGATCTTTAAATTCTTTTCTCCTAAATTCAAAAGTCTTTGGTTTAATAAAAAAAAAAAAAAAAAAGTACCCAGGGAGTAGGGGGATGAGTTTTGTTTCCCTGCTCTTCTATGTCATACATTTAAAATCAGTTTGTCATCTCCTTAGGTTTGAGCAAGGGATCACATGCCACTTAAAGGTACTTGTTCTTCTCTTTGATCAAAGTCAGGAATTCTTACTGAGTCCTGAACAGCGTCTCTAAAGAAAGTTAAAGCTTATGCATAATTGTGAGAGGTTGCTGTTCCTATCAAAAGATCAAAAATATTTTGTCAAATTCTGTATTAAAAATAGATCTTTTCACATGTAATTGAATTTTCCAGTTTGCAAGACTTTGTTGAAGATGCAGGTTTCAGCCTTGACAGCAAAAGTTCAAATAAGAACAATGCAAGAGAATGCATTCAAGAAACACCAAAACCAGATCTTCTCTGTTCTTCAGTAGTCTCAGATCTATTTTTTTTTTAATATTATGGGGTTTTTTTGTCTTTAGATGCAGCATATTATTATGTTATTATATCAATCATTTTTTAGTTGAGAAGGCTGAAATTTGCGTATGATAATGTTGTAAATTTCATAATTATCTATCTTAGAAAATGTAAATATTAATTCTACATTAATAGATAGTATAATTGACAGGTATCTTATTAAAACAATAATTAAAATGTTAGATTATAATATATAAGAAGTTATGGTGAACATTCTAACGTTGAACTGAGGTCTGCACAAAAGCAACACCACTATTTCTTGCTTAATACACATTAGTCACTATTATAGTAGAAATGTATGCCATCAGTCATGGTTTAAACCAATTTCCAATTTAAAATATCTAAGAGGTTAGTATTTCAGTTTAAAAATCCAAGTAATTTTTCTATGAAGAATTAATATTAAACAACTTTTACATTTTTAGCACTTGAATTATGCTATGAAATTGCAATGAGTCCTATTGGTCCTAATGTATTTAATGTTTCCATTTCCATTTCAAATCCTTAAATCACATTCTCAACACCATCAAAAAATCTGTTTCTTTATCTTTTAGTAATTGAAAAAAAACTTGTTCAGAGAGTAAAATACGTGAAAAGTAAAGTGTTTCATGACTTACTATGCTTGGCAAAAATCTCTGTAAGAAAACTGTTGTGAATTTTGCTCTTTTAGTTGCTGTTGTAAACCTTTTACAAGAACTCCAACATTCTAGATCATGTACTATCTTCATTACCCTGCTGATGCCTTCCCAAGTGTTCATTTCCGCATGTTGGTGACAGTAAACCTCTCCAAGAGAATCAGTTAAGATCAAGTTTTCATAAATACAGAGTTCCTTAATTATTTTTTACTAGTACCCACTAGGCAATTTTACTGAGATACACTGTTTTTTATTAAAGTCTATTATATAGTTCTATGAAGATAATTAGTAGCAAATGCAGTGCCCTAGCTGTACTGAGCTACTTGTGACGTATGCATCTACAGATGCTGCAACTGCAGCTAATTTTCGGTAGCAGGATAGTAAAAAACAAGGTGTAAACAGAAATACATGTATGGACAACTCTGGAATTCCAGGAAAAAAAACCAAAAACAAAACAAAACCAAAAACAAAACAAAACAAAACAAAACAAAAACAAAACAAAACAAAACAAAAAAAACCAAACCAAACCAAACCAAACCAAAACAAAACAAACAAAAAAAAAAAAAAAACAAACCAGGCTGAAAAGCAGAAATCAAATTTTGTTTAGTTCCCCTCTATCAATTACAGGTGAAGGTGGAAGACCGTCTTCTTCAGTCCATGTAATACACTCTACAACAACATCAAATCCAATGGTTTGTTTGATATATCCAGGTTTTTATTCCACATATGCTGGAAGGGCTACTTTATGCACATTTTTAGAAGAGGTAAAAGGTACATACTTTAACTGTTGATCCTGACTCTGAATAGGCAATAATTCTTGTTTTGCTTAAAACACTCTTTTATTCTTGCTGCCCTTTAAGTCTAAAGCATTATCACTATCTAATAACTGTAAAAATAGAAATATTTTGGACCAGATATCTATCTAAATTTTTTTGGAAGCATTTTTTAGGTTAACGATTGCTGACACTGCATTTGAGTACATAGAATGTTGATGGATCAACTTCGCCTTGTGAGGAGAGCAGCAGGAAGATACTGTTCATGAAATCTCCTACAGATAACCTTAACCAGAGTATTTTTGCTTAGATTTATGTGACCTGTAAAAAATCAATCATGTGTAACACAGCTAGCATTACATTGCTTCTTCTTTTTAATGGATTTTCAAATTATTTCTGTTTGATCAACTATTTACTATTGGATTGTATGGATTATCAGTTATGTTTTTATACCTGGTAATATTCAGCTATTTAAGTCACTAATAAACTAATAGTTCCGCTTTCCTCTTCTGATATCTTATTTGAACTATTTTTTTTTTTGTTCCCTCTAACTAAGGAATAGTTTTTTTCTGTTTCAGTTCACAGCACTGAAGTGTAGTATAAATAAGACATTTTGCTTAAAGTAATTTTAAATGCAATTTATATACATGCAACTACCTGCCTAGAAACTTATCACAGCAAAACATGACACAAACAAAATTATGTGCAGGACTGAGTTTAAAAACATATATCTACATATTCATATTTTCCTGTAAATAAAAATAGTTTGTCTTGATTGATACTAGTACTACTTTTTTGTTCTGCTATCAAGTGACATTTTTTTCCATAACTAAAAGTTTAAAATATTAATAAATATGCAGAGATTCACATAATTTAGAGGAATGTGTGAGGAACAGGATACTTCTCAACTTCTCCTTAGTTTTCAGGTATCATTAACATTACTTTGATTGTATATGTAATTGGTAACCTGAAAAAACTGCTTATGCTATTTATATTATTTAAGGTTTGCATAATTTAAGTTATAGATTAAACATTTCCTGCTTTCCCAGTAGCTGTTCCTTTCCCTCCATATCTGTGCTTTTTCTGTCCATTTAAAGTTAAAGAGGTTATCAAGGTTTACTGAGAGTTACAGTGTCACCTTAGAAGAAAGGAAAAGAAATAGAAAGGTTCCATCAAAGTAGGTACATTGAGAAATACTTCTGACAAGACCCAGGCAGAAACTGACAGCAACTGGATTATGCAATCAGTTTATGTAACTACGTAAAGAGATCTTCAAGAGTAGGTGAAGGTATTTTTGCATTTTTTTTATTCTATAGCATCTGTGGATATGATTTCACCGCAAGGCACAAGGAAAGCTTTTATGTTGCAACACACGAAAATGAAGATAGGTCTGCAAAATACAAACCATTTATCAGGAAAAATAATTTGTTCTTTGCTACCCAGTATACATTAAAAAGTAAGAGCAACCAGTGAATATGCTGACTGATATTTCTCATGGATAACAGATGTGCAGTGGATGGACCCTTCAGGTCAAAAATCAATAAGGGGTAAATGCTTCTCTCCGAGTTTTCTTTTGCTGTTGCTATCCCTCCAAAGTGATGATAGTAAACCCATTCAAACAGTGTTCTGGCATCATTTTGACATTTTAAAAGATCAAAAACTACTATGTTAGATGTCAAGGGAGGCCCAAGACTGCAATAATATCAAAAAAAGAAAGGAATAAAGTAAGAAGCAAGCATATGGCATGCAGTTGCATTTCTTGCTATCGATTCTGAAACTCCTGAAGTGGAACTTCTTTATCAGCAGCTACATAATCACCAAGTCAAAACGTTATATCTCTGAAAATACAGTAAAACTACTGTGTCAATTTAATCAAAAGGTATTAGTTAGAGAAAGCTGGAGAATTACTTGACGTTACATACTGATGGGTGTAAGATTGTCAAGTCTGATAGCTGACAAGCTGGTAAGTTGCAAATTGCCAAGAAATGTAATCACATTCTGTGATTCTGTGAATTATTAGACCAACAGATTTTTGCCCACAGTCATACATGGAAGTAGAGATCTGCCTTGCTGGAAATGAAGACAAAACTGATATTAGTAAATATCTGGTCAATATGTGGTAAATATGTAGTCAAAGCAGCAATTACATAATAGTAATAAGGCCTTATCCTGTAGAATGTGAAATGTTCTTAATGTTCAGTAATTTTGCATTATTAGCACTATGTCATACAGTAACAGGACTCTAGGCCCTATTAAAATACCATATAAAAATGTATCAGAGATTCTGGACTCCTGCACATAACTAACACTGAGTAATTGGTCTGTGATCGCCCTATCTATACATGTAACCAATATCAGAGGAAATATGTTAGATATATTCTTCTATACATTGTTTTACTGATGAGAACATTACATGGAAGGATCATTGCCTGTATCCAGTTATTAGCACATTACACTTGGAGTCATCTATGCTCCTAGCAGACACAAAACATAAGAATGTTTGGGTTTTAACATTCTGTCAAAACTGTCAACATATCAGGATATCAAAGATCATCTGTACTGTGCTAACAACTCATCATTGTGTCTAAATACTTGGAAATTATATTTAAAAATACTTTTTTTGGACCCATGTGAATATGTAGTAAAAGGTGTAATTTGTTAGAGCTTCCAAGCATACAGAGGAAACACTTCTATTGCTATACTATTTACTAAATAATTATTTGTACACTGCCTCAGAAGTGACCCAGTTCTGCTCACTCCAGCTGGTGTTCCTATGTCTTTGTCTCCTACTCCTTCCTTTTGTAGTGATCACCACAATCAGTGGCACCTAAGTATATTCACAACAAAACTTTGAGACAATTTATAAATCTCTAAAGCCTTTCTATTATAGAACGTACTTTCTCACAAATTATACACAAGACAAGATGCAATTTGAGTTGTCCTCTTTACTTCTTTGGGATCCAAGGTGGTTTGGCTTCCAAGACAAAAGAAATAAATTACCAGATTATAACAAAAGCAAAACAGTCTACGGCAAGACCAAGATTAAGGGAAGAAGAAGAAGGAAAAAAAAAAAAAGGCTTCATCTAACAATATATTTAAATATGTCAATATGTCCCATTATTCAGTGTTCATAAAACCTAAATTTTAACACATTCGCATACCACTAGAAAAGGTAACTCCTTCATCAAGATTTGTAGAGGAGGATAACTGATGTCCTCCTGCATATGAAATAATGCTCATGTGGCTTCACTGTGCAGCATCTTGCTATACAGTGTACAAATGAGACCCAAAGGCAGAAAAGTCACCACAATTCATTGCCTTTCCATACAGAATCGCAGAGAGATTAATACATCTATAGTATCATAACTAATGATATTTTTAAGGGATGCAATAATTAAGTCCTTAAAAAGCATTTCAGTGTGACAGATGTTTTGACTTGGCCTTATTTTATGCATAGAAGAAACAGAAATTAGTGTTCAGGTCAAGAATGCTTTTATTATCTCCTTTTTTCAAGTAAATTCATTATAGAAAGTTTTTTCATCTGTTGGTATTATTCACTTAAGCTTTCAGACTATCATTTTATCAGGATTGTTTTAAATGACAGTAATTTCTTAGATGCACTGAATATAAAGCCATGTTTGAAAAAATATTTTTGTGAAGTTTATAGCTAATTAGAATTCAGATTGCAAAGGACAAATTTGCAGAAACGAAAGAGGAAAAAAATCTTTCATTCATCCTCATAAAAAACCCATTTTAATCTGTTAGAAAAACAACATGTCTCTCAAAGCTGGTTTATGTGAAGGAACTGAGGAAACTGATTGCTGCATCTGCTGCATACAAAATAATATTAAGGGCTAGGCCATTTGTGTTAGACATTATTGAACTTTACAGACTGCAATATATTACTGCATTAACTTGTTTTATGACTGTAAAAGCCTAGACTCACCATAAACCTTTTTGGGACTTTACAGAAGAACTTACTTGGTCTTCATAGGTTACAGCTGCAATAGCAGGTAAAGCAGCTTGGTAGAAGCAGCCATAGACTGAAATACTTTGTCCTGAGAAGTCTACACTAGATACCTTTCATATTTTATCTATTTATGTATGCATTTATTTTTTCACATCAGAAGTAACTTTGGATTATTCCACAGACTCAATGCTCATTTATTTGTGGCTAGATTTGGTCCTGGATGTCTTGCAGAAGTAATCCAGTTAATGAGTACAGTGTTCATTCCATGATGTAAACCAAGGACAGTAAGAGGTGTGATAAAGAGATTTGCTTCAAAACCACACTCCTGATTCTTACCAAAATACTATTGTAGACAGCTGCAGCTGCTCATCAATATTATCTTCAATTTATCTCCAACATGATGTGAAATTTGTCATTAAAGAATGATTGGGTGAATAAGAAGATACTTTTTGACATAAAGAAAACAAAAACAGAGATGAAATGGTGGTGTCCATGCCTGTTCAAATCTCATAGACCTTGTTTAATAATTGTTTTTACTTCTTTCATTCCCACAGTCCTTTAAGAGTAGTTGCTCCTGGTGCCTTTTACATTTAGATTTCATCTGAACTCTGATGCTTTGATGAGACACATGTGCTCTCAAGTTAACAAACAAAATCTTGTTGTTTTTCTCTTAAAACCACATTTGGAATGCTTGAATTTGACTTTGGATACAGATTCCTAGCACTTCAGTTTATGCATATTTGTATATTTATATGTTCTCTTTACTGCTTATGCTTACTTTTTTTTTTTTTTTTAACTTTATTTTGTTTTGTTTTGTTTTTTTTCTGGAAGTACTTGTCAAAAGTGGAAGTGACCTTGTAGACCAATTTAAGTCTAGCTTGCTATAAATTACTGTCTGTATAACAGTCATATATGCATATATTTTCTTACACGTGCACACAAACACAGTGACCATAGAGACAACATGATTTGTGCCTAATATATATGTATATAATAATTCAGCCTTTGTATATGGCAACATGAAATCCTCTATCATATCCAGTATAAAAATTATAAAAGAACCTGCATCCTCAGTGTCCTCCTTTTTTAATGCTATTTGGTATTCTTTTGTTTGAAATGCTGTTATTACTTTTAAGCTGTGGATGTTGCCATCTTTATAAGAAAAGTCCTATCTATAATCTCATGTTTGAGACTATGAACTTAGGCAAAAGTCTCAGCTTTACTGCAACATTTGTTTCCAACTTCAAATCTATATATCAACCTAACTGCCTGTTTCATCTTTTCTTAATCACAAGCTATATGAGGCAAGGAAAATTCTGGGTCAGTACTGTGACAGTGTGAGATATTAATTTATAATATATTGTAAGTATCAATAATAATAGGCCATAGTATAACTTATGTCCTTCATAATTTCAAGTTTGGAGACCAATGACTTTCTTAAAGTCACAAAACTCTCGAAGATATAAGGGAGGTCCAATCTGTACAGTGTCTGCCCTTGACCAAATTTTGGTATCTTCTGAGTTACAGCACTGAATATACTGACATAATGATTGCAGCAGCAGATTATAAATATCTGTATTTATACATAGCTCTAAACTAAAAGAGCAATAGCTTGCTTGAGACATTTTTTTTAAGATTTTTTTGTCCTGTCTTTAATTTATTCCTTTCCCCATTATGCTCCAGAGAACCCTGGGCTTGAAGCTTTAAAAAGTATGATTCCTCAACATGAAAACAGACAGTTCTTAATCATATTTTAGGTGTTGTGGTTTTCAGAAAGAGGAGCATTGGCTGTACGCTTGTCCTGTTCCTTAGCAACAGATCAAGGGGAGCTCAGAGACTCCACTGGTGGGAGCCTGAGCTGCTCACGTGTTGCTCTCAATATCTCTCTCCACCTGGCACAGTCTACGGGAGGACCAAAATCAAAACAAGCTTTCCAAGGAAAGGTTCTGTCTATACGATTTAATACTACTGCATACCAAATGTGTGATAACTGAACACTTGGTTAAGCATTCAATTGTTGGGAGAGGGAAAAAAAAGTGACAAATATATACATTAAGCTCTCAGCTATGCTAGTTAAATTTTCTTATAAGTTTTGCAGGGTTTCTTTAAAATACTTTCTTGTAGTGAAGATACTGAGTAAAATCTCTCTAGTTCCAAGGACAGAGAATTTTTATAATTTCAATTTTCTATGCATCCCAATTTGTACAGCTGTAGGAAGTTCAGCTTTCCATTCAAAATGTAATTAACTTGTCAAGCCTCATGGTACTTCATAGCCAATGGGAGGGACATCTTAAATGTAATGTAATAATTTAAACAGAAGTAAAAAGGTAATAAATTAATAAATACCCCTTCCCCAAGGTTTAAAACCACTTTAGATTGGATTAATCCCACCTAATTTAGGGTACACGGCTGTCGTCTTCAAGAAGGGTACGATCCTATTCTCTGTATACAGTAAATGGAAACGATAATTCTGATTCCACACCCTGCATCCCTGCAGCACTGTGGCCCCCATGGTCATAGTGGCCTGTCAGGGTCTGGGGCAAAGTCTTTTTCTTTAAAATGTTAATTGGGCTGACAGACGTTTTGTTTTCATATACATGGTGTGCACCCTCTTTTGGTCATAATAGAATTTTAAGTGTGAAAGTAGGCAGAGTTATCCTCTCATGAGACCTTTCAATTTTTTTCTCCCCTTAGAGGGAAACATAACAGAACTATTTTTTTAAATGAGGTTCCACTACCCCTTCCCTAAGTGTGTGGGATTAATTTAGGACTCATTTCATGATATTTTGAACATGGAGGTGCCAAAACTGTTTTTCTGATTCCAGGTGCAGGCTCAAATGAGACACCTCCCTCCCTCAAAGAAAAAAATCAAACCACAAAATGCACCATTGTTGAATAATAGAGAGCAATAAATCTGACATCTTCCTAGATGCAATGTAAGCCCACTGATGAACGAGGAGGGTGCCCTGGTGACAACAGATACCGAGAAGTCAGAATTACTGAATGCCTAGTCTCTGTCTACAATGCTGGAGGCTGTCCTGAGAAGCCCCGTACCCCTGAGTCCCCAGAGGAAGTCAGGATAATGAAAGAGTCTGCCTTGGTTGATGAGGACTGGGTTAGGGAGCAATTGAGCAATCTGAATATCCATAAATCCATGGGTCCAGATGGGATGCACCTGCGGGTGCTGAGAGAGCTGACCGAGGTTATTGCTAGACCACTCTCCATCACCTTTGCTAAGTCATGGGAAACAGGAGAGGTGCCTGAGGACTGGAGGAAAGCAAATGTCACTCCATTCTTAAAAAGAGCAAGAAGGAACACCTGGGTAACTACAGACTGTTCAGCCTCACCTCCATCCCTGGGAAACTCATGGAACAACTTATCCTTGTTGCCATCTCAAGGCATATCAAGGATAAGAGGGTCATTAGGGGCAGTCAGCATGGCTTCACCAAGGGGAAGTCATGCTTCACCAACCTCATAGCCTCTTATGGGGACATAATGAGCTGGATAGATGATGGCAAAGCAGTGGATGTGATCTACCTTGATTTCAGTAAAGCATTGGACACAATCTCCCGCAGCATCCTTTCTGCTAAACTGAGGAAGTGTGGTTTGGATGATCAGGTAGTGAGGTGGACTGTGAAGTGGCTGAAGGAAAGAAGCCAGAGAGTAGTGGTCAATGGGGCAGAGTTTAGTTGGAGGCCTGTATCTAGTGGAGTGCCTCAAGGGTCGGTACTGAGACCAGTACTATTCAATATATTCACCAACAACTTGTATGAGGGAATAGAGTGCACAGTCAGCAAGTTTGCTGATGACACCAAGCTGGACGGAGTGGCTGACATGTCAGAAGGCTGTGCTGCCATCCAGTGAGACCTGGACAGGCTGGAGAGTTGGGCAGGGAAAAATGTAATGAAATATAACAAAGGCAAGTGTAGACTCTTGCATCTGGGCAGGAACAACCCCAGGTTCCAGTATGAGGTGGGGAATGACCTACTAGAGAGCAGTGTAGGGAAAAGGGACGTGGGGGTTCTGGTGGACAGCAGGATGACCATGAGCCAGCACTGTGCCTCTGTGGCCAGGAAGGCCAATGGCATCCTGGGGTGGATTAGAAGGGGGGTGGTTAGTAGGTCCAGAGAGGTTCTCCTCCCCCTCTACTCTGCCTTGGTGAGACCACACCTGGAATATTGTGTCCGGTTCTGGGCTCCCCAGTTCAAGAAGGACAGGGAACTGCTGGAGAGAGTCCAGCACAGAGCCACGAAGATGATTAAGGGAGTGGAGCATCTTCCTTCTGAGGAAAGGCTGAGGGAGCTGGGTCTCTTTAGTTTGGAGAAGAGGAGACTGAGGGGTGACCTCATTCATGTTTATAAATATGTAAAGGGTGAGTGCCATGAGGATGAAGCCAGCCTCTTCTCCTTGACTAGCAATGGTAAGACAAGGGGTAATGGGTTGAAACTGGAACACAGGAGGTTCCACTTAAATTTGAGAAGAAACTTCTTTACAGTGAGGGTGACGGAACACTGGAACAGGCTTCCCAAAGAGCTTGTGGAATCTCCTTCCCTGGAGACATTCAAAACCTGCCTGGACACATTCCTGTGTGATCTACTCTGGGTGAACCAGCTTTAGCATGTGGGTTGGACTAGAAGACCTCTAGAGGTCACTTCCAACTCCAATCATTCTATGATTCTGTGATTCTGTCGTCATTTAAACATTGACATCTAAGTCATTTAAATATTAAGGTATTTTTAAAGAGCTGAAATTATATTATTTAAATGTAAACAACCTTTGTCAAGGCTATTCAATCTGCTGACCCACGTGTGTCTGGAACCAGCATGTAGTTTTCACAGGTGGTCCTCTGTCAAAACAAATCACCACATACTGTATTTCCAGGGACTTTTTTAAAAATTTTCTATCATACCTAGGCTTCGAAAATACATGTTAAAAAAAAAAAAAAAAAAATCATTATGTTGAGTTCCATGCAGTTCTTTATTTCACTTTGATTAGGACATGAAATGCCCTTATGTTACCTTGAAAATGTTTACTTTTACCACAACTGTTGTTACTGAATTGTTTTCTAAAATAAAGGAAATTTGACTTGTCTATAATTGAACAGCTGTGTTGAAAATTTTTATTTTTTCTGTCTATCGAAGATTAGTTAAAATGGAAATCATTCTGCAGTATGAAAGACCAGGTAGAATAACCACAGAAAGATGGCAGTAATATAGAACTAAAGAAAGCCTTTTTGTAAAAGAATTACCTTTCTATAAAATATTTCAAGTTCAGAGACTAGAAAGCAGAAAATGTTCTCCCTGCCATTACCTTACAGTAGTCCAATATGTTAGTTACTATCTACCTTAATAAGTAGCAGCAACAAAAAGAGTTAGAAATTCAGGGGGATTTCCTTCTGCAGATTAGTTGGCTACCCAGAGGCAGAAAGAACAAATAAAAGAATAATTGCTTTACATAGAATTTTATTACTTGTTTTTAGTGCTTTGATTAAACCACAATATAAGTAAGCAGGTTTTACCTAAGTACATTAATTCTGTAATTTTATTTGGATATTAACATAACTTTATAAAGCATGAACTGAATGAACTGATGAACTGAACAATGACAAGTGACAGTATTAAATAGAAGAATTTAACAGAAAAGATATAATGTTCATTTATCAATAAAATGTACTTTAAAAAGAAATCTCTTTACTATGGTTTCTGCAAAAATTTTGCAGTTGTAGAGTACAAAATTCCATTCAGTTGGCAAAATATTATTCTAATACAGGGTACTACCTCTAAACTAGTGAAATCATTTCAGGCTTAATCATGTAATGAGCTGAATGTAAAATACACTGTGTTTAATATGGAGGTAACACTAGCAGCTCCACACAATTAGTTTTATTTCAAAAAGTGGGATTTTGTTATTCATTTAATAGAAAAAAATAGCATGCTAATTATTATTATATGAGTCTAGAAAAAAATCAGTTATGACCTTCCAAGCTCACAGAATCTTCCTAACCCCATTAAAAAAGTAGGAAAAAAATAAAAAAGTCACATTAACTCCCAGTGACATCAGTGAGAAATGCGAGTGCTTAGTTCCTCGCAGAAATTCTCTAAATTTTGATACATTTTCAAGCAGCTTAACAGAAAAAGAAAGAAAAAAGAAAAAACAAACAAACAAACAAACAAACAAAAACACAAAAAACCACCACAACAGTGAGAATCTGCTTTTTACTACATGAGGTTTGCTCAAGAGAAGTGCATAGATTTTTGTGGTGTCACTGTTTACTGCAGCGTGACAATAAACCATGGCAGATGCTCTCTGTTAACCTCTGCCCTCCCCACTAAGGACAGGTAAAAGGAAAAAAAAGGGAGAGAAACTTACAAATTGGAAAAGTTAAAAATGCTTTATTAAAGCTACCAATAAATAGATAAATTAATACAAATATACAAAACCAGTCCTGAATTTCCCAGGATTGCACAGTGACGGCCCACGCAGTGGAGCTGGTGTTGCTCCAGTGATTGCAGGACAGGTACCCAGAAGTCCTGGGCTGGACTCTGCAATAAACCGGACCTGGATTCAGGGATGTAGGGCCTGGAACCAGGCCTCGGATGGCAGGTAAGACAGGCAGGGTCCTCTTCATATGCCGGTCATAGTCAAAGAGAGTGAGACCCTCATGATCTCCCACTTTTATAGGGTGTATGACATGTACGGGATGGAATACTTAGTTGGTCAATTTTAGTCACCTGTTCTGTTCACCGCTCCTTGAAAATACACCCCTCTCACTTACAGGACATGCAAAATGTACCAGTAACCTTGGCTGCCATAGCAATAAGTCTAAACCCGGGCCTCTTCTGCACACCATTGTTACTGTTATCAGCTCCCGAGTGGACAGTGTCTGAAAAAGCATACAACCAAATTCAGAAAAGTGCAGTTACTTAGAGGAGCTTAGCTGAAAGGAAAATTCACTGAAAGAGAACTGGTCTTGTTTTTAACAAAATCAGGACATGTGGTCATCCCATTTGCTTCTGTATGTTGTCTCTTGAAGATCATTTTGTGTGCCCATGCTTCTCTGACAGACTTTCCATTTTCTCAGGTAGGCTTCCCTTCACAAAGTTATTTTGCTTTGCAAATACCGTGACTCCAGGTCATTACAGTGCCTCATAGGCAGCTTTCCCAAGTGGCATACCACGTTTTGTACAGCTTATTCATGACCATCTCTCTCTGGTGATGTCAGCATTTCTGGACAATGTTTTCTTAAACACCTGAATTTTCTCTTTATCTCAGTTTATAAATGATATGTCATTGTAAAATCAGAATACTTCCCAGCTGCAGAAATATTATCTATGCTGCCTCTTATATACTGACCCTTCTGCACTTTCCTATGTGTTTCTAATTTCTTAGAGGAAGAAAATCTGCTGCAGAATAATTGATAAGATGCTGTAGGACATCCATACTTTGTATAAACTGACTCAATTATCTGCTTTATCTGTTCCCTAATACATTAACCAATTCACTTAGTGAAATAATTTTAAAAGACACTCCATCTTTGAATTATCTTAAACATGCTTAATTTTAGTATAATGAGTTTATAATAAGAATATAATCAATATTGAGAATGGGTGGGTGTTTTCAGGAATGTGGACTAAGTCTCCCTCAATGCTTAGAGAACAGAAGGAGAAAATATCTTCAGCCTACAGTTGCTTAAAACTAAATGTTGGAGTTCTCCTGCATTCTAAAACTAAACTGTTTCTAAGTGTGCTTTTTGACAAATGATCCTGCAGATTTCCCACCCACGGATGCTTAACACACAGAGGCAGCTACTGTAAAAAATTCCAAAATGCAAATTTAGAAGAATGCTGTGAAATAAAGTCAAAGTTAAAAGCATTACCTGGATTTGAGTGTGAAAATGCCTACATTTCTTAAAGAGATCAAGATGGCACTTGATGTAAGATCTGTACGGAGGACACGTATCATGACTTCTCTGATCCATTCTCTCTGAAGTCTTTTATTTGAACAAGTCTCCATGAATGAGTAGATCAGCATTCCAGCAGGACTTTACTACTGTGTCCTCTTGGGAATCCCTGCTTTGTAAGCTGCCCTCTCTTTTTTAATTTCTTCCTCAATTTTCATACACAGATTGGCTTAGAAAAAGTAGAAGATATTGTTAATGAAATATATTGTATCGTTGTAACAGGAAACTAAAAATATTCTATCACGGAAAGAGAAAGATAGGTATTTTACATTATATACATTTGTTGTTTCAAATTAAGCTTCTGAAAATCATCAGAAACCTGAAGTTCAATTTCTTTCTTTCCTTCTTTTTCATTCACTTTTTCTTGCACTGCCTTTTCTTTCATTTGTCTATTTGTCTTTTTTTTTTTTTTTTTTTTTTTTTTAAAATCTATGATAAGAATTACCAGTATGAAAGGATTCAGGGGCAGTGTAAGGTTAAGACATTGATGGGTTATGGTCTGGATGAGCTTCTATTGCTTATGTTGGGATAGGTGCAGCTTTGGGTTGAACTTCCAGAGAAATGATAACATTCTGGGACTGTATTTGATCCCTATCAGCATAGTCCCCATTTTCCCCACCAAAAGATATGTAATGTGAAAAATGAGTTTCTACATCCCTCTTCTACTCCTTCACTGGAAAGTAATCAAGAGAGCAGGAAAAACTTGAAAAAACTAGACACAATGGAATAAGCATTGATACAGTACCTCCCAAATAGTCATAAGTAGATGTTCTAAATCAGTCAGGAGGATTTTTAAATTTGGTGAAACAGCTTTATAAAAGGATAAGCTGAGATCAAAGAGTTTGGCTTTTCAAAAATCAGTTTTGGTTCTTATGCAGAAACAAATGAAGCAAGATAGAATAACAAATGGAAAACTACAAATGGAGAACTACAGTTACCATAAGTACCATAAATTACACAATTTAACAAAGGCCAAGAATATGAAATTTATTTTCCAGAGAATCAAAACATACAGCAGATATCAAATATGTTAAAGACTCTGCTTATTTAGTCCTAGTATAGCAAAGAGAATTAAGAAAAAATTAGTTGCTCCATGCATTTTTTATATGAGGTTTACAATAGTGTGAAGTGACAAGAAATTTACCTCAGAGTTTCTATCCTTATACATATATGTATGAAATTCTGTCCTTATACATATATGTAATTTACTTTTCAGTAATGCTGAAGGGTTGGGAGTTAGATTTCACATAAATGTGTTCTAATTTAGTTATTTATATGGCAAAAATATAATTATTTATGAAATTACAACAGCCATATGCAATAGCAAACACAAATGCTGTAAAAGAAGCAATAGGTTGCTTTTCTACATAACCTAAAATGTGAGGTTCTTTTAGTAGTTTTCGTATTCATGTTTATCTAGTGGGTGTCTTTACTCAAAAAAATCTGAACTAGGCATATTCAAAGATGATTCTCATGAAATTAGAAAACTGACATAATGAAGTCTGAACATCTTAAATCCCTCCCCCCCCAAAATGACCATTTGTATAAACTGTGAGAAGCTAAAAATATCAAATGCATAATTTTTAAAGTGTTTTGTAGTTGCTGTTGTTATTATTTTAATAATCTTGATTTTTTTCTTTTAATTGAGGAGTTAGCTACTTGGAATGTTTTGCTTCATTGTCGTAATCCAGTAAGGGATACCTAATTTTTCACCCCACTCAACAGATGAATCATACACACCTGAGCGCTTAGGTACTAAGACTGTAGAACAATTTGCTGCAAAACGGAGTATTTCTGAAATACTTCACAGTGTTAAATACTTCTCAGTGTGTATGTGTGTGTATGTAGGTAGTGCCTGTATACAACATTGACACTTGAGAGGCGCTTTTAGCATGTCAAAAATTGTCTTGACTGTGTGTCAGACATTGAAAATGGTTTCCAAAGTAATTTCCTCTAGACATAATCACTGTCTCCAAGAAAAGTAAAAATATCTACAGCACACCTGAAAGTCTTTTTAAAATCTGACAGGAATAAAGGACAACAGAAAATAACTGACAAATATCGTCACAACTTTTCTGTTCTAATTTTCTACAGAAGCTAAAAGCCTAAAGTGTGTTTATTATTTCTAAGGATGAATTTAAGGGTCATATTTACAATGACTTGGAACTTAGTAAATGCCCCAGAGAAATAAAGGTGAGGATCACATAGTATTTCTTTTTACTCTCTACTTTCAACTGCAGTTCAGCTTGAGTAGACACATCTTTGTCAAAGCAAAGTCTCAACAATGTGCTGCATGCAATAGCAATGACAACATAGCAACTCCCTTTAGTCTTGAACTGCTGAGCTATAAAAATCTAAACTACCCTATACTACCCTAGTCAATTGTACTTGTTTCCAACATTATCAAATAATTATATTATTTTATTTCTCATCTTCTTTGTTCATGAGGAAAATAGTACAGGCACATGCTATGGTATAGGTATAATTCCATACAATACAGTGCATAGAGCAAAGAAACCTGCAAAAAAAAAAAAAAAATTGTCACAGGAGCATCATGATCTTGTCTTTGTCAAGAGTTGGGTAACTCTTGACAGATCAGACCTAACACACCAAAAAACCTCCAAAAACACGTGGGTTATGACATATGTTTATGACAGGCAACAACCTGTCATGAAAAGGTGGTTGAAACAAAATGGTGTCTCCCTGCATATGTAAGGAAGGGACTTGTTGATCTGACGTACCTCCACATAAACTGGAATGGGCAGATGGACCTGACACCCAGTCACAACAGACTACATGACTGAAAGAGGGCAGTGACAGTGTCTAAAATGATCTGAATCTTAATTGTGAAGCCTGATGACATAAGTCCATTTTTCTAATTTAATTCCGCTCAAATTCACTCACTGGAGTATCCCAGAGAGGAGTTGAGTTTACCTATAACATTTGTTATTTTCTGTGTTTTTCATTGAAGACATTCCAAAGCCTGTAGTCCATGGGAATCTCTGAGTAACTGTTATCCTCTTCCATTTCAGTTTAGTATTTAGATTCATATCCTGGAGATACAAAGCTTCCTGAATGTTGATCTGGTTTTATATGGAATAGAGTTAATTTTTGTTCTAGTAGCTGGTGTAGCGTTGTGTTTTAGTTTCAGTATTAGAAGAATGTTGATAATACACTGAAGTTTTGGTTGTTGCTGGGTAGTCAAGGTCTTTTTAGCTTCTGATGCTCTACCAGGTGCACAAGAAGATGGGAGGGAGCAAAGTCAGGACAGCTGACCCAAGCTGGACCAAGAGGTCTTCTTTACCATATGACATCATACTCAATATATAAATTGAAGTTGACCAACGGGCAAATACCACTGCTCAGGAACTAATGAGCTGTTGGTGTTGTGAGAGATGACCAATTGCATTATGCATCAGCTGGTTTGTATATTCTATTATTATTACCTCTTCATTTGCTGTGCTGTTAAAATCATCCCTTGACTTTTGGGGTTTTTGCTGATTCTCTCCTTCATCCTACTTTGGATAGGGGGATGAGCGAGCAGCTGCATGGTCCTAGTTGCCAGCTGGGCTTAAAACACAACAAAGTGTATACTATCTTAAACTACAGAAAGAAACTACAATAACCACATTTCTGATTTAGACACCATCTTGGTGTCTAAACTTAAGTGGGGACAATTTGAGCTTCAGTTTTCAAAGCAGCATAAGCCTTCTTGAACTGCTGAACAATTACTTGTGTTTAGTTTAACGAAGGTGTGCTGCATCTGGCAAGCATAATGTCATGTAATTTTTTACTGGAGTTTAAGTAAATTCTTAAGTTCTCCATCTAGTGTCTGTATTTATAGCTTATTTCTGAGTGTTTTTGTTAACTTTTAACAATTTGATTAATGTAGTTAATCTATTTTTCTAATCCAGACAATATATTGAAAATCTTCCTAAAAACAGGTGGACAACCAGCATACATCTGTGTGGGCCATCTATGCTGCACAACTCCATCCCTTCTCCCGGCTGTAATCTCACAGTGGTACCATGTCTCATTATCTTCAATCACATCTGTTGACATTTGTATTCCAAAAATCAAAAATGCTTCAACAGTAGAGGAAAAGGAGGCTTAGATTATGGATATTACAGCAGGTGCTGGGAAGCCCACTGAGAGGAAACAGTGTCAAACGTATGCAACATGAACACACAGCTTGCTGTTGCTTTGAGAAAGGCAATTTTATGGCAAAGCAAGGGCACAAGGGAATCCATTCAAGAACAAATAAGTGAAAGAGAAACAAAACACAAAGTAACATAGGCAACCCAAAAAATAGGAAAATGGCCAAATGTACATTTTTACCATCTGGCCAAGAGCAAGGTACCTGATGCCTTTACACATGGGATATTGGCAAAATGAAGAATGAACATGATATTTTATGCAGTAAGTAGAAAATACAGTTCCATTATTCAAGGTTTTAACATCACAGTGAAAAGAAAAAGATAAACAATTCTTACTACTACCTGCAGTAAGTGAGATAGAGGTCGACTGATTTAGTCAGAAAATTTTCTGAGCTCCTTGAAATGCACAAATATGTTGATGTTATTTGTTTTGTTTCTTTATAGAAACTAGGCTGATCAAAACTGCATTGCAAATATAGAAAAACTCATAACTTCTAGTACATAAGAGCCTAAATTATGCCATCAGCTGTTTGCAATTAAAGGGACGACTCAAACGATTGGGTCAAGTGTTTTATGTATTTATAAGTATAATTTATTTTCTATGCAAGAAGAATTTAAGTGTTGAAAATGTAAAATATAAAATGTGATATGGTTATAATATTGTAGAAAATGATGATAATATTATGCTTGCCCAAAAGTAATGTTCTAAAGGAAAGTAAAACCAGAAAAAAAGGGTTATGGCTGAAGAACTAGGTTCTGATCAACAGAACTGAGTAGAAACTTTAAATCTCTGACAGATTTCTTGTGTGCCTTCAGAAAAAAAAGTTTGCTTCTAGGGCACCTGTTTTTAAGATCCTTGTTTTCCCAGTGTCCAGAATAACAAGCCCCCTGCAGTAGCACAGACTAGGTGGGATTGAGTTCATCTTTAAATGTCTACAATCTGGATTACCACATGTAGCATTTTAAAATGAGATATATAAACTTCATTTACTATATTGACCTCATCTCTCTTCACTGAGGTCTTTATTCAGTTATATGGAACCACAAATGACACTTGAGAAGTCCAGATATGACTGGCTTTGAGCTGTTGTTCTGGAAGGATACAGACCCCTATAGGCCCTGTATGATATCTGACACCTCTGTGAAGACGATTTACATAATTTTGAATCTCAAATTCCATTTTCTGGTCTTAGCAGACTTCATACAGTACCTACCAAATTGGGCAGTGCAAGTGAAATACAATACAATTGAATGACACAACAAAAACTTTGTGAATAGTTGCCATGATCATGTTGAGCTTAGACATAAACCTTTCTGTGTTTGCAGAACTTCATGTATGAAGCTTATATATGCTACTTGACTGAGGTGATATATGGCAGCTGAGTAGATTTTTGAGAGTATAAATTTGGATTATTCATGTGCTGGGACCATTAAACTTTACTATTCTGTAGTTTTATAAAAGTATTTTGGTTTATAAACTAATTTTATACATATATTAAGAAAGGATGCAGGACATAAAAATGTGAGAAAGTTATGTTATATTGTAAACATAAAATTTATGAGGAGATGCTAGCTGAGCTATCAGCTATCAGCTTTAGAAAGAGGTCAGTAAGGAATGCTTCATCTCAGAAGGTGAACTGGAAATTGGTGGGATTCTACCAGCAGCTGTAAAAGTGCAGGAGCTCAAGCCTTGAAGCACAGACAAATCAGAAATGTGAAAAGCAGGGCTTGAAGAGGGGAAGTATAGTCATTCACAGAACCAGGCACCCAGGAAGCTTACACCCATAGCAACAACATATCAACTGTGCTCACAGCTGGAAAATTCAGATGAAGAACAGACATGGACGTGTCTAACATCTGCTCAGCATGTCGAAATCTATAGGAAGAAGAAGCAGTGAGTATTACTAGTGGGAGCTCTCCTCTGTAAGCAACTGAGGCACCCATATATATGCCTGAAGTGGCTGAATTTCTCTATATTAAAACAAACAAATAAACAAAAAACTCACACATGAAACCAAACAAAACCACAATCAACACCACAAACAAATACACATGAAAACAAACAAAAACCACCAACAACAAAACAGAACAAAACAAATAAACAAACCAACAAAAACACCAAGAAACACATTAGGACAGTTAAGTGCTGGGATAGAATGCCTGGAGAAGTGGCAGAATACCCCTCACTGGAAAAAATTTAAGACTTGGCTTGATGGAGTCAAGGATAATCTCACCAAACTCCCTGTTTTGAACAGAAGGCTGGGTCAGTTGGTCTGCAGAGGTCCCTTTCAAACCTGAGTTTTGTTTAACTCTGATTTCTGTGGTTTTGTTGAAACATCAACTTAAATGATGGGTAGTGAGGTAAGCCATCTAATTCTTCTTACATCTCTAGATCTGTCATTAACAGCACCCCCCCCCGCCCCAACATTCTGTATCATGCATTATCAATCTAACACTGAAATGTTTCCTTTTGCTCCTCATTCGATAAAACATCAATGCCTGAAATTGTTGAATTTAAGACACAGTTCTTTTTTAGCCTATAAAAAGTCTCAGGTTCTTCCTCTTTGCAAAATTTTTTCAAACATACATTGCATTTCATATTCTGGATGTCCCTCATTGTGATCATCATATATCACCAGCAGGGATGAAACCTAGGGCATCTAGTGTTGAATGTGTGATTATTTTTACTTAAAATTTATTTGCTTAAGTTGTAGCAGTATCTTCACATTATTATCTCTAGAAGCTCAGATCCTCTATAGGCCAGCTTCTAGCTAAAGATATTTTGTTATGCCTATTGAGCAGCATATCACACTTGAACTTCATTGGAATATGCTTTGCTTATTCTATTCTCTTTTTGTTTGAAATAGTTGTTCTGCTCTGGAGTGTACAGTGTTAACTACTGATTTTAGGATGGGGTTTTAAAATTATTTTTTAAATTTTCTTTTTCAGAGAGAGTTCCCATTCCAAAGTACACAATTCAGATTTCAGGTAAACTGATTTTATACTATACTGTGGGTACCAATATGTTTCATCATTATCTACAAGATTAGTTTCATAGCAACTAATGTAACTCAGAGGGCAAATACTATAAGATTACTAAAAACAGATTAAAATGAAGAACAAAACTAAAGACATAAAAGAAATAAACAGTACCATGAGGTACTGTAAAGGTTTTATTGTCGCTTGTGGATATGTTAATGTTACTATGGGAACATCAGTTTTTGCATTTGATGTGATTCAACTGTAACAAGTGCTGACTGAAAAAAATAATAATAAAAAAGTGATTCTTTTTTCCTTGAAAAGTAGAAAGTAATTTCTGTTTTACATCATCCAATATATTATATGAAAAAATGTGCAGAACCTAGAGAAAGAACGAGAAATTATATCCTTATATGCTGTCTGGGACTGTCAAAGAAAACAAATCACAGGCTTTATGTGGACTTCATTTCAATAGCTAAAAGATTTTAAATCGTCTAGTGGGTGTATTTCTACCAAGGATCAATTAACCATATAAAAAAAGTCTGCAGAATCTGCACTTAAAGCTAGAAAACAATTGGGTTTTGTTTTTGTTTTTGTTTTTTAGGAGTAGTTTACATTCTCTCAGCTTAAATGATATCAGGCCAAAATTTTGTATGCTACATTGCAGCAGCAACACGTATCATGATATTATTTGCTCATATTTTAATAACTCAGATTTTCCCTAACCCAACTCATAGTTATTTTGTATATGTAGAGACTCAATTGTATTTACATTATACATTATATTGAGAATCTTTGAAAATGGTATCTAAGTTACATACCACTCAAACTGCACTTAATGTGGCTCACAATGACAACTCTTTCCAGTCTTATATCCCTTGGACAACCTTTTCTCTCCAGTCTGTGCAGTGACAGGAACCAAATATCTCTGCCTACCATGGGCAGACTTGTCACTGGTTCTGATAAGATTTGTCAGACTGGCTGCAGCAGCTGCAAGAAGAAAAGGCTATTTACCCAACAGTAGGTGCCTGCTGCATCTGCACAATATCACAGCAGCAGAAACCTGATGTTCTGATCCACGTAAGATGAGTAAGCTTGTTGCTTGAACAGCTCTTCTGAAAGAAAGACAAAAAGTGCAAAATTCTGACAGCCACCAAAAAGAACACTGTGTTGATATCTAAAGGGGATTGATGAGATTTTATTTGAGAAACAGTGGCTTTGCCTGTGTAAATGTAGATACAAAACTATGAAAAATCTCAGACCTCCTTCTTTCAACACTGTGCCTGAGTTCTGACTTCTGTCACCAAATCTCACATTTTCACTACCCACAGATTTATTTTAGTATTTACTATTCCTCAGCACTTCCTTTTATGAAATAAATGAGCAGTGGAAGCACAGAAATGTATATGTGAAGGCAGAACATCAGAATCTCAGTACTAGTGCAATGAATTTTATGAAACACTGACATCCAGGTGAATCTTCCTTTTAATTTTAACTGAAAAGCTTGGATCTAATGTTTAGTTCCAGTATATGGTGATAGATTGTAAAAATTATGAAGAAACTCAATAGAGGCAAACTGGCAAAACACTTCAGCAAACTAATAACCTCATTTTCTTAGTAATGTCCCCACCACTTCCCAGTTAAATAGAGATATCGACATTTTTGAAATGTACAAGACACGCAGAATATGTCCATAACAGTGTCAAGCAATAGATTGTACATTTTCACTTATAGAATGATTTCTTAGTAATTATTAAGCAACTGCCTCCTTGAAAATTACCATTTTTAAGGCTGGCTTCTCTAGAGCTACTGCCAGTGCCATCTGCTGTGGTCAGATCAGCGGGCGAAATACATTAAAGTCAGCGTTTCTTGTGTCATTTCTCAATATAGAAAGATTCTCTTCTCACTCAGACTTCACAATGCAGATCCCTCTAGATTTTATTTAGTGTCTGATCCTTTCATGTTGGTAGCATAGCTTTCCACATCACTGGACTGACATACATCCTGTAATGAATTGACTATGATTCTGAGTTTGGTTAAACAGTAGAAAGCACTGAAACCTTTAGTAAACAATTGCTGCTGCAGAATAACATACTGTACTTACTGCCAGAAACAGAGACACAATTTTCTGACTGATTTGGAAAGATATGAGAGAAAACTCTGAAGGCCTGTCACTTCTGCACTTTTTTTCCTTAATTGTTCACGTACAGTTTAACATCTACATAAACCTTCCAGTGTACCTCAGTGATCAGAGCTAAATTGTTTAATTTACTTCCTTTTCAAGTAGAATAGCACACTTGATATTTTTGTGAAAGAAAATAGTTCTTCCTGCAGTTTATGTAAGACTTCTTATCTTAGCAAACTAAATATATTCTCCAAATACTTTCTTCTTTCATACAGTAAAATTGCTGCCTGTGTGATTGTTTCTTTGTGCAAAAATGAATTTCACATTTGCTGCTGTAGCAATCTCTCTAATAAGGTAGTGGTTGTGCTTAAAAACTTTCTGTGCTGTGTTTATGCTATGTAGCTGCCTTTTCATGGTATTTACAGAAATTTATCGTTCCAAACTCAGATCAGTAGAAAAGCACTTTTCCTGTCAAAATGTCTGAATTGGGGCATGTTTCACAGACTCCAACATCTTATCACTCTCTGACCTCACAGAGAATGCTAAGTAGTTTCTAATGTATAGGTAATTGTGAAGTAGAAATGGAATATTTCCTCAAGAAGTGTCTAGAAGGAAACACTAGTAGTTAAAATATGGCTTTTTAAAAGGTTATATGCATCAAAATAGAGAATGTCAATTTTTTGTTGCAAATATCCTCTAAAAATGAATTAAGTATTTTACATGTTTACAGATACAGGATTGCATTAAATTCTCTAGTTCATGCAAAACCTAAAATAATGTTTTAAATTTAATTTGTTCCTTGAGATTCATTCAGTATTGCATTTTCACTTATTTTTTTCTTCCAGGCAATAGATGATGTTTTCTTTGTCAAGTTTATTTCAGCCCATTCATAAACCTTGTACGACAATGCTGTACAGTAAGTATACAGCATCAGCTGGTATCAGTCCCCATTTGGGTCTTCACAATAATCAAATATTTGCTACAGCATGTCTCCGGTATGTCCCTTATGGTGTTTTTGAAATGGATATGTGAAGGTAGGGTTGCATAAAGATACGGATTTTATATACACATTGTATCACCTGGACACTACTCTGCATTTAAAGAATCTCTGTGGACCCAATTAAGTCAACTTTGTGAGATGCAAAGGGAAAATCTTGGGCAGAAATATGATACATAGCCATCATGAGTATTGGTATGTCTTACAGAAGTAATCCTATCAAACTCAACAGTTTTGTCTTGTCTGTCCATGTAAAAGGCTGACAGCCTTAACAAGAAGCTACTAGGAAAGTGTCCTTATGCTTTGTCATAGACAAAGAGAATAAACTGTCTTTTTGTCCTGGATACTTGAGATAAATAACAGTAAGAGTAGCTGCAGTTTGAATAGAACTGTAACAATCTATTTATAGATGATCAAGGAGACAATGATTTTTCGCTAACTCTAATATCACTTGTCACTTTTTTTGTTCTTTTCATTTTTTTTTTTTTTTGTCTCCCAGTGCAAGAACATGCTTTAATACATATAAATCCACAACATTGTAGGCATTCTGAGAGAGGAGGAATGAAGTGCATGTCCTTACTTTTATGTACCATACTTAGATTATGTATTTGAAGTTCTCTAATGAAGGTAGTTAATAAGGTTAATGAAAAAAAGAGAGAATGACAGTCTTTTCCAGTGAATCATTCAGAAACAAAGGCTGATAAAGGTGCCTTAAATTTCTTTATTGAAAGCTTGTTTTTCTTCATCGAATAGGTAAGAAAGCAATGAGTGCCCTCTAGAAGGCACCCACTGCCAGTGCTACTAGTTAGAGTTAGGCATTGTGACTGTGGCCCAAATACACATTTTGAAAATCACACTTTTCCTCAAGGGATAAAGATGATTCTAATGGAAAATATAATCATACGTTTCACAAAAAGTATTCTGATTGTAATAGGACTAAGTGGATCATGGTTATACACAACAAGAATTCAATTTACTTCATCCTGACAAACTGAGAGGTTGTGGCAATTTCTATATAAATGTATCTAAAGGCAGGGAGGGGGGAAGAGGCAGGACTGATCTTCTACAGAATATAAGGAATGCTAGGAATAAAATTGTGTGAAAACCAAAGACAGTAGCCAATACAGACAGGAGTCAATTGAAAAAATTGACTGTGCTACCAAAATATTAACAAAGTAAAACAAACAAAAAAAAGCCCAAATATAATAATACTGTATAATAAAATGTTATCTTTATTTTGAAGTAAAGAAAGTGGCAAATTAGTGTTACATGGTTGTGTAGGCAGTCCATGTAGGTTTGATCCTGATCTTTCATTCATCCAATGTGCATGACTGAAAATAAATGATGCAAAAGAGCCGTAGCCTGCTATTACAAAAAGGAAGCATCTTTTGATGTTGCTTTTGCTGAAAGCTTTAGTTTAAAGATTTCTGTAGAAATAATGCACGTGGAAATCATCTAATCATTTTAGCGTTCATGGCAGAAAGTTGTCATACAAATAGCATTTTCAGTGCACACTTTCTTTGAAACCACTTAGCTATCACAATGTAACAATTATTTAGTACTCCAAAATAACATTTGCACATTTTTAGGATTTCACAGTTAGGATGAACATTTTATGTTTATTGGCTTAGGAAATCCCAGATTAACTGCAAATTAATTTCTCCCTTTTCTCATTTTGAAGTGAACTCTAATGTTAGCCTCAATTGCTGTAGTTTGGAAGCAGCAGTACAGTCTGAAGAAATGGCGCTAATATTCAGAAAGCAGTTAGTGATTCATGTCAATGGGTTTCACAGTTATTACATTGCTTGATGATGTAGTGAATGATTTCAGAGCACAAAACATCAGGGCCCAATAAAATATTGTCCAGTTTTTAAACTACCGGGTTTTGATAAAAAAAATAAATACGACCTATCAAACAAATAGTTTAATCCTTCCCTAACATTATTTGCCCTAGAAAAATAAAATAGAAATATAAAAGACAAGTAATTTAGAATTAGGGACATATAATGTCATTAAGTAGTAGCTTATCATTCAAGTCCTCTTCTCTATTATGCCAATGCCGTCCTTTTAATTTTTGAAGGCATTAAAGTGGTGAAGGTGAAGGCATGGAAGGAATCTATGTGAATTGTGAAGTGGTGAAGGAATGGAAGATCTATTCACTGGTATCTTGACCATATCTGCAGTTTTCTCGACATAGAAGATATTTGAAGATTATTAAAGATTATTAAAGATTATTAAATAAGATATTTGTCTAACAAAAAAACCAGAAAAATTGCAGATAAAATATAATTATTTTTCTGCATTGACTAAAGAGGAAGTCACAGTTGATTAGTTTAGATATAAAATCCCTGTAGATGTCTAAGGAGAGATAGCATCCCATTCTATGTATGAATGCAGGTCTGGTTCTGTATTACTCTGACTAGATATGTGCATATCTTAATTTTGCTATGTCACAATTGCTGACAAAATGTCATAGTTCAAATTGCCTACCTGTCTTACATTAGAAATTTTGTTTAAAATATTTCTAAAGGTTTCTACTAAAATCTTGCACATCAGCTATTAACTAAAATATTTCATGTCTTCCACTCTTTTTTTATCTTTTTTTTTCTTCTCTTTTTTTTTTTTTTTTTTTTTTTTTTTTTCAATCTCGAATGTTAAAACTGTATTTAGGAAAAGGGATACATTTCAGACAGATTTTGTCTTTCAGTTATGATGATGTATGGAGTTAAAAACTGTAATGAATCCAGACTCCTAGTATTTTAACTTCAGAATGTACCAGCTTTTGTGGACACTTGCATTTGTGTAATAAAAACTTAGCTCCACTGAGGACAGGGACAGAGAAAAGCATGTGGATAGAGGAAAGTGGTATACCATTTTCATTTTGGACTTAGGAGGGTGATGCTTGAAGTCCTTTAAACTTTCTTTGTTACAAAACAGTAAAAAACCCCTAAAATATGGCAACTTAAAAAACAAACAAACAAACAAACAAGAAAATTATGGTGCCTTTCTTATAGAAATAAAGCACAGATTAGAACAGAATTTTCTGTCACCATACACACTTAACAGAGTTTGTCTTCTGGAATTTTTGTTAAAGACAAGAAATCATTAACCACATTAATATTAAATGCTGCTCTATCACAGGGCAGATGTCTATGTGCATGCTTCAATGCATTGTGAACAATGTGACAAATGCAATTGCCTTTCATGATGTGGAGATGCTTGCTATGCAGAAATCCGAATACATAACATTTCCCAAAATTTTACAAGAACAGTTTGCTTCATAGGTGGCAACATTTTTTGACTTAGTTTCCCTACATTCCATCTCTGTTCTATTTACTACACACAGCTACATATATTTCATTAAATTCAGCCTAGGATCCCATTATTTTCTGCTGAGAATTAATTCATTTGAAAAGTAAATGTCTATGTCTTAAAGTTATTCTTACATCTTTGTTTATTCAAAAGTGAAGTTTTGCTTTTTACTATATTTTTTGTTTATTATTTCAGTTTAATATTTTTCTGAGTAAGTGTAGAGAAGAAACTACAATTAATCTCACTGTAAACCAGACTTATAAAGCATGTCAGATGAATGCTTATAGTCTAAAAGTGTCTCTTTGCCCCCTTGAATAGTAAGGATTCAAGAACAAATATATATGAGGTAGATGTGTAGATACATGTAGATGTGGATGTGCAATTGCCTGCTGTTAAATCTTGCTTTTTTTTTTTTTTACTAGACATGGAAGAAGCAAGTGAGGAAAAAAAAAAAAAAAAAAAAGAAAAAGAAAACATGAAATATATAATGGGATATATAGAAAGTCCACTGTCCCTCCTCTTTCATCTGAGACAAAGAATGAGCTCTAAGACAGTAATAAAATTAGTGTTCAGTTATGTTCCGAGAACACACAGAAGACAGAAGATTTATATCCTCACAAGTAAAATTTACCTTTACAATGAAATCTTCAGCCTATAATACTCAATCAAAATGGAAACTCCCTTGCAAGGGAGGAGTTAGGTACTAATCTGCCAAATCAACACAGCATGAACTGTACTTCAAGTACAACAATGCCACTTATTTTCCTGCAGAATATCAAAAACACACACAAAGCCATCTCTGCAGGGAACTGTATTTCATTTTTCTGTGAGCTGACAAGGTGTATCCAGACAAGATACTCTTTTATAAGTAATGTGGGAAATTGATGAATATGTGAATATGAAAGGAGTAACATGCTGATCTGCAGACACTCAACTAAGATATAAAAATACATACTACATGAACAATACCTACTATATGAACTATATTTGACTTACACATGAGGCTGGCTGCATTTCTGAATTAGAGTGAAATACAAAAATGCATTTTTTATGTCTGATCAGTACATTTCTACAGTACAAAGGCTCTTGAATTCTTGTACAATATTTCCCTCTGGTAAAAATGCAGCTACTGAAGATGGTAATTAGGGCAAGGATCTACAAGATGAGGCAGAACACTAAGCAAAGTAAAGGTTTTCAATTTCAGAGACAAAATGATGTTAAAATATGTATAGAAATTTCAGAGACAGAAAATGCTTTTGTTTTTTTGTTTTGTTTTATAAATAATTGATACTAAGGAAATACAGATACTTTCCAAAATGCTCAAGTTTCTGAGCCCATTGTGAGGAAACTGGAAGTTACTAGCTGCTGGCCCCTGTAGGAAATGGGATCATTAGTTATAAACAGTTCTTAATTTCTCTATTCAATTTTGTAATGCCTGTTATGAAGGAAAATTTATAAAGGTGGGTTTTAAAAGTTCTTTTAATATCTTCTTCATTTTCAGTGAAAAACAAATCGATTGATAGGATATATTTTCAAAGGACATTTTGACCTTTTATGTAACCCAGTCTTCTGACATGTCACATAAAATGCTTATATGTGTGATAGGCCTGGTTAACAAACCAACCAACCAACGAACCAAACAAACAAACAAACAAAAATATTATGTTGAGTCTTAAATTATTTGGATGGAATTTTTAATTGATACAGTGAAAAAAGCAAATGAAATTAATGATATGAAAAGACAATTCTGAAGTCCTAGACATCAACATCTCATCTTGAAATGTTTTAAAAAACAAATTGGAAAAGGATGGTGTAGATCTCTGAAGTAGGACAGGAGATCATGGCAGATATTTTTGTGAAAGTGTCAACACTTTCCCAGAGCACAAATTTAACAAGCTTGATTTTACAGTGGAGAAGATAATCAACATATAAATGGGGTAATAAAAACAGTTCAGAGAACAGAAGAACGAATCTTTGGTCAAAGACAAAAAAAAAAAAAAAAAAAAGAAGAAGCAATTTCATTAGACTTATATTTCAAAGCTCTTATGGACAATAGCATGCAAATGAGCCTCAGCTTAATGATATAAAGTGCTGGGCTCACCCACTTAGCCATACAGAAATCCTCTCCCCAGTATTCTGCATGAGTACTCAATCATTATTTCTTGGAGAACATACTGACAGAAAATAATATGAGAATCTATTACCACTTATCTTCCCATCCAGAATCCACATAATGTATTTTACCAATTTATAATTGCCTAGTTATATATTTGGCCACTTTTTCCGGTTATGAATGATGATTTAGATTAAAGATCGTAAAAACACTACAGTGAGCATTAGGAATTTGAATCTCAAATCATTTGCAATTTAGTGGCTTGAATCCTTTAAAAAAACCCAAACAAAGTGTAGTATAATAATGTGTATTAAATAACACAGTTTTTTATAGTGGGCAATATTCTGATTCTCATCCGAATATTTTCACAATTTGTAACTCCATTAATTTTATATAGAAATATTAATTTAGTTTAATTTGGAGAAAAAAACCTACATTTCCTGCATCAGAACATTATGCCATATTGAGTAAGTCTACTTATATGATTAGTAGTAGAGAAAATGCAAAATGTCAGAATCACAGTGTAAAATTAGAGATTATTTTAATTCTGAAGATCTGGAAACAAAAAAAAAAATATAAGGACCTTTGAAGGAGATGGAGTCACGTATTGTGTTGGATATTTGTCATGATATAAGCAATGTGAATGCAATTGGTCATAGATGGAATTCACTATCAGGTGGACCAAGTTATCGTGTTACACATCTTTTACTAAACACTATCTCCTGATATTGCAAAAAGAAGAAATTTGTGACTTTGACATAAGTGATCCTTTCAGTTCTGACTGCTGTTGTCATTTGATTGAGTGAGTGCAGTTATATCTTAGTTTGCAGTTAAATTATAGTGCCTTCATAGTAACATTGTAGCAATGGTATAACAACTTCAATATACAGTTCTACACCAGATTGATGTTTAACAGTGGACTGGTCTTGATCAAACAAGTAGAAACGTTAAACTCTTCTAATTCTACCAGGAACCAGACCTTCAAGGGAAGATACAAAATCATGAATATGGTCGAAATCTAAATGGTAATTTAAAGCAGATCTATTATGAATGCAAGATAAGTAGAGTTTAAAATAATGGTGTCATTTTTTTAAATGTCACTATATTTATTGGGTATTTGAACTTAAGTATTCTAGCAGGTAATTCTTAAACTGTAGAATTGGATTGAACATGCCTATGTAAGGGATTAAACAATAATTATGAGATATCTTAAAATATTTTGTAATAGTAGCCATAGTAGTGTGTGCTGTACATTTAGAGAGAAATTAAATACAAAATTAATATGCAGGTCCATACAAATATTTTTTTACAATATGTTCTCATTGATAGCTGAAAGACTTAATTCATTTGCATGTTCCAGTTGTTGGAACTTCAGGACTACTGGATCTCCTTTGTTATTCTTCACTTTTCACTTAATTCTCATATCCTTATAAAATTTTTAATATGATACAACTTTCAGGTTCTCATGCCAAAGCAAATGGAATTTTGACTTTCTGTTTGTAATGAAAACATTTATTCTTGTCTAGTTGGATGTTGAGACCTGTGTGGTTTGGCAGAGGAAAACAGTTTGAATACATTTTATCGGATTTGACCAGTCAGTACTGAAAATTCATGCATGAACCTCTCCTTACCAGGTTTCCAGACCTATTTTCTTACAGCACCTTGTGCTGTATTCTGACATTTCAAAAAAGAATCTCAGAAGGACATCAGTTTTCTAATGCAGATATTTTTCTGACATGTAGAACAGTACCTGTGAATTAAAGACAAATGTCAGTTAAATAAGAAATGGTAGTCAAGTTTTTAAAGGTTTTCCTTATAGATCCTGTCATATTGTATGCACAACAGATATGCTGCTGGACAGTGGTGTCGAACACTGTAACAATGCATCGTCAGTATATACTTCTGGTGTTGATAAGTGTTATCCTCATGATGAGGAATTATGTGTGCAGATGTCCCTTCTTTGTTTACTGTTGTGAGATAACAGAAAACAGAGGCACAAATGATTGGTTAAGAATGTTATCTGTCTACTAACAGTTAAACAAGCTAGGAAAATAATTTATCATTCTGCAACTCTATTTGGGAATTGGATGTATGTATCATACCTTCTGTGTAGCTGCAGAAATATATTATTTATTCTGAGGAAACTTTAAGGAAAGGTGTTGTCATTCTGAGGAAGTTGCTAAATATTGTTTTCTCCTATGTGACAAAATCAGTAATAGGAGATTATGCCATATGGTGATGCCAAATTACTTAAAGAAAAGCTGACATATCTGAATTTTAAACCAAACCTTTCCTTAAGGGTAATTGCATCTTGCATTTTGTTTAAAGACACAACTGGATTTCAAAAAATTTTTGTATTAATATAAAGCTTCTCAGGAATCTTTAGATGTGGCTTCTGATTCATTCTTTTTGCTTGTAGAATTGAAAGAATTTCTTCTCATGAGGAATGCTAGTCTATAACACAGTAAATGATGTATTTCTGTAACATAAGGCCTGGGTCAGATTCAGGGCTGTTTTTTTTTTTTTAAATATGAGTTTGGAATTTGGGTCTTAAACACATACCACATGTGAAGAATTAAAAAGATTAAAAATGGCTTTAAAGATTAAATGCTTTAGTACAACACATCCCATATTATGTATTAAAATTGTAAGTATATTTCCTATAAATATCATTGCCACTATGGCAAGAAGTCTTTCTGTCACTAACAGCTTCAACAAAGTTAGAAACTTTTGGCTCTGTGATGTGATTAAGGCTTCAGGAATGAGTTCCTGTCAGTCTTTTGAGCTTTACAGTTTACACCTGTGCAAAGGTAAACAGCAAAGGGCCGGGCTCCTGACAAGATTCTGCCCTAAAGTGAAGCATAATAGGACATGAGTAATTGCTTAACAGGGCATGAGAAATTCCTGGATGTGACAGATAACAAGGAGAACAAACCTACACGTAGCTCCATGAACAACTACTGGATCTCACAGTTGGTTAAGGGCAAGGTGTGCAAGAGACAAATGAGCCTCAAAAATAATCAGAGAGGAGCACAGGGGAGCCCTGGAGGAGCAGAGTCTTTTAAGGCCAGCAGTACCTAGGTAAAAATCAGTAAAACTGGTATCACAGAATCACAGAATGTAAGGGAATGTAAGGGACCTCGAAAGATCATCCAATCCAATCCCCCTGCCGCAGCAGGAACACCTAGATGAGGTTACACAGGAAGGCATCCAGGTGGGTTTTGAATGTCTCCAGAGAAGGAGACTCCACAACCTCCCTGGGCAGCCTGTTCCAGTGTTCTGTTACCCTCACTGTGAAGAAGTTTCCTCTCATATTTAAGTGGAACCTCCTGTGTTCCAGTTGGTAACCATTGCTCCTTGTCTTATCATTGGTTGTCACTGAGAAGAGCCTGGCTCCATCTTCCTGACACTCACCCTTTGTATATTTGTAAACATGAATGAGGTCACCCCTTAGTCTCCTCCAAGCTAAAGACACCCAGCTCCCTCAACCTTTCCTCGTAAGAGAGATGCTCCACTCCCTTCATCATCTTCATGACTCTGTGCTGGACTCTCTCAAGCAGTTTCCTGTCTGTCTTGAACTGAGGGACCCAGAACTGGACACAATAATCCAGATACAGCCTCAGCAGGGCAGAGTAGAGGGGGAGGAAAACCTCTCTGGACCTACTAACCACCCCCCTTCCAATACACCCCAGGATGCCACTGGCCTTCTTGGCCACAGGGGCACAGTGCTGGCTTATGGTCATCCTGCTGTCCACCAGGACCCCCAGGTCCCTTTCAATTACACTGCTCTCCAAAGGTAAGGATGAGATTCCCTGGGCAACCACATTAGAAACAGCAAATTTGGGTGTGATTGTAGCAAAGCTGATACAAATGAGGAAAACGTCATTAGGGGCATTCTGTTTATTGGGGAGGATATTAGGGTAGAAAAGGGAGGTATGAAGTATGTAAAAAGGATCATCAGGAAAAAGCATAATAAAGTACTAAAACGTTGTAAGCAGGAATAGGAGTACTTGCTGGGTAGCTCAGTGCTTGATCAACATATTTGGAGAAGAACTTTGAATCACACCAGTTGTTCTGACCGTACCATCTGAGTCAAATCTCCTTCTGTGGTCAGAAGGACAGGTTGCTTGCCTTCTCTGGTAAGGGAACATCCAACACACAGAGCAAGCATCCTGCTATTTTCACACTGACATTGGTGTCTGTTCCTGATCTAGTGGCATCAGCATGAGTTACAGAGGTTCAGAGGTACTAGACAGAGGTAGAATGGAGTCAAACACTCAAAAGTTTTTATGATCAGTATCACTGATTGTAACTAGGGATCTGTTCTCCTTACAGCTATGGACTTTTTATTAAGTTTTCACACCCAGGGATATATTATAGTTCTCTGTTTCCATATCACGGAAGCTTTTGGAAGGAGAGCAATCATGTTTAAATGATACAGAAAATGACCAATTAAAACCAGAAAGAACAAAATTAAGAGAGGTTTATTTTACTGGATTTTCACAGATGTAGCTGCTCATATACAAGCGTCTTGGGAGTACACGGAATTTGAAGACTTTATTGAATCACCACATATCTAAGGTCAGGCAAGAGCAGAAATATCTTTTGTGTTTATTACAGGTCAAGATGTTAACATCCATTGAGTATAGTCTAGTTCTACAGTTGTAAGAAAAATTAAATTTTGAAACACTATAAGAAGAAATGTGATCTTAAGGTCTCTGTATCAGAGGTAGATAACTATTGTAAAGGAAAGTCAGGAAGTTCAGCTAAAGTTACAGCAGATTATATAAATCATATAATTACTTTCTTCATTAGCTTTCTTATCACAATGTATTTCATCACTTTCCCATATTAAAGGTCACATAAGGTTTGAAATGTTTTCAATTCTAGCAAGTTTTACTCAATTCGTTAATGTGATCCTTTGCTATCTGTATTTTGTAGTATCTACAACTTTGAATCAGACAGTGCAAGGCAGGCACATCTATCACACAAGCTTATTAAGGCATTCATGAACAAATACTTTCTGATCATTGTAAGCATAAGTTAAGCTGTAGAAAACAAACAAACCAAAACAAAACCCAACTGTCCATATTTTGTCCATGCTAGCAATATTTTTTCAGAGTAGGTACATATGATTTGACTGGGACATCAGCAGTTGTTCCTCATGTGCCACATATACACCATGTGCAGTTCAGAGGGTTTATTTCAGAGTCATTTTGATTTGTTGCTCTGGACTGAATTTCCCCTCTGTGAATGTTGTTCAGAGCTCTTCAGTTCCTTTTCCACTGGGCACTGAACTGAAATTGGTGAGTACCTACAGTGGAGCTTTGGGTTTAGTTTTGTTTTAAATGGAATCTAGTTCACACACATAAAATGTCCTCTGTCAGCTGGACTGATAAACTATGGCAGGAAGATTCATGTCGAAACCATACTACTGCTCCAAAACAAAATGTTACAGACCCACAGATCATAGAAGACATCATATAACATCCCAACATACTTTTCTAGGGATATATGATCCCTCAAGAAAATGTCAAAAGTATAAGCATAGATGTGAAAAACATTGTAAATATTTATTTGCAACTTCATCAATACAATTATCTCAGATTTCTAGGTTGTGGTTTTGGGTAGGTTTTTTGGTTTGGTTTTTGCTGGTTTATCACAGTATCACAGTATCACAGTATGTTTGGGATTGGAAGGGACCTCAGAAGATCATCTAGTCCAATCCCCCTGCTGGAGCAGGAATGCCTAGGTGAGGTCACACAGGAACATGTCCAGGTGGGTTTTGAATGTCTCCAGAGAAGGAGACTTCACAACCTCCCTGGGCAGCCTGTTCCAGTGTTCTGTCACCCTTACTGAGAAGAAGTTTTTCCTCAAATTTAAGTGGAACCTCTTGTGTTCCAGCTTGATCCCATTACCCCTTGTCCTATCATTGTTTGCCACTGAGAAGAGCCTGGCTCCATCCTCGTGGCACTCATCCTTTATATATTTATAAACATTAATAAGGTCACCCCTCAGTCTCCTCCAAACTAAAGAGACCCAGCTCCCTCAGCCTTTCCTCATAAGGGAGGTGCTCCACTCCCTTAATCATCTTTGTTGCCCTACGCTGGACCCTCTCCAGCAGTTCTCTGTCCTTCTTGAACTGAGGGGACCAGAACTGGATACAATATTCCAGATGTGGTCTCACCAGGGCGGAGTAGAGGGGAAGGAGGACCTCTCTCGATCTACTAACCACCCCCCTTCTAAGACACCCCAGGATGCCATTGCCTTCCTGGCCACAAGGGCACAGTGCTGGTTCATGGTCATCCTGTTGTCCACTAGGACCCCCACGTCCCTTTCCCCTACACTGCTCTCTAATATGTAATTTCCCAACCTATACTGGAACCTGGAGTTGTTCCTGCCCAGCTGCAGGACTCTATACTTTCCCTTGTTAAATTTCATTAGGTTATTCCCCGCCCAAATCTCCAGCCTGTCCAGGTCTCGCTGGATGGCAGCACAGCCTTCTGGCGTGTCAGCCACTCCTCCCAGCTTCGTGTCATCAGCAAACTTGCTGATAGTACACTCTATTCCCTTGTCTAAATCATTAATGAATATATTGAATAATACTGGTCCCAGTACTGACCCCTGAGGCACTCCACTAGATACTGACCTCCAACTAGACTCCGCACCATTGACTACCACTCTCTGGCTTCTCTCCTTAAGTCAGTTTGCAACCCACCTCACTACTCTATTGTCTAGACCACACCTCCTCAACTTAGCTGTGAAGATGCTGTGGGAGACTGTGTCAAAGGCTTTACTGAAGTCAAGGTAGACCACATCCACCACTCTGCCATCATCCATCCACCTTGTTACATTCTCATAAAAGGCTATGAGGTTGGTCAAGCATGACTTGGTAAAGCCATGCTGACTGCTCCTAATAACCCTCTTATCCTTGATGTGCCTTGAGATGGCACCAAGGATAAGCTGTTCCATTACTTTCCCAGGGACAGAGGTGAGACTGACTGGTCTATAATTACCTGGGTCCTCCTTCTTGCCCTTTTTGAAGACTGGAGTGACATTTGCTTTCCTCCAATCCTCGGGCACCTCTCCTGTTTCCCAAGACTTGGCAAAGATGATGGAGAGCGGTCCAGCAATGACTTCTGCCAGCTCCCTCAGCACCTGCGGATGCATCCCATCTGGACCCATGGATTTATGGATGTCCAGACTATTTAATTGCTCCCTAACCCAGTCCTCATCGACTAAAGCAAACTCCTCCATTGACCTGGCTTTATCCGGGGTCTCAGGGGTACTGAGCTTCCCAGGACAGCCTCCGGCAGAGTAGACAGAGACAAAGAAGGCATTCAGTAATTCTGCCTTCTCTGTATCTTCTGCCACCAGGGCATCCATCCCATTCATCAGTGGGCCTACATTGCCTCTGGTATTAGTTTTATCTGCTATGTATTTGAAAAAGTTCTTTTGGCTGTCCTTGACCCCTCTTGCCAGCTGTAATTCTAAGGAGGCCTTGGCTATCCTAGCTGCCTTCCTACATCCTCTAACAGCAGCCTTATATTCTTCCCAAGTGGCCAGCCCCTGCTTCCATGACCTATAAACTCTCCTCTTCTGCTTGAGCATACCCAACAGATCCCTATTCAATCACACAGGCCTCCTGGCTCCCTTCTTTGACTTCCTACGTGTGGGAATGCTCTAATCCTGAGGGTGGAAGAAGCGATTTCTGAATGCAATCCAGCTCTCTTGGGCCCCTTTTCCTTCAAGCAGTCTTGCCCATGGGATTTCCCCCAGCAATTTATTTTTTTTTTTGTTTTCTTTTTCCTAATTATATACAAGGTTTCATATTATTCATTTTAATCTTATTTATACAGCATTTATATAATTTATATTATTTTTCTTAGAAAGCTTTTTTTTTTCATAATTGGAGAAAGATTAGTTAGAAAATTACCAGGTAGTACTGGGCAAAAGAAGCAGGCAACTCCCTCCTCCCACTGCAATCTAGTTATATCATTTAAATGCAGAAAAAAAAAATAGTAATACTGTGATTACAACATTTAATATCAAGCATAATGCTGGCAATCAGCTAGTGTTTCTCCTGTGTTTATGTCATTCTCTTTGAATGGTGGTTGTTGACATTTCAGTAACAAGTCCTATTAGATAAATTTGTTGTATCCTATGCTAATTCATTAATCAATTTATAAATGCCACTTAGCCCGTATTTATCTCATTAACACAGAAAGCTTATACACTATGGGTTAAATCTTGTGACACTAGTTCAAATCTGCAGTAATCCCATTTATTAAAACGATATTTAACTTAGATTATAATTGAAAACTGACAGAATTTCTTTGCCATTTCTTAGATTAAAAACATGAAGAACACTAGGTTTATGACTGGGAGTTCCTCTGTATCATTGTGAAAGAGATTAGATTCAGGATTCTTCTACACTCTTTCTAGTCTTATGATCTTAGATGCTTGACTCTATAATTAGGGGATTTCAAAAGAGAATGTGAAAAGTGTTTCCTCCTGTAGCACTTTGATTTTCTGTAGCCGTGCAATTCAAGGGTACTTTATGAAAATAAACATGAGTTAACGTGGTCCTCAGTTGACTCTCTCTCTGAACAAATTCCATGTAAATCCTTAATCAATGAATACTTTGCATTTACCTCAATGAAAACCATTTATTTTCTTCCAGGACATAATAGGGCATTAGTTGATTGAACTGATTGCTGTTGGTTTTAAAAAGTAACCTTAGCATATTAAGGTTTACCTGAAATTAAACCTAACACAAAACAAGTTTAAAATGTTTGATTCATTTGTGTTTGTTTCTTAAGATACAATATTTTTAGCAATTTTCCCTAAGCCTTTCTAAGTTTAAATAATAAACCATTTAAAAATACATAAATAAAATCTCATAGCTTTCAGAGAACAATTACCTGTTCAGGAAGCTATTGGTAATCAAAACTTGGTTTCCCATACTAAATAGTTTATGCTTTTATCCTCAGTTCTGTGTACCTGAGAAGCCATTTAAAATCATTCATGAGTCATTTATTTTTCTTCATATTAAAAATGAAAGCTGTTTTTACACAACTACTGCAACAAGTCATCCATTCTACAATCTACAATCTGCTATAGAACTGCTACACCAAAGTACTGATGGAACTTTTTTCTTCCCGTATCCTTGGCAATTTTCTGTCATTTGCCATCAAGTCCTTTTCTCATATTTAGTCAACAGTTTAGTACAACTGACTAGATCAAGTGTTCATTCTCTGTTTCTTCCCTGCGCACTACTTTCTTCTCTTACTTATTCTCATACCTGCATATTTCTCTTGGTTATGGTCATTAACTGCAAAATCATTGGTTTTATTTGTTCCTTTGCTGTCAGAAAGATTCTTAAAAATCATTGTAGCCTCCTCAGTGGTTCAAGCAGTTTACTCTGAAGCATTTTTACCAACACAACTAATTGGCATGTATTCTTTGACGGTAAATTTAAAAACACATTAAAAATGACTAAAAGTTTCACAGACTGATTTCTGAGTAAAAAAAAAAAAAAAGGTAATATTAAGTTTTGTTAAAAAGCATTTTTTTGGTTTTTTGGTTTTTTTTCCAGTTTCCCTTCATTATCCTTTTTTAATAGCACAATTTCAACTGTGGAAAATAAGAAAGAAAGAAGGAAAAAAAAAAAAAACACACAAAAAAATGAAATTAAGGAAAGAATAATAATTAAACAAAATGTATTACTGTTATACCTCTTATTTCAATTTGAAATTTCCATGTCAAAAGTAGATACTCATGCAAGATAAATTTGTCAAATTTGAACAGCATCATTATGCACTTCAAGTGGGACCACTTTTCATATTCCCCTTTTTTATTTATAGCCAAAGCTATGGAATCAGAAAAGGAAGGTATCTCATTTTAAACGTCTGATTGTAGCAAAGTTATAATTTATTACCAATTTATTAAATATAGTCCTGATTATAAGAAAGACACTTTGAAGAAAAGCAGTTAGTATCACAGTAAAAGCAGTAGTATTTCCCAAGAACAAAGCACAAGGAAGGAAATGAACAAACAGAGGCTTTCATTCTTCTCAAGATGAGAACAGGAGTTTGACAGGCCATCGTGCAAGCAGACAGGAAAAGCATACAGAGGAGAATGGCATCATCCTCTCAGCTGGAACTGCTAAAAAGATGTCTTGGAGTGACACAGCATGACTGCAGAGCTTAAACTGTCTATTTGGACTGCCTAAGACAAAACAGAAAGCTGAAAAAAATGTTTCTTCCCCATAACTGATACTCAAACCATGCCTTTTGACCAGATTATATTAAAACAAGATTACTAGCTTGGGTATGTCAGAAATCTGGTTTTGCACAAAGGCTTTGTACCAGATGTGTGGTTAACTAAAAGACTTATTCTTAAAAAGCAGGCTCTAAGACCTATTTTTCAGTTTCAGCTTCTTATTAAAACCAGTCTTAACTTGTAACCTTAGTAACTGTTATTTCTGCCCCCCCTCCCCCTTTTTTTTTTCACAAATCTTTTTCAAAGACTGAGTTTTCTTTCTCCTAGGTATGTGTAAAAATTTTTGGCTCTTCCAGCTAGAGCCTTTTTCACCAGGCTTTCACATGGGGGAAATTTCACTTTGGAAAATATATGTTATTTCTGCTTCGTCAGGCTGAGAAACAGATTGACTTGACAGAAACCCATTCTATATTACTGAAGAGCCATCAGTGTGGAGGCAAATATTCAAAACAAAATAAAAATATGACAGACTCTGGTCTTGATATCAATTTCTGATAGTCAGTAACCTTATACACTAAGGTTGTAGAAGGTGTTCAGACTCGTTTAACACTTGCAGAGATGTTTTACTTTGGAAAATACACATTTGAAAACAAACAAACAAATTAATTTCAAACTTTTAATTATTTTTTCCCCAAAACCTTATTTACGATAAACTACTATCAAACCTGTCAACCTCTGGCAAACTTTTAATCGTTTTTCATAATTCAGTAACTATTTAGGAAATATTAACAAAGGATAATGAAGTAACTGTTTATCATTACCATAACAGTAATGCAGATGAATAAGTAACTACTGAATTCTAGTCTTTTTTAGATATCAGTTAACACTTAAGCAGTTTTCCTAAACCACAGTTCTGGAGATAAGCAAGCAGCATGCTTAGGAAACTTCAATATGCTAGATGAATTTCAAAATGAGGATTCTTAAATGATTTAGATGCTTCAACTAGGGCTAAAGCTGTATGGAAAACTACTTTGATGACAAACTCTGCATCTTATGTACCTAAGTCCTCTGATGAACTTAATACCTAATCTAGAAATATCTAAGATGGATTTGTTCACTAAGTAACGATTTGAAAGGAATAAATTATTCAGTTGAATAAAATGTTGATTTGTGTAAAATTGATTATCATGTGTCAGGTAAAGTTATATCCATATATGAAGGACAAGCATCATGCATTATTTATCATTCAGTTTTCACTGAATAAAAAATACATCTTTTCTAATGAAAATAAGATTTCAAAGAAATACAGGTTGCTACACATTTCAGGTAATATAGACAAGAATTCCTGCAGGGTTTTTTTAAATAGGATCTTGGAATTTAAAGGGATCGCACTTCCAATGTTAAACAAGAATTAAAAATATCATAGCATCATAGAATGATAGTTTATGTTGGAAGAGACCTTTGAGGACCATTTAGTCCAACACTCCTGCGATGAGCAGGGACATCTTCAGCTAGATCAGGTTGCTCAGAACCCCATCCAAGGTGGCCTTGAATGTTTCCAAAGACAGAGCATCTGCCATCTCTCCTGGCAACCTGTTCCACTATTTTGCGACCATTATTGTAAAAAATTTCTTCCTTATGTCTAGCCTGAATCTCCCCTCTTTTGACTTAAAAGCATTACCCCTTGTCCTGTCATAACAGGCCTTGCTAAAAAGTCTGTTCCCATCTTTCTTATAGGCCCCTTTTAAGTCCTGAAAGGCCCAATGAGGTCTCCCTGGAGCCTTTTCCTCTCCAGGCTGAACAACCTCAACTCTCTCAGCTTGTCATAATAGGAAAGGTGTTCCTTCCCTCTGATCATTTTTGTGGCCCTGCCCTAGACCTGCTCCAATACATGCATGTCTTCTTGTACATAGGGCTCCAGAGGTGGATTCAGCACTCCAGGTGGGATCTCACCAGAGTGAAATAGAGGGGCAGAATTACATCCCTTGACCTGCTGGCCATGTTCCTTTTGATGTAAATCGAGTTAGTCTTTGCTTTCTGGTCTGCAAGTACACACTGCTGGCTCATGTCCAGTCTTTCATTAATTTACATTTCTGAAACAGACAATTTTTATTCTTTTAATCAGTTCAAATGAAACACATTTCTCCAATGTCAAAAATACAGTTTGATTTTTTTTTCCAAATACTTGACAGTAATGCTTTGTTGTCATAAATATGCATGCAAGAACACTACTGTTATTATGATTTTATTAGGAGATAATATTAATATTAGGTGGGCAATGTAGGTTAGGTGTGGTAGCAATAGCATCTATAGAAGAGTAAGCTTTGTTTCCGAAATGAGGGCTTTCTTCTCCACCCAAGTAAGCTCTCCATGGTTATATTTTAGATATAGAATTATTATTTAAAATTTTGAGTCAAAGCTAACCTAAAATTACATACAAAGTGAAACCGATAAATGTTATAAGTGTCACCTGACATGACTTGTTATGTGCCTAACATCTTTGATTAATAATTTTGTTGAAGTTGAGTATATCCAATAATGCTGTCAAATATACCACTATACAAGATTTTGCATCCAAAAAAGGAAGTTATGGAATGGAGTTATCAAATGAAATATTAGAGTAAGGGTGTTAATAACAACAAAGCTTTATAGGGGAAACATAAATTATAATGACAACTGTTTGGAGATGGTTCCTGCAAAACTGACAATGGCTTCTACTAGTTGCAAGTTAACACTATCTTAAAGTCTGTTTGAAAGGACAAGTTATTAATTTTCCACACATGAGTCTTCCAGTTATGATGGCAAAATAGAACTGAGGTCGTTGTATTAAAAATAGGCATATCTGCTGGAAAATAATAACTTTAAAGACATACCTTCATAGCCCTTTGAATCTATGCTCTTTAGAACCACTTTTAGTATGCATACATAGCTTCACAACCAATATATTAGTCCATGTGTCAGTCCATAACACCTTTCAAATGTCAAAAGTTTAGAAGTAAAAAGGGATAATCAAATTCTTCCTTATGTTGATTAACACTTCTCATCAAATGCACTAAAGTGGCTTTTAATCTGTATTCTATTTGAGAGGTTAAAGAAGTGAGTAAGTTATCTTTCTTTTAATACAGAGCAAGAAGATAACCATGGTTCCAACACGTGATTTAGCATGATTTTTGACAACGCATTGCCTCCATATTCTAAGTCATCTTCCTTATGTCTCCCTTCCGTTAGCATGAGAAGTATTTGATATGCTGAAAAAGTTATGTATAATCAGTGATTAAAAGCATTTATTTAAAAGAAAAAAAAAATGAAATAATGTGAAATTCAGTTACAATATGTAATGAGTTCCCTTTGAAACAGAATGAGACAACAGTCCCTCCCACACCTACTTTTCTTCCTTTTGGCAAACTTTACAAAAAAATGTGCAGAAGGTTACTTTTGCTTATAGATAAATTTGTAAAACTATGTTCAGTTGTAGTGACCTCTTTCATTTAAAAAAAAAAAAATATATATATATTTATATAGCTTTCCCTTGAAGTACAACTCTTTTTTTTTTTTTTTTTTTTTTTTTTTTGTGCCCAGAACTCAGTTTATTACTTCATCTGATGAGCTATGTCCAGGAGCTCCTCTTACAATTTTATTGTATTATTCATGTATAAACCTAAGCTGAATTTTAATGTTTATACATTATATGAAGAACATGTGCCACAGTCTGCCGATGCTGAAGTGCAGAAAGCAATATGAAGGAAAGATCAGTGACACAGGACAAAGAATATGCTGATGCAGGAAACTAATTATTATGGAATTAATTCCTTTGGTGTAAAAACTGCCTGGATACTTGCTTATGGTACTCGTACACAGATATTTCTACTGAAGTCACAAGAGCAAATTCTGAACAGAGGGGTATTGCAAGAGCAAGAATTTGCCTGAATTTTATTTGAGGCAGGAATTTGGTGTTTGAGTTAGGATACTTAACCAGGCTGTCTCTTTCTCAACACTACCTAACCTTAAGGGATTTAAAACTGTATCTTTCTGCTGAGGCTTAAAGTTCCTTAAACATTTAATGTTATGATTCTGATCATGTTCAGAAGCATCTAGTTTGGGAGAATGTAGGGAAGGTGGTGATACATGTCCCTCCTAAAGTGCATGACATACTCAGGCAGACAGTTACCCTGCTAAGTTCTGAGAGGAGCCCAGCCATGCCCAGATAAAATTAGATTATTAATGTCAAATCCTAGTTCTCTTTATCCCATTGTTTTAACAACTAGGATATTCTGTATTTTTCACAGAAGTATAAGATTTCTCCATGAGCCAGTGAGAAACCAATACTAAAAACTTCAAGTGTTTTCCTTGCAAAATGAATTATTTTTTTTTATTTTCCCTGAGCAAGTCCTAGATCAGCATCTGACAGTAGAAGAACATCCTGATTTTTCCTGGAACAAAACTGATAGTTGCTTAGTAAGTCCTCTGTAAGAATACCAATTTGGGAATGAAAGAGGGAAATTGAGTTTTGAAGAATCTCTGCTTGAACCTTCTCTCCTTTGCATTAATGAATTAGTTAAGACTATTCCCCTTCATAGTTCTTTTCTTCTTTTACAAAAACATCTAAAATTATTTTTAACAGCTTTGCAGTTTGTTTACAGGCTGAAAGGCAGCCAAAATTAATTAGCTGTAATGAAAACCTAACTCCAGCTTGTAAAATATTATAAAATTGTTCAAAAGTTCCTATGCAAACTTATCAAGTTATCTGTGATGTATTATCAATAAACCACACTTTTAAAACAATAGTCAATTTAAGCATTTTTTTTCTGAGTTAGCAATAGAAAAACATTTATCCTTCATGCAGGTTTTATTATGACAGCTCTGCACTAAGACAGAATAGAGGTGATACTGGAAATGCCATCTAATATTGCAGAATGAGATGTTTCTACCATTGTTGAAAGATTAGACTAGCAAAGAAGAATTGTGATTTTGATGTGTGGCTGAACATGTTTATATTGACACAAATTTCAATGGACTTCTGAAGATAATTGATAAAGATCACAGTTTATACTGGTTTGATGTAGTTTTTCCTGTTTTCTATTAACTCCAAGAATACATAGATTAAGAACATGGGCACAGTAAGAAGAGTAGTTTTCTAACATTATCTTCCCTTTTAAAATATATAACGGTTTTTTAAAAAAATCTTAAGATTTTTACAGATTAATAATAGTTTACTATGCTAAATTTAAGTTAGATTTTAATTCCTGCACATCAGTTAGGAGAAAAAAAAAAAAATGTTAGGAAAGCAGGATTTAGTGAGAGAATGTGGAAGGATGTTGTGGAAGCATTTGAGTTACATGTTCCCATAACTGATTAAATGTTACTGAGGTGGTTTCTTGTTTTGTTTTGTTGTTGTACCAGTATGAAATGAGAGATTTATAGTAAGTAAAGTTTTGTGGGAATGGAAAAATCTGCCTCTGGAGTACAACTTGGGGAGGGAACTACGAACAGTTTGGAGAACCCACCTAAATGAAAATCTTTTAGTTCTGTTTAATGTCTAAGATTTGCCAAACCCAATGAACCCAGTAAACAAACAAAAATGAAACAACGTAAACAGTGAAAAATAGTGGCTTATGTGATGTACAATTAGATGCATCACAGAGGATGTCTTCTTTCAAGGAGCAACATTTATAAATCAGATTCTTGGGTGGAAATACAGATTTATGGTAATAAGGAAATCCCAATTACATTTCTGGAACAGAGAAATATGCCTCAAGGAATGGTGTCTTCTCCTAGCAATATGTGTTATTCTCAAGCTGCATGAGACAATACCTAACATATTGAACATACTGATGACATTTATTGTTTACCGATTTCCAGTATCTAAGAATGTTGTGAGTCATGACTAATAGCTGATATCAATGTTCGGTGGTCTGTTCTTTGTGAATAATTTCCTTTTTAACATAAAAAAATTTTATGTTAAATGTGGATGAATTTTAAATATTTTTCCAAAGTCTGGAATCTGAGTCCCTGAGCTGAGATACTTTGATTCTCCCATAAATTGTAATGCTGGATTTTAGTGTCTCTTGCCTTTAGTTCTTCATATACACAAGCATGTTCTTTCTTCTGATTCAAGACAATTCCTGCTAGCATTTTTTTCCTCTACAAAAGAAAATATCTAAGTCAATGCATCAGAAAAAATACTATATATATAAATGCCTATGGAAATTATTTAAAACAACAAAGAAGTATTTCACTAAAATCATTCAGAGGAGTAACAGAAATTCAGACTCAGTATGACTAGTGTGTGGACAAAGCAGTGTTAAGACTGAATTGGTCCTCAGAGAACATACAAATGATTCATCCTATCCTATTAGATGTTGTCTAGTCTAGATTTTAAAAATATCACTAACATGCACTACTAATGCCTTAAAAGCTCTATTATTTTGGAAAAAAAAAAAAAAAAAAAAATGAACCACGTGTTCTGTCCAGTGCCATTATATATAAACTTCTTACAAAACAAAAATCTCTTACACATAATCTTTGAGGATAGTGTGTATTTGTCAAGGGTTTAGATTGCAGGGTGACAATAAAACCCTGGCAGATGTATTTTTAACCCCCTCTCCCCCCCACTTCCCCCTTTTTGCCCCTCCCTCTCCCCCCTTCCCACTCAGGACAAGCAGTCAGGAGGGAAAGAAGGACAGAGAGAAGAGAGTTGGAAAAATTAACAATGTTTTACTAATGCTACTAATAAGAATAGAGAAAATAATACAAAATATACAAAACCAATCTTGAAAGTCTCAGCAACTGCAGAGCCGGCACCCGAAGTCCTGGATTAGACTCTGCAGCCAACCGGAGCTGGTTTTAGTCTCTCACTAGGCCTCAGTTCGCAGGGATGACTAGCAAGGTCCTCTCCTAATGTCGACCATAGGGAAAAGGCAAAAAGGCAAAACGAGATCCTCGTGATCTCCCACTTTTATATGAAGTATTCAAATGAATGGAATGTTATACACAGTTGGTCAGTTTCTTGGTCATCGGTTTCTCGTTGCCCCTCTCGCGAGATGTCCATCCATACTTATCAATAAGTTTGCATTCCATTGCTAGGTTTACCAAAACATGTGTCTGGTTCTCCAGGAAAATGCAGTTAATATGAAGGCTTTAGCTGACAGGCAAATTCACTAAAAGAGAAATTTGTTTTTAACAAAACCAGGACAGTATTCCACCTGATTCTCAGCTTATCTCTAATTAACATTGCTGTACATGCCAATATAGACAAAAGCAAGAAAATTTTCATTTCCAGTTCATCCAGACACATATTTTTAAAATAGTTTTAAATATGGACAGTGTTACAAGGTTATTTCTATACTTTTTTCTTACCTTCACTGACAAGAGTAAAATAGATAGTACAAGTTCATCTTACCATAATAAAGCTGTAAACTGAGATATGGTTATGGTGACACATCTTTTTTAAAATATGTATAAAATGCCAAATTATATGATTAAAGATTATGACATTTTGAAATATCACTTTATGTCTTAGGAATCGCGTTTTTACAAAGTATTTAAAACGAAACTTTGATTTCACTCCCAATTCTAATTCAGTGATATTATGAAATTTTAGTTTGATCCAGACAGATTTTTTTGAATAGTTGTTTATTCATTTCCAGTATTGATTGTTCATAACCATATAATATTTCAAACATTTTTAGTAAGAAATCTAGTCTGTCTGACTTCTGATATTTTTGGAAAAAATTTAAAATCTCTGTCCATGTTTTTTTTTCTTAAAATGTTACACATTTTATTACTTAATGTCCCATATGATACCTTTAGAATTTCCAAACTAAAACCAGAAAGGAAAATCTTCAAACTGCGTTTTGCTTTTCACCTTTCTTATAAGCCAAATGAAAGTATTGCTAGAGGCTCATTTCAGCCTTAGATGTGTTTTGCCAACTAGTAACTGAATCACATTTCCAAATATTCAACAGTCATATGCATTTAATTACTATAGCTGCAAAATTTATGTTTAGACAAAATCTCCATAATTCTTACTGGGATGTTTTGAAGACCATGTAGACTGTGAGTTATGGGATAGGATTTTTAACAGCACTAATTTTCCACTTATGACTTGCAAGAGATGGATAGTAAAGCCATATGATTAGTTTATATAGATAACTTAAATAGTTGTAGACATAGTTGCATTTGTTTACTTATTAACAGTTGTAAATGTACTACACTTTAATATTTGTTCTCTGGGATCTGAAAATTCTTTATTTTATGCACTAGAAGCTAGTATGGAAGGAGACTCTAGCAGAAAAGGTGATTAAGGGGCGACGATGTACTGTTTATTTAACTATTATTTTTTGAGGGCTGAACCAAAAATTAAAATAAATACTAGAATGGTGGCTTATGTATAAGATCTAGCCTAATTCCTTTGGGACAATTCTAATTTGTTTTCAACATTCAGAATTTTGTGCAGGACAAATTACTTTTTCATCAGAAAAAGATATTTTTGCAGTAGTAGATTTGGAATGCATGGCCCTTTCTCCCACCCCAGTATTAATGAGATATAGTAGAGAGTTCAAGGCATGATGTGCTGAACAGCATAGTAAAACTATTGATTAAGTTTACCACAGTCTGTAAATATCTTGGTGTAGTGAAGCTTTTCAATAGTATTCCTGCTGCCTGATTTGTAACACTGAGAGTCACAAGTAATCCTTTCTGTCTTTCTGAAATGATACTCTTGTGGCAGACAGGCAAATAGCTTTAGTGTATTTTGTCAAGGTCAGTGGAAAAAGTAACTGCCAGAGTGTTAGTGAGGATTTCTTGCTGAGATGCCTTTTGGCACTGGTGGTTGCTGAAGGGATTCATGCTTGCCTGTACTTCATTTCAGCTGCTAATACTGATTTGACAGCTCTTGACCTGTGGGTAATATGTGGTCCATCATCTTCCTACTTTTCTTAGTCAATTTCTATGCTGTTTTCCTTTTTTTTTTTTTTTTTTTTTTTGACAGTATAGCCTTCTATCAAATATCATGTTTCAATGGTAACAGAATATTGCTGTATGACAGATATCTTTTCACATATTTTACACCAGCTGTATTTGAAACCCTTCTAGCTTGTCAACAAGATAAAAATGAATCTTTTTTTATTGTGATTTTGCTAGAAAATGCCAATAAGACAAAATTAAAACTTCACTGGTTGATGTTAGTTTTCAAACTCTTTGGACATAAATAATTAAAAAAAAAAAAAAGGTAGGAATTGATATTTAGATACTTAGTTCAAAAATTGGGTTTGATTTAAAACTTTAATTTGAGAAAATTGTAAGAAACACTTAACACTGGAAATCCTCCTTCTCAAATTTAGCATATGCATACTCAGCACTTACAGAAATGCATATTTCAATACAATATGTACACACTCCTGTCAGTACTAAATTCATACTAGGCCACAGGAGCCTGAGGTTAGGGGAGCTAATAGGTTCATCTCATCAGCTTTGTATATTTGCATTTAAGCCATGTATACCTTCATTTGAGTGACACAATCTCAGTCAAGGTCAAATGAAAAATAGACAATGTATGGGCTGAGAGTTCCAATTTATTTTAAATATACTCTTTCATTATTATCAGGGATGGTCACTGCCATATCAACTCGATCGTTATTATTTATAGAATTTAAGAGCTAGAGATTAGGCACCCAGATCACATGTAGTTTTCTACTTTGTAACGCCTAACCTTAGTGTCCAAATTACAGAATGGTTTGAGTTGGAAGGGACCTTTAAAGATCATCTAGTTCAGCCCCCCTGACATGGTCAAAGACACCTTTCCCTAGGTCAAACTGCTCAAGCTCTGTCCAGCTTCACTCTGAATACTTCCAACAACGGAGCGTCTACCACCTCTCTGGACAACCTGTGTTGTGTTCATTACCTTCAATGTAAAAAAATTTCTTCCTTATAACTACTCTAAATCTGCCCCCATTTAGTTTAAAACCATTACCCCTTGAGTTATCACTACAGGCCTTACTAAAGCCCTGTCCCCATCTTTCTTATAAACCCACTTTAAGTATTGAAAGCCTGCAATAAGGTCTCCGCAAAGCCATCTCTTCTCTAGATAAAACACCCCAACTCTCTCAGCCTGTCCTCATAGGAGAGGTATTCCATCTCTCTGATCATCTTGGTGACCCTCCTCTGGATCGTCTCCAACAGGTCCATATCTTTCTTCTACTGGGACCTCCAGAGTTGGACCCTACTCCAGACAGAGTCTCATCAGAGCAGAGCAGAGGAGCAGAATCATCTCCCTTAACCCGCTGGCCATGCTCCTTTTGATGCAGCCCAAGATACAATTGGCCTTCTGGGCTGCAAGCACTCATTGCCAGCTCACATTCAATCTTTCATCCACCAGCACTCTTAAGTTCTTCTCTGCAGTACTCTCCAATTCTCTCTCAATCCTTTCATCCCCTAGTTTGTATTGATACTGATTGTCACCCCAAACTGAGTGCAAGACCTTGCACTTGGCCTTGTTGAATCTCATGAGGTTCTCACAGGCCCATTTTTCACACCTGTCAGGGCCCTTCTGGATGCCACCCCTTCCCTCTAGCAAATCAGCTGCACCAGTAAGCTTGGTGTCATCTCCAAGCTTGCATTCAAACCTACCATCTATATTATTAAGTCAGGCGACAGACCCCTGAGTGACACCACATGTTACCGATGTTCATTTGCACATTGAGCTGTAGACTGCAACACTTTTGATGCAGCCAACCAGCCATTTGACTACCCATCAAACAGTCCATCTATCAAACCAATAACCCTTCAATTTAGCAGCAAAAATACTGTTTGGGACTGCATCAAAGGCCTTACAGAAAACCAGGTACATGATATCCATAGCTCTTCCCTTCTCCCCTGATGCAGTCACTCCATCATGGAAGAACACTAGATCACTCAGGCAACTCTAGAACTCAGTCTTATTCTTAAAGTAATGATAATTTGAATTCCACATCATGACTGAGTGCTCAATACAGGTATAAGATAGGAATGAGCACTTGAGAACAGTCTAAGATACAACCCAACAGTGAGACAACATTTGTCTTGAATAGTATTCTGGCAAAGGTACTGGTAAGAGTAATTAACACTACCTGAATAAAAATTCAATGGTTATGAGATGGGAGAAAAAAAAAAAAAAAGAAAGAAAAAAAGACTCGCTTCCCTCTTCTTTCTTAGTTGTTCTTACACTGAACCCTTATCTGTAAAACATGACACCTCAATTTAATGTCCATCTGTACTGGAGACAATATTCTTCTTCGGCGAAAAATACTTAAAGTTTCTTTCTTTAATTGCTTTATTTCTTCTTGTAACAAATATACCAAGGTAAATTATATATTATCTCAGGTATTTTTCTGTCTGAGATAATATATAACAGAATATTCTCTGTCTCCTCTAATTCTCAGGATTTGTGGCCAATAAGAGGAATACAAAAGAGAGCAGAGGCCTTCTCATACAAGTTCAGAAGAATCTGTTATTTCTCTCTGCACAGCAAAGAAATAGTTGGAGAAGAGGTAGCCAATCTGAGGAATTATAGTTTATTTGTTTGTTTTCTGAAAAAAAAATAAATTTATATACCAAGCGCAAACCATTTCAAATCACTTTGTATAATACGGATTTTCCACATAGTGACTCACTTTTTTTTTTTTTTTTTTTTTTTTAAAGTTTATTTTATGAGTTTGATAAAAATACAGGAAAAAATATTTCTTTTCCAGAAATACAGATAGAAGAACTTTGTCTCCAAAGTAAAAGTGTTATGTTTTTATTTTCCATGTGCATAGAGATATTTGATTTTAAAACATCTAAAGATACAATTTATGTGCAAATATAAAAGTGCATGTAGAAGTTACACACCTACACTACTTCCATACAGTGTCAATGGACAAGAAGAAAAACTGCTTTATTTCCTTCTTCTCTGATAAAATATTACACAAATTGAGAAGGAATTGAATTATAAGTAATGAAAGCTTATTTCATATAAGCAATATAATTTTATCCAAGTCATTGATGTTGTGAGATATATATATTTAAGGAAAAAAAAAAAAAAAAAGTTAGCTAGACATTGAGAAAATTTATTCCCAATATATGTTTCTTTTATACTCATATACTTATTTAACAGTTCTGTAAATCAGTTATTTGTCAATTGGTGGACAACTATAAGTTGAATTACTTCAATGCTATCTTGTTTGCATGAAGACTCTCTAATAATAATTAATGGAGCTTTAATCAAGTACAAGTTAAGACTCAAAATATGCCAACAACAGAAACTGAAGGACTGGAATATTCCTCTGGAAATGCAAACAGCAATTTTCTGTTTCTAAATTGAAAAAATATCATGTGTTTGCTATTAGAAGTCAATATTATGTAAGAATAACATACAGTTCGGAATATTTTTGGAGCTTGATATGTGTCATATAGCATTTCTACTGAATGGATGGAGTGAAAAGCGGGGGGGGGGGGGGCAGAAAGAGAATAAAGGAACATTATGTAGAAGGAGAAGAAATGAAAACAGACTGGATAAAGAAACTTTCATATGTTATAGTTCTTTATACTTATGTTATCACACAGAATATAAAGTGTTTTCTGATATAAAAATAAATACTTCACTTGGCTACTGGGGTGCTCCTTAACAGAATGCAGATTTTTCTGTTTCCACCAACTGCCACTCCTTCCTTCATGGGGTTTTAATGAATCATTATAATGACTGTAATCATTGCTTCTTTATGAAGAATGTTATTTAGATTTGAATATACTGCTACTTTAAAAAACAAAACAGAACAGAACAAACCAAAACAAAACAAAAAAACAACTGGCAGGAAATGTTTCACGCTGAAGGAAATATTTGGAGACATATTATGGGTGTGGTTACATTAACATACAAAGTTAAAGTGAACAACATCATTATACTGGTGATATGTACATTTTGAATATATTCTTTTGATGCTTCCTTAACCTCAAAATGATCTGTTTGCTTTCTGGTTCCAATTCATGCTTTATCCTGAGTCACTTTAGGCAACACTTCTATTCAAAACTGACTAAACTTTTTAAATCTATTCAATTTATTTCTGTAGTCATTTTTTCCTTGATTTTACTGGTTCCAACTCTCCAGAGCAACTTTGTTATCAGAAGGAAATCCTAATAAACAGTTTCTCAGGTAATCCAATTTAGAAATATACTTTCCACAAAACAGTTATTCAAGATACTTTAAAAAGCTTGAGGAGTAGGAATGCAATTTAAATAATATTGACATAATTCTTCTCCTTATATGGTTCTATGTGATCTATAGAAGTACTATTTTAAATTTGCCCCTGACTTTAATATCATCAAGAAGCAGTCAATGAAAAAAAAAAAAAAAAAATATTTTGCTGGCCTCATATAAGCAATAGAGGGTTTTCCCAGGATTTCAGAGGAACATTGAGTTCAGGCACCTAAATCAAGTGAACAGATCCTCTAGAATTACATGAAAGTATTTATCATCTCTTTCCACCATTTGGGATATTTAAGAAATTACTTTGGGAAGATTTATTCTGTTTGGACTGAAAAGCTTCTCACAAGTTAGGGAGAACTCAGGTAGAATGTATTTCCAGCAATCATCTCCAAAGCTTTAGACTTGGAAACTAAAGCATTTCCTATCTTGCTTTGCCTTAAAAGCAGGAAATGACAAACTAGTTCTTTCTCAGTAAGATCAGAAGAAAGACTAAGCAGGACCAGAGATATATTTTATGTTACTACTGATTTATTTTAATAATGTCTAAGCAACTTTCAAAAACAGACGTGGACTCATTTGGACCCAAAGAAACAATTTTTCCCTTTTCTAAACTTGAAATTTTGTAAATGACTGTATTAATTTAAATTTCTTCCTTAAGTGTCAATGAAAATGGTAAAAGATTGTATTTTCACTGTTGTTGAGAATTATTGGTATATTTTTTAAAATTATTTTTCTGTTTAGTTTTCAGTTCTTTGTATACACTCTTCAAGTATCTTTCCTCCTTGAATTAAACTCCTGCAGTATCTTTGCACCAAAGTATAATTTTAAGAGATAGGTTTATGTTTCTATGTTTGTATGAGGATTTATTATAATAAGCACCTGAGAAAGCCCCATGTGGTTAAGGTTGCAGAATTCTATCATGTATAACTACATGTTTTCACACAGTGTGAATCCTCTCAAATGTTCCCTCTGAACAGAGTATTCCAGGCCTGTAAATTTCGTAGTTACCTAAAGAAATATTCAAATAATTTAAAAGTTCCTTCAGTAGGTTTGAGTGTGAAACAGGAAAGCAATATCATATATAAGTTTAAAAGAGCTATACAATCATGAGTTGTATATTTATACTGATTTACTGTAAAATGCCATAGGAAATTTTGTCAAAATACAGAAGAAGACATCATTTGTTCATTTCTTCTAGCATAACTTGAAACTACTAATATGTGTCTTTCCTATGACTTTCTGACTACCATTTCTTGTGTGCAACTCCTTCACTGTGATCAAAACTACAATCCTCTGTTTGAAAAGCTTTTCTTGATGAATGTTCTATGATAAATTCATTTGTTTTGTAATTTCCTTGTTGATTTTTTTTTTTTAATATCTCTTCTTTGAATCTTGATTATCGACAAAGAAGTATTAAGTATATTATGTCTTATCTACTGTTTGACAAATATTCCTATAAATAACTTTGTAGGTCATACACAAACATTGGTCTTCACATATTTGAAACCAAATAATATAGTTAACACAAAGATGAATGGTCAGCTATAAGTAAATATGTTATTACTACTGGTAATAAAAAATATTTAGTGATGTTTAATGTCAAGATCCTCTAAAGGACTCTGTCGTGGTTTAACATATGCTCAAGACCACTCATTTTGATTTCAGCTGTGTAAGCTTATTTGCACATACAAACTCACAATTCTAAGGAAGAAATTGGAACATGTATGTCTGATCAGAGTGGTTTGAATACAAAGTAGCACAAAGCTGCTACACTGAACAAGTTTCAAAATCGTTCTCTAAATCTGAGATGGATATTTGGATGGTAAAGTTTTACATTTAAAATTTCACAGCTACATTTAGTCATACTCCTTTCTTATGGTTAGAAATTTGCTGCAGATCACTAAAAAGCCCCAAAAGATGTTATATATGTTACACTCCTAATGGTGGAGCTATAGGACTTCATGACCTTGTCTTTGCTCTAACATGCCCTCTCTACAAGGTTCAGTTTTAGAAGTGTTACTAGATTTAATGTACATCTAGAAAAAGCAGCAGAAAATTAGCAGGAATTTTAATACCATAAAAATAATCGATTTTGCAGTTTTGGTCATTGCTAAGATTAAGTACAGCCAAATGAACATTACAGACTGCCCTTTTATCACTTGTCCATTTAACACTGTGGTATATTTGCAGAGTGTAAATGCTAGGGTAGTTAGGCTTTTTTAGATTGGTAAAAAAACTTTCCTATTTCTTGTGAAATTACAGTTGGGATTTATTTCATCTAATTTAAGTGCTGAAAAGTTAAACATATGCATCTTAATTAGTCATCTTACATTTCTTTTATATTCAATGGAGAGAAACAGAAAGCCCACTGTACAATTTCTGTGTCCCAATTTAGACACCTTTCTCAGAAGAAGATGTGTCTCACTGTAGAGCTATTTCTTTGACAAAACATTCGGACTGAGAAATATAGCTTCTAGATTGTTATGTTATAGCCAAATCTCCTCATTAAATTATTGTTTTATCTCATGTGGATGGCATATGCATCAAATATTGGTTAACATACAGAAAGGATGAATGACTAAGTGACTAAGTTAATAAAGATAGCATCTAGTTGTTATCTGTTGAAAGATATAAACAACAGCAGCAGATATCAAGTTATAGGAAATAGTGCTTATTTGCTAGACATAATATGATGCTTGCCTTGTGTACAAACAAACAGTTTAGTAGTTATTTCTTAAGCTTCCTGATTTCACTCTATTATGAGCTAGCAGCCAATCTCTTTTTCTACATAAACATAGAGAAAAACGTATGAGGATGATGAAAGATAATCAACTAAGATAAAAAGAAAATATTTTTCATTTCATAAAAAATCCATCAGAAACACAAAAGGCCACAACACATACTGTAGATAGTGTTTGTTAGATGTATAAGAGTTCCTTAGCTTGCATAAAAGCATACAAATACGTGTCCATACACATAAGTATAGACACATAAAGTGTGTCTATTCACTCAAGTTTGCTTTGATACTAATACACAAGGAGAGTTGAGTGAAGACAATTTGCCATTTGCCACAAAGAGTTTTTTCAAAGTACATTTTAAAAAAGCCAAAACCAACCAAACAACCAAACAACAACAACAACAACAAACTAGTGAATCCTTTTTATAGAAGGATAACGAAACCCCCTCAAGAAGAGGCAACAATTAAGAGTCAACAATAAAAAAGTCCTAGGTGTCTCTGGCTAACAAGGCACATCCATGCTATTAAACACAGTGAGTGAACTCAGGCAGACTCAAGACTACTGGTTGCCTACACCACTTGTTTGCTGCCTCACTCCCTCACTCTGTTTTGGACAACACTACCTGGCTCCCTTCAGGATAAAGGGACAGCGTATTTAGGAGGCCCTGTGCAGCATATATCTCACCCAGTTAGTGCCAGCTGGTCCTGAGCCATCAATCAATCCTTAGACACTCTAGTTAACAATCTCACTGTAGCCCAGGAGACAATGTCACCACTTTTCTTCTGTCTGATACTAAGAGGTCTTGAAATGTTATGTCCTAACTGAATGGCTCGATCATCTAACTGTGGTCTTTATAGAGACTTTATAGAGACTCTAATGACCTTTCACTTGAATAAATTACAATCTGGATCTGAAACTGAACAAGAATCTGCTTCTTTAGCTAAGTGGTTAGTGTGATTTCAAAGGCATCTTCCACATCCCTGCTGAAGAAGTCATCCATTAACACTTGTTTTTTTGGAGTCTGTTTGTCCCCATCCCTCACTCCCCAGAGTATTCTTTTGATGAAGGAAATAGTCTTCAGTAAAAGTTTTACATAAAATATGTATTTCAATTAATAGTTTCTGCTTTGGTAAATCTGTGTAACACTATGAAAGAAAAATTCATTCAAAAATACCCTAGAAACTCTAGAAAAAGGCCTGACTGGTCACTATGTTCTTGAAATTCATTATGTATTTATAAAAGGTCAGACTCAGTAATATATATTCACTTTTTTCATGATAGGTATTAAGCTTTAAAGAGAAAAGAAGTACTGACATCTTCAATGTTATTAACTTATCTCCATGAGAGTGAAGAGATTTTTGTAGTTCAGTTTGATGGTCAGTTATGCAACCACTTTTTTTCTCAGGAGGAAATCTGAGTAAATAACAAAACTAATGATGGTCCATAGGCATTTTCCTATGGCATTTTTTTCTATTCATGAACCAAAGAATGCTGCTTTGCTTCTGCTAGGAAGTGGTTAGAAAGATGCCAGTGTCATCAGACCTGGAATGGACACTGCAATGGTGATGGTAGTAACAGGGTGCCTGACTGATCTGTTGGTGTTTTCCTGTTGGCCAGAAAAAGCACCTTTGTATCTTCCCCACCTCAGTCCTCCTCAACACTGAAGAAGATCATCTGCTTGCATGGTATGGGCTGGAAACTGGGTTTGTATGATGAAACAAATAATAATTGACCAAAATAAATTATTTAAGGTGAGACCATCAAGGGCAAGGCTGCTAACAGGTACCTTAACAGCAATGATTACATGAGTTGTGTTGTTTGTTTCCTGCTCTTATTTACCAGTTCTAGCTGTTTCCATCGCCATATCTGGCAGTTGTGCACACACTGTTCAGTTAGCTTAACCACAGGTCAGAGTTTCAACAACAGCCTAATCATTTGCCTGTGACATTGGTCACATCTGTAGAAATAAAAAGCCAAAAAGCAGGTTATCTGTCTAATCGTCAGGATCTAAGTTGTGTAAACTATTTTGGATTAGAAGAAACATCTTCAGTTGGTAGATCTATCTACAGCTCTTCATTTAAGATCTCTGCTACCTAATGTAACATCCTTGATGGAACCAGTATAAAACAGCACTTACCCCAAACACAAACATATATTATTACCCAAAACTGATTTCCTAGTTGAAGAAGAGTTATGTTAAGGGTTAGTTTTAACAGCGGGAAGGGAAAACAAAATTGCATGTGTGGGGAGTTTAAATGTAAAGGAATCAGTAGCAAAACAGACAAAAATATCTGAGGGAGGAAAAGAAAATCATTTTCTTGAACAAATAAAGTGACAAGAGCAAGAACATTTTTTTATTGAAATGCTGAGTGCAAATGCTTGAGTCTTTGAGGAAAAAAAAAAAAAAAAAAAAGTCTTCTTGTTTGATTCATCATGTATCCAGGCCTTTTTACATTATTTGGAAGATTCAGAGAAGAATTCTGAACTCTTCATCAACTTTGTGGAAACAGCTGTAGTGTCCTAATTATTGACAATGGTTAAAAACAAACAAACAAATACTTCATGTGCCACTAATAAAATATCTACAGTTCACAGCAGCACAGCAGATGCTGAAATTCTTCTATAATTCAGCCAGGCTAAAATGTATGGTTTAACAAAAGATTGGCTGAATATTATGTCTAATTTAGGATACATTTAGATCTATCTGAATAGATTTAAAATATAGTCATTCGTTCAGCCCACAGTAGAGCAGAAAAATGACATGGAAATGAACTGAAGATCCGAGTATTGGCAGAGTGACTAGTAGTAACCGATCCACAAGAAAAGGACTAAAACTTGAAGGCATTCCCAGTCACTGCTAATGATGATTCAACAGCATTTGAAGAATTACTGTGAGAGGTCATAGGCAAAAGTGAAATTTGCCAATATGAAACTAATCCCCCAAGGTTTTAGCAACACTATTGCAAGTCTATCTAACTAGCAAATCTATTTTAAATGGTAGGTAGTTACCTCAAACTACAGAAAAAAAAAAAAAAAAAAAAAAAAAGTAACTACAGGTTTTCCTCTGGGCAAATTTCATTAACCAATTAACAAACTAAACATTAAGCAGAATGACAAGAAAATGTTAAGTTGAAGATAACATCCTGCAGTATTCACTGTGAAATCAACCTGCAGGCAAAACTCATGTTTGATTTAAAAGATAATTTGGTCTGAATAAAGACGGAAAATTTGCACTGGTAATATGGCTCCAGAATCATGTTGGAGACATAACTTTACAGAAATATTACTATTGATTAAAAATATGTATTTCTTAAACTCTAGAATCAAATTAAATGCTTCCAAACCCTTTGATGAGTCAAAAATTGAATGTCTTCTGCCGGAAATATTTACTACTCCATTATGTGCAAAAATAAGAGAAAATCACATCATAATACACATGTGAATGTAGGCGTTTGACTCTGAAACAAAACAACTTATTGACTTGAAGAGAAATTTTACCTCTATGGTTATGGAAAAAAACAACATGAAGTCTACAAATGTAATGAAAGAAGTTTTTTTTCCTTTATAACAAACAGCCTAAGGGAAATGAACTCTGCCTTGCCTGTATGTAACTCAGTAGACACTGAGGAGCACTTTGTATTTGAACTTGGTTTGAAGTAGAATTCTGTTATTCTTTATACTATGTTTCTATCACATTGACAGGAAAATGTGTGAGTCTTCAAGTGGCTGTATACATCTATGTTCGTGTGGCTAACCTTATCTAAAGAACATACAGCTTGGCAGACAAAATGCTTACTTCATGATTCAAAAGATATTGTATTTCAATCCTAATAAAGTTATAGTTTTATTAAAATTTATATTAACTTTACTCACATAAGCATAATTATAGATATATTAGTCTGTAGTAATGAAAAAAAATCAAAAGCAGCTGGCTTGGGTAAGATGTTTTATCTAAAGTAAAGACTTATGCAAAAAATACTATTATTCAAGCAAACTCCAGTTTGGTACATGTAGAACAAGACTAGGTACAAAATACAAAGGTGATTACAGCCAAAGCCCTAAAAAAGGAAAAGAAACAAACAAAACAAACAAACAAACAAACAAAATAATTAAAAACAAGCACCTTTTATTTTACATTGAACTCTGCAGTAATTACTCAGAAAATGAACTGAAAAAGAAAAAATTGTTGTATTGTGAACTTTACATTTTTATCTGCTAAGAAACCTAATGAGATTTGGCTGACCAGGAGGTCAAGTAAATAAGGTACTGATAATGTAGCTATTTGACTATTTATAATCAATTTTGAGTATTAATCTTTGAAAGTGGGAGGAACAGGATTAATTTTACATAATCTGTTCACATGTGATTCCTTTATTTTAAGCAACAATCCTTTCTTCCTAAACAGACTATGTTAATTAAAAAATTTTGGATACGAGTAAAGTTCATCAATGAGCTGAAATGTCAATACCTATCCTGAATGACTGAAAAGTTATTTGATATTTACTCATTAAGGATTCGGTTATATTGTATAATCAAATAAATTCACCAGGCTTCAATACTATGTCCATACAGTGAAAATACTTGTCACTGGTTAAATTGTGGTTTAAATTGTGAGTTAAATTCTACTGTGATCTACTGATTATAGTGGATTAAATTCGTTTAGAGGAAAATATTGTGGCCAATATGACAGCCTGATAGAGGCAAGGCTGTTACAGCTTCATGCCCCGAGGTGCAACCTCCAGTTAGGCTGATCATGTGTTCCTAGCAGGAACATGCATGCAGAGCACAGGTATACAGCACATACATACACCTCTACATGTCAGGCCACACAGATCACAGACAAGCACACAGAGCAATCACATGAACACCGGCAGTACCAACGGCCTCATCCTGCTTCGTTCTCTGAGCAAGACAGAGATCCTATAGTAAGGTTAGGCATATATGTATGAATGAATGAATGGATGGATGGATGGATGGATGGATGGATGGATCCCTCCAGCAGCTAGGCCTGGACACTCAGCCCAACCAGTAGCTGTCACTTCTCAATTGCTGGGTCCTGGATATATAAACCTCCAAGGCCACAAACCCACTCCAGGTGCTCATACACTACATCTCAATCATATTCAGAAACACAGACACACATACTCACACACATACACCATGCCATGCACCGAGAACCAGCCGGGACTCTTCAGATCTCCAATGGCCAGGACCTCTGTGCTCTCACCTTAGAGACAAACAAATCAGCATGTCTTGACCCTAGAGACCCCCAGGTGCCGTGGTCCCTCTGACAGTTGATTTGGACTCCCTTGTTACCTCCAATAGCCAGCTCCTCCCATGCCCTGGGTTCCAAAGACATGCACATGTCACCAGCTCCCAGGCACTGCCAGTTTCTGGTGCCATGGACTTACATACCCTTATGACCATGATCCCAACCCAATTACTGGCACTTGGTTTCATTTACTCTTGTTCCTCCAGCTCACTGGCCCTGCCCAGCAGCTGGCACCCAGTCCCTCACTCGCTCCTGGTGCTGCACACAAGCCCTCTAATCCCTGGTCTGACTCCAGTGGCTGACATCCAGACCCCAGTACATACATATGCCCACGAAACAGAGAGTCCCTCACCCAGGAATGAGTTAGAAAAGAATTAAAGAAGACAGGACAGACTGTGCTGATCAGGCACAGGGCATAAACAGACAAGCATACCAAACATCAAACTATTTGCACACTATCAGTCTTTTTTATCCTCTTATTCCTCTACTTTCCATATTTGTTCCTCCCCAGATTACCTAAATCCATTCCTTTCCTTGCCTTTGATGCCTCCCCTAATCATCCATAATTAGACTTGAGCAATCCTAAAATGCTCTGCATACCATGACGTGTCCCATTATCTTAAGCAGTAACTATCATCAGTTAAAAAGGTGTTCTGGAGAGCTGTTCCCCTTAAGCCATCTTAGATGGTTTCAGGCTTGTGCACTGGAGCTGAGGGTCTCCGGTTCAGGATATTTATCCCATGTGCTGGGATTTAGATATTTAAGGTGTCTACATGTGAATTAAATATGAATAACATCTCCAGTCAATAGATCACGTGAATAGTTCAACATAGTCAACAAATTGTTTGGGTCATTTTAGACATAGTGTAAACTGAAATGCCTTCAAGAACTAGTTGAGTGTAGTGATTTCATTTCCATTTACTATGATGGAATATATTGTTTCAGGGGCAGCTCTAATGTTTTTTAGATGATGGGTATTTCAACATACAAAAAGAGAAAAAGTAGGTTTGTGTGTTTGAGTTTCTGTATGTCTGCAAGTGAATGCATATGTAGAATGGATATTTAAGAGGACAATATCATATAAAACATATAGTTATATTGTATGCATATATTAATCACAAGCTTCATAGTCACAGTAGAGAAGAACTCCATTATCTCCCAAGTAATAGTTTTTCTTGTCTAACTGAAAGGTAAACCCAAATACTTAGACATATGAATCTAGATGTCAACAGTCTGAAACTGAATACCGTGTTTGGTCTGATGTAGTTGCTTACGTTCATTTTCAAGTCACTGATACAAATCATTTTTATAAAGTTGATTTCTGCCATCCTGAAATACTTGGGATAAACTCAGCTTTCATTTCCCCATACATATGGAAAGCCTGAACTATTTATTGAGTCAAGATTCAGATGGCTAAAGTCAGGATGCATTATTTCCATGGTTTTATATCTGATACATGTAAAATGAGATATTAAGGGAATGGTGGGCTGGATAAGGCACATTAGGTCACAGTTTCACTTTTAATTTTTCCTTGAACACAAATTTTAAGATTTTACTATTTTTGTCTAACGCTTGATACACAAAATCAGCCAATTTGCTGTTAAAAATGAGTTTATCAGATTATTAATATAGATAAGCATTGAGTTATTATAATTTATAGATAGCTTTTTGTATTTTTGTTTACCTATAGCACACTAAATTCTAGAACTGCAGATGTGCAGATATTTCATAGGTTGTTTTTATTGTTGTTTTTTTTTTTTTTTTTTCAAATACTTCATTATTTCTTATACTTTCTTATACTTATACCTGATTTTATTTTGGAAATTTAAGAATATGATCTTGCTCCATCAGGTTCACTCCTTTGATGAAAACTTGTTAACTTTGAATGTGTTTAAGGAAATTACAAAACAGAAAAAATAAGGTTCAGCTTCTCTGATCTGAGTTTTTTTCACTGCTATGTCATAAGAACTGTGAGAAATTTTAAATAATGTTCAAATCCCACTTCAAAGTGTGATTATTTCATTTGTATTTTCACAATGACAAAAACAGTCCTTTTCTTTTAAAGGGAATATTTTTTCCTTGAAATCAAGATGTCACATTAATATTTTGTAGTCATAATGAAATATTAAAAGACAAGGTACATAATATTTAGTTATTTAGTTTAATATACATATGCATTATGCAGATAAAACAGCTTTCATTTAAAAAATAGCTCTCCTTACATTTGTAGTACAGTGAGATATGTTGAATTGCTAAATAAAAATAAAAAAAAAAAAAAAGCTTTCGATTCAAGCAGGTAGAATAAAATGCCTCACCGAAACTAACGAACCAAAAAAAGTAATTTGTTAGATCAAAACAGAAACTAGCCTTTGGAGAAGGAGAAAAGTAAAGCTGTACATATAGCGTTGACTTTAATCTACCCAGTGGTCCATTGTCTCCAGAAGCAAGACATAGGGACATACATACTGAATATACACAGCATATGATGCTACTGGCAAACTAATGTCTCTGCTAATAAAAGGGGTTAAACGTCATGATGTTCTGGAAAAGATTGTATATATATGTTTCATTTCTACTTTAATAAAACAAATTCAAGCACATTATTTTACTGAAATAACATCATTAAAGCTGAAAACAGTTTTCTTCACTAAAGATATATAAAGACAGAAAAGCATCAGATATGGAAGTTGAATATCCTGTCTTATGACCTGGGGGAAGATGAACATGATTACATCTGTGAACATGTAAACATACTTTCTAAATATTCACATATGCGCCATTAAAATGTAGTACTATTTGGACTGAACATTTTGTAACCCAGCCTTCTTTGACGTGAGCAAGAAAAGCGATTGCAGCAGAGTAGGATTTACAAATCAGTGAAAGAATGATATTCATAATTGAGTGATGAGAATGCAGAACCCTTTGAATCAACTAAAGGAAAGTGTGAAACAGGCGATTCTGGAATAAAGTCTGATGATTTGAGATATGAGAGTTTAGACATAGCAAAAAAAAATCTGACAGTTAGAAGAGAGAAAATGTCTAGCACCCTGATACTGGGAACAGAGCCTCAAGAAGTTTGATGAACAACAGGAAAAATAAGAATAAAACAAAATACTCAAAACCAAAAGAAAAATATAGAAAAAATACCAAATTAAAGCTGAGGGCACCGCTTGTCTTCAGGGCTCCAACAAAGCAAAACAAAAGTCCTGGCAGCAGAGAAAATAATATCTCATCTGTGGTAGTTTTTTTATTCACCTAATGGTAGTATCAAGCTTTATATGCTGGGTATAAAATGGATATTATCTAGCTGGCACCACACGAATGTTCAGAGTTTTAAAAAGAAACCTTGAACTACAGTTGTGGCACTAAAAATATGGGATACAGAAAGTAAATTCAACATTCGTTGTTTCTGAGGGAAAATAAACCCTCCATGTCACATTTACAGGAGAAGAGAGCAGGCATCTGGAAGTAGAAGTCATGCAAAGTTATTGTTAGGTATTCCAGGTCATAAGGCATGGAGCCTGCAAATCACTAGGAGTGAAAGGAGGTACTTAGTGATTTCTTTATCATCATTAACACCTTAATGTCAAGAGTCACAAGAAGTAACAGACCAAGTTCTGAAAAGGCAAGAACAAAGTAAAATCTCGACCAATTAGCCTCATTGTCAAGCAACCCAAGAGCTATCAATTCAGTTGTCTCAGACTCCCACAATAATGAAATTTATTAAGAATTTAATTGGACTGAAGATTTTTCTGCATGTGTCCCAAAAGCAATGAGAACCCTGTGGACTGAAGGTTGTAAGAGATATCCAGACCTTAATAACTGTAGCAAGCCAGTTCTAAACTAATACTCGTTACTCAAAGGATTTTCCTATGTGAGAGGATGATGGTTGCATTACAGCTGATAGTAATTAAGCAAGATATTTGTGTTTAGAAAGACCTCTGTAATTGTGTTCTAATTCACATCTTCCTTCACTGGTTTCAATTACTGAAAGAAATGGTAACAGGACAGCATGAGCTCATCTGGAATCCATATTAATTTGATGACAAATTCCAAAATGAAATATTTTTCAAATAGATAAATAGTATCAACATTAATTATTGATTCAATCAATTTTATTAGTAAAGCAGGCATAAAGTAATGATTGTATAATAATCTTTATTATGCATGACTCCTGTGTTTTATATCTCAGATAGATCACTCTTACAATGACCTTTTTCCTTAAAAGATGGGTAGCTCCGTAACTCTTTTCTGCAAGTTTCACTAGATACTATTGAATCAAGTCATATCATTTTTCATATGTGATAGAAAATAAAAATTAGGTTGTTAAAAGGTAGTACAAACTACTTGCTTCCAAATACCAGGACTGGAATAAGAAGGAGAACTGTCTGGCTGAAACACATTTTTCAATGACACTTAGAATTATCTTATTTTAGTTTATTCACACTTAATCAGTTTGTTAAGTCTTTCAGAGTAATTTAAACATTTATTACAATAAATGGAAACCTTTGGCAATTTTTCCATTAAACTCATTAAGTCTTATTCAACACATTGCACAAACATATGCGATAAAATAATGTTCTTAATTTTATTATACTATAAAAGCACAATAACTAGGACAAACTTCTCAGATCAGTTTTATTTTGTTTCCTTGTTTTCTTTCTGAGCAACTGACCGTAAACAACCTTCTGTAATTATGACAATAAAATTCACTAAAAATTACTTTCAAGATATGTTGCAATAACATACCAGTGATATCGTCATAACGTAACTGTTAGCACTGAACTTTTTACTTTACTCCTGTAGGTCCAGTGAATAACATCTTTTGTCTTTTAAACCTAAATTAAAATATCTAGTTCTATCCGTAAAATAATTGTGCTTCTTCTAGGAGCATTTTCATTCAGACTCCAGTTGTTTCCAGCTCTATGCTTTTCTTTTTCCTATGTACTCCTGATAACCCCTCAGTATTATGTAAGAACCATGAAAGCCAAAAGAGGGTCAGAGCCAAGCAAAAAAGGCTGTGTTCTCATCCAAATCTTGATTCATTTAATATATCCCAAAATGTCAGGAGCAAGTTAGATGACCATAGTGAAATCTGCAAGGGACAAACCTTTCTAGCCTTTTTGAATTCAGTCCATGTTTACTAATATTACTACCAATATTAAGATATTTGCAATGCTTTGTTCTTAAAATTGTATCTTTATTTAATTTGAAAAGAACCTTTGCACATAATTTCTTCTAATAACCTGTTCAAAGTAAGGCCAATGTAAAAGTCACATTAGGTTACTCAGTGCTTTATGCAGACAAATACTCCAGACACAGCCTCATAGGTGGTGAATAGAGAATAATTACTAATTCCTCTGGTCCACTGGATACATTTCTGTTGATCTACCTTACTAAGCAGTTATCCTTTATTTATAGGAAGAATGCTTACTTGTTGTCAGCTTATATACTGTGACCTCTAGGTCCTATTTTTGCATAGCTACTAGCCAGACCATCAGCCCCCAGATTGTTCATATGTCAAGTTTTAAGTGCACATTCAGTACTTTGTATTTTGTCTTTGCTGAACTCGAGCAGGTTCCTGTAGGTCCAGCACTCCAGCTTGCTGAGATCCCTCTGAATGGCAGCTTTATCCTCCAGAATATCAGCAACACTCCCTGTGCCTTAGTGTAGTGTCACCCACAAACTTGTTAAGAATGCAGTTCATCCCATTGATGAGCGTACTGATGATGACATTAAATGGTTTTTGCCCCATTATTCTGTGAATAATTCTGGTAAACAGTTTCCAGTTATACTAATACTTTTTTACACCAACAGTGTGGTGGACCATCTGTTCAGTCTGTATCCCCTCAGTCTCCTACAAGGGACTGCATCTGAAACTTCGATGAATACAAAATAAATTACATCCAGTGTTCTCTCCTCACCTATGGAGACAGAGATGTGGGAGGTGTCAGAATAGACCTTGGCAGTAATGACTCAGGCAAAGACATTGCCTCTTTTGGCAAAAGACAGCCTTTTTTTTTTGTCCCTTAGGTCAAACACTCCATCCAACAGTGGGTTAAAAACCTTATTTTTGCTGTCAGTATACACAGAAGCCATTCTTTTTGCCTATTACATCCCTTATGAGTTTCAACTGCTTTCCTTAATTCCATCTTTGCATTTCCAGAGATGCTAGTTTACACTGCTTTGATAGTTTCCATCTCCCATTCACTTCCTTTATACATTCAAACTTGGTCCTTGTTTTGTAAACTTATTTCCTGCCATCACTGCCTGTTTCATTATACATCAGCATGAACAGCTCTTGTGCTGTATGGATGCTGACCTTGAAGATCAAACAGTTCTACTGAGCAATATTGGCCTCCAAAATAGCCTTCTATAGGATTCTGCCTAACATGTCTTTGAACAAGCTGAAATCTGCTCTACTGAAGGTCAGGGTTTATTTTGCTACTTGTTTTCCTAATTTTCCTTAAGATCTTAGATCTTATTCTCTTGGGATCACTGCAATCAAAAACTGCACTGACCAGTTTTCCTATATTGATGAGCAGCAGGCCCAGAGACTGCTTCTCCTTGCTACCTTACATCAGCATTTATTACAGAAGATTGTCAGCAGAGTTTTATAGAGATCACCTGGCTTATTCGCATCCAAGCATGCTGCCCTTTAAGCAGGTGTCCAAGTGGTTAGCGTTCCCCATGAGAACCACTGCTTGCAATCAGGGGACTTCTTCCAGTTGTTTAAATGAGTCTTGTCTACTTTGTGATTTGGCTCTCCGTGCTGTTCTTTTCCTGCTTACTATAGAAAGAAAAAGTACTCATGGCAAGCAAATTGAGTATACAAGATTTCCTTGGGATTTTTGTTTGTGCACTGTTAGCCTGTTATAATTCCCAGATTTTAAAACATGCTGGATTTCTGGATAGGGTAAGAAAATAGATCTAATTCTTATTGAGTTATTATAAGAAATAATCTACAAGTCTTCATCTACACTTAAAAATCTTTTTCTCTCCTTAGAATTTTTAATGTTTTTTGTTTTGTTTTGTTATCCTATGTTCCTTCATTTAATCTTTCATATGAACAGAAGCACCTTCTTCAGAGAAGACAGTTCCGAAGTTTAATTAAGAGTATTCAAGGGAGTCTTAATTCCAGCCATGCTCAAAGATCAATTAATTGCCATCCATCTCTTTAGGAGAGTAGAGTATGAATCATTTTCCTGTCAACTGCAAGAAATAAGCAGACCTTCCTTCTATATAAACTATATGAACTACCCTTTAAATTTAGATAATTAAGAATTTAATTTTCAAGTGCAGTAAGCTTAAGCTACCTAAACACTTAGTAAATAAGGAAAGACACATTTGTAGGAGCAATTACTACATTTCTAAACTCTGAATGTCCAGGGACATTACACTCTTAATTTAAGGTGTTTAAAGTTAGGTGTAATGAAGCTAGAACTCAATTTACACAATTAGAAAATTGTAAGTTTGTTTTATAATAGTAAAATTTAACAAAAAAGTAAATAAGACAGTTAAAAACATTAGTACATTATGAGCAAAAAAAAATTACATATATATTTAAACTACAGATTCACCTTATTACATGAAAAATAGTTTAGACATACAAATTCTTACATACTAAAAATCTATCTGGAAAAGTTTTCTATGCAGAATCAAGACCATTTCTACTGTTGTGGTGTAATGGGCTGTTACAGCAGAAGCAAATTGCATTTTACTCTCATTTTAAGACATCTTACAGTATCTTCAATAAGGCTAAATGATACTAGTAGTGTGTTAATATTTACAGAACAGTATAAAGAAATCAGTTTCAAAGAAAAGCATAGCATTGGAGTTATTTGCAGTAAGTAATTTTGTTATCATTAGCTAGATATTTCTTCAGTTCACAGCTATATTATTCCAGTTTTATGCTAGTACATCCAAACTAAATTCCTAGTGTAAATCTAAAGTAGGTGCAAGTTTTGAATTAAGGTTAGAATTCGTATGTTTATGTAGGTGTTCTCATTTCCATGCAGGTGTTCCTGATCTGTTTCAAGTTTATTGGAGTACAGACAACACAAACTATGCTTTATGCTAAGTTTCTATCTGATAGATTATATTTTTTACTCACATGCTGTATTAGAAGACATACATATTTATTACACTACTCATTTTCTTTCAATCCATGATATTTACTCTACTAATTTTGTTTGTTACATTCAGTTATAGTCTTTGTTGTAGGAAGTTTTAATTAAAAGAGATAGAAAACAGTTACATTACTCTGGTGAATTTATAATATTTTAATTTTATATTGTTGAAATAAACTATTGGTGTAACTTTTTGATTTTTTGATGTTGAGAAAAATAAAAAATTGTTTTTATAAATTATAAAACTAGCTTATTGACTTATTAACAAATGTCTCCAATAAAGTTATGACAGGATCACTGAGTTGCTGAGATTCAATTTGGCTTTGTAAGTTAAGAAAAAATTTTAAAGGAAGAGATATCACAGAATCACAGAATGGTTAGGTTTGGAAGGGACCCCTGGAGATCATCTAGTCCAACCCACTTGCTAAAGCGGCTACACTTACTACAGAGTAGATTGCACAGAAGTGCATCCAGGTGGGTTTTGAATGTCTCTAGAGAAAGCGACTCTATAACCTCTCTGGGCAGCCTGTTCCAGTGCTCTGTCACCCTCAAAGTAGTTTCTCGTCATGTTTAGATGGGACCCCCTATGCTTTAGTCTGTGCACATTGCCCCTTATTCTATCATTGGGCACCACTGAAAGGAGTCTGGTCCCATCCTTTTGACACCCATCCTTGAGATATTTATAAACATCTGTTATCTGTTAAACATATTTATAAACATATAAAGATCCTCTTTCAGTCCCCTCTTGTCCAGGCTGAACAGACCCAGCTTACTCAGTTTCTTCTCATAAGAAAGATGCTCTAGGCCTCTAATCATCTTTGTAGCCTGCCACTGGACTCTCTCCGGTAACTCCTTGTCCTTCTTGAAACTGGGCAGCCCAGAACTGGATGCAGTACTCCAGATGCAGCCTCACCAGGTCAAAGCAGAGGGTGAGGAAAATCTCCCTTGACCTACTTGTCACACATTTCTTAATGCATCCCAGGATACCGTTTGCCTTTTAAGCCACAAGGGCACATTGTTTACTCATGGTCAGCCTGTTGTCGGCCAGAAATGCTAAGTCCTTCTTTGCGTTGTTGCTTTCCAGCAGGTCCACCCCTAACCTCTACTGGTGGTTGGAGTTATTCCTCCCCAGGTGCAGGACCCTACACTTGGCCTTGTTAAACTTCATTAGGTTCTTCTCTGCCCAGTCCTCCAGAGATATTATAGTATTTGTCCACACTGTTTGCAAGGAACATCTTTCACAGCATATTTGATCTTCACTATTTTCATATAGGGCATCACAAGCCTTCTTCAGAAAAGCATTTTCCTCATTTAGCTTTCAGTGAAAAACGTCCAGGATTTTTTTCTCTGCTAGTCAACACTTATGAAATAAGCAAATTGATTGGAAAATAACTAATATTAAGACTTAAAATTATGTAATCTTTCTGAGTCTTGGAGCACTTTAAAAATGAAATAATCCTCACAATAACACTATTGCTTAGTTGATTTCAGTATCATTTTTGCAGTTAAGGCCAGAACCAGAGTCTAACTTTAAATCATGTGAGTAGTCAGCAATAAATCCTACCTTGAAAACAAAAGTAGAATTTTGATCATACCATTTGCCATAAGGAAATAGCTGAAACCTTGAATTTCTTTGCTACATTTTCATTATCATTAAGGTGGTCCATGGAGCAACTATTTTTCAAAGTGAAAATAAAAATAAAGATTTAACTTAAATCTTTTGCTTTTCCTTAATGGTAGAATGCAACTTTAACCTTCTTGGAATTTCATGAAGGCCAGAAGAAAGATTATATTCCTATAGCAGACCAAAGGGTAGATTTGTGTGACAGCTGAAAAGCTTAACTGATCAGGGTCTTTCCGGTTCAGAGTAGCTGCTTACAGCAAGGTTTCTCTTGTCTTAACCTATCTCTGTTTTATAATGCTTCTATTTCTGAAATTCATAGGAAGAAGAGAAACAAAAAATGGTATATCCATGTAAAACAGCTGTCTGTCAAAAAGTAGAAAGGTTTTTTATCATGGTGATTAATTTTCTTTTTTTTACCGTTGTTAGTATTTATCACATAGACTTCTATTCAGTGTATGGGTATGTGAAAGGAGGGAGGAAATCCCTTGCACTTATCTGATCAAGGACCCTGTCAAATGGGATGATAAGGAACTGTAGGAAACCAAACACAGAGAGCCGCAAACCTGATCAGCAATCACACACAATTATGGGAAACAAATCTGGCCAGTTACACCAACTGATAAAGGTGGAGTGTGAAAACTTTTAGTTAGATGAGATCACCAGACTGAAGACCTTTGTCAAAATGGAGTGATAGGGGAAAAGGGGAAGACAGTAAGAAAAACACAGAGAGATGTGAATCTTCCAGAGAAGCAATGACAGAGATAATCAGAAGAAACAAACTTCATCAGTCTCACTAATCGATAGACTCTCAAGAAACTACAGGAATCACTTCAAAAAGAACCAGCCTGGACTTAGTAACTGGATGCAAACCTGAAGGTCCAGGATGTTGAAGGGGATCAATGGGACTGCATCAGGTGGTGAGGCAATGTTCAGGGGAAGGCGGAAGGAACAGAGAGGGTGTAGGTAGAAAGGGATATAAAAGGGGTGAGTCACATGTAAAACAGGACTGGACACGATGATGCTGGGCTGAGCTCAGCATCTGATCGCTGCAGTCTGTCCTGTCTTCTTATATAATTTTATTAAATATTTTCTTAAATAACAGCTACTGGGGAACTGGAGTGACTGAGAGAAGTGAGCGGCTAAGTGTTGGCAGCTGGAGTGGGACCACAGGTTACAGTTTGTATACCTGGTCCCAGTTACTGAGGGCCAGTGTCTGTAGCTTCCCCAAATTGGGTGTGCGTGGGGTATGCACATGTATGCACTAGCAAATGTCAAGCTGGATCACTTGTCAAGTTGGGGTCCTCAGGTCTGGCATAGGGTATCAGGTGGCTAGAGGGCCCATGCTTGTATTTGAGGGGACCCATGAGTGTGGGGTGCCTGTGGGATGAGTGTGTGTACATGTGTGTTTCTGGGATACAAGCTCAGGAAACAGGAAAACAGCCTAGGCAGAGACCCTGGGTTCCCAGCCCTGAGCTGGGCTCCAGGTCCTGGGCTGGACCTGCTGGACACAACCCTTACCAGATTGTGTCTCAATCATGATTAAAGATGGAGAGTAAACTCTGCAAGTCATGCCTGTAAACACAGGCTGCAGCTTTAAAAAACAGAAACCGATGTAGACTTTTACAGAGATCTCACGTTTCCCTGCAGTATTCTTGCTATAAATTTTATCCTTAACAAAGCCTGTTTCAGACACACTATCTAATGGTAAAATTGTGTGTAAGAAGACATATCAAGAGTTTTCAAGGATCTGTAAGTAGTGATTAACGCTACACTACTTCTTTATATGTAATAATGGCCTTTTCCAAAGAAAATAAATGTTGCCATCATGGCTAAAGTGCTACAGCTGCCTTATTCATTGTAATGATCTACTTTAAATAAAGAGACTCATTTGTGTGAATAAAGAAGTGTGTTTCAAGTGGCTCAGTAATTTGTAGGTTTTCATTCTGGAATTAAATATTTCCTTCCTGTTGTACATAATTTGTGTTCCATAAGAACCCTTGTTTTCTCCTGGTAGATCATACTCCTAAAAATATGAAATCCCTTGAAATATTCTAGTGATCTCATTTTAATAAAATCAATTTGAATACCAGAGAGCAATATGATGTAACAGGAAAGAATAGTGATATTTATTGTGTTGTAAATTAAGGTAAAAGCTGACATTTCAGTGATGACCACTCTAAATTTGAGAGCTTCTGTGACATTGTTACAACTACTAAGTGAATGCTTAAGTAAACTTTTATAAGTCTGAGAAAAATATATTTTAAATGTAAGAACAAGGTTGTAACAAGGACATGTGCATTTTGCCCTTCTTCTATTCCTTTTTAAATTTCATTTTAATTTTGTTAGCGCTGTATGCTACATTTGACCAAAAGATGAAATGTGATTTCTTCCAGTATCTTAACTGTGTAGTTTCTATAACACATTAAAAACAAACAATAAATAAGCAAGACACCTCCCCCCTCAAAGACCTCTCATTCTGTTAAAGGCAAATGTCCCACTCTATTTGGGAGTAACTGAACACAAAAAGATACCAATAAAAAAAGACAATTCACAGTGGTGTTGAGAACTGAAGTAATGACTAATGTACCAAGTCCACCTCTCATCCACAGTGTTTCAAGAAAACAAATAAACAGATGGGTGTCTAAAATACTACATGAGTGCAAAGCATTAGCTGTAATTTTCAGTTTGGTATGACAAGAACAAGCAATGTGTTATCTTAAAATCTGCTTCACCTTTGCCAGGTGTAGGTGAATATCTGGCTGAAAACAGAGCCCAAAGCTATCAGTGCACAGAGAGCTACACTCAGTGATTATGCAAGCTGTAGGATCATGCTGATAAAAATGTGTAATGTTGTTCCCTTTGCGGAAATATCTAGTTTGTATGCCCTGTGAACCATTGTAACAGGTATTATGGAGGTTAGCAATGAGCTGGTAAACAGTATCAGTGTCAAAACTGATTTTTCAGTACTATCAGAACTTGCCTGTGAAACAAACCAAAACCGAAACCAAAACCAAAACTAAAACCAAAATCAAAACCAACAAAAAAACCCCACAACACCTCGCCCCAAAAGAAACAAAAAAACCCACACCAAAACAAAACTAAAAACAAACAAAAAATCCCCACCAAACCTGAAAAAGTGCATTCCCTTATTCTCTTTGGCAGCCAAAGGAATAGGATGATTCTATGTCTCCGTTCACTTAATTTGTTAAAATGTAAGCATAGTCCAATAGTAGTATATAATGTCCCTATGTCTCTGTAAAGAAGACTGGGAAGTCAGAAAAAAAGGTGGAATCAGAGGGGGAAAGAAACAAAGAGATTATAACATAGCATTTTCAGTACCTTTTGCTTTATAAATAATACTGAATATGAAAGTATTTGACAAAAACCTTTTGTTTAGTCTTTCAGGTTACATTTATAAAATCTCTCTAATAAAAATAATTCTTTTTGATGAAAGATCATAAAAATAATGATAAAAAAGAAGCCTGAACATACATAAGATTGCTACCTGAACAGAGCTGAAGTTGATTTTCTTCATTATTAATGAACAGATATTTAACTACCTAAAGTAAAAACAAAAACAAACGAACAACCAATCAACCAAACAAAAAAACAAAACCAAACCAAACCAAACCAAACCAAAGCAAAGCAAAACATAGTTGGTACTGATTTGTACACCTGTTGGAAGCCTCAAGAAAGTGACCAGGGCAGGTGCAGCATAGAGAGTGAGCAACCTTTTACATCCTGGCTGCAATCTCTCTGATTTAGTGTTAAGATAAGTTGGCAGGGCAAATTGGAGAAATCAAGTACTCAGGAAATGTATGTCATATTAATAACAGATTTTAGACCCTAGATTCCCAAAAGCATCATAGAAATGAAATAAAAAAAAACTAATTGACTTTCATTTCATGTACATAGATATACAAGATGAATATAATTGGTTTGTAACAGTGGACTTTTCCTCTTTCTTTTATTTGTTTTTATTGCAGTGGAAGGAAATAGCTTCTGCATTATAGATATACATATATTTATATATATATGTATGAATCTTATATTTCTGTCTTTAAAAATACACAAAATAAATGGATATGGCTGATTCAATTTTTATAGACCTTATGGAAAAATAGTTATTCTGTCAGCAAATCACGTACATTCTATTGAGAGCATCCTAGTGAAACTTAGCTGCAAATATTTTCAGTATTATTAGAACAAAATTAACTTTGTTCATGTTTGTAAACTGCCTACAATGATATGTTTCACGAAATTAGTCTGCTGGTACCTTTAGTAACTTGGATAAACTTGATGACTTGATCAGTCAATATCTTTCCAAAGCTGTAACGAGTTTTCTAAGCAATGCCATAGCAATAATATATTCTACATTACTTTCAATACATTTATTAGTCTTTTGTGTTGCCTTTAGCTGCTAAAAGTCTTTAGGGACCTATTCAAGAAATGTCTAACTCTAAAGAGTAGCGTGAAAAGTGTTAAGATGGAGCACAGATATTACATAATTAAATTGTTATTCTACTGTTCTATTAGATGACATTTAGTTTTCAGCAATTTATAAAGTTGCTCTGAAGTTGATAACACTGGGTAAAGAAACAAACAAGGAAAATTTAATAACTATGACTCAAATACTAAAGGGTGTCAGTAACAGCAGCATGAAAACATAAGAAAAGTAATAAAAGAATATGATACAGACTTAAATTTGCAAAGGTGCATGCTTCCTTTTGTGGGTGAAATTTGTAAACTCATTTTTACCACTAATATTTGAATTAAGATTGTAGTTGTCTCTTCCTTACATCAATTTAATGAAAAAAAATTGTAAAAGTGCTTTTCTATGACTGAGAAAATATACATGGGTAACAAAGGCTTTTTAACTCTGAACTGTATTACCCATAGAATGAGCAAAACAAGTTATGTTTTATTGTCAGAATGTAACTCCAATTACTTTCTCTCTTCGTTCTTATTCTCCGTCACATATCATATATAAAAATTTGTTGCAAAAAGATTTAAATAAAATCTTAAAATATAAGTTAAGGTTGTGTGTTTAACATCCTTTGCACGTTTGTTATGAAAAAGTCTTTAATTAAAAGCTCAGATTGGCCATTTTTGTCTTTCCTGAAATACCCCTCATTTTATAGGATAGAGACAGATGAGTTATTACACACTAGCATTTTGTTTTATTTACTGTTAAATCTGTATGCCCTTGACTGCACGAAGCACAAACACTGTTTGAAAGCAGAGTTAGTAATTTACTCCTGATCTTTTGTATTATTTCCTGCTATATTAATTAAACAAGACTCTGAATTTACATCTGGTATGACAATGATGATAAATATAGTAGGTAAATTATAAGAATTTTAAGAAAGAATGTGTCAGACTGGGAAATAAGTCTATGTTGTTTCCTAGACAACTACTTGAAAGTAGAGAGTTTGCAAGTTTCAGAGTGAAAAAGTGTTTCCTGATATTCAGAGGGAGCCTCCTGTTTTTCAGTTTGTGCCCAGTCATCTGGATGGTAGCACCACCCTCTGGCTTATCAGTCACTCATCAGGGTTTGCTATCATCTGCAGACTTGCTGAGGGTACACTTCCCCATTACTCAGATCATCGATGAAGCTGTTAAATAGGACTGGACCCATTATTTACCCCTGAGGTACACTGCTAGCCTCCAACTAGGCTTCTAGTCCCATTCCTTTTATTTTTCAATCCATCTTAATGTCCAGCCCATACTTTATCAGTTTCTGTGTAAGCATCTTATGGGAGATGCCTCAGTGACATTTAGGCAAACAATATCCACTGTTGTCTCTCATGACCTACTATATCAGTCATTTCATTGTAGAAGTTTATCAAATTTGTCAACCATGTCAAGCCATGCTGACTATTCCTGACGTCTTTCTTGTCCTTTATAATAATACTGATAACCATATAATGAAAGGTTGATAGCATAGAAATGTTAAACAAATATTTTGTATGGTATTCTGATGCAATGATCAGTTTATCTGTCTACCTGTTTATCTATCTGCACATCTTACATCATACTCTTATCTATTTTATAACTATATTATAACTGTATTTTAACTATATAGGGTTCTTTTCTTCTAGGATCTGACCTCTCTCAATTAGACCAATTTGGAACATTTTCAGCAACTAATGATGTAATCCATTTTTCAAAAGAATAATAAATATATTTTCAATATTTAATTCTGGTTTTGTATCTCATTCACGTACAGTCACTGTATGAAGGCCTTTTATAATGTAATTAGATTGTTGGTTGCTTATTTTCAAAGTAGCTTTTTTCTTCAAACCATTTATGGTCACTCAAGATATTATATTAAGGTATATATTTGTGTGCAGCTCAGAAGTGGTAAGATGTCCCCATCTGTGGAATAAAGATTCCATCCAGTTGATACTTCTTTGTTCTGAGCAATTCCAAACAATATTTGTTCTCTTATGCTGCTGCTCTACAGAGTAATGCTGAAATCTTTTTTACTGTGCAAAGTTTTTTTTATTAGAACATCTCCCTTTTGGCAGTTTTTGCAAACTAGCTCTGTTTCCTGAAAATGCAGATATTCACAGGTAAGATATTTATAATACACAGAATTTCTTCTGTTATTTGACATTTGAAAACTTCTCTTCACAATTTTCATTTTTATTTTTTCTTCAACTTCTTCCTATTAGTCTCATGATTACAAACTCAGTTCACTGGAAAATCACCTAGTTTTACCTTTATTTATCTTACCTTGAATCACTCTTTTATCTGCTTCTGTCTTGCAGCCTGGCAAATAATTTTCTTTAATATATATATATATATATATACACATATACACATATACATATATACACACACACATATATACATACACATATATATGTATATACACATATATATATAATTTCAAATCCTTTAGAAGGCTTGCTGCTTATTTTCATCTGATATTTTCTACATCCTCGTTTTGACAAAGTGTTCTTTTGTTCATTGCTCTTTTCAGCATTTCTGCTTGATACTACAGAAAGACAAAAAATTATCCTGGAAATTGCAATGACATTTCCAGAAGCCTATGTACATTGTTTTATCTCTTTGTTTTCTCTCACTACCCTTTCTAAACTATTCTTGCATTTCTAGTTTCTTCTTGACCTCCTAATGGCATATGGCATTTATATGATAGTTTTTGAGACTCTGAACTACAAAGACTACCACTGAACTAAAAAGACAAGTAGCAAAAACCATGAATATAGCATTTCTGTAAGATAAATGGCAAACAGTGTCTAAGTAGTATTCCTGTGTAAAAAACACTAGACTCTACTTCAAGGATAAGCTATGTTAGCACCAACTTAGTAATTAAAACTGTTGCACAGGATAGGCAGTTTCATAGTGGAGCTTTTCTCAGTCTCAAACAATATTAAGATACTCCATAAAAATGGACTGCACCAGCTCTTAATATATATGATGGGGTGGTTCTTCTTTGCAAATAATTTCCCTTCCACCTGGGTTGGACCTAACATCAGGGTCCAGAAATATCAGCCTCGTAGAGCGATTTCTATTCACAACACTCCACCAGTATCATTTCCGTTCCCTAAGAATGTTAAAAGACCATCTTTTTCCTCTGCCCTGCTTCATATGCACAATTTGATCTACAGTTAGACCTTGACCATAGACAACATTTGATGACTGGCTAGTCATTGGTGGCCCGATACTCAGAGTGGTAATGAACATGGATCTTTGGGCAATTTTACTTGGAAAACTCAAACTCACTGGTTTCTAAACATATACGAAGCATAAAGACATAACATATTGGCCAAATATGGCATATTTCACAGAGACTAGAGGACACATAGCTCTGAAAAAAAATGCCACTCTCTTAAAAATGCTTCAAATTAGGATGCCAGATCTCCATCAAGGTTGCTAGTTCAGTTTTCTTTTAGTTTGTTGTATTATTAATTTAGTTTTTGCTAGTAGCAATGCAGTTTCCTCAGGGCTTTTTCCCAGAATCAGATGTACTCTTTTTAAAAAAGAAAAAAATTCCTCCTGTAGTTCCCTAACCTATAAATGAAAGCACAGAAACAAACAAAAATCCTCTCACTTAGAGTCATCTGTTCTGAAGGATTTTGGATCTGATGGATAGTATTAACATTATAAGTCTGAAAAATCGTATTAACATAAAAAAAAAGGGACCCCTATTAACTGCCAGCATTACCAGCTCTGCAAAATTATTTCAAAGGGGTTGAGTACAATAGAAATTAAGAATTTAATTTTAAAAATTGTATTGTTTTTATATAATCTTTGAATGATTTAGGTTGGAAAACATCTTCAAAGATCATCTAGTTCCAACTTCCTTGCCATGAACAGGGACATCATCACTGGATCAGGTTGCTCAAAGCTGCTTCCAGCCTGACATTGAATACTTCCAGGGATGGGGCATCCATAAGTTCTCTAAGCACCCTGTTCCAGTGCCTTACCACCTTCATCATAAGTAATTTCTTCCCTATATCTAATTGAAATCTAGTATTTTTAATTTCACACTGTTGCCACTTGTCCTGTGACTACAGGCCTTGGTAAAAAGCCTTTCTCCATCTTTCTTATAAACTTCCTTTAAATATTGAATGGATGCAAGGCGTGCCTGGAGCCTCTTCTTCTGCAGGCTGAACAACCACAATATTCTCAACCTTGCTTCATAGGAGAGGTGTTCCAACCCTGTGGCAGGATGCAAACCCCCTTTTCTCCCCCTCCCTCCTTCATCATGGAAGAAGTAGACACATCTCCCTCTCTCTGCTACATGAGGCTAACAGCTTCTTTTGTTTGGCCCCAGAGCACCCTAGCCAGGGCCGTTAGGAGAAGGGAGTGCTGAGGTGCCCACAGCCAGTATGGGAGATGTTTGGAGGCTTCAGGGGCACCCCATACCCAGGGTGGGGTTGCAGAGAAGCCTCTAGAATGCCTACAGTCAGATCTGATCAGCCTATAAAAATGGGACTCTCATCGAGACTCCGCCCATTTTCACGGGTCTCTCGGAGCATGAGCAAGATGCTGCTGCCGAGAGCCCCCCTCCCCGGGATGGAGACTCTGCTTGCCTTGCTACCATGGGTGCAAGTAAAATGAACCCTCGCAGGATTGCAAGTGTATTATAAATTTACCCTCGTACAATCACGAGTGTACACTTTCCGTACTCACTACAAGTACGTGTATCTCTTTAAAATAATCCCACACCGTGTTCAGGCAAGTGTGTACTCTTCCCAGACTCAGAGACGGCTCCGGCATTGTTTTTGGTGAAGCCACATGCATGCACTCTGTGGACCGCCTGTAGTATACGTTGCTGCCCCTTAATAATTTTCCTCAACTGATAACTGAACCTGTATTTAAGTCACTTTTGGAGTGCTAAAACCCTGTTTCTCACTGGTTTAATAAAAGCTGTTTTGGAGCCTGTTGTCCCTTAAACTAACCTCAGAGTGCCTCCATGACAAATCCGCTGCTCATTTGCCTGGGCTCACTCCTCAGGTTTGTCAAGGTCCCTCTGGAATGTCAGCTGCACCACTCATCTTGGTGTCAGCTGCAAATCTGTTTTGGGTGCACTCAATCCCATCATCTGTGATGTCATTAAGAAAGGTATTGAACAGTACTGCTTCTAGTATAGACCCCTGAGTGACAACACTTGTTACTGATCTCCATTTGGATATTGAGCCATTGACCCCAACTCTTTCAATGCGGCCACCCAATCAATTCCTTATTCATTGAATAGTGCACCTGTTGAACCCAAAGAGAGAGGGATGTTGTGTGCAACTGTGTCAAAAGCCTTACAGAAGTCAAGATAGATGTCATCAGTATCTCTTCCCTTATCCACCAATGCAGTCACTCCATCATGGAAGCCCACTAGATTAGTCAAGCATGATGATGCCTTTGATGAAGCCATGTTGGCTGGCTCTAATCACTTCCTGCCATCCATATGCTTTGACATAACTTCCAGGAGGATCTGTTCCATGACCAACTACAGAGGTGAGGCTGACTGGCTTGTAGTTCCTAGGGTCCTCGTTTTTACCCTTTTTAAAAATGGATGTGATGTTTCCCTTTTTCCAGTCACTGGGGATTTTACCTGACTGCCTTGACTTTTCAAATATAATGGAGAGTGGCTTAGAAACTTTGTCTGTCAGTTCGCTCAGGACCCTGGAATGCATCTCATTGGGTCCTATGGACTTATGTATGTCCTATGGATTTGTGTACCTTTATCAAGCAAGTACAATTTCAATTAAAAAAAAAAATAAAAAAAAATGTTTAACTTATGCTTAGTAACCAACATCATATAGAAATACACACAATATTAACAAATACAGTGTTAATGACTGTGTAGAATTCAAGGTAACCCTTGTAAAGTATAATCAAACAAAAATGTGATTTCAGGCTGAAAACACTAAGTAGTGACATCCAGATTGTGCAAAACCACTGGAAAGAGTTTTAACTGTGGTGAAACAAGAACAAAATTAAAAAATATTTTTTTTTAATAATAATTTTAATAATATGATATAATAGCTTGAAGACTTATTTAACAGCTTCTTACAGTTTCAGGTCATGAGTTTGTGGTGGCTTAGTATTGGCTAACAGCCAAATGTGCACCCAGCTGCTCACTCATTTACCCTTCTCAGTAGAATTAGGGGAAAAAATAAAATGAGAAAGCTCATGGATCAGATAAAAAGAGTGAGGCTGCTTACTAATTACTGTCATGGGCAAAACAGATTCACCTTGGTGAAAATTAATTTAATTTCTTGCCAATAAAACAGTTTTGTGTGGTGAGAAATAAAAAGCCAAATATTAATACAACACTTTGTTGTAAGCCCAGCTTCTCTCCTTCGTTTCCAACTCCTTTTTCCCCCTGAGCTGCACAGGAGGAATGGAGAGATTTTGTCAGTACATAACAGTTTTTCTCTATCACTCTTTCCTCCTCACACTTTCCCCTGCACTTTTATGGGTTTCCCACAGACCACAGTCACCTAGGAAAAAAAAATTCAGCCAGCCTGGCCTCTTGTGTAGTCTGCTGCTAGTGTCAGGAAAACTAATCTAGCATGGGGTCTCCAGGAACTGCAGGGAATCACCTGCTCCAGCACCATGGAACATTTTCTCTTCCTCCTTATCTGACTTTTGTGTTCCCTCTGCCACTTCTCACTCTTTTTCTTCCTTCCTTCTCTCTCTGTCTAGCATTTTTTGGATTTTTCTCAAATATCTTTTCCCAAAGGCAGTCCTATTCCCTCAAATGAAAATATGAAGAACATGAAAATATTCGTCAGATGTGCAGATTTTCATATATATTATTCCAGGTGATACAGAGTTAAAAATCAAGATTTGTCACTTTTGTTCTTTTGTTGTTGTTGTTTTGTTGTTGTTTATATATATATATATATATATATATATGTATGAACATGTATTTCAAATATTTTTTAAAATTTTCCCTATGGTAAATGTTACAAAAAAGAGGTTATCTGATAACAATCAATACAATGGGATTTTAATTCATACAATACTGATGGAACTACAACAGTTCTTGAGAAATGAAACCAAGAGGTATGCCTGTTGCTAGTAAAAGTAAACAGTGATTAGTTTCTCTTTTTTTTGTCTATCATAGTTTCAGAAGCAGAGAAAAGGACAGTCTTATTTTCCTCTGAATTTGTTATTATCTATCAGCTGAAAGTCACAGAATCACAGAACCACAGAATCACAGAACCACAGAATCGCAGAATGTTAGGGATTGGAAGGGACCTCGAAAGATCATCTAGTCCAATCCTTTATGAATCACAAAAGTGTGGTACACTAGTAGTGCAGAACAACTCCTTTTTCAAAATAAGGTAAAATATACATATATATATATTAAAGCTATGAGTGATGAATGCAGTGTATTTGTGTTATGATTTAGATGAACATAGTTTTTAAAGACCTAGTAATGCTGTGAATGTTTGAACTGCAAGGGGTGGTGTACTGAAAGGGAATGTGGTCAGTCAGTTACAACAGGATCTGCTGAGGATCTGAGTGCAAGCTTCACAACTGCCATGCAAGTTCTCAAAACAAATAAGGAACAGGAGGAATATAAGCCACAGAACAGTGTCTTCTACCTTTTGCATTTGATCTTGTTTGGTATTCCAGATTTGGCTTACTTGATAAATAATTTCTTCTTCTAAATTTCCAAATAGCTATTCCTGTGTGTAGCAGGTGAACAATAATAGCCACTGACAGTGATGACAACTCACACAATGATCAGTTGCTGTGTAGTTAAGATGTTGTCAAGGTTTAATTGCAAGGCGACAATAAACCATGTCAGATGCTCTCTGTTAATCCTCCTTCCACGCTCTCCTCAGATAGGAAAAAGTGAAAAGTAGGACAAGGAAGAGAGACTTAAGCTGGAAAAAAGTTTTTAGATGTTTTACTAATGCCAATTCTAAATAGAGAAAATAATACAAGATATACAAAACCAATCTTGAATATCCCGGGGTAGCACAGGGTTGAACCCCTCCTTGTATGGTGAGTAGATGAAGTTGGCATCACTCCACCACCTGCAGAGTGGGCACCCAGAAGTCCTGGGTGGGACTTCACAGCAAACCAGAACTGGATTCAGGGATGCAGGGACTGGAACCAGGTCTAGGTTTGCAGGCATGGCAGGCAGGGTCCTCTTCAGATGCCAGCCATGGTCAAAGAGAGCAAGACCCTCATGATCTCCCTCTTTTACAGGGTGTATGATGTAGATGGGATGCAATACTCGGTCAGTTTTAGTCACCTGTTCTGTCCGCCCCTCCTTGTAAATATGCCTGTCTCAATTGTGGGATGTTATCAGAATTCTTAGTTGTTATAGCAATAAATCTAAACATGAGCCTCTTCTGCATTCCATTGGTCATCTTATCAGTCGGGAACAAATAGCATCTCAAAAAGCATGAAGCTAAATTCAGAAAAATGCAGTTACTTAGAAGGTACTTAGAAGAACTTAGCTGAAAGGAAAATTCACTAAAAGAGAACTGGTCTTATTTTTAACAAAAAACCAGGACAGATGTTCACACAGCTGATATTGAGTGACTGCCTCCTTCAAAGTTAATCAATAGCTGAAAAATCAAGTTCTCATTTATTCGCTGTTGCAAATTAGTTGTGGTGATTAGTAACCTACTACAGGCTTTGCCAACTTCTAAGTAGCAGGGCTGTGGGAACTTGGAAAGTATGTTGTCTGGGGCTGGGGTAGGAACAGTAGAACATAAGGATAATTAACTTGCTTCTCAGTTTAAGTGGGTGAAGGCAATGGCACTGTAAAGAGATAACAGAAAAACAGCGGTGTATTCTAATGAGGTACACATGAAGGTAAGAGTTTGGTAAGACAACTATGGGTTTGAAAACCCTAACAATAGAGGAGAAATAGGCAGCATGTATTAAATGTAAGAAAACAGACTTAGCAAGAGAGTTTCATTTTTGTGGGAAAGGACTAAGTACATGGCTTGTTGTTTCTATGTTACAGTCCTTAGTAACACATGCAATTGTTTGTACTTGTCATTAGCAGGAAGGTATGCCTTCCTGAAACAACATACTTTGCAAAAAGCTTGAAAAGCAAATATCCTAAAGTCCAAGTATACTATAGAAGAACATCAATTAACTTGCCATGCACATAAATGTTTCCTAAATTCTTTAGGAAGTGTGTATGTGTAATTTGTCTTAAGATTAAAATAACCCATATGGTTGAATTCTGTGATTGTGTATCTTAAGAATAAAACAGATCATATTAGTACTATTCTCTTCCAATGGCCTACAATGAAAGGCAAGTGTTTGCTGTTACAACTTTTGGAGGCTGGAACACTTACCATTACAAAGGACTACAGTATGTGAGAAACAATTCCATCAAACAGTTGTGCTTTTCATGATGGAATCCATCTATCTCTAATCACTGTTTTCTCTGTTAGGGTGTGCTTTACCAAATGATCTACATATATAAACATAGCTTTTCTTGTGACAAAATGCCAAGTTACTGCTAAGGTTTCTAAGAAAATTTATGGGTCAGGAAAACTTCACCATCCTGCTCAAAAGTTCAGTTAACAAATATTCCTTGTTACTAAGTATTCAACAGTTCTCAAACTCAAACTCCTATTTTCAGAGTAGCCAAAATACAAAATGAGAAGTCCAGCTTCATAATTAGTGTACTTGTATGCATTTTCACAAGCACAGCAATGACATTATGTACTGTTTTGTCCTGAACATGACAAGGTTTGCACTGCAAAATGATTCATAATGACTAGTTTTATCAGGTTTTTTTTTTACAATATGGAAAAGAAATAGTTTTTAAACCAAACTCAAGCCATATGAAACACAAACATGAAAAACTAATGAGTTTAATACTACAGATGTTTTTGGTATGCTTACATATTGAAGCACCATCTCAGAATATTACTATTAATTTAGGAATTATTTGATTTTTTGAAGGGAAGATATTTTGGTTTTGTTTTAAGTCTTTTATTTGATTCCTTTTTTATTTTCCTAAGAGTGCTTCTAATTTCTCTGATTCACACAGATAAGATAAATTGTAGTTGTATCCTTTGTAGTCTGATATTATCAGCTCATTATTTGCTATTAATTAACTGAGGAGTCTGATAATATCTTTGCTAGGAGAAAATGAAAATAAAGTTCTTGAAGTTTTGTTGATTAACAAAACTGTTGATTAACAAAAATGCCAATAGATAATGAGAAATCAACAGAAGAGCAGAAAAATTAAATAAGTTATATCTCCAGAAACATTGCACCTAAAATATAAGTTTTATTTTTTTTACTAAAATCAAAACTGTGTTTTACAACATCTACTTGATCTTTGAAACTGAAATGATCTTCGATTATAACTCATTCATTTGTTTTGGCCAGGATATTGGCAAACAATAAATCAGATGGCCTTATAATTATTGCTGGAGATGGGATTTGTATTTGACTTCTTAGTCATTGATCATTGTCTTAAAGAATGATTCATGGACTCTTCCTCTAGAATACAGTTCCTCAGGGGAAAATTCTAGACTGGGCCGGAGTTCACTGAACTTTCCAAAGAAACTTATAGTGTTTTGTAAGCAAGACATTCTTCAGAAGTTTGAGGCTGTTGAACCTTATCACATTTTCCTGTTGGGGTTAACATAATTAATTGATGGGTTTTTCTAGGTGTTTGTTTGTTTGTTTGAGTTTTTTTAGTGCAAGGGAATGAATTTCTCATTCCGTTTCCTATGCAAGTATTTTAGTAATTTTAATGACTCAAGCAGATGCCCCTCAACTGAAGCGATATTATTGGAAAATCATTTCACCATTATCAAGACACTGGTAGCACAACTATTATATGTTTCTGTTGTTTTCCATGCTACTATCTGCATAGGAATGTTATTAGTAGGTTAATGCTTTACCTCTTATAAGTTATCGGGTGTATAAGTGTCACTGTTTATTATATGCCAAAAAAAACCTGTGGCAGATACTATTAGCACCCCAGCCCCACTAAGGAAAGAGAATAGGAGGAAAAGGAAAAGGGACTTACAAGTTGGAAAGTTAAAAATGCTTTAATAATAATACTAAGAGGGAAAATAATTATAAAAATATACAAAACTAATATTGAATTTCCCAGCATAGCACAGCAGTGGCCTGCAGTGGGAGCTGGCATCACACCAGAGGCTGCAGGTCAGGCACTCAGCAGTCCTGGGCTGGATTCATCACTAGACAGGAACTCAATTCAGGGATGCATGGACTGAAATCAGACCTAGGATCACAGGCAGAACATGTAGAGTCCTGTTCAGATGCTGGTGATGGACAAAGAAGGGAGTGAGACCCTTGTGATCTCACAGTTTTATGTTGTGTATGATGTGGATGGCATGGAATATCTAGTTGGTCAATTTTGGTCACCTGTTCTGTTCATCCCTCCATGTGAGTATGCCCCTCTCACTTATAGGATGTACAAAAATCTATCAGCAACCTTGGCTGCCATAGCAATAAGGATAAATTTGGGACTCTAATGCATACCATTCCTGCTGTTATGAGCTCTGCAGTGAACACTGTCCAAAAAACATGAAGACAATTTCAGAAAAATGCAGTTACTTAAAATAACTGAGGGAAAAGGAAAATTCACTAGAAGACAATTGGTCTTGTTTTAAACAAAACAGGGACAATAAGAAATTATAATCCTGACATGATTGTATTAAGAATATATGACTAAACTAAGCATAAAAGCAATAAATGATAGTTTCCATTACTATAGAGGAAAAGATGTTTATAGCAGAAAGTGTGACTAAAACATTTCTGTTGTAGCAAAGGTAAAGCTAGTACTTTCAAAAAGAACATTTAAAATCTGTATTGTGATGAATACTGAAGCACTCTGTATTTATAAAATAGTCTAGTGATGAGAAGAAATGTCATAAGAATATAAGGAAAAGGTAACTGGCACTGCTAACATTTAAAGTAAAAGTGGGCCCATGTGAACCTTCTGAAGTTCAACAAGGCCAAGTGCAAGGTCCTGTACCTGGGTCAGGGCAACCACCAGTATTAATAAAGACTGTGGGATGAAGAGGTTGAGAGCAGCCCTGCAGAGAAGGACTTGGGAATAGTGGTGGATGAAAAGCTGGACATGAGCTGGCAATGTGCACTTGCAGGCCAGAAAAACAACCATATCCTGGGCTACATCAAAAGAAGCATGTTGATTCTATCTCTCTACTCCACTCTTGTGAGACCCCACCTGGAATACTGCTTTCAGCTTTGAAGTCCTCAGCACAAGAAAAACATAGACATGTTGGATATGGCCCTGAGTAGGGGCACAAAAATGGTCAGAAGGAAGGAACATGTGTCCTATGAAGACAGGCTGAGAGAGTTGGGATTGTTCACCCTGGAGAAGAGAAGATTACAGGCAGACAGTGTTACAGCCTGTCAATATTTAAAGGGGGCTTATAAGAAAGATGGAGAGTGACTTTTTAGTAGGGGCTGTAGTGGTAGGACAAGGGACAATGGTTTTAAACTGAGAAAGGGTAGATTTAGATTAGATATAAGGAAGAAATTTTTTTATGAATAGGTTGGTGAGACACTGGAAGGTGTTGGGCACAGAAGTTCTGGAAGCCCCCTCCCTGGAAGTATTCAAGGTCAAACTGGATGAGGCTTTGAGCAACCTAATCTAGTGGAAGCTGTCCCTGCCCATGGCATGGTGGTTAGAATTAGACGTCCCTTCCAACCCAAACAGTTCTATGATCCTGTAATAATTTAATACTTGATAATACTAGATAATGTAATTAAAAATTGATTGTAAATGTAGATTTGTAAGTACAGAAGAGCTTACAAAATGTTCTGCCCAGCTGAGCAGAATCTAAATAACCACTGTCTCAATATTAGTCTGTTTTGCTTTAAGGCATGTTAGACTGTATATGACATTATTTCTTAACTGGTTTTGTTCTGTATTTTCTCCTGCTTTTAATAGCTTTAGTTATTAATTATTTCTTAGATATTGATTCAATAGATTCTGTTTACATTGAGTTCCACCACCGTAGTAATTAAAATTTTAAGTATAATCTGTTTAGAATTGGATAGTAAATAATTTTTGCATATCATGAAACTAAGTTAGGAGTAAAATGTATAGGTCCAACAAACAAAAGTAGAGGCAATTACAGATGAATGTCTCTGTAAAAGGCAACAAATATTGTTTCTATAAATACAAGTGCAACAGAAGGAAGGCTAAGGAGAATCTCCACCCTATAGTGGATGAGGGGGGAAACATCATTGACAGAAGATGAGGGAAAGACTGAGGTACTTAATGCCTTCTTTCCTTCAGTCTTAAACAGTAAGACTAGTGATACTCCTGGTACACAGTCCCCTGAACTGGAAGGCAGGGATAGGGAGCTGAAGGAAGCCCCAGTAATCCAAGAGGAAATGGTTAGCAACCTGCTACACCCCTCAGACACATACAAGTCTATGGGGCCAGATGGGTCCACCCAAGGCTACTGAGGAAGCTGGTAGAAGTGCTCATCAAGCCACTTTCCATCATTTATCAGCAACTCTGGCTAACTGGGGAGATCTCAATTGACTGGAAGTTGGCAAATGTGATGCCTGTCTACAAGAAGGGCCAGAAGAAGGATCCAGGGAATTACAGGGCTATCAGTCTGACCTCAGTCCTGGGGAAGGTCATGGAACAGATCACCCTGAGTGCCACCATGTGGCATATACAAGACAACCAAGCAATCAGGTACAGTCACCATGAGTTTGTGAAAAGCAGGTCCTACTTGACCTACCGCATCTCCTTCTATGACAAGGTGACCCAATTAGTGGATGAGGGAAAGGCTGTGAGTGTTGTCTATAGAGACTTTACTAAAGACTGTTTCCACAGCATTCTGCTGAAGAAACTGGTGGCTCATGGCTTGAACAGGCATATGAAGTCTGTGTTACAGACTAATCTTGATGATATAAACAGTTAACAGAGAACACTCACAAATTACTATTTTTAAAGTGGCAAAAACATGTGAAGAATAAGTGGTTCTTTTGTAAGTGTACAGTGGTCATTGCTTTTGATGGGTTAAAGGCAGAGAGCTTGAAGAGTCACAGAATCACAGAATCACAGAATGTTAGAGATTAGAACGGACCTCGAAAGATCATCTAGTCCAATCCCCTTCCTGGAGTAGGAATACCTAGATGAGGTTACACAGGAAGGCGCCCAGGCAGGTCTTGAATGCCTTCAGAGCAGGAGACTCCACAGCCTCCTTGGGCAGCCTGTTCCAGTGTCCTGTTACCGTCACTGAGAAGAAGTTTTTTCTCAAATTTAAGTGGAACCTCTTGTGTTCCAGCTTGATCCCATTACCCCTTGCCCTATCATTGTTTGCCACCGAGAAAAGCCTGGCTCCATCCTCGTGGCAATCACCCGTTATATATTTATAAACATTAATAAGGTCACCCTTCAGTCTCCTCTTCTCCAAATTAAAGAGACCCAGCTCCCTCAGCCTTTCCTCATAAGGGAGGTGCTCCACTCCATTCATCATCTTTGTTGCCCTACGCTGGACCCTCTCCAGCAGTTCCCTGTCCTTCTTGAACTGAGGGGCCCAGAACTGGACACAATATTCCAGATGTGGTCTCACCAGGGCAGAGTAGAGGGGAAGGAGGACCTCTCTCGACCTACTAACCACCCCCCTTCTAATACACCCTAGGATGCCATTGGCCTTCCTGGCCACAAGGGCACAGTGCTGGCTCATGGTCATCCTGCTGTCCACCAGGACCCACAGGTCTCTTTCCCCTACACTGCTCTCTAATAGGTCATTCCCCAACTTATACTGGAACCTGGGGTTGTTCCTACCCAGATGTAAGACTCTACACTTTGCCTTGTTAAATTTCATTAAATTTTTCCCTGCCCAACTCTCCAGCTTGTCCAGGTCTCACTGGATGGCAGCACAGCCTTCTAGCATGTCAGCCACTCCTCCCAGCTTCGTGTCATCAGCAAACTTGCTGATAGTACACTCTGTTCCCTCATCCAAATCACTGATGAATATATTGAATAATACAGGCCCCAGTACTGACCCTTGAGGCACTCCACTAGATACAGGCCTCCAACTAGACTCCACCCCATTGACCACGACTCTCTGGCTTCTTTCCTTCAGCCGGTTTGCAGTCCACCTCACTACCCGATCATCCAGACCGCACGCTCTCAGTTTAGCTGTGAGGATGCTGTGGGAGACTGTGTCAAATGACTTACTCAAGTCAAGGTAGACCACGTCCACTGCTCTGCCATCATCCATCCATCTTGCTATGTCACCTGACTTAGATGTCCCTAATGCATGCATATGCTTCTTAGCTAGTCATTGTGTATAGTTGAAGGAAAGAAGTAGTCAATCAAACCAAAAGTATGATCCATCTGATTTGCTTTATGCCTATTTCTACTTCCTGATAAAATGAGTTATACTATAAAATGGCCTTCCCCTCCTCCCAGTGGTTGAGCTGTCAAAGATCCAAGGCCTAGTTTTGATAGAGAAATTCTACCAAGTGGAGCTATGCAAGATAAGAAATATAAAATTGCAGACAGAAGTAGGATTGCTGGTATGGGGACAGCCTGCAGCTCAAGGATTCCAGAAAAAAGGAAATAAAACAGAATACCACCACTCATCATCAAAAAGAACAAAACAAAACCAAATCACAAAACCAAACAAAAACCCAAAACCAACTAAACAAACAACAACAACAGCAACACTGAACATGGAATAAAGAGATAAACAGGAAACCTAAAGGTGGCAGTTAAGCAACACTGAGAAAAAGGCTGATGCGGGTGCAACAAAGGCTGAACCTTCCACCACTTGCTGACAGCTGCCCAGACAGAAGACTCCTTGGACACAGAGTCTGATATCTTTCAACCCAGCAGTTTATTGATTCTAACCAAATAATGGCTTTGTCTTTTAAAATTGTGTCTTTTGTGAGTCCCTTCAAATGCATAAAAGTTTCTCAAGCACACTGACCCAGAAAGCAATGAGAGTCCAAGGTGTTTACTTTAGACTTCTATCCATCTTATTCAGGAAAATTTCCAGAAAAGATACTGGGACAAAGAGAAGGAAAGGAAAGGGGCAGGACGGAAAGGGAAAGGGAAAGGGAAAGGGAAAAGGAAAGGGAAAGGGAAAAGGAAAGGGAAAGGGAAAGGGAATAAATGCTCAAAAGCACAAACAAGAAAATGTTCAAAAATAATTAGCCCATTGCTATGTAGAGAAGATTCAAGTGTGATCTCCTCTGAAAAAAATATTTGAATTCGGTTTTAAAAAAATAAAAGTATTAAAAAATCCCTTAACACTGGTTATATGACATATATAACATTGGTTATATATATGGTTCATACAAATATGGTGATGGATGATGGAAAACAAAACATCCAATGAGGAGGTAAACCACAATGGTCTCAATTGCTTATGTCAGAGAAATCAGATTTTTCTTCACTACAGAATTCTGAGAAAATTGCTACATGAACTCGTGGGATCAGTACATCCAGTAATGTAACAGAATCAAACCTGGTTCATTTTTATAGACAAAAGAAAATCTAGTACCTGTATTATATAAAGATTACAACACGGAGGAAGGTGTGAGTACAATGGCTGAATTTGGAAAGAAAGGTTACTTAATAACATTGAAGACTGAATTAAATAGAAAGACAAAAAGTAGAAGGGACATATCAAAGTAACAGATAAACCTTATATGGTTCTTTGTAAAGAAAACTTTTTTTTTTTTTTTTTTTTTTCTTCAGACAAAGGCAATGCTTTATCTAAACTACTTTATTTGGACTTCAGTAAAGCAGCTGATATATTGCCAGGGGAGATGTTATTAATTAAGATGAAGAAGATGGAGATAAATGTGAGAATACCTGGACCAATCGGTCTGTACCTAAAAGGAAACAACTGATAAGGAAGGGTGTTATAAGTAGGGTTTCAAAAGACTTGTTTGTGGACATGGTTTTCCTTCATATTTCGCTCATATTATATTTAGCTACCTGTGGATGAAAGGATTTGAAATATGCTGATGACAAAAAAACTAGGATGCACCAATATGAAAGAAATATGAACAGGGTCAGATAGAGGAGAGAAATAATACAACAGAGTTAAAAGCAATATAATGCAGTACAAAATCAGATACTTGGGAACTAAGAGTAAAAAGTTCCGTATTAAAGTAGGAGTTTGTTAATGCTACTGGATCAGATTTTATGTCTCTGTGTATTTGTCTCCCTTTCCTTGTCCTCCCAGCTGAAAAGATACACTTTTTCACACCCCAATTTGTGCCATTGACCAAGTTTGTTCTTAACATAAACTCCTGCACTATGTGTTGGTCAGGTTGTTATGTCTTCTTTAACTAGATAACCTTGAATGACCAGACGCTATCCTTCCACATACTGCTACTTAGGTTCAAATCAGATTTAGCACTCATAGGACTAGATTAATCTCATCTAGCTATAATGACTATAGTGTAAATAAATACATTTGAGTAATTATCATCTTGGTGGTTAAAGTGGAGAAATCAGTATGTACCCGTTGCAATTCTTCTGTCCCATTACCAACATCTACTTCAGGCCGAGCTGAGTTATACTCACACATACATACAGCTCAGGAACAGACAGTTGCACTTCAGCTGTCTAAATTTAGGTGGGCTGCATCGATCTTTTATGCAAAATCAACAATACTATTTTTTATTTTATGCAAAGTGAGTCTCTCGTAAATTAACTCATCAGTTTTTACGTTTGTTAAAAAGCAAGGACAGAACCTTGAGTCAGTACATCTTAAGCAGGGTTTGCACTGTTTTCCCATAGTTTACTTAATGTCAATACATAAGATCAATCTTTACATAAACATTTTGAATTAATACAAACATGATTGTGTGTTTATGTTTAATCTGGATTGCATCAATAACACTAAGCTAGCAGTTAGATACTAGATAATTTACAGGTCCATATTAATGATTGCGCAACTAACATACAGGCAGAAATTGAGGATTTCACTCATGAGTTCTGATTGCTGTAATTTATCTGCTCCTAGTTCAAAATCAGCTCCATAGGGTGGCATTGGTATGTCATCTTTTTTACATATCTATGTTAGTTCTCCTCATCTGCAAATTGTGACTTTCAAGGCTTAGATTAAACTGCACAGAATTTGCAGATATTTTCCATAGAATTATACAATTTAAATTATTTTAGCAACCCAGTTTATAATGTGGCTGCAAAAAACCTTGAATCAAAACAAGTGAAAGGGAACTGTTATATGGTAATGGAAAGAAGGGACACTGATGAAAATTTCTTCAGATGGCTTTACTGGCAAAGTGTTTCAATTAACTGTGTCCTCAACTGGCACCTCTGTAACAATAGCTTTTTAGGCTTCTTTCCTCCTCTGCAGGAACTATCCACTTTCAAGCTAGCTCAAGACTTCCGAAATTCAGTGAAAGCTTTTGAGTTATTTCTGCTTGTAACCTGATGTAGCTATAGAAATTATTCATTCCAGATGGATCAGGGCCTAGATATTTCTTCATGTAAATATATATGTACACACATACATTTCAGTTATAGATATTATAACTTTAGATATAATTAGTATTTGTATTATGCATATGATTTTGTATTTCATTGTGTTCTATTTCATTGTGTTATATTACACATACTTATGAAAAGTACTCCATTTGTTCCTTTAGCTATTTCCATTAATTAGCAGAACGACCCATAGGATAAATACTTCTAAAGGAACAACCTGTATGCATGTATGTATGAATGTACATATATTTCTCAAGGAAAAGTCAAGGTGGAAACTACTAGCATATTTTATAGTAGAATTTCTGTTTCATCTATTATTTGGGCTTATCCTTCTATCGCTTCCAAAATGAGCTACATGCACTCAAATATGGCAATAGCTGGTAAGTTTGTTGTTTTTTTAATTGGCACTGAACTTATGTTATTTATATTCTTAAGACATAAAGAATTTTATATTCTTTTATTAAAAGATGTTTTAATTTTATTTTTTTTAATAGAAAAGTATTATAAACTTTCTGCTCAAAGAACCATTTCTGTTCATATTGCGTGTGCCAATGGAATCCCACTGTAGAATGAATCTTCCTGAAATGAGTTAAAATGTCTGCATAATAAAGGCTGTATTGTAATTCTCCAGCACCTTCCAAGGAAGACTGGGCTTAAATACATACATTCCTAAAGCAGACCAAGAATTATATTTTGACCTGGTTGTTCTGGTTGATTTACTGTGTGACAGAGAAGCTAAAAGTTATGCTAATTTTCTCAAGATTTTCCCCTTGGATTTCCTACATACCTGAAAAAAACCAAAACAAACAAACAAACAAAAAAAAAAACACAAACAAAAAAAAAACAAACAGAAAGAAAAGTTTCATGTACTTTTAAATGTGGTTTGCTACAGATTATAGTGTTATTCAGTAATGAAAGCTGTAGTATAAATAAAAGACTTAATGTTCCACTGTCCTTTGTAAAATAAACTCAAAGGAACAGTAAGAAAACTAGTGGGCTGAAGAATTGTTGATTTGCTTTTGTTTTACAGTAAATCAAATTCATGGTAAGAATAAACAGCTGAATGTTTTTTGGTTATGATGTTCAAATAGCTTGGAATGTGCCAACAAAAATAAATGAATGCGTTAGTTGCATTGTTCAGATTGATGGCTTTATAGTTATGTAATTCTATGGCTGTATACTTACACAATGTTTTTGTCACCTAAGTTTCCTCAGAATTAAACAGTATTTCATTCAGTTTTCCAAAGGTGGGCATCACTTTGATATAAAAACTTACCAGAAATCTGTGTAGCTTTCACTCCATTAGTACATATGTTTTTTGTGAAGGAAACTTAAGTAGGAATTAGAAAATTCAGATAAGTCACCACCATGACCACACTAGTCAAGGTTTATTTTCTTTAATCCTTATGACATTCATAAGCTGAACAGTTTTGCATCTGAATTTTGAGAGAAGTCTTAGATGCAAAGCATTCTATGAGCATTCTTAATGCATGTAGTAATAACTGAACTCATTATAAAGCAGAATAGCCATGATTACATCTATTAAATTATACAGGCAAAGCAAAGCTATACTATCTTGAATCTTTTATATAATAGTATAGCGGTTAAAGCAATCAACCAGAAAATGAACTATTTTTAGCTATTCTTCATTTTTTCTCCTGGATTGTTTTATGCCTGCTTTTGCTATTGTTAGCACATTCATTTTTTTTTTTTTTTTTTTTAAAAATTAAAAATGCATAAGCAGTACCTCAGTAAAAAGCCTGTGTTCTAGGATTCCTATTCGCTTTCCCATGTATGCAGGGTTTACTTAGGTCTGAGTTTGAGGGTCAGTGCTTTTCTTGATTGATTTATCTCTTGTTGGCCCCATGAGTCATTCTTTTATTTCGGTAAAATGTTCAAGGTGCAAAAGAAAGGGTAGGAATCGACTCAATCCTATAGTTTTTTTGTTTGGGCTCTCTGCTTAGAAAGTCTTTTGGTATCTGGAAAAGCCAATGCCTCCTTCACCCTTTATTACATTTTAAAAATACAAAGTCAATCACAAGCATACTTTAAGCCTATGTGATGTGTTCTCAGTAAGCAGTGAAATGAAGAAAGATGAGTATCCAAAGAAACAAAAAGTAAGGAATCTATATCACGCCTCTTACTTTTAGTATGTAGTTCAGCTAATATTTACACTTATTACCTTGAGACTAGTGGTATCTGAAGTGTAATTTAAAGTGTTAGAAAATTAGTATCTCTGGCCTGCACCTAAATTACAAATGAGTAAACAGCTTTAGATGTCAAATTCTCAATCATTATTCACATTTCAATACTAACCTCAATTCTGGGTCATGAAACATTGTTATACAGTGACAGTGTGACAGTGAATTGTTCAGGACTTAATATAAGTTATTTGCCTCTTCTTTTGAACAGTAAGAATATTAAGACAATATTTTGTATTACTCCTTTAGTTGTACATAATGAGTTATTCATTCCTGATTTCACTATGAAAAGGACTATGTATACTTCTCAGTATTTATACGTTCTTTATGCATTAGCAGGACTCTTTAGAAGGGAGATTAAGGCGGTTAAGGTAAAGAGTAGGCACATGGCAACAAAAATTAGTCCCATAACCAACAAGATGTTCCGTATAGATATGTGTTGAATGAAGAATACACAAGTGATGAAGGGCAAGAATGAGATTGTAATAAAACACATGGCTTTTTATCTTTTTTTTTAGCAGTAAGTGCGTTCACCATCTGGTATACATGCTGAATCACTAATTTAGGAGGGAAAATAAAAAAAATTACATTTGACTTTTCACTGGTTATTTAATTTTAACAATTGAAGTTTGTTTAAATTAATTCCACCGAAAAAATGATGAATTTAGCTTTTTTAAGACCTGAAATGCCATTAGGACTAAAAAAAAGTAAAAAAAAAAAAAGTCTAATTAATCTCATGTTGAATATGACAGGTTGAAATTGTAGATCCACAATTTGTTCATCATTATGAGCTCTGTTTGTAGAATGAAATAACCATATTTTTTTTCTACCTTGATATTAGCAATTTGGATAGGGAGACAATCTCTTGTAAATCAACTTTAAAACAGGGGGGTTTGTGTGTTTTGGGAAGTTGGTTGTTTGGTTTTGGAAAAACAGTGATGTTCACACCTAAATAAAGGTTTACATTTACAGCTGAACTGACTATTTCAGACAGCCATTGGGGTTTATGACAGGAACTGGGATGGAATCCATATGATTTTAATGAAACAAAGATTAATTTCAGTCAAGAATTGCCTGTGTTTCTGTTATTTAAAGTCACTGTTTCTGATGCAGGTGTCAGCATTATAGACATCCATGTTTACTCAAATCAACCCTGCACATTTCCTGAATTTATGAAGAATAAATGTGACCAAAAGCCAAATATCTTTTTTTCTTATAAAGTAAGAAATTAATCTAGATTTTACTTCAGCTACCTGGTTTACCTGGAGTATCAATTTAAAAGGCAAACTTTTTCATCATTGTTTTGTCTTCGTAATTCTTAGATACTGATCACTTCTCATAATCCCTGAAGTTACAGATTTCTGTTTCAAAGTAGGTAACATTGGTGTTCAATTTCTAAAATAGAATGTATTTTTCTTGGGAATTATTTGATTATATGATACTCATGACAAACAATGGGACAAGGGAAGGACATAAAATATCACAAGCTCATCGAACATAAGCCTCTACCCTTTGTTTAATGATGACATTTGAAAATAAGCTCATTCTGACATGATCATTTTTTGTTAGGGTCGATCTTATGGAGGAGATGTACTAGTACTGCAATAAAAATTGGCTAATTAAAATTTGTAGGTAATCTTATAATTCTAATAAAGGGAGAGGATGAGGGCATTTTGTTTGTTTTGTTTCACTTGTTTAGCTTTGGTTGGAGGTATTTGTGGGGGTTTTTTGGTTATTTGGGGTTTTGTGGGGGTTTTGTTTGTTTTTGTGTTTGTTTTCATTTTCTTTGCTGAAGATAGCTATACATTGTATGGGGTAACCTTTATGTTGTCTATCTCTCTGTCTCTTGCTCTCTCTATCTACCTGTCTGTCCATCCATATTTTAATGTGTATGATCATGAAATTTCATGCTACCTCAGTTTTGCCAGTTTTAGACATACATTTGAGCTATAACTCCATAATTAGATGATATTTTGTCTAGTATTGAACCCTCTTCCTCATATATCTTCCCTTTCCATAAACAACTTTCCTTTATTTTTTATTTTTTTTTTCTATAGAGGTACAATATCTAGAGAAAGACTAGAACATGGTCCAAGAGGTTTTTGACTTGAAAGACCAGAATTCCAAGTTTTCCTGTAATATACATCAGCATATAGATATAGGCTATGAGTACATCTACACTGTCATTTTGAATCACTGCCTATTTTCCTTCTATTTCTCATTCATATGGCAGTTTCAGGTTGCTTACAGGAACCGCTCTCATGTAAACCAGGTAGATCCCTTCAGTGGTACAGCTATAAATGATCTGATTTGCAAGGAAGTCCTTTTACTATCTTTGACACAAGACAAGTAAACCTCAGTTCTTTCAGAACCTTCAAACACAGAGAGGGTTGAAGGTACATGGGTAGTGGGAATAAGGTACCGCAGCCATGTGGGCACGTAGCAAAGCAGTCATGTAGTATAGTACTGAACCACACTTCCCTTCATACACTGCACAGCATGGAACAGGCCTGTCTGCTTCAGCAGGCTGTGTACACACAAACCACTTTGCACCAGGTGCCCAGGAACAGAGTCTTACTCCTTGGCTGTTTTCCAGGACCTTTAAAAAGAGCTCAGTAACACAGAGCTTAGTAGCACATAGCAATAATAATAAACAGGTTATTATTTTTATGATATAAGAATATATAGCACAGGGACTCAAGTGGTAGCTTACTGTCCCTTTTCACAAAATGAAGGCTTTGGGTTATATATATGTAAATGAATTTAGAGCATTTTTAAAGCAGAGAGCCTGTTCTTGTCACTTCTAATCTGCAATAAAAATTCATTGTGTGAGAAATATGCACAGGGATTTGAATGGGCATGCATCCAGTGTATTATTATAACGCAGGCATTGGAAACCATCTTTCTTAAGTAAGGAAGGACTATCTGCAAATAGCTGACATATGAAATGTCTCCATATTGGCAGTAGTCCTTTCAAAACAATGAAAACGGAGATGAATGAGGACCAATGCGCTATCTGATCAACTTCTAGTCTGCCACATCTATACTCAGCTTTCTTTGGCACTGTAGGCACTCTCAGACTCTGTGCTGCTTCTGTTAATATTATAAATTGCTCAAAAAAAAGTACCAGAAAGAAGAAATTGGAGGACTTCCATATGCAATGTTCTTTCCAACTTTACTGCATCTGTGGTTTCCTTATTTACAAGATCACCTTAGACAAATATCTCAATGGTTATTTTCCTCACCATTCCCAACAGAATTTATTCATTTACCCATTTTCCCTGACCAGAAAACCTCTCACAGTAGGGCATATGACTGCTCATTCTAGAAATCTAGAATGGTTTTGGGGTTTTGTTTATTTCTAATTTAGGAGTGTGGAACAAAATTTTCACATTTCTTTATCAATTGTGTCAACTTAGGCAATATTTCCACTAAGATAACCTGGAAATGCTGAAGATCCGAGTACATACTACGGCTGAAATCCAAAGCTGTCTCAAGAGCAAGGCTTGAGTGCACTCTGCTTTCTGCAGAAAAGGACTGCAGATGTGTATCCCAGGTGGGAGATATGGTCTACTAAATACAATTACGTATCTGGGCAACAAGGAGATCAAGGCAGTTTTCCTTGCAGATGCAGTCCTTTAACAGAAAAACAAACAAACAAACAAACAAACAAACAAAACAAACAAAAAAAAAACAAGATAAAAACAACAAACCAACCAAAACAAAACAAACCAAGCAAACAAACAAACAAAAAAAATTCACACCAGTACAATTATTTCAGCAGAATTCTGCTCCAAACTGTAGACATTAATATCGAGTGGCATTTTTACCTTTTGCATTTGCAAGTATAGGTCATTATTTCCTACACATCTATATATATCATTACAATTCTTGGAAGTTTAATTTCTGTATTCTCACCTTCCATAATGAAAACAGTTGCAAATACAATACTTTCAATGGCAAATCAATATCCATCTGACAACACAGATTATTATACCTCTTACCGTGTCTACAAAGTTCCATTTATTGTTCATCAAAAATGTTGATGATGAAAATCTAGTGAAGGTATAGGAAAAGGAACATATGGGAGCTTAAAAGATCTTTATGAATATGCAGCTTGAAAGGGTAAAAAAAAAAAAAAAAAAAAAAAAGTAATAACATTACTCAGAAATCTGCCTTTTCATGAAATACCACACCAACAGAGAGATTATCAGACTTACTGAAATCAATGCAGAGTGAACATCAGTAAACTTAATTTGAATAAAGTGAAGAGGAAGCATAGCTACACAAAAAATAAGTATTAAAGGCCACATTAACAATTCTGCTTGGCAGAGCAGTGGTTTTGAAGACAAGGTTTCACGATTGAATCTAATTTCAGATCACTGAAATCACTCTCATCCCATTTCCAATATGATTTTTTTGCTTCCTCCTGTTATCAATCTGACATATCTGAAAATTAATTTCCTGCCTAAACAAATAAAATTCAGTCAATCAGTGTGTTAGTGCCAATGCAGACAAATCAGCAAGACCACAGAATCATGAATACTACTTCTAGTGCAGTGTAGTCTTAGATTAACTTAATATAACCCTCCAGGAACAAAGCTTAAATTAGTCAGATTTTTTTCAACTAAACACTCCATCAACTATTCCTATTCAAATAAATTTTTTTGTCCCAGATGGACATCCCAAGTTTAAGGACAATTATAGTTAGGAGAAAATTGCAATTGTTTTCTGGGGGAAATTCTGGGACTTCAAAAATTGGCTGAAGTAGAAGCAAGCCAAAAACCTCAGTCACTGATGGGAAAAAAGCAGGAAAGTGTACTAGGATATTTTATTTTCATAACACTGAGTCACTTTTTAAATTTATTTTTGCATTGTATTGTTTGAAATATTTTTATCTTTTATCATACAAAATATTTCTGGTCAATGAAGACATTGAAATATTTTTATCTTAGTGAAGCAAAATACTTTAATAATCTTGCACTGAAATTCTCTGGTAAATGGTACGTACCGTAAAAACCTTTGACAATGTATTTCCCATAAAACCTGTTTCAGTGAAAAATGTTGGACTAGCTCCAAAATGAATAGCACATAATAGATACAGAAAATTGATTTCAGAACGTATATTTTTTTCAAAAGCACAGTTTAAAGACACATTTCAATGTCGAATGACATCATGTCAATGAGAACGTGTATTGTTATAATTCTTGTAGTTTGCATTTGTCTTTTAAGTAAATCTATTTAATTTCTCAGCATATTAGAAAATGCAAATCAGGCTAGGAAGCAATGTTTACTGCAAGTAAATAATTGATGATTCTCTGATATTTAGACACCTGTAAAACTCAACCAGTGGGGCTGGCAGAAAATAGGCTACGTTTTCCCACAGTACTTTAATCATTAATGGAAATTTTTCTTCATTCACTGCCTAACCAGGTAAAATGCAATTCTCCTAAGGGGAAGGGAAGGGAAGGGAAGGGAAGGGAAGGGAAGGGAAGGGAAGGGAAGGGAAGGGAAGGGAAGGGAAGGGAAGGGAAGGGAAGGGAAGGGAAGGGAAGGGAAGGGAAGGGAAGGGGAAAAATCTATAGTAGAAGCCAAAAATTGAACTTTTTTTTTCTCTTTTGGGCTATCCACCCAGACAGCTCTTGACAGGTTGCCTGACATCAATAAGCCCCATCTGAGTGAACAGCTAAAAGAAGGCAGAGAGGCAGCATGGAGTGCTGTGCCTATTCCCACTCTCCCATCCTCATCCTTAACTACTAAAGAAGTCTGTAGCAGCCTCATCTATTATTGTTGCCATTTGTTTCATATTCAGTGTGGAGCAAAGTTTGAAAACTTGTAAAATACACAATCATAAGATCCTCCTTGGCAATCCTGAGATCTACCTGCCTTGTACAAAACAGATCAACTTGATTTGATTAATTTGCCTGAATGGTCTGAAGGCTCAGAATTCTTTTAGGAAGAAATATTTAGCTGCCGAGGAGACAGAGACAAACAAATCTTAACTAATAACATTCAGTATTACCTTATTGTAAAAATTATAGGTAGCATAGAGCACAATGGTGTGTGACTCTGAGGACTTCAAACTCACTAGAGTGAAAATAATCAAATTCAGGCTTTCAGCATTTTTCTTCCTTAGTTCAAAGAATAAAATTAAATGAGAAACTTAGAATTTTATCTCCCCAAGTCATTTGAAGCTGCTTTAGCACTGTGAGATTATTTAAATCCACACAAAATATGGCGAATAAAAAACCACATATGAGTTGGACAGTTAATAGATTTTGCCCATAGTGAATTAAAAATTTGAGGTTTCATTTCAGACTTGGATGATATGGCAAACTAGATGGAAAATTCTGTAAGTTTACTCAAATAGTGTGAACAATGCCCTCGAAGTTTAACATCACTACTGTCTCTCCTTATTATGTCTGGTTAAATTTTAGTTTTCTGTGAACTTATAATCAGAATGGATGAATTTTAAACCAATAATGTGCTAATCACAACAAAACATTGAGATTCTGTTATTTCTTTCTCTTAGCGCTACTTTGTTCATAATGTCATGTAAATATGTGTAACCTCTGTGTAAATTGAGTTGGGATGACAGTTACTGATTCACAGCGTCTCCGCTGGAGCTAGAAATACAGTAATCTTCTGTCTTTGTGTGAAGAAGATATATCAATGTATAGAATGAGTAAATTTACTCTTAGTGCTAAGTTTAATGTATTGAAATCAGACACTTGATTTTCTGAGTTCTGTCAAATATACTTGAGCTGCTATAATCCTTCGAAACCCCAGATGAAATGAAATGGAAAACAATTTAATTAGATGTACTGGAAATGTAATTTGGGACATTCTGTATTTATTTAAGAAATCTGGGTTTGAAGAATTGTATCACACTGGGAAATTATCACTACTAGTAAACAGAATATGTGTCAGCACAGCTTAACAGAGCAGATATAAAGGCCATACATAGATACTTAACATAATCACAAATCACAGTTCTGGTACTAAATCTGAATATTTTTCAATAAAGTACATTCACTGGACTTTTATACTATCTGAAAGTATGTTTCATTAACATATTATAGTTTCACAACTTTGTAGTTGCTTGAATCAAGTGTTGTTAATTTCATTAATTTCAAACACACACTAGTCCAGGGTTATGGTCAGGTTAGTCTGCTAGTGTACAATCTGTCATGACAGCTTTGTAGTGGAAAGCCTACAGATACGGAAGTCCTTGCTTAAAATTCCTTACATCACAAAGAAATTAAAAATTATGTTTCAGTCTTTATACTGAGAAAAGATTGGCTTGTTTTGTTTTGTTTTGTTTTTTGTCTACCACATTTTATTTTTACAAAATCAATATAGAAAGAAAAAATAAATCTGTAATTTTCACGAGAATATATGGATATGAGAACAAATAAGTATCATCTTTGTTCTGCAGGCCTGAGTTTGCTTTTATAAATTCAGGTCTTTCGCTGTTGTTACCTCATACAGTTGAATCTGGTTTTATTAGCATCATAACACTAGCACCACAACAGAAAACCAGACAGAGAAACAGATTATCTGTATTATATCCTGTATATCATTCACTTCATGAGTTATTCCTTAGCTCAGTCAGCAAATTATTAAATCGAACTCTTCTGTGACAGTTCTGAGGCTTAACTAGTACAAAGATTTTTATTTTCTTTTCTAGAAATAGAATTCTTTCCTGCCCAGACATGGCTGTCTGCTTTGGGCTCCCTGAATAGATTGGGGTGAATAATTGCTTTTTTCAGCTACTAGTCAACTGGGGGGGGGTTGCGGGAGGGGAACCAAGCAGTTAAAAAATTGAGAAAATAATTATACAAAAAGTGTTAAAGTGTTTACGTGAACTATCCTTCTTCTCTCCCTACTCCTACTGAATTTACACTGCATAAAAGAAAACCTGTTGGGCTTCTGACAATAAAGTGCTAAAGAGATGCTGTTTGTAGAAAGCCTTTTCATAGGTGTCTACTTGACCAATCATGTGGGCTTCATTTGAATCAGGTATTTGATCACAGTTTTCTACCTTAGCAGTATTAAAAAATACTGTAATTCACTATTTTTTAAATGCTAGTTTTGAAATGCAGTCACTTTTGGTTCCCCGTTCTGAAGTTGTTTTTTTAAAAAAAAACTCCCAAGCCCCAAAATTAATAAGAAGAGAACGGAAAAGACACATATAAGAATTAGCTTTAATTTGGTTAAAAAAACTTTCAGTTTCTAAATAGATACATTCAGGTGTTGTGAGGCTTTTTGTTTGTTGATGTTTGTTTGTTTGTTTTTTTGTTTGGTTGCTCCAATAGAAGTTTACGTAATATCTACTTTTAGGGTATGATACTCAAAAAGGAGATGGCTTATCCTACTTCAAGAGTTTTTGCAACCTAAGTATAAACAGGAATTCAAATTCAGTACAGTGATATGCAAAATTAATTACTTAAACAGTAAAAAAAAAAATCACAGAATCACAGAATCGACTGGGCTGGAAAAGACCTCAGAGATCATCGAGTCCTAGTTTCTATTTTTTTGTTTTGTAGGTGGCACTGATATTCTTTGTGCATGAAGTAATAATTTAAAAAGCATCCTGTCACTTTCATCCTTCTCAGTTCTCCCTGACCATGTTCTAGTTTCCTTTCATGTTAAAGACAGAAGAATCAAAGAAAGTGTTTATGACTTTCTCAGAGAAAAAAAAAAAACAAATTAAGAGCCAGTTCATTATATAATTTGTGAGATGCACTTTACACTTTACAAATGGTTTAATGAGTTATCATGTTTTAATCATTTTAATCATTTGAAACTCTATGTCCTGCCCTTTCAAGTGGTAACAGCTTCATCCATGGGTAGTTTGTGGTTGCAGAGATATAGTGATTTCAAATTGGGTACATCTTTTTGAAACATCCTGTAATGTCAAGTGGCTATAGACTTTCGTTTCATACAGAAGACTTTCAAAGACTTAGGTATAGTTTAATCATAATCACATGTACTTTTCATGGCTCAATTAAATGACTCAATTAAATGGCTATTCAAACAGATTTGACCAGCAAATGGTAGTCAATTCCCTACAGGATCCTGACCTCAAAATGGAAGTGTCTTCTTTTGCTAAATGACATTGAGGACAACATATACCAATATATTCTTTAGATATTTATTCTGAACAATCTCGCTTGGAAAAGAAACAGGCTATTTAATTTCACATTACACTGTATCTTCTTACCCCTTTGGACTGGTTATCAATTACCTAAACCATCAGGTTTTTCCTTTTAATCTATAATGTAAGACTAATTATGCATAGATTTTTAATTCATTTTTTAAAGCTTCTATATTGGCACTTAGAAACATAATCTAGAAATTATTTAAGACATATAATGAGATTTGGAAGTATTTAAATCTCAAGTGTAATTTCAGGATCTATCTTGAAGAAAATTGGTTCACTATGTGTCTACGTCCTTAAAAATAAATAAATAATAAAAAAAATAATTAAAAAAAAAGGTTTTCTTCGGTCTAGATTTCATAAATAAAAATCAGATGCTGTTCCGGAGTAGCCACTTTCCTCTGAGGTGGAGATAAACCATTGAGTATTTCCAGATTAACCTGGATACCCTGCTGACTCTGTTGCAATTAAAAGGCATACATAAAGTGCAGGAGAAAAAAAAAAAACAAACAAGATATTTTGTTGCTCCCTACCAGAGAAACAAACAAACAAACAAACAAACACTCTTCAGTGAGCTGAAATTAAAGGGTGGAAATGCATTTTGGAAGGTAATTCACATGCTTGATATCAAGTACATTGTGGGCATTGGGTGGTACAAATAACAAAATGGATCAAAATTTGTTGTTTTGTTGAAATTTAGATCAGATGTATACCTGAACAACACAAAATCAATCCATCACTGAATATGGTTACTTTTTTTTTATTACCCCTCATATTGAGAAATACAGTGCAAAGTAATAAAATTCCCCTTATTTTCAGTAAGTTGACTTTTATTAACTTAAAATTTCCTTGTACTTTTTCTCACTAGTCATATTCTCAGTATCTATTCTCTATCACTTTGTCTTTTATTTAAAATAATTCAAAGTTTTTTGGTTTGTTGTTTGATATAGAATGTTATTCTGAACATGCAAAACTTCAGTGAAATTGAAGGTATATAGTATATAGTAGTCATACTATGAAAATAATGCCTTCCCAAGAAGGTGAAAGCTGATGTTAAGTAATAAAGTGTTAGAAGCAGGATAAAATGTCTGACCTGTATCAGCAAAAGGAAAGATGCATAAGGGATGTGTGTAAACTGATACACAAGTATTTTAGTAAATATATATATATATATATATTTTAAGAGGAGATAAGCACCACCTGCCTCAGATACTCATTGTTCATAATATTCTGCATTCTTTTTTTTTATTTTTTTTTTACTTGTATATCAGTCTAGGCAATTGTATAGCCAGAAAAAAACAAAACAAAACAAAACAAAAACAAACAAACAAAAATCATTCTGAGAGAAGGAAATCAGGAAAAATGAAGAATAAATGGATTTGTTTTCTCTCACCTTGAGAGGGGCAGAGATAGAGTTCTGATCTTTATATATTTTGTACTACAAAATTATTGTATTGAAGATAGCACAAGTAGCTATATAGCTAGATGATTCCGGTACTGCAAAATAAAAGGCAGAGAATAGGGTTCCAGGACTTCCTTTCTCCCTGCTGAGTATTACCTTGATGCAAGATCATCTGTATTGCTTTGGATACAGCAGATGTCTAAGTTTTAGGCATTGCAAGTCCTCAGTTAGTTACTTAAATCAGCCTGAATCTACCCCTGTACTCCAACTATTTTTTAAATACACCAGTCAGTGCAGATGGCATTTCTACTACATGAATCTGAATCTTTGTATTATGCTTATGTTATAAAAATTACTAGTATTAAAATAGCATTCATTATGTTTGCTTTTATACTATGTTGTTGGCTGTGATCACAACTCTTATGATCAGTGTGCAGTAGAAACACTACTTGCATTGTCCCAAACAATCCTTTTGGTTAGCAGTAGCAAATATTTCCACTGACAGCAGCAGCTACCAGAAAGCAAAAAGATATTTAACTGAAAAAAACGGTTATGAGGCATGTAGATGAAGCTGGCATCTGTAGCTATCCCAGACATACCAAGCTATACCTTTTTTGTGGATATGTAACCAGATAAGAGCTGTGCAGTACCTATCAGTCTTTTCAGACAAAGATGCCAACCTTTAACCAGCAATGTCCTCATGTAGATGGCAAGACTTAAAAATAATTACACAAATACTTATAAAACCCTTACAAAACAAATGGAGTAGACTATACTCTTCAGAGATACAGAAACGAAACACAGCCAAGAGGAACCTGGGAAAGTGGCTTCTTTATATTAAAAAACAACAACAATAAAAGGCAAAACAAACCAAGCAAACAAAATAAAACCTTTAAAATAAGAGAAAAAAAGAAAAAAAAAAAAAAAAAGCCAGTCATCTTGGGAATAGCTCCACTGAAGCAGAATCTCATGTTCCAAATTTGGAATTGGCCATGCAGGTTGATTCTTGACCTTAAACACCTCATTTTAACACTATATGCAGTACTTGAAAAAATGAAAATTTAAATTAGGGGATATCCATCTGCAATGTATTTAAGATGTCAGATGGAAGACGTTTCCCAGGTGGGTTCAAGTAGAAATTTGTAGGTACCAATGTCAAAAAAGGCCTTTAGAGATAAGGTTTCTGAAGAAAGGGGAACAAAGTTTAGGAAACTAGGAACATTGGTGTTCTAAGATCTCATGAAACTCCTCGGCTCTACAAATTCTTCATCCATACACAGTATCATAGTATCACAGTATGTTTGGGATTGGAAGGGACCTCAAAAGATCATCTAGTCCAATCCCCCTGCTGGAGAAGGAACGCCTAGGTGAGGTCTCACAGGAACATGTCCAGGCGGGTTTTGAATGTCACCAGAGAAGGAGACTCCACAACCCCCCTGGGCAGCCTGTTCCAGTGCTCTGTCACCCTTACTGAGAAGAAGTTTTTTCTCAAATTTAAGTGGAACCTCTTGTGTTCCAGCTTGATCCCATTACCCCTTGTCCTATCATTGTTTACCACCGAGAAGAGCCTGGCTCCATCCTCGTGGCACTCACCCTTTATATATTTATAAACATTAATAAGGTCACCCCTCAGTCTCCTCTTCTCCAAACTAGAGACCCAGCTCCCTCAGCCTTTCTTCATAATGGAGGTGCTCCACTCCCTTAATCATCTTTGTCGCCCTACGCTGGACCCTCTCCAGCAGTTCCCTGTCCTTCTTGAATTGAGAGGCCCAGAACTGGACCCAATATTCCAGATGGGGTCTCACCAGGGCAGAGTAGAGGGGAAGGAGGACCTCTCTTGATCTACTAACCACCCCACTTCTAAGACACCCCAGGATGCCATTGGCCTTCCTGGCCACAAGGGCACAGTGCTGGCTCATGGTCATCCTGCTGTCCACCAGGACCCCCAGGTCCCTTTCCCCTACACTGCTCTCTAATATGTAATTTCCCAACCTATACTGGAACCTGGAGTTGTTCCTGCCCAGCTGCAGGACTCTACACTTTCCCTTGTTAAATTTCATTAGGTTATTCCCTGCCCAACTCTTCAGTTTGTCCAGGTCTCGCTGGATGGCAGCACAGCCTTCTGGCGTGTCAGCCACTCCTCCCAGCTTCGTGTCATCAGCAAACTTGCTGATAGTACACTCTATTCCCTCGTCTAAATAGTTAATGAATATATTGAATAATACTGGCCCCAGTACTGACCCCTGAGGCACTCCACTAGATACTGGCCTCCAACTAGACTCCGCACCATTGACTACCACTCTCTGGCTTCTCTCCTTAAGCCAGTTTGCAACCCACGTCACTACTCTATTGTCTAGACCACACCTCTTCAACTTAGCTGTGAGGATGCTGTGGGAGACTATGCCAAAGGCTTTGCTGAAGTCAAGGTAGACCACATCCACCGCTCTGCCATCATCCATCCACCTTGTTACATTCTCATAAAAGGCTACAAGGTTGCCCCTTTTCCTTCAAGCAGTCTTGCCCATGGGATTTCCCCCAGCAATTGCTTGAAAAGGCCAAAGTTAGTCCTGCTGAAGTCCAGAGTTGCAATTCTACTCGCTATTCTGTTCCTGCCACACAAGATGCTGGCAGGAATAGAATAGCGAGTAGAATTGCAACCCTGGACTTCTGGACACAGAAGCATTTGATACAGACAGGAACAGTACTACTGGGCTCAAGATTTGAATGATTGTCTTTGGAATAACAAACTCATGTTGAAATTGAAAGATTATATTGATAAAATTAAAAACAGGTCAGCCATCTCTAAATGAAAATATCTTCACTGAACCTGGATCTTTGTTAGTTGAATTGGTTTTTGATGTGATGACCAAAATATTGGTGCTACTAGTTCCTCTAAGTAGACATTATCCAAAATCTCTAACTAGACATTCCTCTAAGTAGACATTCTCCAAAACCTCTTAATGGAATGGCAGATAGCAGATATTGAGTCTTCGATGTGCAGGTGTACCTCTATTTTTTTTTTTTTTGGCTGGGTGACAGGGATACAGTTATGTTGGCTAAGTCCAAAACCATGCTACACAATCCTTCTACTCCTACAAAATCTTGTCTAGGATTACTCAAATAAACTGTTTCAAACTGGAGCAATAACACATAAATGGTAAAAGAAACTGATGTGCTTTACCTGGAATATAACTAATGAAAAATTAGGCAACCGAGATTGCATGCTGTGTAATTGTTTCCCAAAACTTTTAATGGGGCAAAAAAGCAATAGCTGCGAATGCAGAAGATAATAAGAGCCAGACGTTTTTTGACATAGCATTCTTATGAGACAGAGAAAAAGAAATGGTTTCCTGGCATATTTTTCACGTATAATGATGATGCAGTAGATTATGATCCAAGCATATGACTTTTTTTTTTAAATTCAAATGATATGTCTATAAAGCAGAATACTTTCTAGAACTCTCTGAAATGCATATATCAGTGAAAGGTTAAATTGTGTACTGGAAGAATGATAAAATTCAGCACCTTCCATTAGGTTACAAACTGTAATTAAAACAAGGCTAAACACAGACATGAAAACATGCCAGAATAGAGACCAAAACTGGTCTATTTGATTCCTTTCTGTAAGATCGAGTAGAGGTAGATTGGCACATGGTGATGGATTTCCTCACTGTGGTTTTCAATGCAGTCCTGGACAGAATGCTATCAAAGTGACCGAAAACAAGAGAGGAGGTAGTATTAATACAAGAAGACAATCTTTCCTTTAAAATGTGGCAGATCTTTTAAAAGTGTACTAATATTTGTCGTATTTTCATGGAACACTTTTGACCGCAACACCTTCCTCTGGCAATATGTGTACATATGAAAGAGAACAAAAATGTAACACCAAGGTGAGGATGGCAACATATTTCACCTGGTTTTAGTATTTAATTCTTTTAAAATTATATTCCAGAAGTATGAATGAATAATAGTACTTTGAAATTTTTACTATAAAATTATTTTACCTGTTTATATCCGCAAGGCAAAGTCTTCCATACTACGCAGCATTAAGGGCTATGTGAAAGTGTTTAAACCAATATTCTTTAGCAGGAAGGGAAAATGTAGTTCCTTAACATACTCAACTAAAACAAAGGGCAGTGTTCTTGGAAACTACTTAACATGCTTTTTACTAGACGGCTTGAATTTCACCTCTCTGACTTACATGTTTAAACCTTTCATTGGTTTTACTGTACAGGACTGATGTGCTCCAGCACAGCAAGCTTATCACTGCAAGCCATACTCTTTTGTGAGGCCTGTCTCAAAGAAAATAAAAAATGCATTCAGAACCTTTGATATCTAAATGAAAATTCCATAATGTGTATTGAACAATGGAAAACAAACTGCATCACTCTATAATTGGTGTTTAACTATCTCTCAGCTGACAATCCATACATGTTTACTTGTAAACCTGGAAATACAGAAAAACAAAGGAGCAGACATTAAAATGAGGAAAATAAAGTATCTTATAAAATACAAAGCATATATCTATATATTATTTATTTATTTATTTATTTTTTTCCAGATCTATGACAATATTTAAGGTAACTTCAATTTCTTTGGGAAAAAAATACTTTACAATGACGACAAAATTACGGTGTGGTCCCAACATCATCCTTCCAAACAGTTGTTTGTGTGAAGAAATATTATGTATATATTATTTATTAACATTTTAATATACTTTTTTGTGTATTTTATAGTGTACACATAAAAAAGAATGAAACAAATGCAGGCTGAAATGTTCATACTGTAAATCAGTTGAATAACTTGGATCAATTTAAAATGTGTGTGTCAGCTACTGACTGAATAAACCAGACTATACACTTTCATTCATCAGAATTCAATCAGAAGTGAATCTCTTTATTCCCTCAAGCTACTTTTCATAACTGAATATGTCCAAGATGTTAATGCATTTATTTCTATATGAGTTTTATTTTTCATTTGAGTGGATCCTTAGTATTCTGAATCTTGAAGAAACTAACACAGAAATGATGGATCATACTTAAGGTGTTGACCTTCAAATGATTTCACTCATTCTGGATACTCTGGACATGGGAAACTTCCAGCTCTTATGGACAGCTCATCTTTTTCCTGCACCTGGTATTCATTTGCTCAGCCTTCCTTGTTTGAAAGACATTTGTTTTTTTTCTACATTGTCCTGTTTTTGTTAAAAAACAAGTTTCTCTTTTAGTGAATTTGCCTGTCAGCTAAAACCCTCATATTAGCTGCATTTTCCTGGAGAACCAGATACATGTTTTGGTAAACATAGCAATGGAATGCAAAGTTATTGATAAGTATGGATGGACATCTCGCAAGAGGGGCAACGAGAAACAAGTGACCAAGAAACTGACCAACTGTGTATAACATTCCATTCACGTGAATACTTCATATAAAAGTGGGAGATCACGAGGATCTCATCCCCTTTTTGTCCTTTTTGCTTATGGCTGACATTAGGAGAGAGAGGACCTTGCTAGTCGTCCCTGCGAAGTGAGGCCTAGTGGCAGACTGAATCCATCTCTGGTTGGCTGCAGAGTCCAGTCCAGGACTTTGGGTGTTGGCTCTGCAGTTACTGAGTCTTTCAAGATTGGTTTTGTATATTTTGCATTATTTTCTCTATTCTTATGAGTAACACTAGTAAAACATTTTTATTTTTTCTAACTCTCTTCTCTCTGTCCTTCTTTTCCTCCTGATCGCCTGTCCTTAGTGGGAAGGGGGGACAGGGAGGGGCAAAATGGGGAAGTGGGGGGAGAGAGAGGAGGTTAACAATACATCTGCCAGGGTTTTATTGTCACCCCACAATCAAAACCCTCCACACACATAAACTAAAAACCCCAAAGATCTCAAAAACACAAGAAAAAACAAACTCAGTTTTCAGAATATTGGGGAGAATAGGGTACATGTGTTAAGTTAATGATGCCATGGAAAGATCTTCTTTTATTTTTTTGGGATTATCAACATTCCACATGGATCTTCTCATAGACTTATCACTGTGATGGTGGACATCTAAAGGTAAGTTTGAATATATTTAAAGCGCTCTTCTTCATTTTTTTTTTTCAAAGCATCATGCTAATGATACTGGTTTCCATAGAAACCAATAGCATTTCCCACCTCCTCCTTTTCCTCTACCCTCGTGCCTGTCAGCGCTCCCTGTAGGACTGACATCTCTTTGTATAAAAATGAACAAGTATAATTTTGTGTATATACTGTCCAATAACTATGCTGCAGTATCTGGATAAAATATATATTTTAGTTGCCAAATTATGAGTTTAACTCTCTAATTGCAGGTTTTATTATTCTTTTTTTATTCTTTTGTGTTTTATTTTTTATAGATGATTTGGGAAAGAAAATGAAAAGCAATAGAGAAATCAAGTAAGCTATGGGGAAATACAATTTTTCCTTGTCATAAACGAGCTTGAGACATCTTAAAAGGCTAATGGTCAAGCCCTCAAAAAAAATCCTAAGATTTTTTATGAATGGTAGAAATGTTTCATTCCTGACTCAATCACAAACTCATCCTGATTTCTCTGACTATCCTTGTTACAGATTGCTATTCCCAAAATAGCTTTAATCAGTTATTTTCAGCCTAAGGGTTGTCAGCAAATTGCTTGTTATGACTGTTTCTCATTCATTATTCATCCAGTGTAAGTGGTCATATGAATAACATGATACCACTGCTGTCAGTGCTGGTGTCCAGAATTTGTTCAACACGATGATAATGAATAATAAGCTCTTCATATAAACATTAACATCCATACTTATTTTTTTATAAAATAAGTAAAAGTTACGCAGTTTGTGAAGAGTTTATGTAATATGTTAGGAGTCATCTCATATATTATAATTATTTTAATGTGAATAATTATATGAAGTGAACAGGATGTGTTTTTAAGGTAATAGACTAAAATTAATATGAATAAAATAAGGAAGTTGAGTCCTTATAAGTAGTTAGTTGCCTTTTGCTGTGAAGGAAAAAATCCATCCTTGTAACTCTATTTACATCAATTAATTTTGCATAATTAAAACCTATGTGATAATAAAATCAAGCCAATGAACATTCACTTTCTGTCATAAAAAGTCATATAGTAATCCTTCCAAGAAAATACATCTAAAATTTTGTATAACTTATTACTTAATAGGCTTGTTTGCACAGCTACCTGTTCAACAGGCATTCTTAACAAGCTATATTTAATTATAGTCTCAATATCACGCATTTAGAGGTAATGAATCGGCCAGCAATTCTTTAAATAGGAAAAAAAAAAAAAAAAGTTCAAAAAAACCCCAACAAAAAAAACCAGAAAATATTTCAAACATACAAAGCAACTAGATAAATTTTTCTTCTTCCAAACTTTTGGGTACAGTGTGGTCTCATATTGTGATTTTTTTTTCTCTGCAACTATAAAGCCAGAAATGTAGGAAAGATGGAAAGGAAGAGGTTCTAACACAAAATTCTGAAGATTTAAGAAAAAAATAATAGTTACTATATGACTACTAAGTAAGTTCCAAGAGTTGGCAACACTGACTGAAAAACAGGATTCTTCACTGCTTTGTGTTTTCCTGTTACCTCTCACATCTTGAATAATCCTCTGTTTTCTTGTATAAAAACTCCTGGTACTCTACAGTCAAGTAGGCCTTATATTTGTACACTTTTTTAATGAAAAAAAAAATATTTAGTCTTTGTTTCTCCATAGGTCTGTTATTAATAAACATTTTCACAAATTTTTGCTTTGACAGATTTCTAGATTTCCATGTTTTGTGTTTGAAAACTAAAAAAGGTTTTTATCATGATCCTTTTGTATTTGTAACACTAAATTTTTGACTGGTGCAATATCTTTGTCAGACAAGGAATCATTTGATTAACTGCTTCTTAGCTTATCGCATGTGTGGTGTGTCACATTCTGTTAAAGGCAATGTGGTTGAGTGTTTATAAAAGTAATTTGGTTTTGTCATCCTGACTGCTTCACATGGTGACAATTGAGACCCCCCTCAGATTCCTCATCCCTTGGAGAAGTAAGAGATTTCAGGCTGGGGAAGCTTCTCAGTGGAGGGAGAAGGAACATGAGAGACACAGCAAGACTGCAAATTTGCCATATCTTGTGGAAAACAGAGTGCCTGCATGCAGCAGGGAACAAATCTAAACCCAAGCCAAGTCTCAGAGACAATGAAAAGAAAGCTTCTTTCTTATGAACAGAGACAGGACTACATGGAGTTTTTCAATCTAGAAAGACACTGAAAAACTTCTGGATTAGGAAGCAAGATGAGAGAAGTGACCCACAATACATAGGGAATAGTTAGTGTCTGACAAATATAATTTCATTTTAATGACTCTCACAGAAAATCTGAGTTGCTCAGTTTAAAGAATAGCTTTCCCTAGTTTGTTATTTTCTGCTCTAAAAACTAGAATGGACGATTTTTGGTGTTTTGGTGAGTATTTGCTCTAAGGAAAAAGGGAAGTATGTTCCACTTCAGTGTACTGTAATTTCATCATAAAATATCACAATATAAAACAAACACCAACGTAGACTATCAATACTGTCAATTCCTGTGCTTGCCTAGGTCCTAGGATAGGTCCTAGGTTCCCTAGGGAAGGGAACAGGGAACTCGGTCCCTCATCACTAGACATAGTTGGATATAAGCAAAGGTGCAGAAAACACTGAGTATTTGTGAAAGAAGAGTACATCTTTCAATCTCTGGTCCATGACGCATCAAGTTTTTCAAATGTTCAGAACTTGTTATTAAATATTTCAGATTTATTTTAGTTTTGCATCTCTTTAAAGCAGTATTGCTTTTCAAATCCATCTATGGCTTTAATCCAATAAAACTTTATATGGAGGCAAAAAAAAAAAATTGTGGTAATATTAACTATCATCTCTTTCACATGCTTAATATGAGAGTTAGCTTTTGAAAACACAAAAGGACTATATACAGGTTTAGCAATCTTGACATTCATGTTTGTTACAAAGTTAGAATAACTGTCCACTCCTCCAAAATGAACCGTGCTATACATAGTAGTCATGAATGAGCTGAATTACCTGTGGCTTATTGCTTGAGTATTCAGGAAAAGAGGTAATTTCCTTTCTTTGTTGTAACAACAGCTTTTATGAGCCACTTGGTGTCTCAGGCCTAGGGCTGTAGCATAAGTAGATTTATTCAAATGATTTGTCTAAAGGAATTAATATTTACATAGTCACATGTCGATGTATTTGAAAGATCAGAGCCAAAAACATCAGCTGTGAACTCTGCCTTTTGATTTTAAACTTTGGCCTGTTTATCGCATTGTATAACTCAACCAAATCCATAGAAAATGTATGTGCCCACAAGACATTAATAACCAAATTATTGCCTTTTCCCTATGTAAGCATAGATAACTTTATAATACAATACTATAATTTTTCTCCCTAAGATAAGTATCTGATTTATTATAGACCTATATGTTTCCTTGCTTTTTGAACAAGCAAGAAAACAAAGAAAAACACAATAAAATTAGCCCATGTAAATAGTAAGAGAATATTACTTATATGCATGAGAAGATATAATGATAAAATGCTGGTAATAATCTTAATATATAGCAATGTATTTTAAGAGCTTTTTTTCAGATACCTAAACATGTTGACAGTAACATCTAACAATATTACAAAATAGATACACACAAGGTTCTGTTGACTATAAATTGTGAAATAATGTTTATATTTACTAGTCAAGCTACTTTCAAAGTACTGAAATAGATTTGAATTACATTATTATTTTGGAAGATACCTATGTTGCAAGGTTTTCAATGCAATTTCTGTGTAGCATTCCCTCAGAATTCATATTTGATCTTTCATTACTCATATTGATGGGATTAGACTAACTGGATTATTTGGTTTCTCTTCCAAATTTTACTGATTGCTTTCATGTCATTTCACTTATAGCCAAAAAAAAAAAAAAAAAGGCAAGTGAATCAACAGCTATTCCACTTGATGGATCAGCCAGCAGGGCTTGCTTTTAGACAGACAGATGGTATCTTGCCACTAGAGAAGGACTGTTCCACCTGCTCAAATAAGCTTTCATTAGTCTTGAACCTGACTACTCCCTAGCATACTTATTGTAGAGGAAAATACCATATTGACTGTCTTACAGGGACTGAATCAATAATATGATAATTAAAATATTAATAGTATTTTTAGTGTCCTTGCATTTAAAATATTTTTTGTCTTCAGTCCAATTCTAACCCTGGTGATCACCTTCAGAGCCTCAGATTTGCAGTTCAAATGTGGCACGGAAGGCATCACTGTTCTGTTTGAGGACTGGAGCATGTGTAGAAAAAAACAAGTTTCCTTGAAATTCTACCTTAGAAGTGCTTGTATGTTTTGTTCCTTCTGTAGAAGAATAAAGTTGGTATGCTGTACCCGGTTTTTGTCCCCCAGATTAAAGGGACAGGAAGAAACTGGAGGGGTTCACCAGGAAGTATATCAAGATGGTCAGAAGCCTAGAGAAACATATTGTACATAAAGAGGTTGAGGGACTCAGGTTTGTTCATACTCATGAAAAAGAAGTTAAGGGGTGGACTAGCAATGACCTACAGCTAATTGAAGAGCAGTTACCAAAATGGCATAGTCAAAGTCCTCTCATTATTATAGGCGATACAACAAGGTGGAACAGACAGTGGTTATGTCTTTGGAAGTTCAGATTAGATATTAACAAAAGCATTTTTTGTAGGCAGTGCAGCACAAAAACAGGCCGTCCAGAGAGGTTGTGACATCTCTATTTGTGGAGGTTTTCAAGATTAATTTAGAAAAATTCATAGCTGCCCTGATCTGGTGCTGATTGTAATCCCACAGCTAGTGGGAAACTGTACTACATGACCTCGAGAGATTCCTTCCAACTAGTGTTTCTATGACTCTATAAGATCTATGATAATAATGGTATTCCCAAAGACAATAATCCTCTTCAGACAAATAAGTTCAGATTAATTTATCTTCAGATAAATAATTATTTTACTGGCAATATTATTTACTGCCACAAGGAAAATTATGAAAGTCATTGTCTTTGCTGTCAGATGATTCCTGTTTTCTAATTACAGGTATATTTTTGGTACGTATACTTCTTCCATTGAACTGTTTCTACTGTAAAGTCACTACTTGTTAATAAAACATAAATATTAATTAACATCCTCATTTACTTTTGCTATAGAAGCTGGTATCATTTTAAGGAAATACGTCATTTAAAAGTTCTAATTGTTTTATTCTACATTAAATGGCAATTAAATATTATTTCTGGGATTTTAACATATAAGTAACTTTAAATTAAAATGTCACATCTAAAAAACAAATAGGCATTTGATACCTTTGGGGATCTGGTCATAATCCGTAATTCTCTGGTTTTGAATAAATTAGATCAGAACTTTTTTAATTACTTATGTCTTTTACCTTTGTACTATAATTTAATAAGAAATATTAATCTAGAGTAATCATGAATATTGTTTGGTCTTGAAAACATAAAGATAATTTATTTTAATTTCATTTTGAATATTAAGATTGTTCTATACCCGAAAATGTGGAAATAACAATTTATGCCAAGATCTAGGCTGCTTAAAGTAAATACTAAAGTAAACACTACAGTAAACAAATACTATATGTTCCACCTGACCAGGAAAGGCTCAGCTATTGGAGTGTATTTCTAGATAGCTAGTAGAATTTCTTATCTGTGTTAAAAAATAACCCAAGATGTTTCACATTGGCACAAATGCCATCTAGATATAATTATTGGGAATGTCTCTGAAATCCTACTCTCTTTATTCTTCGGCTTGCCCATGTTATGTAGAAGACTGAAATTAAATGAGAGTAATTCTATCTTCTACATGTAAGTTCTTTCTTAAAATCACATTTTCTCATCTCCACAGGAACTATTATGTCACTGCTATATTCCTTTTCTAGAAATGAATGATTAGAACTAAGCCCAGGGTAGACATATATTCACTAATATGATGACATTAAAATACTGTTAGTACTATATTTCATTTACTCTGTCATCTTAATATGTTTGCATCTAGTTTGTTTATGCAAACAATCCTGTTCTTATCTGTTAGTGTTTCTAATTCTCTGTCTGCTTATATGTCCATTTCTGCTCTCAAAAAGTTTCCTTGGCAGAATTTTCACTTACTTTCATTTTTTTTTTTTTTCCTAACACACGCTTTCCTCTCATCAAAGCAATTTTTGTTTGTTTGCTTCTTTGTTTTGCTTGCAAGAAAAAAGTCTCATCAGGTTTGAGAAACCATAAGTCAACAATTACTTAGTGCTATGAGGTAAATGAAGCATCTGAAGGCAACCGATTATTCCAATCTGACCTGAAAATTATTTAAAAAAAAAAAAAAAATCCAAATGTGAATGAACTTTATAAACAATTTACTTTCAATCTGAGGATCATGATTGGAGCTCATCTTTAATTACAAAACACTGAGTTTATTGTAGTATCTTGAATCATATTTAGTTACCCATCACCTGTATGATTACACCATATCTAGATGCAGAGTTTAAAAACAAACAAGGTAAGTGTTTATATACATACAGTTTTCACATGAGAGTTTATATTTAATCTATATATGTTTGTATATATTTGTATATGAGTGTATTACATGTTTTGGTTGCAGAATATATAACCTAATCTGCTGCACTGGACATAAAATAGTTCATTAGTAAAACAAACATGCTATATTTCTAGGAAATTATGCTGCATTGTAAATTGCATTGGATACACGGACAGTAAAAGAGATTGATGGATACATTGAAAGTAAATACACCATTGAAACCAAATGATGGGAAATCTGCTTAACCATTCTCTCCTCATTCCTCTGCAAGGAATACTTCAGTGTTATTTCAGCACATATCACAGAATCACAGAATGTCAGGGATTGGAAAGAACCTCGAAAGATCATCCAGTCCAATCCCACTGCCAGAGCAGGAACACCCAGATGAGGTTACACAGGAATGTGTCCAGGCAGGTCTTGAATGCCTCCAGAGTAGGAGACTCCACAACCTCCCTGGGCAGCCTGTTCCAGTGTTCTGTTACACTTACTGAGAAGAAGTTTCTTCTCAAATTTAAGTGGAACCTTTTGTGTTCCAGTTTGTACCCATTACCCCTTGTCTTATCATTGGTTGTCACTGAGAAGAGCCTGGCTCCATCCTTGTGACACTTACCCTTTATATATCTGTAAATGTTAATGAGGTCACCCCTCAGTCTCCTCCAAGCTAAAGAGACCCAGCTCCCTCAGCCTTTCTGGAAAGGGACAATATATACTGATGCAGAGTTGTATATGTTGTGTACTTCCCAATGCACAGATGAATGTAGGCAGAAAAATACCATTCACCTAAATTTATAATTTAATCATAAAACAATTAAAAAACAAAAAAACAAAAAACAAAAAAAAAACAAAAACCAAAAACAAAAAACCACAAAAAAAAAAAACCAAAAAAACCAAAAAAAACCCCACCCAACCAACCAAACAAAAAAGAACAAAACACAAAACAGTCTTGTAGAATGGTTTGGTTCAAAAGGGACCTTAAAGATTATCTAATTCCAACCCCTTGCCATGGACAGGGACACCTTCCTATAGGCCAGGTTGCTCAAAGCCCCATCCAACCTGGCCTCAAACACTCCCAGGGATGGAACATCCACAGCTTCTCTGGACAGCTTGTTCCAGTGCCTCTTCCTTCTGTCTACTCTAAATCTACTCTCTTTCAGTTTAAAGCCATCACCCCTCATCCTATCACTACATGCCCTTGTCAGAAGTCCCTCTCCAGCTTTCTTTTAGGCTCCCTTTAGGTACTGGAAGGCTGCTACAAGGTCTCTCCAGAGCCTTCTCTTCTCCAGGCTGAACAACTCCTTCAGCCCATCTTCATGGAAGAGATGCTCCAGCTCTCTGATCTTCTTTGTGATCCTTCTTTGGACTCTCTTCAAGAGGTCCACGTTCTTATGTTGGGGGCTCGTGAGCTGAATGTGGTACTCGAGGTGTGACCTTACAAAAGCAGAGTAGAGGGGGAGAATCACCTCCCCTGACCTGCTAGTCAGGCTTCTTTTTATGTAAAATGAAGAAATAGTAAAATCTGATTCACTATTGTTCCAATGCCTGTACATCTATATTTATTTGATAAAGCTGTTGTAAGGCTGAAATAATGCATAGCTGGAGCATGCTCTTCATATGAACCTGTATGCTCACATATGCATGAAAGACTTAAAGAACTCAATCTATTCAGCATACTATAGGAAATGTTATGAAGTAACTTAACTGGAAGAATTTCAGTCTCTTCAAGGGGAAATTATTTTGATACTGAAAGCTTTCTTAATCTAGCAGACAAAAGTGTAACTAAATCCAGTTGCTGCAAGTGGATTAGAAACAAAATCAAAATGAAACTAGGTACATGTTGTTAAACATTTTGGATGATTGGCTAGTATAGCAATTTAATGAAAATGTGGGGGATTAGCATTAAATATTTTAAATCCAGATCAGAAAACCTTATCAGAGGTACATTCTCAATCAACCAGAGCTTTTAAGGACTAATGTAAGAATCAGAATAACTAATAAGGAATCACCTGAGAGCAGAAGTTGTATTCATATGGGACAAAGTACACAATATAGTCTTTACCTATTCTTTGGATTGTGCTCCAGTGTACGTGCTGTTGTGTGTTGGACAGATGCTTCTGAATAATTCCAAAGTAAATGCTTTTCAATTTCTTAGTTCAGTTATGCCTTGTGTGGAAAATTTTGTCTAATCGCTATGGATATAATTTCCACTTTAGCAGTTCCTAGGCACTCAGTTCTACCTTTTTTGTAAGCTGAAATAAAATTCTTACTGCTTTAATAACCCTGACACCAGTGGAATTGTTTCAAAAGCTACAGCTATTTCAGAACATGTTTTGCCTTTTAGAAAAAAAGGTCTAAACATACTTAAATAATATATCTATCACTGTTGAGATATACATAACACCATCACTGTGTTTGGAAAACTGTTGCAAATTCAGTAAGTCTGTCTGCTATTGTGCATCCACCTCTGCCATGATCTTCTGTGTTTTGTTTTGTGTCAGTTTTTTGAAGTGCTTCTTTACTGCCTTGTGTAAACTATAAGCATTGTGGTTTGCAAATCAGATTGTCACTTGGCTTCTGTTCAGATTGGCAATCCACCTTTTAGCAGCTTCAGAAAGGCGATTTGTATCCAAAGCTTCCCATCTCTGTAGGAGCACAACGAATTTCTTTTAACAAAAGTGATGGTATGGACACGTCTACCAACATGCTACTGCTAAACACAGCTACAAAATGAAACACTGGAAAATCCATTTAATATAGAGACACTTTCTTTTTAACAGGGTATGAGGGATGTTGTCTGCTAGTCCACCATAGAATCACAGAATGTCCTGAGTTGGAAGAGACTCACAAGGATCATTGAGGCCAACTCTTGTCACGGTATATGACAACTCCAAAATTTATACCATGTGTCCAAGGGCATTGTCCAGTCTCTTCTTGAATACTGTCAGGCTTGGGGCCATGGCTACCTCCCTGGGGAGCCTGTTCCAGTGTTCCAGTCCTTTCTAGCTGAAGAACCTTTTCCTAGTGTCCAACCTAAACCTCCCCTGGCACATCTTCCTGCCATTCCCTCACATTCTATCGCTGGTCGCCAGAGAGAAGAGATCAGCACCTGCCCCTTCTCCCCTTGTGAGGAAACTGAAGACCACAATGAGGTCTCTCCTCAGCCTCCTCTTCTCTATGCCAAACAAAACAACTGATTTCAGCTGCTTCTCATAGGGCTTCCCCTTACCCCATGTGCAGGCTTCCTTCCTTTTTCCGTTGAACACTACTGTCACTTTTATGTCCATTCTCCTTTCTTCAACTGCTGCAGGTACAGATACAAAGAAGTCATGGCATGTTCCCAACATATCCCTCCCCAGTCAGTCAGCTGGAGCTTTTTGAAATGTTACATAAGGTCACTGACCCAAAGATAACATATATAGAACCAGCTAGCACTCCATAATGGTCTTACAGGTAGTTGTAACACACCTAAAACCATGAGCAAGAGGAACTCTCCCACACTACCCATCCTCTCAGTGTGATTCCTCAAAATCTAGTTTGTGGTACATGAGCTCATTGGCCAGTTCTCCTGTTACAGACCATATCTTTAGATACTTATGTACTTTTTCTTATTGACCACATGTATGTGTTTTCTGAATTTGAAATTTTGTTCTGGTTTTCTATTTTTGCAGATGACATAGCCTGTGTCTTACAGCAGCACATTAAGCCCAAAGTCTTTCCCAGTAATACTGCAAGGCTATCCTGTTGGGCTGGGTCCAGATGCTGAGATGTCTCACTCCACCTCAAAGGATCCATCTCTTCCTTTCACGTAGGAGTGGTTGTGCCAAGGGCCCCTTTGTGGGCTTCCTAAAGGTGCCAAAGGAAGCAGGCAGACAGTCAGAGGAAGATCTAAGGATATGTGGGTATGAGAGTGTCCAAAATGGCCATCAGGCAACCACAAATTGGAATGAAAACACATGGGGAATGATGCTCTTAGAAGTGGCAGCTTTGCTGTATGTAGAGTACACTGCCTTTTCTCATGCACTTCTGGGTAGAAGTGGCTGGGCAATAACCAAACATTGTGAAAACACATGGACATGACATAAAAAAAATTAATCTCCTTGTCATAAAATTGTGTCTGAAACAACATGATGGCCCGTGAGCCTTTAGTGGGAAGGGATACCAGCTCTGCTATCCTTTGGCTATCTTCCCTGCCATAAAATAGTGTCTGAAACAAAAATGGCAGCCCCAAGTGTCTGTACAGAAAGGGACTTCCTGATCTGATGTACAGCTGGGTAAACTGGAAGCGGTGGCTGGTCTTGTGAGTCACAACAGACCATATGACCAGAAGAGGGTTATGACTTCCAGGATGAATGGTACATACGGCTCTCTGCAGGAGCAGAGAGAGCTTCTGCTGGAAGTGGGAGTGGGGCAGTTACTACTTCTTACATTTAGTAAAAGTTGTCCCTATACTGTTACCAAGGTCAAACTCAAGCACACTACACTATGTCCTATTACATAGTTCACTACTCCTTGTCATGATGGGGAAGGACTCTGAATATTAAAGAACAATGAGTACAGCATTTTGTATGTTGACAATCAGGGTGTCTACCATTCCAATGCCAACTAGCTCAGGGCACTTTATTGAGGTTATTATGTATCTTCTGGGAAGCCCTGTACTTGAAGGTGCATATAAAGACACAAGAGGTCATAGCGACCTTACTCTACTGGTCTTAAGGAAAACTTATATTCTTTCCATGACCTTTTCTTTTGAAAAGTATTTAGTTGCTATTTTTTTCTTCTGTTTTTAAAACAGTATTCCAGCAATGGAAAGAGTATTTTTATGCTGGGTTGAAGGCTGTTATAAATACTCTGCTGTCCTTATGACCATCACAACCAGGGAACTGGCAAGATGCTTGTATTTTCTATGAGGCTTGCCTGCAAGCCAGGCAGTACACCACTGGTCCTAACCCCCTGCCTAAGTCACTGAGCTGACTCGTCTGTCATTCCTGTGAGTCACTGACAACCCTGGTTATTGTCAGGGCCTCTTTTGTTGCTATCTATGCAACTGGGAGTGGATGGGCAAGATATATTTGCCTACCCACGACTGAGCAGGTGGGCTTACTCTTCCAAGACTGAGATTTACCAGATTCCTTTGTGATGATCATATTTGCCTTCAGGATCCTACACAGTGTCTATGAGAGCAGAAAGGAAGAGACAGCAAAAGACTGAGAGTGGGAAGCTCACATAGAGTCATGGCCATTAGCAACAGCTGCCCACTGCAACTCATTCACTCAGCCAATACCCAGCAACTCAGATTTCTGACATTTCTAGTTCAAAAAATGTACAATGGAGCAGGGCACATCTCGCTCAGGGATGCTGGGGTGGATATTGGCTATTTAGAGCTGCTTGGAGCAAGCTTGAGCTGGTGAGATCTGCTTTCTCCACCCCACCGCTCACGTGATTGTTGATGCCCAACAGGAGCTGCCAATGGCCACCAGCCAGCGAGGAACAATGACCTGAAGACCCAAGTGGGAGGAACAACAGGCCTTTGTGTAATGTTGGGAGAGGGAGAACCTATCACCTTCCCCATGGAGCCCTCAGAAGGAGATTCCAGGACAGAAGATAAACATAACCACAGAGTCCCAAGAAGGTCCAAGAGGCTGCACCCACTACAAGCACCCCTCTACTCCTTGCAGGAACTGCAGAGCACCAAGCCCCACTGTGGAAGACACCACCCTGCACTGAGGAGGACAAGGTTCATCAGCTTGGGTATCCCAGCAACACAGACAGACAGGTGCAACACCAGGGAAGAGGTATTGGTATTAGTAATTTCTCTAGTGTAACCCTTTCAAAGGTATTATCAATGAGACTTTTCTCTACTAGTTTAAAAATTTAATTAGGCAAAAGTAAATTTCTGGATCCATAGTTTCAGTTTGTTCACTTTTAGCCATAATAAGATTTTGACCATGAAAGCCTGTGAACTGGGAGATGTCCAAACTATGAAAAATTCAATGGTAAGCTGATTATACAAAATTCCTAATCACCTCATGCTGTTGAAATAGAAAAGTATCTATGTGTTACTTTTGAAAGAGTAGCCCGTAAATATATGCCTCTCTTGATGCTGGACCATGTTCTCTGCTCCAGTTTACAGCATAAACTTTCAGCACAGCTCTAGCCTATTGATAATGAAGACCAAAGCTCAACAATAGATGCGCATAACCTCTTGTGACCCTAGATGCCCTTTCTTGCCTTATTCTATGGATGATTATATATACTTCATTGTGTTTTCTCTTCCAACACTATCATTTATTTCTTCTGTCATGTTTGGATTTATTTTTTTTTTTTATAACAAATACTTCATTTTTTGGACATACACACAAAATTATTAGTTCCGCATTTACTAGAAAGAAAATGTTCCCTTTTTAACTGTTATTTAAATAACATGATCATCAGCTCCTTTTTCTTGGATGAGATTGGTTTTGTTTTCTTTCTCCCCAGCACTTGCTGGCTGAAGGAATGGGAAAGAAGACTTCTTGTTGGTAGTGTAAATCATGCTTGTAAACTTCCTAGGATACAGCAAAGCTCTTGCTGGAGGGCAGAAGGAATAACTTAGCCCCCCTCAGAGCAACTCCTACAGGCAGTCCTCAACTGCATACTGAGAACCTCACCATTACAGGTCATTAAAATTGCCTTTTCTCCTGACCTCGGATGTCTTGACCAGTAATTCCCAAAGCTGTCACTGTACCTTGTGTTGCGAAAACAGTTAATTGCAGGACTGTAACTTATAAAGGGTCAGTGAAAAATGTTACTATTGCAGAGAAGCATCTAGAGGTAGCTGTTTCACTTCACTGATCAGAAGCTCCATTTTATACACACTTAGGTGTGAAGGCAATACTGTCTGACATGTGATAAGTCCTCTGGTTGGGAAAATGTGAAGGTGCAATTTAGCAAGAAGGAAGATAATGGAGACCAAGATTTGCTGAGATGGGTCATAGGGACCAAACTTTACTTTTGGAGCAGAAATCTAGTCAAATCTGTTTGAGTCAAATCTGATCTGCTTTATGTCAGCTTTTGCTTTGTCAACATCACCACTATTTAGTTTGAGTCTGATAAGTCTGGGAGAATTGGATGGGAAAAGAAGATATTTAAGGAGGCACAAAAAAAGAAAACATACCAGACCCAGGTGCAGTGAGAGGGGAAATTCATATAGCCAAAGAGGACTATGTAAAAAATACCATGGCTATAGTATTTTGATATTTTGTTATTGTCTCCCACAATGATCTAGATTTCACTTTCTTTTTGAGAACAGATGATGTGCCCTCAACACACAGGAACAACACACATTGGAATATTTTGTTCCTGTACAGAATTCCAGTTATATTTAAACTATTACATCTGCACTCCAATTTAGGATGTAATTCAACACCTCATATATTGAACGGGATACCCATGCTACCCAAGACTGTCAGTTCATTTCAGTTGCATTCCTGTACGTCTGCCAAAGATCTATAGTCCGGGCCTTGAACATTTTTCAAGTCTATACAATATCATAAGATGACATAATTCCTCTATTTTAGAACATGTTTCCCTGCACAGAAACTACTCCTCCTTCCACCAGCCCCACATATCTTCTAGGGTCCCTTTCAGGTAAAAGCTCATATTGCATGGGGAACAGAGTGTGTTGTCCCTGCTGACTGCATCTAATGCTGTTAAATAACATAGACCAATGGATCAGTCTTAGGGATCAATCCAGGCCGAATGGCACAAATAGAATTGCACCCATATACATTAAGGCTATCTGTTTCTACAGCAAAATTTGCTTGGACTGAGATCATTGGAATGGTCTAAAATAGAGTAAGTAAATGAAAGAGCAGTTAAACTTTGTAAATGATCTAGAAATGATCTCTGCTCAAGTTCACAACTTTGCCCTGTATTTTAACAGTCCTGAGGCCTCTGTCTCATAACCTGCTTCTTGCTATGGCTCTGGAACCACTCACAGTGTGACACTCTTGACTAGGATAAAGAAACCATACAGAGAATACTGGAGCTCTGGCAGAGAAAGATCTGAGACTGGCAGCTCAGAAAACATGTTCTTAAATGTAGGCAGGATTGATGGCTGGGGAAATGTATGTATGTTCACAAAGGAGAACAGCAACATCAGAAATAACTGAAAAATGTGCCAGCAAGGCTCATAGGCTTGCCAAGGGAAGCCCAAGAGCATCTGAATGCAAGATAATGGGAATTAATGTTTACCTGAGGACTTACTCCATATAATATTTTTGTTTAGTAGATAAGTAGCTTCATACCTGTTCAGCACTACAAAACTGGCAAGATAATTTCATACTCTGGTAATTAACCCTCTGCTGTGGAACCATGGCATTGCTGCACAAAATTCTAGGCTCAGTGGTGACGGAGCAGGAAGGAGTACAGGGAATTAACATAGTAGAATTATGAATATCTGGAATGTTCAGTATCAACCTAATTCAGAGTATCTCCCCTTTAATATGAAACCAAAGTGATGAGGACCAAGCAAGTTGTTGGCAACTGTCCAACAACCTTTTAATTGTGCATTTGTACCTGGTTAAGAATATATCAACTAATTAGGAAAAAAAAAAAATTAAGTTGCATAATAAAAATGATATCACTGCAAATAAGGCTGGTGTCATGGGGTAAAACATTAATCTTCAAGTCTGCATGACTGTTAAGGTTTTGATTGCGGGGTGACAATAAAACCGTGGACCTTCTATGGGCAGTTGAGAGTGGCCTCACAGTCACAGGCCCTGGTTGTTGTGGTTGTCTGCAGGGAAGTTCTGACCCACTCTCAACTCGCCCGTCCTCCCCTCCTGGGCAGAATTTAGTACATTGTAGTTGCTCTCTCACATAGAGAGCAACTCCACCACCACGCCTGGCTGGCCTGTCTTTCCTGAAAAGGGCATAGCCATCCATGACCACATTCCAGTCATGTGAACTGTCCCACCATGTTTCTGTAATTGCCACCAGATCATAATCTCCCAACCGAACATAGGACTCTAACTCCTCCTGCTTATTCCCCATGCTGCGTGCATTGGTGTACAGGCATTTCAGGGAGTGAGCAGAGCACACCCATTTCTCACTAGGGGCATAGGAGGCCACCCGGTCCTCATCAGTTTTAGAATGCTGCCCCACTGGGACAAGCCCAGCTACAACCCCATCCCCTTTCGAGTCTAGTTTAAAGCTCTCCAAATGAGCCCAGCTAATTCCTGCCCCAGCATCCTTTTACCCCTATGAGATAAACCCTTCCTGCGTGACACTGTCCGGACTGGTGTCTTATAAAACCAATCATTATCAAAAAAATCCAAAGCCCTGCCTGTAGCACCACTCTTGGAGCCAACCATTTAGAGACTGAATTTTCCTATTCCATCCCACATCATCACTTGAAGATGGAAGGAGTGAAGAGAAGATCACTTGAGCCCCTGAGTTTTTCACCATCCTTCCCAAGACCTTGAAATCATTCTTCGTTCCCCAACTAGTGTTTGTAGAAAGCAACTTATTTATTTCTAATTCTCTGACACATTTTATTCTTGTAGAGATTTAATGACAATCCTATATTTAAAAATACTTATTGATTTGTTCCACTCAGGACAAGTTTTTTTCCCCTTATTTTTTCCTCACTCCTTCTTGCATCAAAAAGTTTTATTATCCACATGCTTCTGAGAGACAAAACTTGTCTCTATTGTTCTCATGTGGTTGCATATATTTCAAGGAAGTTTAGTGTCTTGTTTAAGTAAATGTGGAAGGCTGAACAAGGTCTAGCTGTGGCAGATGAAAGATCCTCAGTGTTCAGGCAAGAAGGGTGTGAAAAGAGAATGTCCATATTCCTCAGCTTTTAGATTGTGAGATAGACAAGTAGAATTAGTTCAAAGACATAGAACAGAGCTTTCTGAAGAAAGGCATAGAAGTGTCCTTTGTTTTCTAGTGAATTTCTGTTTATAAGATTTTTTTTTTTCTGTTTTCTGACTTGGCATCCCAGATTTCAGGTGCTGTTTGAATCACTAATAAGAGTAAAAATTTGGAATCTACTTTGTGCAGGCACTGAGTAATCACTGCTCTACAAGAAATAAAGTCAGATTTGAAAATAGAATTCTGATGTTTACCTAAATAGTGTTTAAATTAATTATTCCTATGTTTCTTTGTTTAATAGAATATCCTATGTCTTAATCATGCCTTACATAATGTTAAAAGAAAGATACTCATACATAAATAATATAGGCTTGTCCACTTTAAATAGAACCCACAGATTTCTCAGCTGTTGACAACAGCACATGTTTAACATGTCATTTAGTTTAAGTATGATTGGGAAGGAGAAAGGAAAGAATAGAATGAGTTATACTATCTGCTATTTTGTTCTACAGTTTGCACTTTATCTATTAAAGACCCCATTATTAATGCAGGAAAAAAAAAAGGAAGTTTTTCCTTTTCCCAGTTTGAGAAGTATCTATGAAATCGTTTAGGCATTTCAGTCAGTTTCCTAAGGACAGGTAGAATTATTTCAGTCCTAGGCCCAGTTAGGGAAATAAAAATGTAAGCAATATGACATTAAAGAGAATTTTAATTGCAAAGAACAAAAATAAAGATAATTGAGTTCTTTTATGATCTGTTTTTGTAGGCTATGTCCAAAAGCTTGTATATAAATCTACATTTAAGTGACTAAATATGGTTTGGCTTTCAGAATGGTAAATCACTCAAGAAAGCTGTTGACATAATTGAAAGACAGGGAAACTTGCACTCTGAAAATAAAGCCACATTTTCCTGTATGCATAATTTGACCAATTTATTTAAGTATTTAAATCGCAAATTGTGTAACTCTTCTTTATGAGTTTAACTTCCTCTGCTTCTTGTTTCTTAATCTGTTCTCTCCATCATCATCTTACCTCCAAATACTGGGCCACCAGCATCTCAAGAACCAACTTGAGATGAGAGGCAATCAAAACAAAGATGTAAATCTACTATTTATTTCCTGGGTGCATAACAAAAACTAGAACAGTTGTTCCCGAAATCTTAAAACTCTAGGGAAGTTGGTCTACAATTCTACATGGTTGACTGAGATCCAGATTCATCCATTTTTCACAGAAATTTGAGGAGGAATATTTTTATAAATGTTTACTGCATTACCTCTCAGTTGGGCAATCTCCATGTTAAATGAAAGGATCGTACTATATGTTAGTTGAACCTTGAGGCTTCTAGAACTCCGTTTTGCAAATTATGACTAAGAAAATATTAACCACATTAGCAAGAAGAAAATAGTAGCAGTAATGACTTAATGGAGAGAATAGCTGTTTTCCTGGTGCTGATTCTTCATTTCTTATTGAGAGTTCACCAAATCTGAAAAATATACTTCTGAACAATTCAATGCTCAGTGTTATAATAAATAATGGGTAAAGGTAAAGGAAGTGGAGCTTTTTGTGGTGTTTTTGTTTTTTTTTTTTTTTTTTTTTGTTTTAACTAGATTTAAGTCCAAGCTTATTGAATTATTGACAAGAATCCAATTTTGTCCCCTACTCAGCATTTTTGGATCTTAGTTTTTGGATTGATCTCTTTTTTTTTTTTTTTTTTTTTTCCCGATTCCAGTTAAATACATTCTTCTTATGCATACAGTGTTTAGATTTGCAATGATGATAGCTATCCAGCTTCTTCACTGAGTACTCTCTTTGATAAAGTAGGTCACTGTACTGAATTTACCTGGTAGAGTTTTGATAGCTGGGGTAGCTACTGGAGTGGCTTCTGTGAGAAGCTGCCAGAAGCTTCCCCTATGTCCAGCAGAGCCAATCCCAGCCAGCTCCAAAATAGACCTGCTGCTGGCCAAGGCTGAGCTAATCAGTGACAGCGGCAGCACCTCTGAGATAACATATTTAAGAAGGGGAAAAAACTGCTGTGGAACAGCAGCCAGAAGAGAGGAGTGACAATACGTGAGAGAAACTTCCCTGTAGACACCAAGGTCAGTGAAGAAGGAGAAGGAAAAGGTGATCTAGGCACTGGAGGCAGAGGAAAAAACAAAACAAAACAAAAAACAAAACTAAAAAAGTTTCAGAATAAAGAACTTGTGAGCACTTGGAAAAAGAGCTGTATTTCCTTCTGCAGTTGGCAGTGTCCCAATTCCCTAGTTCCTGTCCAACAGCTTGGTGACTTCTTTAACAGGAACTGCATATCCTAGTTATTTTTGCATAGCTGTACATCTATCCAAACAAGTTTGTTCATTGGAGGATGCAAATGCCCACTGCAGGTACTGGCAACCTTAGTAAAGCAATTGAATATTTTAGTCTCTCCCACAGTTTAACATAATTTTTCAAGTATTCGTGTCTTAGCCTTTTTCTTTCTGCTGTTACCTTTTTCTTTCAGTGTCATAAACACAAATCACCACCTGAACCCCATGATTTACGGACAAGATATGGGTATCATTGTCTGTTTATAATAACAATTTATCTGTTCTATTTCAATATTTATTTTTTCACCAAACATAGTAGAATATTTTGTAACGTGTTGCAAATTTTTAAAGGTGAAAAGGTACTTATAATGATGTGATGGATAAGGTATGCACCTTGTTACGCCATAAACAATTGGTTTTGCAACTCCTGGCAGGGAGGAAGATGTAAGTGCTGCAGAGGCAGGACAGTATCTCTTCCTTGAGGCCTACCTTTTATTCGCAAAATGAAGACACCAGCCTTTGAGATGAACACCTTAACTGGGCTTGCAGAAAAGCAGGGCCATAGAGTGATCACTGACCAACTAGGGGGAAATCACAAATTACCTGCTACCCCTTACAAGCCCAGGTGTCTCACTGCTGGGACCACTGATTCATTTCTGGAACAATCTCCTTAATTAGTATAAGGAGCAAGCAGAAAGAAATAAGCCATCCTCTCCTGTCTCACTAAAGTATTAAAAACTTCTCACTCGTAATGTTGTAGGAAAATAGGAAATTTGGATTTTAGGCCTATATCAGTGTTATAAGCTGTGCTGCTAAAGCTGCAAGCCTCAGTTTGTCCCCTGTATAGCCCATGTCCAGAACCGCAAGCGTGGTTACCTTATGCTTGCTTTGTACCCTTAGACATTGATAAATGCTATTCTTAGGTTTGCTGATTTCTGTACTAGACTGATGAACTATGGATAACAAATGAGACAGGTAGAACTTCAAAGCTAGCCATGCAACCGAAGGACTTTTCGTTCGGTACTTGCCAAGTGGAACATGAAGAAAGAAGTGAAACCTGCAGACCACTGGGACGGAAGGAACCTGAAGACATTGACAGTGATAGACAGTGATAAATTTTGCTTAGTTGCATAATACCTGTTAGAACCCTATATAATGACTAGCTGTATGGCTGTATGATTGTCACTCTCTGAGGAGGTGATCCAACCCTGCTGTTCCTGCGAATCTTCTACAATAAATACTGCTCAGAGTAACCCACGAGAGTTCGAGTCTCTCTCCAGCGCCTTCCTAATAACCTTTTTCACGTAACACTTGGGAAGTTGTGTCACACTCACCACCCTGAAAACTACAGAGACCGTTGCTTGATCGACTGACCTTTGGAGTGGTGAAATCTTACCTCTCTTCTAATATCTTAATTTATCTCTCTTTTTCCCTCTCTTTCTCTCTTTATTCTGGGCATGTAAGGGTAATATTGTTGTGAGTTTTGTTGTTGAAATCTTGTTAAGTTTTGTGATATAGTTACAAGCTTTTGCCAAGTCACTATTCCACTGTTATTCCACTGAGTTTTAAGTAAATTCATTGTTTAATTGAACCTCTCTTGTAATTGTCATGACTCTCAGTTACTGCACAGAGTATTTAAAATATAACCTTGCCCTCAGCCCACTGAGTGGGACAGGACAAATGGTGATGGGTTTTGTTTGTTTGTGGGTTTGTTTGGTGTTTTTGTTTGTTTCTGGGTTTTGGTCTTTTGGGGGAGTTTTGTTTTTTTTTCTTTAAAACAATTTTTTTCCATTGAAACAGTTCAGTTGAAAAATTTCTCTTTCTCTTTTACAAAATTCTATCATCATTCCTCATGCAAATTTCTACTGAGACCAGTTCATGCTAATTTTGGATCAAAATACAGTAATTTCAGTTATTAAAACTACTGCATACTTTCAGCCATTTTAAAAATGAGATGCATTATTTTTGGGGAGTTGGACTTGCTGGAAGCTGTAGCTGTAACCTCCATTTTTGGTGGGTTTAATTTCTCTGTCAGGATTACATATCCAGGATGCAATTGTTTGGCTTACTGTATGACAGAAGACATAAACTGTATCATGGGAAACCTTGCGCAGGAGATGTATCCTAAGAGAATGAGTGAAAAGTAAAATTCCCATGAGGCAATATGACAACATAAGAAGGAACAACATGATATCAGTCAAAATGACTCATTTAGAAAATAATTTGAGATGGTTTCAGAAGCAAAAAAAACAAACAAGCAAAAAAACACAACCATAAATGGTTTAGGTAATCTAACAGGTATACATAAAATAAATTTTGTGTTATACACACACTTGAGGTGCTGAGATGATTTACTGATGGTCATAAAACTGGATAGTGGAAAGAAAATTAGTATTTTTGATTCACACACTAGAATAAGTCATTCCAAAAATTCATGGCAGTGCATTCTATTTTTGTTTAATTACTCATTGACATATTTATGTATTTTTTTTTTTCCTCTCAGGAAAGTGAGTATCTTCACATAAAGGTTCTGTATTAAAAATATAATTAAAGGGCTTCTACACATCTGATAGTTAATAAAGGATTTTGCATATTGGCTCTTCCAAGGTTATATTTACTCCCTCTGAAATGTTTGTTTAGATAAACTAAACTATTTTCTTCTCTTGATCAAACAAGAAGGACTATTTTAATTTTGGATTTGTATTTCCAGAAGAGAGGAAATTTTACCTGTATCTGTTCTTTTCCATTTTTGAGGGTCAAGACAGAAAGTTAATAACTTTGTCTTGCCCATTTGCTCTGACAGCTGGTGGTCAATTAGTATTCCCTCATCCTATAATTGCAATCACTGATTACAAACCACTGTTGCTAAGACTCAAATATTGTGGTTTATTTGCAACTTCACTGCCAGGTGAGATTAAGGAAATGTCCCCCTGGTTAAGCCACCAGGAGCTGTGCCAAACTATAATCAGTTTTTTGCATACATCAGAGACTTACAAACACAGCGCAACGATTGTATAAGCAGCAGCTGCAAGTTAAAGCTGCATCAAATTCTTCAAACATATGTGCTTTGCCAGATACCCAACCACTCTTGCAAATGCCAGTACCTCATTACTTGGCAAGTTTTCTAAGATATATAGCTAACACAAAGTAGAGGAGTACCAAATTGTCCACACAATACGTAGAATATTTTTTTTAACTAAATAAAGATAATAATTCTGACTCTGCTATTGATAATATTATAATCGCTGTTCCCTCTGCATTCAGGCTTCAGAATACCTAATACTGAATCCTGGTAAACTTTGAATTTGTAGAAAATCTGATTTCTGAAATAGATTTTTCATGAAGAAGTACTTAGCATAATGTTACGTTAACCTTTTACCAAAACAGACCTAGCTCATATTGAACATTAGCTATGAGGTAAAGTTAATTAAGGGGAAGGCATTGGGGGTAGAGAGCTTATTAAAAAATCTCATGAGTAGTGAGATCTAAGATGAGGAATATGATCACTTTGAAGATGATTAACGTTTTGATACATCCATCACCTTTTTATTTTCTCTTCAGTATATCTGCATTATTCCTCCATGCTGTCCAAGGAGCCCTGTTTGACAATCAGATTTTCTAAATATGGCCCTTTCTCCTTTTTTTGGTGTGATTATTTCAGCTAGAAATATTACTGTATTTTAGCAATTGACCAGAGAATCAGGAGACTGCGGTCCAATGGTTCATAAATATAAAGTCCTGATCTGATGATGATGCATTTTCTCTATTTTTTTCCCTTTGTCTCACTCAGTTGAAATTATAACTTCTTTAGGACTAAGGTTGTCTCGTTATGTTTTTTTGCTACCATGTCTCAGCACTTTGAAGACCACTGAATGGGAGCTGCCATCTATTAACACAGTCCAGACAATAATTGAAAGCTGCAGTTTCAGCATTCAGCTGATTCTTTCAGGGGACATTACCTAGAAATATGATTAAATGTTTTTAGGCTTTTTCAATTTTCTTCAGTTTCCAAAACCTCTTGTTGAATTCCTCATCTTTATTATCTGTTAGTCTGAAGAGAGCCTGACCATTGAAAGCAATCAATGTGTTTAATATTCTGGTATGTGCAATAGAAATAAGATTACTGTTCACTTCAGAGCTGCCCTTGCTTCATTCTGAAATGTGCCAATAACAGCCCAAAAATCTTCTTAACAGACTGTACTGCAATATATATTTCTGTCCTCATGCTTGAAATCCTTGCCAATCTCCTATCCTCTTACATGGCTGGCATGTGGAAATATACATTTCTTAAGGTCCAGTGTGCCCGTGATTTTAAGTGGCACAAATTGGCTTTAACTGAATTATGTTTTCCAGTGATCTCTCATGGACTCTGGCTCCCTATACACCCAATGTTGCAGCTCGAATGACCAAACTGTAAGGGCATCAGTGAAGGAACTGAGTGGCAAAGTTGCTTACTTCTCTTCCCCTGCTTGTCTTCAGAATTTTGTATTAAGAGACTAATGTTGCATCTACTGAGGAGATTAGCTTGCTTCATTAGCAAGAAGGATGTGAATAGTCATGGACTGGGCTGTGATAAAAAAATTAAACTCTCAACTATCCCAGGGAGTATATACAGAGATGCTTGGAAGTCAGTATCTAGAACAGTGAGTACAGAAATAAAATTCAATATGTGTAAATTTTTGAGTGTTGGCAACAGTGAAGGGAAGAACAGACCCATTAGAAAGATGATGCCTGAGATAGCTAGAAAATTATAGGTGAGATGAGCCCATTGCTTACTTACAAAAAGCTTTGGTAAAATGACTGAGCAGCACTATACTGTTTCTCAGCAATAGAGGTGGCTCTTGTCTGTACTGAAGAGATCTACTAGACATGTAAATTAGCAGAAGTGCCTATTTATAGCTAAAGATTATCACTATTTCCATTTGTGGTTCAAAAATGAGGAACATGTAAGAAGTATATATTCAATAAGAACATCTGATACTGTTCTTAAAATATTTTCACTGTGATCGCATCCAGTACATTGCTTTCTCACAGAGCCATAAAATAATAACAAAAAAACTGAGTGATCGGCCTTTTGAGCAGATTTAGAGAAAACAAGTTCAAAGAAGGCAAGTCAATCTAAGGTACTGGATGTCAAAATCTTGTCTGTGTGGTTTGAAATTTACATCCAGATATTTTTATCACTTTTGATATTTTATTTTGTGTTTTATACATACATATATATATATAACAATATCTTCTTTAGAAGCAACAATAAAAGGGCAAAAAGAGCTTACTGCGTCTTATCCAGTCCTTCAAGTTTATCCTTGTTGACAGAGGGAAGAAGGTGGCCGTTCTGCAAAAAAACACACCTCACAATACATAAATCCAAAACAGACTATATGAATCACAACCCAAGAGTTTGTACCTACTGGCTATCAAAAGAGCCTTGTGAAGTAACTTAGATGTAGATATGTATACTGTATATATTTGGCATTAGTTTAAGCAAGATTCACATACAGCTTTAGCTTTTGCATATTTTTTGACTTCACCTCAGTATACTGTAAGGCTGTCAGTGACTGGAAAACAGTTTACAGGGTTTTTTTCCTCCTTGACTACATTTTTTTTTTCTTCTTTAAGTGCTACAGACCTTATAGGACTTGCAATTTATATCATTGTTAGTAATACATGATAAGCTTTTTTTCTTTTTTTTTTTTCATAATTGTGTTTCAAATGCATAACATTCCTATTCAAATTAAAAACTACTTAAAACAGTTGCAAATTCTGATATATTTAGAATTTGCAATTCAGAGATAAAAATGCAAAATCAGCTTAAGATACTATTGCCTGTTTATCCACATGGAACTTTATCTAAACTTCTGGTAATTCATGCAAGTTTCTTGCTTATTATGCCAGTGGTTTTATCCTTGACTTGGAAGGACACACACTCTAGGGATTAGTCGTAATTATGTTTCAGCCTAAGATCATCTTCATAGAGAAAATACTGCCAATTGAATCATATTGTGCTGAACTGCATAAAAATTATGCCAAATTATGTATGGATACTTTAAAAGCAAGTTGTTTATGAAAAGGTAAGTAGCAGAATACATTACACTGCGAAATAAAGTTAGTGACAAAAAGGTAGGTGTTGTTTTCCTCGGTAATTTTTTTAAAGCTGTTCCTAATGAAACTTACAGAAAAAGTTATGTCTTGGAGTTAAATATTAAATACTTAGGGAAAAAAAAATGTTCCAAATGGCATTTTGTAAGCAACTTATCTACTGTTGTCTTAAACATATACTTAACTAGTAGTTAAGTATTCTGAGCTGAATCTTAGGTTTCTAGATATTTCTCATCTTATTTTGGTAGGTACATCTGTTTTTACCTTCTTCATGTCTCTTACAAGGTTCTACATCAGCAATTCCCTTAAGGGTGACATTTTCATAGTTACCATTAATTTGAAAGAAATTTAGTATCATTTAAAACAAATTCATTATGACTCTACAAGTCAAAAAGTATTTAATTCCTAATGGCTTACCTTTATAAAATGTATTAGGTAGCTGTACACAAGAAGTATCTTATGCTTTTATTTTATTATTTTATTTAATGTTTTAAAATATTTTACTATTTTGTGATAAAAAATAGTCAATTAAAACTAGTCTAAAGTCCTCAGATACACAGACAAAACTTCAAAAGGAGATTCATCACATATACTTTCAACTATATCAGCTCTTACAAAGGCCTCTAAACCAAGTGTTGAAGTGTATCCTGTATCCTGAACAATGACCAAACCACCATTTTCATAGTGCATACTTGGCCTAGACCTTTGGCAGAATTAAGGCATGTTTAGGAATGGTTATTTTTGTAGATTTGTTTATTTGTTTGCTTGTTTTCCTTATGAAATTTTAGTGCAATTTTTCTGAAGTGATGTCTGTGTCAGAGCCAATCAGACTAGCAGTTTTTAACATGACAGCAAGGATAAGCCATATGCAGCTGGATACAATCGAATATGTGGAGCAATTTGAGACCTGACAGGATAGTACTTTGAGACTTTTTGTGAATTCAGTTCTGTGGCACTTTATGCACCATAGTCTACAACATCAGTCTCCAAAATTTCTAAACCTGTACCTCTATCAGTAAAAAAATTTTGAGCATGTGCTGTAGTCTAATAATTTCTTCTAGGACCCCAATGGGACACCTTGCACACCCCAAGGGCTGCACTCACCTGACTTTGGAGACCATTGGTCTACAGAACCTAAAAATCTAGTTGGGGTTGCCAGTTCAATGACAAAGTCACTCATCTAGAAATCTAGCAATGCAGTGCTGAATTTCATTATATCAATGACATTTTTGATGGATGTAAGAAAAAGGTGGGATGGGGGGAAAGGAAAGAGCCTGTGAAACAATGTGAATAGGCAGAAAAATAGCCATTTGTTCAATTCAAGTAGTAACACAAGAAATACTATGAATAATCACAATTTCAAATGTATCAAACTTTCCAGTTTCACAGGACAGAGTATGTAATGATTATCTCCCACAGTGGGGTCTATTTTAAACAGTTTATGGAAGGAAAAAGCAGAATTAAGAATCTGATCATAGCTCTACATAAGCTACTACTACTAACTTTTATGTTTCAAAAATAAAATTAGAAAGTCTTTTTTATGCTTTAGTTATCTTGAAATACACTTCAAATTTTGTATCTTTAATGTACAAACAGAGATTGCTAAAATAAGTTATTATAACTTTATTCTGTTTGACTAGTAGTGTTAGAGTTCGGTAGCATTCTACTCTGAATGTCATGGTCATTCTTATTGAACACTAATGACCTGTTTATTTTCTGAAAATGTCAGAGACGTCCACGTGCACAGAAGACATTAGGTTTCATAAAACAAGCTATTTATTCTTTGAGCTGTTATCTCAGAAAAGTTACACATGCATTATCTGACTTCATTAAATGGTGCAAACATGGTCTTTCACTTAACTCAACTGACAAATCAGCAAGTTTAATTAATTGTTTGATCTGCAGGGTAAGAACAGCAGTCCTAAAGGTAGACTACCTCTTTCCCAAATCTGTATCCATTAAAGCCCAACTAGCATAGATACAAGTGTCACAGTTCATATAAACTGATACAGGTACCAGTATAACTTGGGGAATGACCTGTTAGAGAGCAGAGTAGAGGAAAGGGACCTGAGGGTTCTGGTGGACAGCAGGATGACCATGAGCCAGCACTGTGCCCTTGTGGCCAGGAAGACAAATGGCATCCTGGGGTGTATTAGAAAGGGTGTGGTTAGGAGGTCAAGAGAGGTTCTCCTCCCCTCTACTCTGCCCTGGTGACACCACATCTGGAATATTGTGTCCAGTTCTGGGCCCCTCAGTTCAAGAAGGACAGGGAACTGCTGGAGAGAGTCCAGCACAGATCCACAAAGATGATGAAGGGAGTGGAGCATCTCCCTTATGAGAAAAGGCTGAGGGAGCTGGGTCTCTTTAGCTTGGAGAAGAGGAGATTGAGGGGTGACCTCATTCATATTTATAAATATGTAAAGGGTGAGTGTCATGAGGATGGAGCCAGGCTCTTGTCAGTGACAACCAATGATAAGACAAGGGGAAATGGATACAAAGTGGAACACAGGAGGTTCCACTTAATATGAGAGAAACTTCTTTACAGTGAGGGTGACAGAGCACTGGAACAGGCTGCCCAGGGAGGTTGTGGAGTTTCCTTCTCTGGAGACATTCAAAACCCACCTGGATGCCTTCGTGTGTAACCTCATCTAGGTGTTCCCACTCCAGCAAGGGGACTGCCCTAGATGATCTTTTGAGGTCCCTTCCAGTCCCTAACATTCAGTGATTCTGTGATACTGAATAAAATTCATATGTAGTGCCAGGAAAAAGATAAAAATTCAGGTTTCACCATCTCTGAAGTGAATGTTCTAAATTCAAACATATTGTTTTTCTGAATGGATATCTATCTATGTATTTAAGAAGAAAGGCCCTCTTTTTTAATGTTCCCTTGTCCTGAAGGCATCTTCCAGAGACCTCAGATTCCATTAGGCTGTAGATGATACTGCACATGAAAGTTTGATAAGTGTTCTAGCTTTAAGAAGAACTACAGAAAGTATAAGAATGTAGCAGAATTCACTTTTCTGGCCACATGATGGATGGCGATTATTGCATTTTCTGGGTTTTCTAGTAGATTTATTCTTAAAAAGTGCACTGATGTTTTTTTGAGGAAAGCTTTTGTATCATATTCCTCGAGCTGCAAGAAGGCATAATCTAAGAATAAAAAATCCGAGTAACATTGAGGTGTCTAGCATTTGATCCCCATAAAAACACAGACTTAAGGAAGGATGGAAAGATAATTTAGGCAGGTAGGGAATGCACTGACAAAATATTAGATATATAAAGAGTTGGTAAGGGATTTTTAGAATCATGCTTTAGATTAGCCTGAATTAATTACCAAAACTATCTTTTAGTCCTAATCTAGGAATCTCAGTCTTCCTACAGAATTAGACACACACTTCCATACTCAGAGGGCTGAAGAACATGATGATAATGAGAAAAAATTGAAAAATATTTAGAGGGTTTCTTTAGGACAAGTGTAGTACTCACACAGGAGATTTTATGTTGAGAAAACAAATATCAAAAAAGTCTAAGGAGGAAGCCGGAGGAGTGTATCAAAACAGAAGGAAGAAAGGCTTCAAAAAAGTAAAGCTAATTTTTTAGATTCCAGCATGTGTTCAATGTGTAACTGCATTACTCTCTTTTAGAGAAAGTAAGTTATCTATTTCATTTTGCTCCAGACTCAGAAAGACATCAAATTACGTTTTCCCTCAGATTTCTCTCCCTTGGTCAGGAGTCATTTGGGAGCTGTGAGTATGATATTCTGAAGTTCAGTAGTTACCTGCTGAGCAGAGCAACTCTACTATAGCATTCACAGTTACTTTTTTTTTTTTATACCTCATACTCAGACACTTCCATCAGTCTCTCATGTTGCTTGCTATTATCTCTCTGAAATATTCATTGCTCAGACCAGTTGTCAGAGTGGCCTGACTACTTATACATGGAAAAATAGAAGTACAATGTTTTCAGCCTGTTGTGCTCTTTTTTTTAATTATTTTTTTTATTGTTTTTACTGAAAGGACAAATGTAAGTATTTTGAGGCAACGTGTTAAATGTGTGGGTACCAGCTTTACTTCGCCATTGTGCAATTGTACATTTCAGATGTAAGAGTAATTCCACTTTTTTACTCTGTTGTATGGGAGTCTGATAGGGAAATGATGAGAAAGATAAATCTGTTGATGCTCAGTCATTCTAACAGCTTATGTGATTTTACTTTTTATTGTTATCAAGTGGGGTGGGGGAAGGTTTTGCAGCACTTCTGCTGTAGCTCAGTGTTAATTTCAAAAGTTCCTATTGGTATCATCTTTTGAAAGAAAATGATGAAACAGAACTCTTTACATAAAGAAATATTCCATTCTTCATCTTAGTGAGTGTTTCAGAATTTGTAACTTTAAATACACTGACTGAGTTATTAAAAAAAAAAAAAGGTGTACACACATCTTTTTCATCAAATAAACAAATAAAAGAGCAATACTCAAAACCTTCTAGAAGTTTGTTGGTTTTTTTTTTTAATTATTGCAACAATTTTTTGGAACTTCAGTGTGTATTTCAAAGGTGGTTTCTGCTATGATCCATTTTTTGCTATGCTTTTAACTGAAAGGTGTGGTATATAGCCACGGGAGATTTCAGACCTGATAATCCTTAGGCAATCTGCAGGAGAACAGATCTTCTGACCTTGTACTTCTTACAGTCTCCTTAGCAGTTCTGATTACGGAATCCTCTGCCAATCTAATTTCTGTGGAGCACCACTATGTATCTCTGTATTTTTTGATCCTGTATGCCAAATAGAAGTAGTTGGCCTGGTCTGTCATCTGCTTGCCAGTTTCCCCTGGGCTGGAGGGCATGGAGATTGTAATATGACAAAAGATGTGCCTGAAATACCACACTTACTGGAGTCCCACCAGAAGGGACTCTAAACTCTGGGGTTCAGTAGCACTCCCCTTTCATGTTACCCAGTAAATCTGGGAGAAGACCACCCACAGAGATCAAGACCAGCAGCATCTCTTAGTATTTTTTAGGAAGCTGATGAGGTATGAGAGTGCTAAGGGAAAACAGTGAACAAAGGACCCACACTTTCATTCATAAACTGTTGTGATGTGAAGCATGCTGAAAGTGTGGCCAGGAGGAAGATCTGTGGTGTGCAACAATGACATATAGCGAGGTTAGGAAATACTCTACCTTTCAGAGCAACCTGGTCAATAGCACTTTTTTTGAGAGTTTTTCTACTTTTCTTGATCTGAAAAGGTCTGCAAAAATAGTCTTCACTCTTCATTCAATTTAATGGAGAACTTATAAATAAACATGGAAGAAATACTTTAACAACCAACCAAACCAACCCAACATTTATATATATCTATACATATATAGATATAGATATATATAAAATTTCATTGAAAATTGATAAAATGTCTGTCCAGATCTATAATAATACAGAGGCAAATCCTGATTCCACTTGACCCTTAGGAGTTATTCAGTTATTCATATAGTGGCACTTTGAACTAGCTACACTGTTGGATGAAATTTCACTGTTCAAAAAGAAAAATAATGCTTTATTGCCAACAAAGTTCCACATTACAGACTTTTCTCTTCTTTGCTATTTCCATTCCTGATAATAAGCTGTAAGGCAAGTACCAACCCCATAAAAATTACTTTCCAGTGATTTGGTAAATATACTGTACAAGGAGCTATCAACAACTTCAAAGATTAATTACTAGGTAAACTGAAACTCACATTTTTTAAGATAAGATGGAAATGCTGAGGAATTAAATTATTACGTATAATGGCATAGTACTCAGGTACTGATGTCTAAAAAAAGATCATGGGAGATGTAGAAAAGTAAAACAAAGTAATGTGGTCTATACTTCATTTAATTGTGTCTTTTTACACTTATATAGAACGTATAACATGCATCATATTTATCTCCTTTAATTTTATAAAGCTAAAAAATAATGTTAGGAAAAAAAAGTATATTTCTTTTTCTTCTTTTCCTGCTCATTTGTTTTATGTTGATATTATGGTTTGGAGTTTGATATTATGGTTAGACTTAGAATCCTATGTTCGGTTGGGAGATTATGATCTGGTGGCAATTACAGAAACATGGTGGGACAGTTCACATGACTGGAATGTAGTCATGGATGGCTATGCCCTTTTCAGGAAAGACGGGCCAGCCAGGCGTGGTGGTGGAATTGCTCTCTATGTGAGAGAACAACTACAATGTACTAAATTCTGCCCAGGAGCGGATGACGAGCGAGTTGAGAGTGTATGGGTCAGGCTCAAGGGGCAGGCTGGCAGGGGTGACACTGTTGTGGGTGTCTATTACAGGCCACCAGATCAGGCTGAGGAAGGTGATGAGGCCTTCTATGGGCAGCTGAGAGTGGCCTCACAGTCACAGGCCCAGGTTGTTGAGGGTGATTTTAACTTCCCTAATGTTTGCTGGAAGAACCATTCAGCCAGCCAGCCACAGTCCAGGAGGTTCCTCCAGTGCATTGATGATGCACCTCATGCAGATGGTGGAGGAGCCGACTAGGAGAGGTGCACTGATGGATCTCATCCTAACTAACAAGGAGGGTCTGGTTGAAGCAGTAAAGGCTGAGGGCTGCCTGGGTTGCAGTGACCACGAGATGGTGGAGTTCAGCATCTTGTGTGGCAGGAACAGAATAGCAAGTAAAATTGCAACCCTGGACTTTAGCAGGGCTAACTTTGGCCTTTTCAAGCAATTGCTGGGGGAAATCCCATGGGCAAGACTGCTTGAAGGAAAAGGGGCCCAAGAGAGCTGGATTGCATTCAGAGATTGCTTCTTCCATGCTCAGGATCAGAGCATCCCCACACGTAGGAAGTCAAGGAAGGGAGCCAGGAGGTCTGCGTGGTTGAATAGGGATCTGTTGGGTATTCTCAAGCAGAAGAGAAGAGTTTACAGGTCATGGAAGCAGGGGCTGGCCACTTGGGAAGAATATAAGGCTGCTGTTAGAGGATGTAGGAAGGCAGCTAGGATAGCCAAGGCCTCCTTAGAATTACAGCTGGCGAGAGGGGTCAAGGACAGTAAAAAGAACTTTTTCAAATACATAGCGGATAAAACTAATACCAGAGGCAATGTAGGCCCACTGAGGAATGGGGTGGGTGCCCTGGTGGCAGAAGATACAGAGAAGGCAGAATTACTGAATGCCTTCTTGTCTTTATCTACTCCGCTGGGGAGCCCTGTACCCCTGAGACCCCGGATGAAGCCAGGTCGATGGAGGAGTTTGCTTTAGTCGATGAGGACTGGGTTAGGGAGCAATTAAATAGTCTGGACATCCATAAATCCATGGGTCCAGATGGGATGCATCTGCAGGTGCTGAGGGAGCTGGCAGAAGTCATTGCTAGACCGCTCTCCATCATCCTTGCCAAGTCTTGGGAAACAAGAGAGGTGCCCGAGGATTGGAGGAAAGCAAATGTCACTCCAGTCTTCAAAAAGGGCAAGAAGGAGGACCCGGGTAATTATAGACCGGTCAGCCTCACCTCTGTCCCTGGGAAAGTAATGGAACAGCTTATCCTTGGTGCCATCTCAAGGCATATCAAGGATAAGAGGGTCATTAGGGGCAGTCAGCATGGCTTTACCAAGAGTAAGTCATGCTTGACCAACCTCATAGCCTTTTATGAGAATGTAACAAGGTGGATGGATGACGGCAGAGCGGTGGATGTGGTCTACCTTGACTTCAGTAAAGCCTTTGACACAGTCTCCCACAGCATCCTAGTTGCTAAGTTGAGGAGGTGTGGTCTAGACAATAGAGTAGTGAGGTGGGTTGCAAACTGGCTTAAGGAGAGAAGCCAGAGAGCAGTAGTCAATGGTGCGGACCCTAGTTGGAGGCCAGTATCTAGTGGAGTGCCTCAGGAGTCAGTACTGGGGCCAATATTATTCAATATATACATTACGATTTAGACGAGGGAATAGAATGTACTATCAGCAAGTTTGCTGATGACACTAAGCTGGGAGGAGTGGCTGACACGCCAGAAGGCCGTGCTGCCATCCAGCGAGACCTGGACAAACTGGAGAGTTGGGCAGGGAATAACCTAATGAAATTTAACAAGGGAAAGTATAGAGTCCTGCATCTGGGCAGGAACAACCCCAGGTTCCAGTATAGGTTGGGAAATTACATATTAGAGAGCAGTGTAGGGGAAAGGGACCTGGGGGTCCTGGTGGACAACAGGATGACCATGAGTCAGCACTGTGCCCTTGTGGCCAGGAAGGCCAATGGCATCCTGGGGTGTATTAGAAGGGGGGTGGTTCGTAGATCGAGAGAAGTTCTCCTTCCCCTCTACTCTGCCCTGGTGAGACCCCATCTGGAATACTGTGTCCAGTTCTGGGCCTCTCAATTCAAGAAGGACAGGGTACTACTGGAGAGGGTCCAGCATAGGGCGACAAAGATGATTAAGGGAGTGGAACATCTCCCTTATGAAGAAAGGCTGAGGGAGCTGGGTCTCTTTAGTTTGGAGAAGAGGAGACTGAGGGGTGACCTTATTAATGCTTATAAATATATAAAGGGTAAGTGCCATGAGGATGGAGCCAGGCTCTTCTCGGTGGCAAATGATAGGAAAAGGGGTAATGGGATCAAGCTGGAACACAAGAGGTTCCACTTAAATTTGAGAAAAAACTTCTTTACAGTGAGGGTGACAGAGCACTGGAACAGGCTGCCCAGGGAGGTTGTGGAGTCTCCTTCCCTGGAGACATTCAAAACCCGCCTGGACATGTTCCTGTGTGACCTCACCTAGGCGTTCCTGCTCCAGCAGGTGGATTGGACTAGGTGATCTTTTGAGGTCTCTTCCAATCCCAAACATACTGTGATACTGTGATAATGTGATATGGTTTGACTTTTTGTATATACGAAATTCTCCAAGCTGGCTTTATCACCTCTTGTATATTTTCAGAATGCTTTGCACAAAGATGTCAGCTTGGTTGAGGCTTGCTATGTTGTGAATAAAGACACATAGCTAGACTCACTGGGATATTTCAGCTGTGTTAAACCACTTTGATGCAACAAAGCAAATGCAAATGTATTTGTGGTAGCTGACTAAATCAGATTTATTGAAATTCTCAGCACTAGAGAAGTCAAAAGTAAATAAAGCATGCAGTAAACTGCACCCAAATTCAAAATACTAGTCTGTTAACTGTGCAAAAAGATTGAAAAAGTAAAAAATGAGGAGAGAAGGGGAATATAGGTTAAAAAGAAATGTAATAGCATTTCCAACAAAATCCCCACAAGTCTATATACATAATATGTCACTCTATCTAATCCTAGTTTGATGGTGAATGTAGTAATGTTGCTTTCCATGTTAAATACAGAACACTTCTAGAATACATTTTTTTATCATCATTTTGTACATTTTCTCATTATCTGTTATTTGAGTTATACAGTGGAACTGATTGATGTAATAATGAGCTGAAGAGTAAACCTAAATCACAGAAATTAAACCTATTTAGTTTCTATCTTAATCTAAGACAATACATACAAATACTTGATGAAAATTCTTAATTTAAATCTGTCATGATAGATGAAAATGGAGGGAACAATAATGCCTGGTTGTCAGAAATGCATAAAACAACTGACATCACAGCTCACTCAACATGAATATTATTTTAAATTTGGTGTATATGCATTTAAAACCATGCCTGTTCCATTTTAAATTACTCTTTCACTACTACCAACATAGTTATTATATTAAGAAACTGTTATATAGGGGTTCAGTATGGACATTTATTGTAATCATTTATACATAGAGACTCGAACAATGCTTTTAATGTTATCCTACGTGCTCCTATTTTGGCTTCAAAAGACTTTCCTGCCTTAAAATAGTATTGACCTTATTTCTTTTCATTTTATCCCCTGATATGTGCTTTGCACTTGACTGAATTTCTTTTGCTTCTTAAGGGTAGTAATCAACAAATTCCAGCCTGATCTGTCCTTAGCCAATTAGAATTTTCATTTGCATATTATATTTCCAAAGAATACGTGACAGTATAGATGCAATGTTTTCAGGCATAAGCCTGGGATGGCCACAAGGAAATAAATCATTAGTGAATAGTGCCCATCATCCTAAATTAGTGCTAAAAAAACCTCTATATGTCATTGAAGAATTATTTTTTAGAAAAGCTTTTAGACGATATTTATTCCATTGTAAAAATAAAATAATATAAATTCCCTTAGTGGTATAGAAAATAGTATGACAGGGAAAAAAATTTTATATATATATATAATGTTTTAAAGAACCTTGTAAGTAAACTAAGTGATTTTAATTTGTATGATACTGCACTATATGTGCTCTCTTATCTTTTGAGCTCACTCTGTTATTTTTTCGAGCTAGCATACCAGAATTGTTTATTTCTTCTGTGAAAAAGTTCCTGTTTCTAGTCCTGCTGAGATGGTGTATATCAAACCCCCTCAGGCTAGCACAAATCAAGAATGACACATGGCATTTATAGGAAAATAAATAAATAAATAAATAAATAAATAAATAAATAATCTTCATGGATTTAATAGCCTAAATTGTTGGTTTTTTAAGCTGGGAAAAAGTCATACTTTGCATATCAATCTCTGTGGCCATTGTTATCCTCATTTTTCCTCTGCTCTTTGGCTGTACCATTTATTAATCACATATTTTGTTCAACCCTCTCCTAACAGTTTTGTGGGCTGAACTATAGTCCACTCTCAAAAGAAGATTAAGGATAAGAATATAACATAAGTCATGCTCTCCCAGACAGACCAGTCTAGGTCAGTCTATCCCCAGTACAGGTGATCAGAGACATATTTAGGGAGAATACACAAGCCTGGTCCCTATCTGTGATCCACTCCCGTCATTTTTTCTTTGAGTCCATGATTATCTTATTAGGGATTCTAAAATCTATCTCCTTGTCCATTTTTTCAGTTTCTATTTGTTTTTTATTTATTCATTCACCCATGAATTGGAACCTGCTGACACTGGCTACCTCCACTACTTCCTATGACAGCAAGTTGCAGAAGTTCATTACCTGCTGTGTAAAGAGATATTTTATTTTATCTGGTTTAAAATGGTTTCCTTAAGCTTATCCTAGTTTTAATGTTATGATGTTTGGTGAACTCTTGTTCACTTTATCTACCACCCTAATGGTCTTGTAGATCTCAGTTATTATCCCTATCAACTGTGCCCTCTTGAAAATCAGAGCCCTAGACTTAGCCCCAGGGCTAACAAAACGATCAAATGATGTGTTAGAAGAAGAGACTGTATCACCATCTCATATCACTGTGCTGTGATTCTGTGATATGCCTTTTGAGAGGGTTCAGAATTACAGAATGCCTGAGGTTGGAAGGGACCTTTGAACATCATCTGGTCCACACACACATACCCACCTCAGTTATGAGTTATAAGGAAGAAAACCTAGTCCATCCCAAATCAATTCCAGCATGAAGGTGATACTTAGTGTCTCAGCCCACATGGGCATATACAGTGCAGAACTTAAGATGTTAAAACAAGCTGTCTGGGACAACAGCAAAGCAATGAGTTTTTGTACAGGTTTGCCTGAGCTCTCCATTCAATTGACTTAGGCACCAGTCCCTTTTTCAATCTGCCATTAGGTTTCCTTTTAATAGCAAGTCTGACTGTGGCTTCTGCATGCTGCCATGGTTTCTATTCCATATATAGGTAAGTAAAGTGTTCAACTATGTATGTAGTGTGTATATATATATATATATATTTATAAACACACATGCCATTGATGTGTGATTGTGAATGCATGTATCTGCTTGTAACTAAGTAACCATCTAATATAATTCTATCTTTCTTTCTGATTCAGAATCAGCATATGACCTCTGATTTCATCTTTGTGATGTTCAGTGTCCTGAGGTCTTAATCAAGACTCTAGCAATCATGTTTTTTCCTTAAAAGATGACAGAAGACCATGATCATGAAGAATAAATGCCTATAAAATACAAAGTGCAGGTCATAGCTGCAGCACCATCTAAAATGTTTACTGTGACTCCACCGTTAGTCAATTTATAAATCTGAATTTCGGAGAACAACTTCTACTCAACCTAAAATAACTAAATGCTTGTTCCGGAGGAATTCAGACACGTGACACCATTGGTGGACACCTGAAGTCACAGACATTCTGTATCAGATATATCTTTTACATTTGATAACACTCTTGGAATTTGTAACATGGCTCAGGACTGTGGGACATCATACAATAGCATGTAATTGGCACAGTGACCTTGGAGGTAGATAACAAAGATGTACAAATGTGGAACAAGATCCAGCAGCAGTTCAAAGACAAGAAAAGGGCTCACTCTAGTGGTACATGCCAGGAAAAAAAAAAATACAGTACCTGGATGTCAACACCTTTAGGGCCTCAAGGCCAGGGAGAAAGGGGGATATGAGGCCAAAGAAAAAGAGGGTAAAGAAAAAAGAAATAAAATATAACAAAAGATGCAAATTGCATGATTGTTGATGTTTTGGGGTATCTGTTAGCCAGGTCTGCACTTTAACATCACAACCTAAATCAGGAAAGTCTGTTGTTCCAGACATACCAGCCAACATACTGCCTTTGCAGTCAGAAGGACTAGCAATGGGGTAATGCTGGGTCCATTCTCTGTCCAAAAGGAGAAAACTTGGATGGAGAGCCCAAACATCCTGGTATCGCCATGTTGGTGCCTTTTTCAGATCTGAGAACAAAAGCATCTTTCCAATCGCTTCCTAACACGTCATACAGCTTATGCACAAGCACATTCCCTCTCCAGAGTAGTGTGATGCAGTATATGGCTCCACTGCTTGGAAGACAGACCAACAGCTGAACTGAATACTTCATTACTTGGTATCACAGCGCAGATTCTCCTAACAGATTTAGGTCTCTATTTCCTCTTTATTGCTTCCTCATTGTTATTGGTACAGTGACATTCATTATTGTCTAAAATAATTTGATTTCTTTAAAATATTTTCAAAATCCCTGTGTTTTTTGTTTTTTTCAGAAAAAATGTTTTGATTGTGTCACAATGGTTCCAATGATACCTTCAAAATAAACAAACAAAAAACTAAACTCCCCAGAAGTTCCCATAACAATTCAAAATGTTTGCAATTTCTTACAAAAATACTACATTAGCCTAGCTTTCACAGTCCCACACAGTCATCATATTAAAGGAAATATCATTTATTTCTTTCACCACATTTTCTGCTTCCTGTTCTAGAAACAAATGTAACATCATATCAAAAAAGGAAAACAGGAATTCAGGAAACTTGGTGCAGTACTGTTCCTTTCTGTTGGTTTTGTTTTGTTTTGTTTTTCTGTTCATTTTCCCAGCACTCACACTTCTTTATTGCATTTGTTTTTATCTATTATACTTACGAGATTTTCAAGGAAACTACAGCATAGTAGTGTACGTTTTTGCCATTTAGCTATAAAATTATCTGGAGTTGATACATATTAAATGATCACTCCATTGTGACAGAGGATGAAATCCCAGTTCCACTATAATCAATAGCAAAATGACTATTAAATTCAACAAGACAAAGATTACACTCACTGCATTAAAAGAGAGCTTCATCAAAAGCACCAAGCATTCATTATTTCACATAGTTGCTACAATCAGCAAAACCTCACTTGGGTTTACTTTCATTTTTGAGGGTGTTGTTTTCAGAAGTGTTTGCTATTGCTGTAGGACTCAATTAGAGCAGAGTTTGGTCAAAGGTGAGAACTTCTGAACATTGCATTGAGATGACAGAATAAATCCAGGAATTTTTTTTTGTTTGCTTGGTTTTGGTTTGGGTTTTGGGTTTTTGTGGGTTTTGTTTGTTTATTTGTTTTTACTGCTCTCTGTGCAGCTATCAAAATCTTCATATAACTGTGCCAGACATTATGGTGGTGCATTAGAAATCCCAGATCTAGTGACTGTCAAGCTGAAACAGCTATGCTATGCTATACTGACTAGTCTTAATTCTCATTGCAGTCTTGTCCCTTCAGCCAGCTGCAAAATAGATCAGCCACTGACTACTTCAGTGACAGTTGTTGTCTGTTGCAGAGCCAGTTTTCCTGAGGATCTCTTCCTTCTACTCTTCTACAGGATAACAAGGCACTCAGTTTATATTAGCAGAAATTTCATTTCTCAGTGTCACTCCTAAAGTTAACTGAAGCGCAGGTGCCTGCAAGCACACGTCCATCATATTGGGGAAGAGCATGGGCACCCTGCCCAGATCCTTCAGACTGCTCCTGCTTCCTTGTTCACCCTCATATGGCACCCAGGACAGGAAAACATCTACTTTTTGGATTTCCACCCACATTCTGGCTGGTTTTTTGTTTGTTTGTCTGTTTGCTTTTCTGTTTTGCTGGTTTGGGGTTTTATATGGGGCTTGGAGCAGCCTGATCTAGTGCAAGATGTTCCTGTCCATGGCAGGGGGTCAGACTACATCATCTTTGAAGGTCTCAACCCAAACCATTCTGTGCCTCTGTGCTTCTGTTCTATATTAAGCATAGTTTTGCAGTTAATTGAATGATTTGAAGCCTAGTTAAAGACTGAATAGGAAAATAATGAAGAGCATTAATAGAAATCAGCAAAAGTTCCTCCAGTGATAAGCGTAGATAAACAGCAGAAAATAATAATAGTTGTTATTATTATTGTTTAAAGAGTTAATTAACTGTTCCATAAACAAATATTTAGGTACTGCTGTTTTACTGTTATGGATGCTATACTAAACAAAATGTTATTTTACCTTCAGGAAATACCTGATTGGAATGAGTGAAAATGAGAACCAGACTTTTTGCAGTGACATCCAGCAACAGGAGGCAATGAGCAGAAACTGAAACACAGTAAATTTCACTTAAATCTAAGAGGCTTAAAAAAAAAAAAAAAAATTGTTATTATGTATGGGTGGTCAAAACTGGAATATGTTGTCCATATTAGTGTCTCCACCCCTGGAGATATACAAAGCCTCAGAGAATATGGCCCTGAACAGCCAGCCGACTGTGCTTTGAGCAGGTGAGACAGACTAAATGATCTCAAGATCACTCCTAACCTCAGCCCTTCTGTGATTCTGTTGTTTTAAATTGAAAACTGGAATAATTACCATGGTTATATTAAAAATACCTCAGATGTGTATGTGTGCTATAGAGATATCTCTACCATTAAGGTTAGTTTTGACAGAAGAACTCCACATTGGAGTTCAGTATTTACGAAGATAATGGCACTATTCAAATTTTACATATATAATTCTAGATACAGAAAAATCACTAAAACTGTTTTTCACAAAGGAAGAAAAACAGGAGAAAAGCATCTGAAAGGTAAAGCCCTGCAAACCTAACAGCCTAAAAGTATCTTATACTTGAGTTTTTATGCAAAGTATCTCTGATTATATCTATATCTCCTGAGCTAGACTAAAGGTGGTAACAAAAAAGTATATACTTCCAAGAGAAATCTTTGGATTCATAAGAAGGTCTATATATAGTCTCTTGATTTTATAATAGAGAAAGACAGTTGAAACACTTGATAAATAAAGATCTGAATGACCTGACCTTCACAAGGGGCCCAGAACTAAAGAGTCAAATAGATTAAATATTAATGTATTTGTTTATTTACTTCCTTACTTGTTTTTAACTAAAGATTAAATCACATAGGAAACTGCAGGACTCAGTTCAAAAGAAAGTAGAGAAGCAGAAACCTTCATGATAGATGGGGGGGTCATGACAACTATGCTGCCACTGCAACAGGAGTTCACATTGACTGTTAATCTGAAGTGTCAGTTAGATTACTTTTAGTCTTTTCATGTGAACAAATGAACCAAAAAGAAAGAAAACAAGCACCACCTGTACCAGATGCACTCTTATCCCCTCCCCTTCACCCACACTTCAAGAGCAACAGAAACTTCTAGCCTGATGGACCACCATGGTCATGCATATGCTCATTGGTTGACACACAGGGCCTTTGCCCAATGAGATGCCTGGGTTGAGAGTTCTGAACAACTACCAAAAATGACCACAGCTCAGATTCAACTAGGGGATAAATGGAGCCCACTAGAAACACCACTTGTGTTGGTCTATCCTTGGAGCAGTGGATATGCAGTGGAAGACTCTCCTCTTTGGACTGGCCATCTAAGGAATGCTTCCTGGGGACTGAGACACCTTAGTGACCTTGTCAGCAACCTGGGCACCCCTGAGAGTCCTTACATTGACACAGAGTGTGAAGATGTGCGTTTTGAATCACCACTCTAGAGTTCTGGGATCTGATCCTCTTAGAGTTTGAGGTGATTGTGTAGTAACTGAACTCTTAACTGGTATCTGAACCTATGTTATATAATGTTATCAGAGTGCTGAATAATTTTAGATAAACCCCATTTGTAGCTGCTTTCTTTTAAACAGCTCTGGTTAGAATAAAATCTGTTTAGAGCTTGTCTCCTGCCAAAATTGACTTTTGGGGTGCCTCTGTGACACCACTGAAAAAGTGCTTGGATTGATTGGAGTAGAGGTTGGATATTTTTTTATCATCTTCAGGTTATGGATAGGGAAGAGAACTTAGATGAGAGAACAAATGATTGTTTTGGAGCTTGTTTTTAATTTGTGTAACTGGTAGTTTCATAGTTCATGTTCTTTCTTCAACGTATAGAAAATGACAAAGAGGTTTGGATGAAAAAGGATTAAAGATGAAAGTCTGTTTTACAATGTGAGGCAAAGCTTTTGAATTCAGGTGTCAATTACCTTATTAATGGGTTCAAATACATGCTGTTGAAAGTTCAAAGCCACTGTGGCCCTCACCAATTAGTGTGCTTGGAAGAGGTGCAGCAGTAGTTAATCTTTGCTACTAGGAGATGACATCTGTCTAATTCATATTTTATTCATATTATTACCTTTTTTTGCTAGAATATTAGGAGATTTTACTTTGTGTACTTTCACCATTGTAGTTTAGATTCATTTTTCTTTTGCTTCTCTTCATACACAGGACCATAAGTTCAAGTAAAATATGGATTTATGGGACATAAATTATCCTGCTGTAACATTCTGTGGATAGCAGCAGGCTAACAGCCTATGGTATAATTGTTTGTTTTTATTTTAGGTCTAAACATACATTTAATAATTAATTACATAACTATTACATATATAATTATTAATTAATATTTGTATTTTATCAGTATGCAGTATTTTTATAAGCCTCTTCCACCAAACAAGACCTTATTCCGTTACTCTCCAAAATGAGAATTCCACTCCATCACTTTGCAAAGAATGGCATTGAAAAGTCAGAGGCATTTCTGCACTCATAATAACTCTGCAGAAGTTGTGTTTGTTTATTTACTGGCATAGCTAGAGTACTAAGATCATGTTTTTTCTCCCTTTGTTCGTAAATAGGTATTCAGTTTATCAGTATAACTAGTAGAATTAATTGCTATGTAGGAAGATAAATGATTGCATTAATCAGTTGGGTTTTGGCCAGTTAATCTATTCACAATTATCTGTATTTATTCCCTTGTGAAATAAAATACTAAAAGAGATGGGAAGTGAATCAAACCCCTAAATTTAAATGTCGAATTAAACATTAATGTTTTAATGTTTTTGATTAAAGTAAATCAAGAAGAAAACATAAGACATTTTCTTACTCTGTTCTTTGCTGTTTTCCTCTGAAACAAAAAAAATCACTCAAGTACCAATGGTTACTTGTCCTCCAAAGTCAGTATCTAGTATGTTTAGGTTTTTATAGGTAAATGTTGCTAAACTAAAACTTTGATGTGAACTTATTAAACTGGATGATATCCCTTAAATTTTCCTGCTCCCTTCCTAACACAGTTAAACATCTTTAACACAAATAAAACAAACAATTTTGATTTTCCATGCTTCTGTTAGAGGCCTCTGGTAGTTCAGTATTTTTCAATATCTAATAGTCTTTAGTTACAACCTATGACAAGTGAAATAATTTTCTAGATGAAATTAATATATTAAAATTAAGCAACTGTATGCACGTTACATTCAGTTTTGATTTTTCACACTGTATGGTGACTGTTACTGTTAGTGCAAGTTCCATATGTAGAATCTTATACTGACATAATAGAGACTAATGTGAAGGCTGTTTTCATACCATTGACTAATATTTACTGTCTACGTTGAATATACTTACATAAGTCAGTAGTACAAAGCTTGTGTTGACCAAGCCTAGGAACCTTTGAAAATAGTAATTTGATTAAATATCTAATAAATATTTAAACATTTGGGTATATCTGGTCCTTGAAGAGCTGAATCTTCCTTTTCACTGAGAGTCATTGATCTTGGAGTTGTAGCCTGATTATTACAGGAGAGTAACTGAGTCAAGAAATATAAAATCTTCTGGAATTTGTATTTGAATTACAATTCACTCTAGGTATCTTTTTTCAGTATTTCTTCTGAAATAGTTTTTAGCAGTGGAAAAAGAGAAAATCAAGTGTGTGTAACAACACTCCAAATGAATAGCTGTGACAAGAAGGTTGAGAGAGTTAGCTTAAATCTTCCCGTGCAGTGCCTGACACAATAAAGTGAAAAGTGAGCTAAGAAGCCAGAGAAAGACCCAACAATATTTGTTGGAGATCTGTCTCAGCTAAATAGCTATAAATATTACTCAGTTTTAATAACAGCATTCGGTGACTTAAATGGTTGAATAGTTTTGTTCCCCAAAAGTCATGTGATTTATGAAGATGATCTTTTCTTTGGGCTGTGTACCCCATGTTTTGTCTTCCTAGAAAACAATAAATAAAAGCTAATAAATACAATTCCAAAAAAAACTATAAGATATTGTCTTTGTTATCTATTAGTAACAGTACTAAATTACAAACAATCTGTGAATAATCAGTCTGTCAAGATCAAAATTTTATTTTTACAGAAAAAGAAAAAAAACATTGAAGTGCACAAAACTTAATGAAAATTAAACCAGAAATACATATTCAAAAGGGGATTTATTGAGTCTGACATGTAATTGTTGCTATGGCTTTCGTATCTGGTCACGGGTCAGTTAAAACAGTTGAGATAAAAATTGGAAAAAAAAAAAAAAGAATTAGACATATAGAAGAAGATGAAGTTATTAGGAATAATCAAATACTGGTCTTATGCACATGTTAGCTAATTCTGTTGGACTACATGTGATAAATCTAGTATTTAACCTGACATGGCATAGGCATATCTTTGTGTATGAATAATTTTTAAGGAATTGCACAAACTCAAGTGAAGCTTCTAGATTATGGGGGAGTGATGGCATGAAAAGGAAAATGTGTTGATGACTATGAGAGGGTCTACTTGTGACCTGCTTGTTTCTGTAGGTAGCTGAGTTGGGGAAATGTAGGGACATGTGGGTGGGTTTCTAAGGTTACAGTTAATCAACATTTTACTGCTTTAGTTGCAATGAGTTATGGTATTAATAGCATTGTGCCTGGCTAGGTGTTTTTGCAGCTACATCCAAGTAATTTGGTTATGTTGAGCATTTTCTGTGAGTTTAAAATTCATTTTTGGTCAGTCTTGTGTGGGGGATTTTTTTGGTCAGCTTTTAACTTCTTCCTTAAAGAAAAACTGAATAATTTAAAAGAAAGTATTCAGTATTTTGAATAGGTTTAGTGCCACAGCTACAATACGTCAGTAAATATGCATTTGAAAATAGATGTATACTGAACAATGAGTAACGTGAGTATTTGAAAAAGGAAACAGAAGCAGGTCAAACCAATAATTATATTGTATCGAAATTTGTCTTTCACGATCATATGCAATAACATTATACAAAATTGGTTCCATTGAGGTTTGTGTAATTTCATTATAGAATTAGTATATTGGTCTTTCATCTTTTACATTTACAAAAAAAAAAAAAAAGAGTTTTATATGATTTCTCAGATATTCATTGGTGGTTATTCAGAACTGTGAGTGAGGTTTATTGTTTTCTTTTTAATTCTGATTGATATATATCCAGATTAAGAAAAAAGGGGTTTGAGATCACTTGGAAGTACACAGACACTGTAAGCAATAGTTGCCTAGTATGCTCCAGTATTTCAGCCTTTTCATTTTTTTTTTTACTATAAAAATATATTAAAAGTTGTCTTATCCAACTGTTCAGTGGAAAAAATCTTCAGTATCTGCTTTGTCTATTAATAAAATGCTAACAAGGCAGGCAGAAAAAATATAAATATTTAATTATGTTTTAAGGCAATTTTCTTTCTAGAAGCTGAAAAGTTGTCTATAGTTGATTCTTAGTCACTAAAGGCCATAACTACAAACATTTTTAAAAAGATATTTTAAAAGCTCTTTTTTCTGAGAAATATGCTGAACTATTTAAACATTTTCTCCTACTACAGAGTAGCTTTAAATATAGGAAATTTTCCAATTGAAATTTGCTATCTAATCGCTCTCTACAACTACCTGAAAAGGAGTTGTAGCGAGGTGTGTATTAGTCCCAAGTAACAAGTGATAGGATGAGAGGAAATGACCTCAAGTTGCATGGGAGGAGGTTTAGTCAGCCCTTTTCTACAGCCTGGTGAGATATACTTTGAACAGCAGAATTGTCTTCCAGAGTATCAAGTGGTCCAATTTGGTACCATCTGTGAATTTGCTGAGGGTAGAGTCTGTCCCATTATTTAGACTTGTAATAAACCAGTATTGACCTCAACACATGCTACCAGTAATTACCTACCAGCTAGACATGGTAATGGTAATCATAACCTTTTGAGTTCGGTGACACTGCTACTTTTCCTCTCACCTTATAATCCAATTATCCAGGATATATCTCACCAGTTTTGTTAGAAGTATATTACATGTCCATAGACTTGCTAAAGTGAACAGCAACCATTGATCTTCCACCATGCACAAAGCTAGTATTTCATTATAGAATGCAATCCTATATGATTGTATCTATATATCAATATGTTCTATATTTGCATGTGTATGATGTTGCTTTGGAATCCATTTATGAGTTCATAAATGGCAAGAAGATGTAGAAGAATAGTCAGCAATGGTTTCATAATGCAAAATCATGTTTGAATAACTTCAGTTGTTATCTGTGATGAAATAACTATGTGGATGGTGAAACAGTGGTAGATGTAATATATTTTGACTTTTGGAACTTTTTTGATACAGTGTACCTCGGGGCTTAAAGGATAGAAATCAACAGCTCCATGTCCATTGGGAATGAGTGGAATTCTCGAGAGGTGATAGTGAGGCACATCTTGTTCAGTATCTTTATCCATAACCATGGTGATGAGACAAAATGGACAGTTAGAAAATCTGTAGACAAACCTAATTTGTAGGTATTATCTAGCATGTGTAACAGATCTTTGACCTAGAAATACCATGATAAACTTAAGGACTGGACTGATGGAAAACTCTTGAAGTTCCTCAAGGAAAAAAGCTCTTTTCTCCATCCTGGGTAGAAGAACCCCAGATACCAATGCATGATAAACAGCTAGCTGAATGCCAGATCTGCTGAAAAGGACTTGGGAGTAGCAGTGAATGGATAAAATCCAGCTTCACAAATAAGACATACTGCGATTCACTGGAGGAACTGTGCCTTGCCAAGCAAGGGAAAACTATAATTTTTCTCTACTCGGTACTAGCGAAGCCACAACTGGGTCATTGTACCATTTTTGCTTGCCTCTCCTGGTTCCAGAGGAATATGGTGAAAATGGAGGGAATCTGAAAATGACACATAACCCTAGAAGCTGTGTAAAAGGGAGATGGGTTTTTTTAGTATGGCAAAGGAAAGGCTAAGAGGTAATTTAAAAGCTGCTGCAAGTACTTGAAGGACGGTTACCAAGACACACTGCAGTTCATCTCTTCTCATGGTATCAGGACATATAAGAAGGGGCACTGGCCATGTGTCTGATCAATTTTAAATTCTTAGGAACAGTTCACTAAGAGGTTGCCAAGGCACTAGAACATGTTACCTGGATTGGTTATGAGGTCCTTATCCTTGTAATTTTCAAGATTTTCTAGACCTGAGACTACAGGGAAATTATGTCTTTAGTCTTATGAGAAGTGGCTGAGGGAACTGTCGTTGTTTAGTCAGGAGAAAAGGAAGCTCAGGAGAGACCTCATCGCTCTCTACAACTACCCGAAAAGGGGTTGTAGCAAGGTGTGTATTGGTCCCAAGTAACAAGTGATAGGATGAGAGGAAATGACCTCAAGTTGCACGGCGCGGAGGTTTACATTGGCTAATAGGGAAAAAATTATTCACTGAAATGATGGCCAAGCATTGAAACAGGCTGACCACGGAAGTAATTGATTAACCATCCCTGGAGGTGTTAAGAAGACATATATAGATATGGCACTTAGGGGCATGGTTTGGTGGGACTTGGCAGTGTTATGTTTGTAATTGGACTCAATGATCTTGAGGATCTCTTCCAACCAAAATGATTCTCTGATTCTGTGGATCTTTTCTTAAGTTAGAGTGGGGATGATTTCCTGCCAGTAGGAATACGTAGGCTGTAGCTTTTGTTCCCATGATCATGAAGCAGATATTGGATGAAATTTAGAAATAATACAGAAATCAGAAACTAGGGCCTACATTTTTCCTCCTTGTTAAATAATCTAATTACACAGTATTAGTCATACCTCTTTTCTTTACGTTCACTTTAACGAATGTATCTTGAAATATATTAACCACAGTGAAAAAACTTTACCATAAAGACTGTTTTAAACCTTCTTAATTACTAAACTGGTAATCAGAACTCTTTCCCAGGATATTTGAGTTTGTATTCTCCAGCTGACATGAGAACTGAGCACTTCTTGAAAATGGTTTTAGTTATTAAAAAGTAAAGTTCTGTAAAAAGATGTAGCTTAATTAAATAACCTATTATTCCAAGGGCATTAGAAAGTTCTAGTAATAATGTTACAAATAGCCTGAGCCTTTCAGCATCATTGGATATCTTCTGAAAATACTGGGCCCTTTGGTGATTTACACAGAAGAGTTCATAATTTGCTTAAGTATATCTAATACTGATGTACTTGACATTGTCAAAACAGTGGCAAACACAGAGTAGCAAGTGTTCCATCCTAAAAAAAATAATGTGATGCTCATTAGGTTGAGAAGCCCATCAGATTAGCAGCTGCTGAGGTGTTCCTAGACTTGCAGCCTGGGATTCGGATACCTAGATTCAATTTCAGTCCCATATTAGGCAAATAAAACATACATAGGTTTAGCTACACATGCTCCTGGGAATAGGGGCCATTAATGGTTCCACTAAAAATTAAGGGAAAGTAGCAAAATTGAAAGTTGATAGATATATTCACACCATATGTTTTAGCAATCTAATTTTACATGCCTGTGTCAGCAGCCTAAACTCTGTTCAGTTGCTTGAAAACACTTTCTGGAGGAGTCTTTATGTAGGCTGTTTCTTATGATTATATATGCTCTAACTTCAGTACTTAAATACAGAATCCTTTTTTTGCAGCATAAAGGAGATAAATGGCACAGACAGGAATAGATCAAGGTTTTCAGGCTGACTCTCTCCAGTTCCCTACTCACTGGGTTCTATTGTCACTTGAGGTTTTCTTAATCTACCTCAAGACCATGTTTTTTTTCCTTGCCTTTCTCTAAGAACAAGAGAGCCTTCTTTGAGCACAATAGTCTTGTACACAATGGTGACATTTACTGAAAAGGAAGTAATTAGAAACAAACAATATAGGCTACTTCTTGCATTTCTTCTGTCCTTCTCCTCCTCACTCACCCTGACGCACCGAAGCCCCCAGCAGTGGACATGACTGGACAGGGGCAGGAGCAGTGCAGAGCAAGTCTCTCTCAGGGGCAACCTTTGGGGATCGTAGCTGGTTTCTCCCACAACTCACCCCACTCTCAAGTGATGGTCCTCATCCTGGTGGGGGCTTCTGCTTGCTTGGGGCAACAGACTGAAAGACCCCAGGGGTAGAAGGACACAACAGGTCTTTATTAAGATCCCAGGCCAAGGGGAGCCCACACCCCATAGGCACCCCACTCCTTCTGGCAGCCTTAGGAGTCTAGGTGACCCAAACCACAGAGAGGAAATCAGATACTAGGAAGTTTTCTTTTGTAACAAATCAAATTTATTATTAGTGAGGCTTTTCTATCCTAAATAGGTAATTCTGACTTGCCTTAAATTCTCACCTCTATATAAATACTGTGATCCTTTTAGTCTACAACAGGATTTCAAGTGTATATTTTATTTCTTAATGGTATTGTTTTTCTTTAGAATTCTTTCTATCTTAGAACCAAAACTAGAGAGAGAAAATTGCTTTTGATCTTATCCTTACAAATTATTAATAATTACTAGTTTCAAAACCAAACCCACCATAAATATGCCCAAAATGTTGTAAACCAAATTGGAGAGAATGTTTTAGAGACTTATAGGAATGTGAGGTGTCTAATAAAAAAGAAAAAAAAAATAAAAAAAAAATAAAAAAATACCATTTTCTAAAGTACTCTTTACTATCTGAAGATTTTCAGAATTTCTTTACTCTAGAACAGCTAGAAGTTAATAATTGGGAAAGAAGTTGTGCCAACACCCAACTGTACTGCAAAAGTCTTGAATTTGCACATTGAGAATAGTATCAGTACAGTTCATATGATATCATGTGAGTGACCACAAATATAAGGATAAAAATAATTTTATATAAAAAGAATGAAAAGAGAGGCTGTGTTTGTACTATTTGAGGGTTTATTCATCAGATTCTTTCACAGTTATTACAACTGCATTTTTAGTTCAAGAATATTTTTCTGTGGAAGTGCTGATTGTTGTTATCTCTGTAGATAAATGGACGAGCAGAAATAAAACTACTATAAATAGAGATGAAAATAGTTTTCATGTTTTTATTGCCTTACATGAGATGATCAGTGTATTCATGAAGCTGTACATCAGTAGAATACGAAATATAAATATGCTACCAAGTGTTGGCACTGTATATATAGCAATGTTTAAAAATTAGAAATGGATTCAGTTATCTAAATGCAGTGTAATTGATTTAGCTCTATTAATTCACCTATGTTTATTTGTTACACCAGAGAAATATCTAAAACTGTTATGAGCTTACCTTCACAGCTACACAATAGCCTTGGATCACAGGAGGGTTTTGCAGGATTGAGGTAAAACAATGAATGAGACAATAAGAGCAGGGTGACTAGTCTACCTTCTATTTTCTATTTGAGTGCAATAACCTTGAGGCATTTAGGACAACATATGGCTGTCATGCAAAAAGATGGGTTAATTATAATATAAGGAAGCCATCCATTGCCTAGAAGTGTCTACATGCCTCGACAAGTCATATCTGTCTTCCTTGTGCCTCCCAGAACATGATGAGTTTCCTGTGAGTCCTGTAAAATATCTACAATCCCATAGAGATACTTTGGATATCATAAGGATCAGAAATGGCTCTAGGTGATTCAGTCAGCTGACGATTATGAGATTTAAGCAAAATTAAATGACTATGGTTAGACAACTGATTCTTCCTGCTCTTAAGATCATGATGGAATTCATTTGCCTGAACAGCAGTGCCTTGACTTCTTCTGGGCTATCCCACCTGGCTTTCAACTGTCTCTCCAAAACAACACAAGCTTGCTGTCATTCTGAACCATATCTGCCAGCCTGTCCAGATGTTAGGATATCCTGAGACATAGCAGATGGCACTAAATGTCTGCATGTAGGAAAACAAATTGAATCTCAGTTCAGTACAATCAGTGTCTGGAGCCAAACCCTCAGCATCATCTGAGATATCATATCTTCCTTACCTGGAGGCTGGCAAATCTCACACAAGACTTAGAGGAGACCCACATCTTTTCAGAGCAGCATCTGAATATCAGCCAGGAAAACCCTAAGGACACCTGGAAGGCATTAAATACCTGTGCTTAGGCAAATGAATCCATCACTGAGTGTAGAGAGCTATTCAGCTAAATGAGACACAAATGATTTATCATCTGAAAGCTTTGTATACTCCATTGATTATGTTGATTACAAACTTGGAACATAGTATCTTCTGTATATAGTATATTGCAGAGAGTATACCAGGAGCAGATGGCAAGGTTTAGGTGGAGGTGGACTGCAGGGATGGTCTCTGTAAGAAGAGTCCAGGGGCTGCCCAAACACTGTTAGCTCCAGCTGGCTACAGCAGACTCACTGCAGGACATAGTTGAGCCCATCAGCCACACAGGTGGTACCTTGAGGAAAATGTATTAAAGAAAAGGTAAAACACTGCACAGGCAATGAGGAGTAAGGGAAAAAAAATGTGTGAGAAACAACCATGCAAACACCAAGGTCAGAGAATAAGGAGAGGAAGGTGGTACTCCAGACTTCAGAGCAGGTATTCTCCTCCAGTCCACATCAGAGCAGATATCCACACTGCAGCTTGTGGAGGATCCCAGAGTGGAGCAAGTGGCTATTTTCTGTTGAGAGCCAGTGAAGGAGCAGGTTCTCATGATAGGAACTGCAGCCTGTGGAGATGGGCAAATATTTCACTGCAGCCTGTGGAGTCTATCACATCTCAGCAGATGGCCCATGGAGGACCCATGCTGAAGCAACTTTGTCCTGAAGGGCTGTAGGCCATCTAGAGGACCAACAATAGAGATGGGAAAAAGTGGGAATAGGAAGGAGCAGCAAAGATGAACAGTCATGCGCTGACCCACAACCACCTGTTCTCCACCCTCCTTGTCACACTTGGGGCAAGGTTGTAGGGGAGTAGGGAGTAAAGGAGTGAAGTTGAGCCTGGGTAAAATTAATGGCTTGAAGGAGGAGGTGTTTCCGTTTTTGTCTTTTTTTCTTAACTTCCAAATCTAATCTAATTGGGAAGTATTTAAGTTAGTTTTCCCCAAGCTGAGTCTGTCTTGCCTATGACAATAATCTGTAAGTGATCTGCCTGTCTTTATCTCAAATGATGAAGTTTTTTCATCTTATTTTCTCCCCTTGTCCTGTTTAAGAAGGGAAGGGAGAGAGCAGCTGGGTAGAGGTCTGGCAGCTGGCCAAGGGCAACCCACCACCCATAGGAATCTGGTAACTCTTTTGTCCAACTATCTTGGATATTAAAGTGTCTCATATTGAAATTGCAAAAAATAAAGCCCTCGATCTCCTTTGTATTAGGCATTTTAATTCACAGTTCACCTATAGAGACTTGACACCTACATTTAGGCATCTACAGTATGCAAATGAACATTACCCCATACAGCTGACAATGGAGAGATATAATTGCATTTGATCCTCCTTGAAATCAGATTAAGTTAGTGTACAAGGTCAATACGGATGAGCACAATGAGAATTTAGAAATTCACCAGACTTTGAACAATCCTAGGACTAGTGTCTTTTAGCTACTCTGCAAATGTAGCTTCTGAAACACTATGATAAAAAAAGCAAATAGAACAGTGTGCATCAATATATATTTTAATAAATAAGATTTTTTTTTTTTTTTTTTTTTTAGATTAGGTTTGATTTGGTTAAAACAGCATAAACGGAATTAGGAACAACTCCAACTCCAATATAAGTCTTGTAGTCAAAACAGACACACTTTCTTCAGGAACTTTTTTCAAGCTGTCAAAATTTAGCTAACGAAAGCTAGCCAAGAGAACATATATTACACTTTGAAGATGTCAAATATAATCTTTAGAAAATAAATATTTGTTTTATAACACATTATGAAGTTATTAGACTCTCCAAATGACTCTTGCTATATAAAATGCTGCTAAAGAATTCCAGTTGGATCAAAAGATAAAACACAAATGTGGATACCATTATTTCAGTTATCAGAGAAAACAGACATTTTAAGCTATGCAAGAAAAAAAAAGGACAAATTCTTGTTCTCATTCCATTTACCTGGAAAAGAAGGAAAGCACTGGCAACACTCAAGCATTTTTTTTTTTTTTTAATGAAAAGCAATTCAGGAGTAACTGTGCTCTAATATGCTGAGGATCTGGCCTGCCATGAAGAGGAAGAGTTCCTTTAGGATGTTGGTTCTGTTTCTGACTTGCAGAGCAAGCTCACACAGCAAAATGCCTGTCTGCTTATAAAGTCTCAGAGGAGTCTGATTAACTTCCCTCTTCTGTTTAAATTTTGGCATATCATTTCATATAACTGGAATACTAATTAGCTGATACATTGTTTTCTCATTTTGTCTCCTGCTTCTAGCTGGTACCAGCTGTAGATAAATCCCAGATCAGACAATTACAGGGTAACTTCCTCATAGGCAAAATTTCTTTATAATCCCACCAGTTAGAAACTGATTTATGTTTTCATTCTTTTTTTTTTTTTTTTTTGAATCTTTATATATTTCAGTTATCTATGTGAAATATGTCTGTGATTTCTCTTGCATAAGGCTTTTTTACTGATTTGTGAATGTGAATAGGTGAAAAGGTTAATTTATCTTTAAAATTGTAAAGATATGAATAAATATCAGTGTCTCACATTGTCTGGAAAAAATCTATATGCATTTATGAAGAGTGGATATCCATCCTGGAAAGTAATTAATCTGATCAGAGTCAGTCTGACTAAAATGTTGGATCATTGTTCATCACCAGATTAATATGACCCTGCAGTGAATTTCCTGTAGCAAAAATATTGGATATGTCATTTTTCTAATAAAAAGAGAAATACTAAGCAGTGAAATGGTATACAGCATTGATTAAGTCATTATTTGAGTACCATATGTTCGTATTTTAAGAAAGCTGTAAAAAAACTAAACACAGTTGAGAAAGCCTAAAAATAAGAGCATTATCTACTTATGAAAAAGAAGCTTGAAAAAAATTATATATAATGTGCACTATATATAGAATAATTAGAGGATCTATTTATAGTAGATAGGATAGACCTCTGTACAGGGAAGTTTCTCCTGGAGGTGGAAGGATCTTTTTTAATTAGCAGGGAAAGTATTATAAACTGTAATGGCCTCCAGCTGAAGCAAGCAGAACTTGTATTAGAAATAAAGTGTAAACCTTTAATAGCGAAAGCAATTAATACTGGAATAGATATCCTAAAGATATGGGATTTTTTTCCATGACTTAAAATCTTTAAAACAATATTGGATGTCTTTCTGATATGTTCTAGTTTAACAACAAATTACTGGCTAGGTACAGAAAGGTGTCCAGTTAGTACAATGATGCCATTCCCTCCCTCTTGCTTTGAAAATCCACCCCTCCACCTTGAATGAGCTTTATCTTATATCCATTGAAATAACAGAGTCTTGCCACGGATTTCAGGTTATGTCTTGTCTTCAATGCTAGTCTTCCTTTTACATTTTGTAATGCAATCAAAAAACTTTGGTGCAAAAACCATTCTATGGAAAAATTCAAAAACTTTTTTTGCATGATCCAGTAATTATTAGAAATTACTTCAGATCCAGTCTACTCCTTCTTTACTATCTGATTCTTGCTAGTTTTCCATAAACAAGATTCCAAGCAACTGTGTGTAGTCTGGAGAAATTTTACTGGTTTATTTCACTCTTTTATTTTTTCTTTTTTTTTTTTTTTTTTTTTTCCTTCTGAGAAGAAAAATAAGGTATTTTGTACTTCAGAATTTAAATCTAACTTCCTCTCCACACTGTTGCTGGATTAGCCATGCTGACTTTGAAGGCCTTTTGGATGTGAAACAGTGAAGCACATGTTGATTTGGCATGCTGTAGCATAGATCTTTACCTGAGAACCTATTTCAGGTCCAGACCTGCTTCAGATTATTGAAATGGGAAAAACACCTACATGTGAAAGCAGTTGTGAGTCTTATACTCAGCAGTGACACTGGAAGCCCCAAGCCTAGTATTTAAACCCACAATTAGGAGATAATGTCTCTATGCCATGCACGAAGTTTACTTTTCATGTTATTCTTCCTGTTCAGGAAGCCATAGAAATAATACCTTGTTAGAAGACGAGAAGCTGTTAGTGTTTCAAAGACTACATCTCTGAAAATATAGCTGAGCCTTTTAAGTCACACATTTTCAAGTTTTTTACTGCCATCACCAAATTAAGAAATGGGTTTACTTAAAAACTGAGATTACAACTGACTCCTGGTTCCCAGGTAAAACATTTCAATTCTTATGACTTAATCTTGCTCTGAGAGATAATTGCAGTATATGCACTCCAAGAAATACCACACTTATCTGCATTTATTGAAACTATTGGAATACATTTTTAGATTAACAACTGTTCTGTCTACTGCAATACTTTTTAAGAATGAAATACTTATACCGTGTCAGAAGTGATGGACCAAAAACTAGTTACAGGTTCCCTCATGATGGGATGTATCCTACTTATGTCCTGAGCCCACATTAGAGCAAGAGCCAGATACATGCAAGCTTCTAGTTGTGCAAACATGCAACATGATACCTGTGGAAGGGAAATCCTGACAGTGGGATTCCTGAGAGGAGGGGATGCCCTCCAGAGGGACCTGGACAAGCTCAAAAAGCAGGCCCATGTGAACCTCATGAAGTTCAACAAGGCCAAATGCAAGGTACTGAACCTGGGTCAGGGCTACCCCTGGCATCATTACAGGCTGGGGAATGAAGGGATTGAGAGCAGCCCCGTGGAAAATGACTTGGATGTACTGGTGTAAAAAATTGGGCCTGAGCCGACAATGTGCACTTGTAGCACAGGAGGCCAATTGTATATTGGCTTGCATCAAAGGGAATGTGGACAGCAAGTTGAGGGAGGTGAATCTGGTCCTCTCCTCTGCGCTGGTGAGACCTCACCTGGAGTACTGAATCTAGCTCTGGAGCCCTCAGTACAGGAAAGACATGGACCTGTTGGAGAGAGTGCAGAAGAGGGTCACCAAGATGATCACAAGAATGGAACACTTCTCCTATGAGGACAGGCTGAGAGAGTTGGGGTTGTTCAGCCTGGAGAGGAGAAGGCTCCAGGAAGACTTTATTGCAGCCATTCAGTACTTTAAAGGGACCTAAAAGAAAGATGGGGACAGACGATGCTGTTCTGATAGGAGAATAGGTAATGGTTTTAAACTCAAGGAGGGGAGATTCAGGCTAGACATGAGGAAGGATTTTTTTTTTTTACAATGAGGGTGGTGAAACACTGGCATAGGTTGCCCAGAGAGGTGGTAGATGCCCCGTCCCTGGAAACATTCAAGGCCAGGCTGGACGGGGCTTTAAGCAACCTGATCTAGTTGAAGGTGTCCCTGCTCATTGCACAGGGGTTGGAGTAGCTGACCTTTGAAGGCCCCTTCCAGCCCAAACTATTCTATGATTCTCTGGTTCTGTGACTGCTGTAATGTAATGTAAACCAGGAGCACATTGCAAACACTTTTGCTCCATTTAGATACAGCTTTTAACAGCAATATCATGCAGACTCTTGTCTGTGCTTGCATAGTATCAGCATAGTTTGTAGTACTGAATTTACCAGAATCCAGTTTGAATTCAGAATCTGTGACTACATTGCTGAATAGAAAAAAATGCCCCAAGGTCAAGTGATGAAACCTGGTTGGCATCCATACTGCTTAAGATTTATATTGGAATATCTGGAGAGGCCCAGTTAAGCAGAGTGGCAGACCTTCTTGGCATTCTTTCATTTAGTAGTATGGACATAGCAAGAGTAGCTGTTGTTTGGTGTTTGAACTAGCCTGAAATTCAAAACACAAATAAGATGTAAGTTTATTCAAAGAGAGACTTTCTATCAAGAGAGGAAGACAGCAGTGTAGTATAGCTGTAGACTGGAAACTGAATCAATGTTACTTCTGCTACTGACTGTATATCCTTAGGCAAACCAATTAACTTGTCTAGGTATCAGCATACCATCCATATAGAAGGTTAGTAGTTACGTCCCAGAGATGAGGTGAGTCTTAGTCTTCTAAGATTTTTTTTTTTAATTAATATAAGGATGACACTCTTGTGTCATGAGAAGTCTTGTTACTACTTGTTACTACTCCTAGCAAATTGTTAGCATGGATCTTTAGAAATCTAATTTGTGATTGATAGTTGATACTACAGTATAAGTTTTTTATTATTCTGTAAATATGAGAATATTTTCTTTATTTTACTGCAGCTTAATATTCTCAAAATTATTTCCTTAAATAAATTCTATATCCCAATTAAGCTAAACAGAAACATGAGCCTCATGCAATATCATTCATGAAGGAAGGACTTTTTAGGATGGTTTTAACTTGTCTTCTGTGAATATCTGGATTCAGTCATAACATGTTCAGGTTAATTGTGTATTTCAGCTACATTAAACTGCAAAGTAGTTGCACTCGTCATAAATGCAGATTTTTTTTTTTAATTGCTGCTTTCAACATTGAATGAAATAATCCCCTTTGGAGAGAATTTGCAAGAGTTATGAAAGTTTACAAGAAATTCATAAGAAAAATAAACTTATTTTATCTTTAACAGAACTAACTTTACTTGCATTATAATGTATAGAGGCAGAGGATGGGATGCAATGTATTGAACTTAGGCACTGATCTTATTTTTAAATTTTAGATTCCCTTTTCCCCAAACTGAAGAAGTTTCAGACATTACCAAATGGTAGACAGAAACTGTCTTTAAATAACTTCAGGGGAAGATTAGTTTTAGCTAAGTCTAAGCAAATAGTCCTACTAGATTTTCTTTCAAGTCATCTGTTTCTATCCATTGACTATGCTGCATTCATACAATCCTGTTAAATGACCAAAGAGCTCTATGAGAATAAATGCCATCTTCTGCCATTTCTATTAGTTGGGAGTCTTCTTCAGGGCTTGGTCTGCATGTGCTACATGAAAACCAGGAGGAACAGTAGAGGTATTGCAGGGTTCTCCACTGTATGCTCTCACTATGACAAGAACCAAACCTGATCAGTTTCACTAACTGATAAGGATATGCAAAGTGTGGGAATGTTTATTTCAGATTATCTGATTGAGTATCTTATCAAATTTGGATGATGGAGAAAGGTGGAAGGCAACAACCAAAACAGTCTGCTTTATCTTATTAAAACTCTTCTTAACTATGTCTCTGTGTAATCTTCTTCTCTATCCAATGTGTGTGAGTGCTGCAACGACTCAGTGCCAGCTATTGGTGTGACCAAAGTTAGTGGATTTGGTTCCAGCTGCTGGAGTCACACTAGGGATGCAGCTGTCCCCAGCCTGTGATGCCAGCAGCTGGACTGAGTAGATGCTTCACTGCCAGCTACTGCAGTTCTACCCCAGCCACTGGGGTAGAAAGAGTGTGTACACTGAAAACCAGCTACTGGGCAGACTGGGGAAGATTGAGGTGAGTGAGAAGCTCAGCACCAGTTGGCTGAAGCAGGACTGTGGGTCACAGTCCATGTGTCTGGTGCCAGCTGCTGGGGGGACTGTGAGTGTATCTTCCCCAAATTGTGGGTGGGTGGGTGGGCCGATGTGTGTGTTTGCTGACAAACTGCAAGTTGGACGAACCAACAAGTAGGATAATTGGGATTGGGCAGGTTATCAGGTGGGCAGAGAGGTTGCACCAGTGCATGGGGGACGTCTGCTTGTGAACCTGAAGCGTGTTGTTTGTGTTCATGCTGCACTAGTCACCTGCCTCTGCCAACACAAGAGGAAGAAGGGATGTGGCTGTCTGGGCTTGTGTCTGATATGAGCCCTCTATGTGGGTGCTGTTGAAGGCAGAACCTTGTCTGTGGCTGCCTGTGTGACCAGATGTATGTCATTCTCCTCTGTATGTGTCTATCTGTCTGTCTCTGGGATACAGGTTTGGTTTTGCTACTGGTTGAATCTGGAAATGGGAAAACAGCAGTTACTTCAGCAACCTGGGTCTTCTGGCTGGTGTCCAGTAACCAGGCATGAAGAATACACAGGCTCTGGAGCTGGTGGAGGTGGCTGCTGCTTGTATTAGATGATCTTTCAAGGTCCCTTCTAGTCCCTGACATTCTGTGATTCCTTAACATCCATTATAGTACATTGCACTTTAAAGAGATTTGAACAAATCAGAAAAAATGTTTTCAAATTACCCGGAAGAACTAACCTTATAAATTTGACAGACTAGTAAGGTAAGTAACAGTTGAAATACGAAATCAGACTGTGATCCTGATCAGTATTTTCCAAGCAAGGAAATAATCCACTGCATAAAGAAGTTTATGGAAATCAGACACAGCTTTGTGATTATCAGTTTAAAATACAAAATAACCCAAGAGAGGAAGAAAGTTATGGAAAGCTTAGAGTATGATTCAGTGGTCTAAACATGGGAACATAATGTAGTTTTAGGTCCTTTAAGGTATCCCAGCTCACTTCCATCTGCCAGTTGAGAAGAGCACCGATCTTCTGCAAACTTCAGGTCATTTCATCAAATTTATGCTGATGTCTGGGGAATCCCAGATGGACTCAAATGAGCAAACTAGAATCTAATGTTCAGGAAACTATATCTCATCATCGAAGTATGAGCCTATAGAGAACACCAAATAGAATAGCTCAGACTGCAGTACCAGATGAAAAACTGTACAGACAGAAAGAAAGCAATATTTTGTAAGAACCAGCAGAGTGTGAACAGCGTAGTGCATTGGTTGCAAAGAAGAGTATAGCAGGAATACGTACTTAAAGGATTTCTCAATAGCAATAATTGATAGCATTGAAGCAGAAAAGGGATGGAACAATAGCTTTAATCAAACAAACAAAATATTTTTAAATTTTTTTTTTGTTGAATTTGCAATCAGCCCTACAAGTCAGTTAAATGCCAAAATAAGTGATATTAAAACTTAATGCAAATGTAGAATTTAGTAGAAAAGTAGGAAGAATCCTTGAAACATGGGAATTTTGGAGTTGACCAAGAAAACCTGCCAAGAAAATAAAATTGTATGATTGCACTAGCAACTAACTGAAAAGTTGCATCAGTACCAGGAAAAAAAAAAAAAAAAAAAAAATAGAAGTATCCACTACTGAGTTAGCGGTTTTAAAAACAATAAATTTGGAAAGTCAATGGATTCAATATGTTTAGAAAAAATGCAGCATGTTTTCCAGGAAAATAGAAAGGTCTTAAGAAAGTTGAAAACAAATAGCTGAATATTAACAGCACTACAGAAGACTTGGAAACATGCATCAAAAAAAGTTCCTTTAAAGCTATGCTGGTATGGGAATTGGAGAGAAATACCTCTAAAGTAGATTCATTCTAGTTATTAGCTAAAGAGGAACAGAAGACCTAGAAGTCTCCAGTAAAGTCTAGATGAGCAAAAAACAATACTTCTCATTACCAATTTCAGGAGTAACTTCAGGAAGGTGGCCTTGTCAAGTATATTTCTGCAGTTTATAAGAAACTTGAGAATTGCCAATAATTTGATGGTGAGGGGGAGAAAAGATTTAAAGAACTAAAACTATTAAAGATAAATAAACAAGAATGCAATTTATATTGGGGAAGAAAAATAACTCTGGAGAACATTTAATATAATGGAATTAATAACTAGAGAAACTCAAATACCTGGGACATCAGGCTAATTGTGCCCATAACTAAAGGTTTGTTCTATGCTACATCCAGAGAGATGCCTTCCTTAGCTACTTCTCCCAGAAGATCTGTGAGATTTTGGTGAGCCAGCTGGGGTGTGAGTACATAAAAATGATTTATTTTTTCCCAGATCTGGTAGCTATACATTAGCGACTTGAAAGCAATTTGTTATGTTATGCATCAGCTCATGTTATGTTAAGTTAGTATTCAAGCACTACATGAAAAAAGATTTGTCAAATGCTTTGCCTGAGTGATCTGCTTTCTGTGCTAGCCAGAGTCATCACTTTTTTGAGGACAGTCTTTATTCACTAAAAGGGATCTGATTTCTTTTAAGTCAGAGAAATATACTCTTTGCAGACATTTTTCTTTGTAATTTTTTATTACCATTTCTATTTCCTAAAACGAATCCAAAAAAATGTATTGTAGTCAGCAATTACAGCTATCTGCAGGAAGAAATCCTGTCTTCATCCACTCCATATTAAATATTTGTATTCCTAAAACTCTTTTGAATTTCAGCTTCTGCATATGGCATCTCTGTTTTAAATCAGGATATTTCTTTTCCTAATTAAATGTATGCACGGCATTTCTGTGAAAGCTTAGTTTTCGAATCCAAAGTGTTCAATAAAGATGGTGTTTGCCTCTTTTAGGAAGGCTATAACACACTTAAATAATACTACTAATAATACTAATTAATAATCTAGTGATTTATATTCCCATACAAATGTTAAAGTTGCACAAATACAGCTTACTGATGTTGCTCCTGATATTAAAATAGTATCAGACTTGGTATAACTTCTCTTACGTAGAAACCATGACTGCTTTAGGATCTGAGTGTGGTTTTGTTTTGTCAACTATGCTCAGACAATCTGGCAGAATGTGTTTTTATTTTTATTTTTTTTTTTTTAGAATTTCACAGATGGTTTTCTCAGCATAACACAGAAATTTTTTCCTATGTTCTCTATGGAATTAGGGCATTGCAATTTTGTCTTCCAGATGTCATTCAGAATCATAAATTTATTCTAGTTAGTTCAAAATTCTGCTGCTTTGCACAACATAGCAGAACAAACATTTTAAGAGTAATTTCAGAGTTCTCATATTCAGCAGAATAATGTACTGTACTATAGGCCAGTCACTCTCACTTTCGTCTATGGGAAAATCATGCAGTGAGCTTTTGTAGAAGCCATTTTGCGCCACATGTATGGGAAGAAGTTGACTGGGAATAGCCAGCATGGATTTGCCATCATGCACAAACCCAATTGCCTTTTATGATGAAGTGACTAGATGAGTGCATGAGGAGAGAGCAGTAGAATTTTTGTGCCTTAACTTTAGCGAGGCTTTTGGCATGGTCTCCTACACCATCCTTTTATCCGCTCATTAGTTTTTACTATAAAAACATGTCTGTTTTACACAGTAATTAAAACTTTCAGGAAAAATTACCAGACGGGACAAATCAGTTCATCTCAGTTATGATGGTAGCAATGAGCTTTATTTGGACCCAGTGGTTCTTGAGCTAACAGCTGACTGGATATTGTATCACTATATATAAAGGTTGTATAGTCACTTATGTAAGGAAAACAATAAACTCAGTATAGGAGAAGGATTTGTGCTAATCAGAGCATAACATAAACCCTGCTGTTAACATGTTGGAAATGTTAGTTGAAGAAGTTAAAATATTAACACAAGATAAGTCTTGTAAAGATTTTTACTTTGGTAGAACTTGACATTTTCCTTAAAATAAAACTTGAAACAAAATCAATATTTTTTACACTAAACGTCTTATAAATTTAATTGAAATCATAATCATCAAAGGTTGTATTACTAAATTCTAAGTCTAAATATTTTATATAACATTATTTAATGAGTGACCAAAAAAGCATTTAAATTTAGAAACAACAGAAAATTATTATACTTTGAAATTTTTAAAGGTTTATTTAGGGAAACCTGATGTGCCTGGATTAATCTTCCCAAAATGTAGGAATATAATTAAGAATACTAAGTTAGAAAAAATGAATCCATGCCAGAAGCTCACTTTTGATCTTCCAGAATTCACATAAAAAATTCTGTTATAAAGATGGAACAGTACAGGAAGTTCATTAATCAATTAAATCTCTTACCTCACACAAGATTCTTTGTTATTGTTTTGTTTTCCAAATTTGAGCAGATTTCATCCACCTAGATTTCTGTCTCAAATAATACATTGACAAATCTTTTACATTTTTCATGCAAAATACATGTTCTTCTGTGCTGCTATGAAATTCAGAATATCCAGAGTCAAAATAATTTTGTTCCAAGGATTTAGGTGATGTTCCTAGTGCTTTTCCAGCACTCGGTAATTGAGAGAACGATCTTGCTGACATAACTGATTCAATAAATAATTGTAAAATGATGAAAATATTTTAGAAGACACTGTCAAAGACCCAAATAAAATCTAGAACATAATTCTACTAAAATTTGATTCAAATTAATTCTGATATTTAATTTAGCTAATGAAACATATTCTATTTGAAAACTTACTATTAAAATATTTGAATCCTTATTTTTCTTTAGACCATTATAACATAGTAATACTTGACAATACCAAGTTATGATGACATGCACATTTAAAATGGCCAAGTAAACTAAAACATAGATATATATAATATTGAATCTTTTTAAGAGATTATGTGAAAATGAAAATGCTACAAAGAGCAGCTTTGCAGAACAAGGAATATGATTTAAGATGTCAGAAACACTTTTTGTTTGTAGTTTTGATTTTACTTACAAATTTCTCCTTATATAACACTAATAATAATCATCACTCATCTATGCAGATATCACAGAAATCCATGCACTATAATCAGCCCCTCATATATCTTTTACTACGTTTAAATTCAGCTCAACCATTATAGAACTTAGACTGTAAAAAGAAGTCTTTCTGATAGAATAAGGATGTTCTCTAGAATATATTAAAAACTTTTTTTACAAAGCATTGTGGTAGATTTAAATTTTTAGGGATCTTTGAGAGATTAATCACTCTAACACAATGAATTCTTTTTATTGCACTCCCCCAGAATTTCAGTCTGAGTTCTTGGGAAACTAATTTAATCTTTGCTTATGCCCTGTGTAGTGTAGCTCTACAGCTCATAAGAAAGTCAAACACAGCTCCTGTGCTCAAGCTGTGTCATGTAACTGCCAGAGGGATTGCAATGACCGGTGCCAATGAAGGGATGAAATGAGACCTGTCAAGCAAGATAAATTGCCAAATGAATTGCACCTTTCATTTGCCCATAGCTATCTACTGAGCACAAAATAATTTAGATGACTTATCCAGACTGAGATGCCCATTTTGTACATATTTAAATTGCCAGAATCTCCAGTACAAGAATTCCCTCACTAGCCCCCCCCCCCAAAAAAAAAACAAAGCCAAAACTAAAAACACCCACAAAAAACAGCACCACCACTACCAACAACAACAACAACAAACATTTTATTAAAAAAAGGTGCATTCAAGCCTAACATCTTTTTAGTTCTGAGGTCCACTTAGATCACCATTCTGTAATGAGGGAGTGGCAACTCTAAGGATTTGTTTCTATCTCCAGGAGATATGTTTTAGACTCCCAGGAAGTTTTAACCTCCTTGATGGTCTAAGGAACATGGTATTTGTCTTGTGATCCTTCATCACATAAAAATATAGCATGCAAACATTTAAGATGGGTATCAATTTCTGGCCTTCTCACTTCTGCTATAATGCCATCATTTTATTTAACTGAGCCTTTCAGTTTTTGTCTTTGAAACTGTTTTCAATGGCTAAATTAATTTACTTAAACTCAGATGTTTAGTGGCATTTAAGATGCCTTTGAACATACTGTTAGATTTCCAGTGGGCAGTTCAGAATGGCAGAAGTCATGGGGTTTATCTGCCAGCTTCAGTAGCCAGTCTCAGGTACACAAGATCATCTCAATAGGTGATAAAAGCATATGTTTATGCAATTAAGTCCAGTCACTAAAATCTCCTCTGTAAAGTCTTAATTGGAATGAATTAGTTAGAGTTCCCATTCTTCTTTTGGTTTAGTCAATGGCAAGAGGAGGCTGTTTCAGAATGTGATTCCTTTCATCCTTCAGCAGATAAATCAAATTATTTGTGCCCTTTAAAAGTCTGTTTCCCTCCATTGACTATAAAAGAGCCATATTGACATTGTGGATTTCTTAAACTTGTAGAGAAAGATCTCTCACCAGATATTTTATTGAATCTGCCTTTTAGGCTTTTGCTTACTTGCATTATCTTTCAAAAGTACTTCTGATATTAATTCATAAACCACAATATAGATCCCTATTTGGAAATCTAGGTTAAAATAGGTTAAAATCTGAGGTTAAATTGTTAAATACATATTTAGATTAATAATACTATAGTTGATCTGCCTTTTTTTTTTTTTTTTCCCCCCTGATTGTCTGTAGAGGAACAGATTCTGCAGATTCTAGAAGCTGAATGTATATGACCTTTCATGGTATATTAGCACTCCAGTACGGTAACCTAATACATACTGATGATCAGACCACCTGGCAAGTCCAAGTTAGATGTATGATTTAGACATTTTGGATTCCATGTAGTTTTTCTAACTTAGACTCTTCAACAAGGTGACTGTAATTAGATCACAAGAATCTACTAAGAATTTTTTTCAAAATTCTATTAAGGAAATAATCTCATTATATAGTTAAAAGTAAGTAAACCTCTGAAAATAAAACATATGTTTTATTGGGACAAAACAGCCTGGATTTTTCTTTGCTTTCTATTTGCTGCAATTTTCAGTTTTATCCTCAATCTGAGAAACCGTTCTTGAGCTCTCATAAATATGTTAAGCTGTGTGTATCAGACACACCACCCAAACTACAAATATGTAAACCTCATCTCAGGTACATAGTTTACCTTTCCTATATATCAACAATGTGTTCAGAACCTGCTTTCATCATATTCCTTTAATGTCAAAATTACAGAATATGTAAGACAATGAATAAGAAATCGAAGTTAGTGCTTACAGTATTTTGCTAAGGTTTCACGCATGCCTGTAGATCTTGGGCTTTAGGATTAGCTTCTTTAGGTTAAAATTCCAAATTATTTTACTTGAGAATACTTTATCTTCAAATATCACTTATTTACTAGTTTATATGAAGAAACAGCAGTGGTCCAAAAATGAATCCCTGTATTATGCTGCCAAAAACTCTCTCATGGCTCAGAAAGATTGGATTAGATTTAGCCTTTTCAATATGGTAATTTATTTTGATTCTTTCATATGTATGCTTAACTATCAGTAAAGGAAAGTCTCCTTGCTTTCTGTTGTAATTAATACTACTAAAACCTTACACAATTTAGTAATATCGATTATTCTTCTTATAAATACAAATATTTTTCCTCTTTACAATTTTCATATTATTTATTTGTACATAAAAATTAAAAATTACTTGACATCCATATTTGCATTTTTGTATCAAATTGATGAATAGTTTCAATAATTTTGAAGTTATATCCCCAGTGTACCCGAGGATAATGTTTTAAGTGTTTCTTCCATCTTTTTACAAGTGAGTTAGTTTATGAGTTAAGTCAACTATACTAGGTTTCCCTACTTTCATTTCAAAAATGTACCAGAAATGCTCTCTGATTTTGATCAAGCTATCTTCTTTGCTGAAAACCTCTATTATGAAAATAATGTACAAATTATGTTTTATTGAATATGTGGTCATTACAATCCTTAAAAGACAGTCTTTTGTACTTTACAGGACTAGTGCATAACAGGGCTTATACAGCATTAGAGCAGAAAACTTAGTTGGCTAATTTTCTCCTGTGAAAAATACTTATTCCTTGTTTAATATTCATAGAGAAAACAGGAGTTTAGACCTTTACAAAAATGTCTTTCAAGTTATCTCTTTTCTAAACACAGAAATTACTAACCCCAGTATTCAGTTCTCTAGCCTGGACTGAATGCTTCGAGGGAATAAAAAATTACCTTTTGTTATGCAAGTGGTGTAAAGTGTTTTAGAGTGATAGTTGAGGTCATATAGCTTCAAATCAAATAGTTAGCTACTGAATTGAATGATTCACATTTAACTGCACTGCAAAATCACTTGCTGTGATATTTAATGTACAGAAAAACACTGGAGTAATTATTCAGAAAGATTATGTGCTTTTTGTATGTTTAGTAAGCAAATCCATTTGCTTAAATATTTGAATAATATTAATTAAAAACATTGAAAACATTTAAAACAGTAAATGAAATCTCTCTCCCCAGTGTTTGGGTAACTTACCCAGTAAATCAGTTGAAAACAAACAAACAAAAAGGGTCCAAAGGCAGAGTTTGTCCTTACCACTATGAGCTACTTTGCTGATGACATGTAGCTATAGTTGATAAGACATTATATGGCTAGCCAGCTTTCTCTGAGCTTTTTGGTGCTGTGACAAAGTGAGGAAGAACAGTGACTTGGACCAGAACATTAAAATAAGGTTAAAAGCTGATGATACCCTTTTAGCTCTTGAAAATATAACTACATAACATTTAGGTCAGGTTCATGTTTTGATGTTTGCAGATGGAATTTAATAAGAGTGAAAGGAAAAAGGTTGCATCTGCATCCAAATACAAATCTAGCAAGAAGGCAGAACAGCTTGCTGTTGTTTAATATATTAAAGGGCATGACAATTATGCCAATGCTAAGAAAAAAAAATCCTGAAAGCCTATGAGTAATAGCTGTTGCAAACTATTTCATTATATAGTTCTTCCGTAAAGCAATCAAATTCTTCCATAAAAATAGATTTTATTTGTTTCTATTCCTAATAAAATGAGAGAAATCACAGTCCTCTGATGTATATATATATATATTTAATATCTATATTGTTTTGTTTTTATGCAAAGCCTGCTCAAAAATACCTTTTATCTCCTGCTTTTCCCTACAGTGCTGGGCTGAGACTAGGCTAGAGGGAGGGCCAGACAGGAGCAGCTCCCTGTCTCTTCCTCCAAGCTTGTATTTGCTTCTTATGGCAAGGTTTTGGTAGGAGGGAGGCTATCAGCCGGCTCCAAGATGGACCCAAAGCTGAGCCCATTGGTGGCACCTCCATGATAACATATTTCTGAAAGCGTAAAAATGCTGCACAGCAGCTGTGAGAGAGGAGTGAGAAAATGGGAGAGAAATAATTATGTAGACACTAAGGTCAGTGAAGAAGAAGGAGGAAGAGGTGCTCCATGCGCTGGAGCAGAGATTCCTCTGCAGCCCATGGAGAGCCCATGCAGGGGTGTGATATTACTAATTGGCAATAAACTAATATAATTTTGCCACGGTAAGTCCGGATTGCCTGTGATGGTATTGCTGGGCAATCTCCCTGTCATTATCTTGAGCCATGAGATTTCCAGCATATTTTCTCCCCCTGTCCTTCTGAGAAGAGGTGGTGGTAGATCAGCCTGGTGGGCACTTGACAGCCAGCAAAGGTGAACTTGCCCCAGAGCTCTTTACAAAGGACTAATTTAATATCTGTCTACTGACTACCAAAACCCCCAAATTACTAACTTTAATTAGGTGACTTTCTGATGATTAAAATTAGGTGACTTAAAGAACAGCTGTTAATGAATTCACTGAAACTTGCATCAACTTTGCAATGCTGATATCTTGAGTAGAAATACTTCTGTTCAATAATCTAAAAAGTAAAAAAAAACCAACGATGGCATTTTGGAGAAGCCACTGCAGACAAAGTACAAACTGTTGCTGTCACAGGCACACTTGAAGATGGTGGAAATGTTCAGAATGTTCCACAGTAGTTCCACTAGAGTGTTGCTGAGGGACACTTACAAACATTTGTTGAGAATTTTGTGCAAGGGAGTAAAGTACTTAGTTGTGCATTATGGGAAATCCTAAAGCTTTATGTTAGCTTTTGCTTACAATGTTAATCATGATGTTCTCTAGATAATACTAAATACTCTGTATGTTCAGAAGAAATCAATAGTAGAAGTAAAGATTTATTTAAAAATATATTTAAAGGGAAAGGACTGATCAAAATGAGATAAAATATTGGGTCATAATTCTGTTGACTTGAGAGTTCAAAGGATGCTTTTAGATCAGTTTGCAAAATAAAAGTTTGTATAGGTGACAAATATGTCACTCTGTTTCTTTGCTCTTCAGATTTATTATAGTTCATATGCCTAAAATGAAATTAAACCAAGTGTAGCCTATTGCAAGGTCAGGAATGCTTAACATGAGTTTACCTGAGTTGACTGGGAAACACTGTAACTCTAGAGTTGCTGTAGATCTCACTTTTTGTGGAATGTAAAATAATATAATACTTTGTTGTGGGGTTTTGTTTTATTATTGACTTTAAAACTGTTTATTTTGTTAGTTTTTCATTATTGCTTTTGAACTGAGGATTTAAGAGATTCTCCAGATACTCTCTTTGATAAAATTTTAAAGATCACTTCTGCAATCAAAAGTAGTGACAAAGATGCAAACCAATCTAAAAATATCATACAATGTAATAGTTACTTTGGGAAACATGAGATACTTTTTAATCACTTCATTTTTGGGGTCTTATTTTACATAATAGGGACAAAAAACCAATAGTATGTTGATGCATTTTTGTGCTTTGTGTGAGAATTCCACAAGATGTGAAATTAGCTGATTTTACAATGGTCATGAAGTGAAAGAAGATGTTTCTTCTCTGATTGTCTGTTGCATGTTGCATATTGCATTCTGTGATTGCTAATGGGCTGTAGATGTGGTGCTTAGGGAACATAGTTTAGTGGTGGACTTGACAGTGCTAGGTAACATTTGGACTTGATCTTAAAGGTCTTTTCCAACCTAAACAATTCTGTGATTCTAAATAAATAGAAAACAGCTGAGGCAGCAAGAACTCTGTCATTTATTACAAAAATGACTGAGAAGGCCTCCAGTCATACAGCAGTGCATTTCCAACATATTAAAGCATCAGTGTCTGATTCGGGAAGGTACATCAGAGGCATGTTTTTAACCATGTTTTCAATAGTTTAAATGAGTCAAGGTCATATACATAGGGGCTAAGGCCTTCAGCTGGATGTATGCTTAGTTGAGATGCACTGAACTATACTACTTCTTGCTTAAAGCAGAGTCATAGATGGACAAAGCAAGATCAAGAAACAGTAACATTTTAGTAGTAGTATAATTATATTTTATTATGTGTTTTGGCAAAATAAAAAGGCCCTAGCCATTACTGCATGTCTATTAAGCTCTTTCCTGCCAGTAAGGAGCCTTTTACTCTGCACTGAGCATGGACGTGACAAAGGTACATAATCTGTGAAGGTGCCTTCTCCTCCAGAAAAGCTGAGCATATACTGTTGTTAAGTTAAGCTTGCAGGAAGGCTCTCCGGTGTCATTGGATCATCCAAAAAATTGATGGAAAGAATAGTAGTCTAAGATGACTCTGAATTAGATTTTATTTGTAAATGATTGCTCATTAGAAGATTATTAAAAGAAAAATGAGATTAATATTCTGTCCAGTTCTTCAAACTGCTTTTTTCTGTAGGGTATCATTAGTGTCTTAGTTTACCTGAACTCAAGTCTGATGTTTTGCATCCATGTACATACCTCCCTTGCAGCAGCATGGAAGAAAGCAATAAATAAATCATCAGGCAGGCTGAGCAAGAATTTAAAATCAGTTCCTGTAGCCCTTGGGAATGCATGGGACAGTGGAAAACATTAATTTTTTAACTCTCCCACTGTGTATCAACAGCAGATTTTTACTGAACTCTTTTCTACTTCTGACTTTTTGTTGTGTTCCAGTCATACATAAGATTAAATTTGTGCTTTGATTCAGCAATTACTGAGTTTGGAACTCATCATATTTAACTTAAAACATCTGAAGCTGCCCACTTTGTCATTAGCATCCTCTTAGGTAACTCTGTGGTTGGTTGATAAAGAACATTCCACATAATCCCAGAATGTTAGGGATTGGAAGGGACCTTGAAAGATCATCTAGTCCAATCCCCCTGCCGGAGCAGGAACACCTAGATGAAGTTACACAGGAAGGCAGCCAGGCGGGTTTTGAATGTCTCCAGAGTAGGAGACTCCACAATCTCCCTGGACAGCCTGTTCCAGTGTTCTATTACCCTTACTGAGAAGAAGTTTCTTCTCAAATTTAAGTGGAACCTTTTGTGTTCTAGTTTGAACTCATTACCCCTTGTCCTATCACTGGTTGTCACTGAGAGGAGCCTGGCTCCATCCTCATGACACTCATCCTTTATATATTTGTAAACATTAATGAGGTCACCCCTCAGTCTCTTCTTCTCCAAGCTAAAGAGACCCAGCTCCCTCAGCCTTTCCTCATAAGGGAGATGCTCCACTCTCTTAATCATCTTTGTTGCCCTGCACTGGACTCTTTCCAGCAGTTCCCTGTCCTTCTGGAACTGAAGGGCCTATTTGGCGGGCCCATTTGGATTTGATCTTAAAGGTCTTTTCCAACCTAAACAACCTTCCTCTGCTGTCTAAACAACCTTCCTCTGCTGTCTGTAGGAGACTGACCTAAGGTAAGAACCCTTGCTTTTAGATGGCTACTGTCAAGCTGAAAAAACCTGTCCCTGCTGAACCTGCAGGTGCTACTAACTTGAATTCTGGTGATTTATTCGTGACATTTTCCTTTGTGATCTTAGAATATCAGTATATTACCTCAGTGTTCTAAATTACATGTTTTATATAATGGCTGACAAATGAAACCATCAACTAAAAAGCTTATAGACATTATAAGATCCCATGGGAAGAACAAGATTGTTAATGCTGATATCTTTTACAGGTTACAGCCAAAATAAATCCTATGGTCATTTACCCTGGAGTTTCGGTGAATTTTTTTTTTTTTTTTTTTTTTTTGTAAGATTTTATTGTCTTTAAAAAAAATATAAAGAAAAAAAAAAGAAGCCCTTCACTTACGCACTTAATTTATTCTAGCATACCATGATAAACATTTAAAAATCTTGCCAGGCTGCAGAGTCTTTTTTGTGTTCTGCAAGTTACTTTGGAATCCTCCAGGGTGAAAGATATTATAAATATAGCAGCATCATACTTTATATTGCATTACATTTCATTAAGTATATTTACACCTTTCTTGTACTACTGGAGAGAAAGTTACAGAAGAGGGATTGTCAGATAAAACAGCGGTCTCAACAGAGAAACAATGCATGTTCATCACAAATAAAGTTTCTTCTAACATAGGAAAACTGATGGGATTTTCTTTCCAGCACAAATAAATCAATATTCCTACTATGGTACTACTGATTTTACAGTAATTTATACCATCTGAAAATATGATAGCAAATTTATCACTGACTTAGCTAGACATATTTAAGTGGCACCACTCAGATTCTACAGTTAGAAGAAGAGAGATCCTACAATGAAAATTCTTACTACCATTTTATGCTGGCACTATTTTAACATAGAATCATAGAATAGTTTGGGTTGGAAGGAACCTTAAAGATTACCTAATTCCAACCTCCTGCCATGGGAAGGGATACCTTCCACTAGACCAGGTTGCTCAAAGCCCTGTCCAACCTGGCCTCAAACTCTCCCAGGGATGGGGCATGCACAGCTTCTCTGGGCAGCACCCTCACCACCCTCATAGTGAAGAATTTCTTTCTTCTGTCTAATCTAAATCTATCCTCTTTCAATTTAAAGCCATTACCTTTTGTCCTATCAGTACACGCCCTTCTCAAAAGTCCCTCTCCAGCCTTCTTGTAGGCCCCTTTTAGGTACTGGAAGGCTGCTATAAGGCCTCCTTGGAGCCCCCTCTTCAGGCTGAACAACCCCAGCTCTCTCAGCCTGTCTGCATAGGAGAGGTCCTCCAGCCCTCTGATCATCTTTGTGGCCCTCCTCTGGACATACATGAACAAATCCATGTTCTTCTTACGTTAGGGGCCCCAGAGCCAAATGTAAAACTCCGGAGTCTCAAAACAGTGGAGTAGAGGAGGAGAATCGTTTCCTTCAACCAACTAGTAACACTTCTTTTGATGCAGCCCAGGATACAGTTGGCTTTCTGATTTGCAAGAGCACATTGCCAGCTCATATTGATCTTCTCTTCAACCAATACCCCCAAGTCCTTCTCATCCGAGCTGCTCTCAATCCATTCTCCACCTAGACTGTACTTATGCTTGGGATTGCCGTGACCCATGTGCAGAACCTTGCACTTGGCCTTGTTAAGCTTCATGAAGTTTGCATGGGACCACCTCTCTAGCCTGTCAAGGTCCCTCTGGATGGACCCTTCCCTCCAGTGTTTTGACCGCACCACACAGGTAGATGTTCTCCACAAATTTTCTGAGGATGAGCTCACTCCCACTGTTCATGTCACCAACAAAGATATTAAACATGTCCCAATAGCAACTGTTAAGGGACACCACATGTCACTGGTCTCCACTTGGGTATTGACTCTTTGAGTGCAACCATCCAGCCAATTTGTTATCCACTCAGTACTCCATCCATTGAATCAATGTCTCTTCAGTTTACAGATAAGGATTTCACATGATACAGTGTCAAAAGCTTTGCACAAATCCAGGTAGATGATGTCAGTTTCTCTTCCCTTATCCACAAACACTCTAACCCCATTGTAGAAAGCCACCAAATTTGTCAGGCACTATTTGCCTTAGTAAAGTCATCTCGGCTGTCACCAATCACCTCTTTATTTTCCATATGCCTTAGCGTAGTTTCCAGAAGGATCTGCTCCGTGATCTTGCTGGCCATAGAGGTAAGACTGACTGGTCTCTGGTTCTCCAGGTCTTCCTTTTTTTACTTTTTAGAAATGGAGTTATGTTTCTCCTTTTCCAGTCAGTGGGAACTTCATCAGACTGACACAGCTTCTCAAATATGATGGATAGTGGCTTAATAACTTCATCCACCAGTTTCTTCGGGACTCACAGATGCATCTCTTCAGGTCTCACAGACATGTGCACCTTCAAGATCCTAACATGGTTTCAAACATGATCTTCTACAGTGAGCAGTTCTTCATTCTCACAGTCCCTGCCTTGGCTTTCTGCACCTTGTTATTATATCTATTAGAATTGATAATAAAACTAATAGAGCCCATATTTTTATGAATTAGTTAGAATATTTTTGGCCTTTTTTTTTTTTTTTAACATATTTGTCTGCTTTTCAGCAGAATCTGGTACAAAATTAGTTCCATTATACACCTGTTCAGTTTTATCTATTTGCTTCTTTTATTTTGTTTGTTTGTTTGTTTTAGCAAAATGGGGGAAAACAAAAACAAAAACAGAAACAAAAACTAAGGTGATCATATTAAAGCACTGAAAGTGATAAGAAGCCTCTAAGCCAGATAAGGTGGAATGACACAGAGAAACTAAAGAATAATTCCAAGGTTCAGAGCTGCAGGGGTCTGAACTTTCATCACTGCAAGAGGGGAAATGTTAGATATATTTGAGAGGGGAATAATAGGATTAATGATATGTGAGCAGAAAGTTAGCAACCTTGTCCTCTTGCTAAAGTGACTTTTGCTGCCCTTTTCAAGACACATGAAAAGCAGAATTTCGACACTCATGCAGCACAAATGTGTGTTGTATTTCAACACATAGGGAGAATAGTATTTTTTAAGATTTGGACTTGAAAGGGAAATTCAGTGAGACTAATTAACTAACTAAAAAATAAATAGACTTCAAAAGACTTACGAGGTTAAAAATAATTTTGGTAGGAATGATTCTGAAAAAGTGTTAGGTGAGTGTATCAAATATACTTTATCTGTTCCTGCTTATATCAATCATCCATTTATGGCCATTGGTCTACACAGAATATTGAGATTATGGACCCTAAATCTGAAACAGTATGGCTGTTCTTATGTTCATGAGAGCTTGCCCATATAAGGAAAAGCTTTTATTCTGTAGACATTGATGGGAAAATGCAGATCAGCAGTATCCAGTGTTGCACCTGAATATGGGAAGGGGACCAAGACTGGTTTCCAGATTTTCACACCAGAAAAGGAATTTTCTACAGCAATGGCTTTATTGGTTCTATTAAAATTAATGCTGAGTTTAAAGCATTCCAAAGCATGTGTCATATTCTTCTGCATAAACTGATGGAGTTCTCCTGGTGCTGAACCTATTGATCAGGAATATGATGACATAGGAATGAGGATGTTAAGTTTGAAGAAGGAATTATACACTTTAAATACTGTCATGAAATATTGTAATCTATGAGATACTGTAATCCCTGATAGATTCACTGGGTTGCATGTTTCTAGCACATATGAAGACAGCATCATACCAAAAAAAGGAGGGAGGGCAGTCAATAATACATCATTGCTACTGCCTATTGTAAAAGTAAAGGTCTTTTTCAGACAGCTGTTTGGATGTAGTACAAAATAAAACAATTACAATTAAAAACAAACAAACCAAAACAACAACAAAAAAACCTGAAACCAAGCCAATCAATCAAAAAGAAAAAAACAAAAACAAAACCAAAAAAACAAACAGAAAACCACCAAAAAAACCCAAACCAAAACAAAAAAAAAAAAAGCCAACAACAACAAAAAAACCACAACCACAACCAACCAACCAAAAACTCACCACAACTAAAGCTGTACAGCAACATTGCATTTTTAAGAAAGTAGAACATTGCGCTTTAGGCTGACTTCCAGGGCCCTTCACAACCAATCAAAGGAAATCAAAAAGTGTCATTAGAAACCGAGGAAAAGTTTTTCCTGGTCATCAGTTTTACCAACAAAGCTCTTTAAACTCCATGACATTAGTTGCCTCTATTATAGTCTGGTTTGATAGTTTTGTGCATACCTGTTAATATGAACAGCAGTAGAAGAATTTACTACAAACATTTTGAATTCCCTTCAGTTACAATATCTTAATAGTTAAAAATACAAGTTAGTAACAAATAGTATTTCACATTTTTTCACATCTGAACTTTAACAAAACTTTGCTGATTCTTTTTTAATTACTGTTTTTTAAGTTCTTGCAGCTACAACAATGTAGCAGATAGTTTGATATTTTTACAAGTTTAATCATTCATACATACACACACCCTGTTTTCAGAAACTATTCAGTACCATAGAATCCATGTGTTCATTAAAAAAAGCCTGAACTGGAAAAAATAATCTGGAAATTTCAGTGGTTACCCAAATATTAGGGCAAATTATGTGATGAACAAATATTGGCTGATTCAGCAAATAATATAAGCAGTCTTCAGTGTATTATAGTCTTTCAAATAAACCCTGGATTGTAGCTCACAAAAGTCTTAATTCCATACCTGAATGTATGAGGGTTTCCTTTCCTGTGATATTATGTGACTTGTCTATATTAAGAACATCATATAGAATTCAAAATGTAAGCATAGAAGACTTTGGAAATTCAAACAATAAACTTCAAATCCATAACAGTTAAATTGGATTAGTACTTCAACGTCTAACACCTATATTAAGAAGATAAATCCATAAATGCACCCAAAAAACTCGGATAGAAGATCTTTAAAAAAGGAAAAATATATACAATTATATTTTTCTAGCTAAAATATTTTCTTTTTATATCTGCAAAATGCTGTTTTTTATAACCTGTTTAATAACAATAAGTGAAATTGCTAATTGATTTTGTTCAGTTTGATCATGACCTTGTGTTGGTGTAGCTGAGGTAACAAGGTGTTAATAAAATGTTGTAAATACAAGAAAATGTTATTTTCAAAATAATTACTCTTCATAACATACTATTCTAAAATACTGTATTACCAAAAATACATTAATGTCCTTCATCTTCACCAGATTTAGACTCTGCAATGGAAAATAAATTATTAATTTATTGAAGACACCATTTTAATCTGTTGTGCAATATTTTTAGTTCCCAATCCCATAGATAGAGAATAAAAGGTTCTAGACACAACTAATGGTCCTGTTTCTTATGCATGAAAATACTCTGTGGCCCAAGATCAGAGTTTAGATCCCATTACCTAAAACTAAATAGTGTATTGCCTAATAGCTTAAAAAGGCTGTTGCTTCTGTTTCAGATCTAGCCTGCATATGGTAAGTAGGATGGATAATTTTTTCTTAAATGTCAAGATTATTTCCAACACTTTTCATATTTTCTCACTCTGCTTAGCGTTACATTGTCATATCTGCTGCATCAGTTATATACACATTTTTCAAGATAAAAAGCATTACTAAACTGATGTTAAACAAAGTGAAAATTGCATACTTCACAGGTACAAAGTTTCATGTAAATTATTTTTTACATGTAAATAAAAAGCAAAACTCTAAAAATTTATAATACCAGTTAACCTTTGCCAAAAACATCGTCCTGTGTCTAAAATGAAATGGGCTATTTTTATTAATGATTTATTTAGCACGTAGTCGATTTTGTGACTCTGAGTCCAGCTGGGTATACCTCTTCCAGTTGGCTTAGCATGGAGTTCAGTGTAGGCTAGATGCACAATATTTACCTGACCTTTCAAATAGATATCACATTCTGTATCAACTTACAGTTTCTGTTTATGGTTTAACCTATTAAACACAGTACAAAACCATGCATAAAAGTCATTAATGTGGTTCCACAAGTTACAGAAGTCATATTTATGTAACTAACTATTCTTGTGAGCCTTAACATTTGCAGAGACAATATCTGCATCTTCTTTGGAGGGTGGTCTCTTGATAAGAGTTATCCTGAAAAAAAAATGAAAAATTAAATAAAAACATTAAGACTAAATTTTTGAAGCTGACTCAGAAATATATTTTATCCACAAGAGAATAATGCATTTGTTTATTTATCTATTTAGATATATATTTATTTGGCTGTCTATGCAAAATTGCAGTGGTTCTTTCCTAAACTTTTCCATTTATGGCTGTGAACCTGAGGGTTAATGTGTATTTATCACACAAATACAGGCTAAATAAAATGTCATGTATCTTTTCCAACCTATCCAATAATGCTCTAATATCATCATTTTTTAAAACTTACAGGAACAAACAAGTCTGCAATTTTTAGGGAAAGAAGCATTTCCCAAAGGCCCTTTTTTATTGTAGGAAATTAATTCTACACTTAGTCCCAAAGCCTTGCTTAATTCTTCAAACAAGACCTTAAATTGGACAACTGTGTAAATTAGGCTTGCATCTGAGTAACTGAAGATTACTGAGCTTTCTCATTGTTGGCTTTAAGCTATATGTTCTCTTTGCATTCTTATTTGTCAGTGTAAAAAGGTAAAAAAAAAAGAATATGGGTGATTGGCTTGTTTTCCAAAGAGAAGTCCAAATAATAGCATCGGGATTAGAATTGCACCCTTACCTAAATTATGTGTAGTTTTCAGGTTCTGAAACCTGTGATTGTTGATAGTGCTAATATTGCACTCTCATTTATAGCCCCATATAAATATTTTTTTTTTAGAAACTCTCTAATAAAAATGACTACTCATCTCAGATTTTGTATTGTCTTACCTGTCCTCCATTTCTTGATCTATCCTTCAAGCTGTATGGGGCAAGAATTGCTTTACACAGCTCCTGACACAATGGTGTTGTGGTCTATGCCTAGAGATGCAAGTGATGCACTTCTGTTGTGCTAATAATCAATTGGCAGATAGTGAGGAAAGAATTTTCAGTGCTTTTGCTCGTGTTTCTGAATTTGTGATAATCTACTTCTAAGTTTGACTGAACTATACAGAGATATGTTGACACTCTACATACGAGTATGCAAGGCATCATATCTTATGGATCCAATTTGACAGATGTGGTGATAAGCTGGCATGACCCTTTCTTCCAGAAGCAGAGGATGAGGTTGGATCCTTAAATCAACTTTGCCATAGGTAGCCCTCTCTTTTATACTTTTCCCCAAGGAAGGATGATACAGATTTTATTTTTTTTCCTTCCAATTTAATTATTTAAATGTCTTTCCAGATGTGTTAAATATTATCATCTAGAGCCATAAATTAAATTATAACCTATTAACTCATATTTCTATCTACTTTCTCCTACTCATCTAACATATATATGTTAGACATATTTACATGTTATTACTTACTTTTGCTTTACTAGTATATTCATTTTATAGAAGATTTCCTGTAAATACAAACATGTTCTTAAAATATATTCATTTTTGAGTTCGCAAGTGTTACTCACTTTTCCACATACAGCCTATGCAAAATACACTTGTATAGACAAAATATCCCTTCTAAAACAGAAAAACATGTTTTTCTTTCAGTCTCAGTTTTCTATATCACAGACTTACATTTCTTGTAGTTTACAGCATCTAACCTCTAGTTTATTATGGAAATAAAGTTATTAACCCTATCTTATAAGGAAAATCTGAGTTAAATAAAAAATAAACATAAAAATAATTACTAATTTGCCATACTAACTGGATAGCATTTGACTTACGTATGTAATATACCAAAGACCTTCAAACTGAAGCTAATTTAAAAACATAAAGGCTTAAAAAAAAAAAAAAGTGGGAAAAAGAAAATAAAGAGCCTCTTTGTCAGCATGTTGGTTTAAGATTTGGGAGAGTTAACTCAATCAGGATGATATGAAATCAAGAACAGTTAAGCATATTATAACTCTAAACATCAAGATCTGTAATTTGTGCTTGAAACACGTAACAATTACAGTACTTCATGAAACACAATTTTTTTTTTGTGGATTTAAGTTACCATTTGATGAACACCTAAATTAACTATTCATTTTTAAATCATTTGAGTGTAAATCAGTATCTTTCTGGAGGTATATCTCACCAGTACAAGTGCTTGTTTCTGTAGTACTTTTCCAGGAAAATGTTGAAAGGTGAACTGAATTGAGGGGGTTTTTTAATATTATTGAAATTCTAAATTGTATTAAAAAATAACAGGAAGTTTAGGGAAGAATGTCAAAAACATGGAGTTTAGAAGTTACTATTATAATAACAGAAGTTACTAGAAGAAACTATTAGAAAACTATTAGAATAATGTTCTAGTAGTTATTCTAATAACAGAAGTTACTATTTGATTTATCATTTTACTATGACAAGATGAGCCAAGAGATAGTCTAATTCTTCCATCCTAGAAAACTATGACTTTGTGTCACTGTAATATTTCAAAGTAACTATTCTTGATTTATACAAATATTAATAAATGAAGAACTAAGTCATGCATGAAATACTTGGGGGAAAAAAAAAAAAAGGCGGGGGGGAAGGGGCTGGTGGGGAAGGTCATTTTAAAAAGAAACTAAACACTTCTGAGAGCAAACCTCTATTCTTACGAAAAGATAGTGCTCCATACAAAACTTAGATGGTATAAGAAATGTGTCAGAAAAATAAATATTTTATCCATTCAGATCTTTTTTTTCTGCTTTAGCAGCCTTGTGGCAGCAGGACTTTTTTTTTTTTTTTTTTTTTTTTTTGTGGTAAGCGTTCAGTTATTTTTATTGGGAAATAATATTTCAGTGCAGAGGTGATATCTTTCTAATATCTACCTAATTTCCATGGGAGGGACTGTCAAGCATTTTCTAGTCTTTTATCAAGGAAGAGCATCAAAGTAATAAAGGAAGCTGGTTACATTTGATACCAACCTGCATTTAATATAAGTGAAATTTCAAATATTTTAATAAAATTGGAAGAACATTTACACACTTTTCTAGTATCTGCACTTCTTGTGTGAGAAAGACCTCTTCATGAAAATCATAGTTTCAAAATTACCTCTTTTCCAATAGCCACACTTTTCAGTAAAATTGTTCTTTTTGACATTAGGTATTTCTTGCATAAAAGACTTGTTTCCTAGAAACTACATTTGTAAGAAAAAAGGAGTCTGAAAACTTTAATGAAACATTAGTACTAGCATATTAACTGAAAGAAATTGCTTTCAGCTTCTACTTTTAGTCACCTAATTCTGTATTTTAAAAATTTAATGCATTACTGAGGCAAACATTACTTGATTCACACTGCATCTTTGCTGTGATTTCATCTTCAGAGAGGTAGATTGGAGAATGACTGAGATAAGTTCCCTGGAGGATTACAGAAAGTAGCAGCTCAGTACTTTTCTACTTCTAGATTCTAGCTTCCACATAATACACAGAAATAAACCTTACAATTCAGACATTTGTGCAAGTTGCCTAAAGTCAGTCTGTGTGAGTAAACTATATGTGAGTAATGAAAATTTAAAAACAAAAACAACAAAAAACCACCACTACCAAAAATATAAAAAATCCAACAAATCAACCAACCAACCAAATGGAAAAGAAAAGAAAACAAAACAAAACCCAAGCAACTTCTAGTCTGTTTTCCAATGGAAACCATGTCCAAGAATTATATAGATGGGAGGGGTTCAACATAAGGAAACAGAATTTGATCTAAAATATAATGCTGTAATACCAGGAAATATTATATGCCAATTATGCAACTGAGTCTTGAATGCTGAACCCTACAGTCTTCAATAGGCAAGTTTCCATTGCACTAGAAAGGATTTTGTAAGAACTGATCGTCCAGTCATAAGAATTAGCGGTCGATAAGTTGTAACTAAATTGATCTTTCACAGTCACTGCAAGACAATTTTGTATCCTTTTTCTCTAGAATAATCTTTCCAATATATCACCTACTCTGTTTAGAAAATAGTGAGGTTTCTCTGATTCTGATTGTCACACTTCTGCTGACAAGCACAAAACAACTAGAATATAAACCATATCCACATCAGGTTGTTAGATAAAAGTCCCTCACTCAATGTGCCACACACAGACCAACATAAATGCACTCTATCTGCTACTACAGATTATTTTAGTATTTCAGAATATTTTTAATCAGAAAATTTGTCTTAATTATAAGGTTCTATTTCCTATTTTCATCACAAACTTTTCTACTGAAAACTGATACTCTTACATGATTCTTCTACTCCCACAGTAAGTTTCACTTTTCAAAACTTCCTGACACGTTGTCTTGCTACTTCCACTTCTCTGAATCTGCTATATTTACCTCTTTTATTATTGCAAATCAAATCTATCAGTCCAACCACTCATTTTTTTCTATTCAATTTATCAATAGTTTTAGGATAATGTAATTCTTAAATTGTTATTCAGTTTATGTGCACTTTGAACATTAGACAATTAAGTGCTATGGACAGTAACTTGATGCCACTGGTTAAAGTGCAATTTTTAGATAAAATCATCAATAGTAGTGCAGAGTGTATAACAAGTTACATTGGGGAACATGTTTAATGCCAATGTTCTGAAATTTGATATAAGAATCTGTGATAAAGTAGTCACACCATAATAAAGTTAAAATGTTACACTGTGCTCCCCTGTTGCCCACAGAAGTGTTTCAAGCAAGACCATGAATATTTTAGATCATTTTGAATGAAGAAGCTTAAATGTTTGTCAGGTTATGGCAGTGTGGCAACAGTACCTAGAGATATTGGCATAGAGAACATCAACAAAATTATAAAAAAGAAAAATCAGAAGTTCATTTAGAGGTTTTCTGATCATTATGCACATTTTAAAATAGTTATGTATATTTGAGACAGCCATACATATACCAACATTCATGAAAGATATATTTCCAATATAGTTAAAAATATTGAATATTTTTTTTTTTCTTCTAATAATTTTGGAGGTTTAGCAATCTTTCCACGTGACAGTGTCCAGAGTTGCAGAAATAATAATAATTTTAAAAGTCGATTTGCATTTCCTTGGGGTTTGTTGTTTGGTTTTTATTTATTTATTTATTTATTTATTTTAATAAGAATTGTTTAATAAGGATTCACCCACCACTTTCTCTTCAGACCAGTGTGATTTCTAACCATGTATTCCCTACAGTACCAGTACTGACAACGGTCTGAGAAAGCTTAGCCCAGCACAGGTCTGATAATTCTAATAAGATCAGATTTTCTTTTCATTTTGCAATGATTGACTTGTAAAGGGACTGTAAGCATGTTTTAGGACAGCTTGGAAAAAAAGCAAACTGCTATATACATCTAAGAAAGAAAGTGCACCTTTGCTGATACACTGTTTAAAACAAAAGAACATTCACACCATGCAATGCAGCAGGCCTGACTATCATAGAAAAAGAAAGTTCAACAAGTACATAGGATATTATGTCAATTAACTGTGAAGTACAGAGTTGAGGAGAAAATTACTTTCTTCATTAGAACTAATTAGGTAGTAGAGTCTATAAATATTAGTAGTTTCATAAAGGAAATTAAATGATAACTGAAAAATAAAATATTTCCAATTTAGTGATAATTAAAAGTTTGGAAGGGCAATACAATTATAATTAATTTGTAATATATCTACAATTCTTGTTCCAGATGGAAAACTTTATAATTATCAAAAGTGTCACACCAAGATGTAATATGTAGTGAAGATTTGATGTTCCATCAATGTCAGAAAATATGTGGAGAATTATTTTTCAGTATACTGTTAATACTTTCTAATAATAATCATAATTTGAATATCAGATTTTCCAAGTGCCCTAAACTTTTCCTGTTAGTTGGGTCAATTTTCCTACATAACTTACTGTATGTGTAATATTAAAAGGTAGATACAAAAATCTGGATGTCATTTTGCATGTACAACCTTAGTTTGTTGATGTAAACTTTGACATCTGCATTTATGCACAATGGATATATGCAAAATTTGCAATATAGGTTGTGCAACCAAAAATATGAGCATAATATTTTCAACATTTATTTTCCTCCAAATTATCATCCATATAGCTAGTATAATTTCCTTCCATCTTCCCCCAGGCTTCAGGCTAAATTTGGTTCTGCTTGGCAGATACAATGAATGTGTGAAAGCAATAGAGGCACTGTGTAATAATGCCAAGAGAATAAAGCTACTGAAACAGATACCTAGAGCATTCTTCAAGAGAATAAAAGATCCTTAATTAGTAACTATCAGGGTATTGCTTTGCCAGAAATCATATATTATGCCTTTAAGTACAGATAATCACAGAATTATTTAGACATTCAGTATTCCCATAACTCAAATTAAATAAATAAATAAATAAATAAATAGTGCTATTCATAAAAGACAGCATGGACCCTAGTATAATGAAAAACTCATTTTTGTTATGATATAGCACTGCACCATCAAATTTGGGGAAGAAAAAAAAAAAAAAAACAACCAACATTTGAAAAACTGGAATACAACTAGGAATATTTGTAGTCCCTCTACATGATGTCTAGATTAATGTCGATATTGCTTTCTAAAGAATTTGCAGAAATGAAAACATTATGATGAACAAGCATCTCTGGTGTTTAAATATTGACAACTGCTTCAACAAAGTAAATCCATGAGAAAACATTAGTCCTCATCATGGCATTATTATATGGCTGTCGGTTTGCGTTTTTTGGGTTTTGTCATTCTCAATTATGTGTACCTGCACTGAAAAAGAGCCCATCAGAATCTGAAATCCATTGTGCTATTAATTTTTATGTGTGCAATACGTTACTTCTGTGTCAGTTATTTTTGAACCATGTTGTATGCTAAACAAGTGATCATAATCCAAATTAGATTTCCCAGATGTAGAATATCAATCTAATTTAAAGGTATTCTTCATTATTCTGAAGTGTTTCCCCTCAAGAAGCAGACTAATGCAGCCTGGACACATCCTTTGCACATCCTTTCACTTAGTCTGATCTAAATCAGGAGTTACTGCCAGATAGAAATGTCAATAGAGTTCATCATTATAAGACATGGAAAAATCAAGGCAAAAAATTTTATACTAATCTTCATAGGAAATGGTTATACAAATCATTTGCAGATAATACAGCTTGGACCTTACAGATATCATTTTTTTAGCAACAATATTTTAGGCCACTATTTTGTTACAAACCTGTAAAAACCAGTGTGGAACTCTATACATGTATTTTTTTTATATGGACATATCTATATAGAAGTTTAAGCATACTCCCAGCTAGTCCCACATATAGTTTGATTTAAGTAAAACAAACCCACTGAAGTTAAAGAAGTTACGTGTATATAACTAAGGACTAAAATGTAGTCTAATAAGAACAGTCGATTCTACCTCAGTTTTTTTTCTTTTTCATTCTCATCCCCTACTCTATCCTTGAAAAACAGAGGCCACTGTATCTAAACTTGATAATCATACAATTTACAATTGTACCAAGTTACAAATATCTCTAGTGGCACTTCTATAGACATACAATTATAAATGCATCTCCCTCCAAATAATTTCCATTTTCAGCCATTTCAGTAGGTTTTCAGCTTGCTGGCTAGCTATTTCTCTTTAGTCCTGCCTACAGTGTTTTTTTAACCAGAAGAGTTGTTCTTTGGCACTCTGACGTCCAGTTCCAGATAATCTTTAACTGAAGAGCAAAAGAGAGGGCAGCAACAGGCAGAACCCTAATGATTCAGTCCATGCCACAATGAAAGCCATCTGACAGAGCAGACCTCCTTTGAGAGGGAAGAGGACAGACAGCAGAGGGAAGAAGATAGAAGGAAATGCCATCTCAGGCTTCTGAAACCTTGAAAGAAAATAAAACCCTGCTGCTGGCTTTAATAGTTCATAACAACAGCTGTCTTCCCCTTGTGAATGTTGCCTATGAAGTAGCATTCCCTCATACGACATTTTTCAGTTCCCTCTACCTCTTGTATTGCTTCATGCCTCACTGCACCACAGGAGGCATCGTATTGCAAAAAACCTCTCCTCCTGTGAAGTGCCTGAGCACCACAAGGATAGTTCTTCTTTGTCAGAAAGAAAAATCTTAATTACATATCTCAGCTTTCCCCCACCCCCGCCCCCCAGAAATTTACCAATAACAATGAAAATTATCTGACACCATTTAATAAACTAACATAACAGAATTCAGTGAAACTGTCAGATACATTATGGTGGCACTTTGCTGAGTAATTCAAGTCTAATGTGCTTTGAAATACATGAGGTATTTATATACATATATAAGCATACATAGATATCATGTACACCTATGATGCTGTATAAAAGAAAATGAAAAGTATGCATAGCATATGTGTCCATAGTTACGAAGTTATGTATATAATATATGATGTTTTCCAATGTTTCTAATGCTTAATACTGCAAGTATAAATATTATCAATCTAAAGACAGTCTTTGGATTATTAAGTATCTCACTGTACTTCTGAGATATTAATATGATTTGATATTTGCTTTCTTTTCTGCTCATTGAAGGATGAAGTACAAAGCAAAGAGGTTTTTAATTGTTATAGGAAATCGTTAGACAAAAATACGTGAATCCATTTTATGAGGTCAAGAGCTCCAGTGAATACTCAGTAGACTTTTTCCAATTGATCAAACAATCAAAAATTGAAGGCTCAATCCTGCAAATACTTAGATATATGAACAATTTTACTCCCATAGTGGCTCTTGGTTATACTATTAAATTTCTGAAAGTAAAATTACTCATATTGTGCAGAGCATGCAAGTCTGAATATCAGCAATATACTAACCATTAAAAGTGTTATTTTTGCTGTAGAACTGCACTAAAAATGCACATTATATTTGACAATAACATATTCAAAACCATTCTGTGAAACACTGTTGCTTGAATTCATGAGGTTTTTGAGTATGGCTTTTTAAAGATCTATTAAAACAAAACTTAAAGAATTATTTAATTATTAATCAAAGTATTTTGAAACTTAACAATGCATTGGTAAAATTTGTTATACTTTGCAATTATGAGATGACTGTGTAAGAAAATAAGTATTTTATACTCTTAATACTATAGTATATTAATTAAATGTAAGAGTACAAAGCAATACATTCTGTAAGATAGTTGAATGTAACTGTTTCTAGCAGTTTAGATCAACCATATTTTTACTGATAGGTTTTGTTATTTTGAGGGGCAATATTGGTGATACACATTCAAATACTGAGCATTATTCACTTCTGAGAAAGGTTATTTCTCAGTATAAAACTATGTAAGTTGAATATTTAGATTTGTTTTTATTTTAGAGAAAGTCATGTTTTGTTCATCAGGAAGATTTTTATTTAACAAATTTGAAAATACATTTGAAAAAAAAGTACTTTCTCAGGAAAAAGGTGTAGGATTTCTTATACTGAGCATGTCAAAAAAAAAAACAACTTTCTAATACAAAGTTTATGTTTCCTATAATGGTTATAGATATGTCAATGAAAATATGTTTAAGGGAAATTAATGAAAAGAAAAAAGTATTATAGTACCCAGTGAAGTCTTACAAAATATTTATTAGTGAAGAAATACAATACAAACTATTTTAAAGGTCGCATCCTACAATGCTTTGCTAAACAAGATGGAAATTAGCAAAGAATGCAGAATCTGACAATCACTAATTTATTTCTACTACAAGATAGATATATGAACTTAATATTGCATTAGTCATTTAGGCCCAGATCCTCAAAGGCATAGGACTTCATTTTATATTTTCTTGAGTAACTGTAATTTAGCCCTTTATTATATAATTTTGTACGAATGAAATAATTTGAAGTCTAAAGAAGAGACGGAAAACTTCTGTGCTGAGCAAAAGTGCACTGATTTCTTTGGGTGTTTTGCCTGATTAAGGACTGCAAAAACAGGCCTCAGGGAAGATCTAATAGGAAACATATTAAGTGACCATGACATCACACACTAATCCTATCCTAAGGATAAAATCTAATCCTATTTTTGACTAAAGTGCTAAATTCCTCCTGCCCTGTCATCAGCACATACATAGTTACTTCTTCCTTACTTTTTTTGTCTGTGTAAAAGAGTTCAATATCAACATTAATGTCTTTCTGTGAAATATAATCTAGAAAATGTGTTTATGGCATAATAATGACTTAATTAAAAGTATTAATAATATAATACTTTTATTGAAAACACATATGAAGAAAATGAAAATAATTGGTTGTTTAATGGCTGTTTTCCATATCTGTCTGTAGCTTTCTGGAACAATAATTTCAAATAATTTTTACTTATGTCAAATTCCCTTTGGATAAGATGTGAGTCTTCTATACAGAAATGTAGGTAGGAAAACATGGCATCTGTTCATCCCACAAAGACTTTGTATATTTCCAGGTTCTTATTGTTATAAAAGGTTGTAAAATATTGTTTCTAGTAGACAGAGAAATTTAAGTTCTAACTAAATTAATCTCTAACTTAATGAATCAGTTCTGAATTAAGTTCTAACAGAGTGTCGTCCTCTAACACTCAAAAACACTTGAAAGCCACGTCCATGTAACAGATGCATACAATGTGCTGTGATTTCTCTGAAACACCCTTTTATGAAATACCTTTTTAATCTTCTGTTCTGGGATGGCCAAGGGAATCCAGTTACACTGCAAATATTTTATGCAGGTACAGCATGAAAAAGAGAACAGTCTTTCAAATTGGGATTACATCTGTTTTTTGTTTGTTTGTTTGTTTTAATAAGGTAAATATAGTATTTTAATGAACTGTACAGAGTAGTCTCATCTTGGACATGTCAAAAATGCAAAGCTGCATCTTCTGTGATTTTGCCAGATTATTTAATAAATATTTATTCAAAAAGACTAGACAGATTCAGTAAGACTAATGTTGAATTTATCTAGCCCCGTAACCTCGAACTTCTCTTGGAATATGCAGCACGTACATATTAGTTAGATAAGTTGTTCTGATGCTTAGTTACTCTTGGACCAGCTTATTTTTTAGTCACATCTTAAAGCATCTAACTAGAGTCAAACAAAACAGTCCCACAGATAAGGAAATTTTATTGTGTCTTGAAAGTTTTCCTCTTTCTTTTGTTAAATTTGAATAATTTCAAAAGTGTTAAATAATTTAATTATTTCATATTTCACCAGTGTGAATGGCTGAATGAAAAAAAAAAAAAAATTCAGGCCTTTTCATAGTATTATGAATATCTGCATTAGTTCATTAGTTCCCACTTTTTTTTTCATTACAGCATGCCACTGTTTTTATAGCTGACAAGTTTTATATTAAAGGCCCTGTATTAAAAATAGATTAAAAAAGATCAGAATACATGGCATAAGGCTTGCTTCCAACTGGCATCTCAGGTATACGAACATCAAAGCCTTTGCTTGGTATATCTCAGCAATCAGCTTAATATGTAGTATGAAAGAGTGTGGAAGTATATGCCAAATACTGATCGCAATACCAAGCTTTCCTAAGGTAGCAATTAAAAAATAATTATCAAAAACGTACAATAAATATATAATAGATTTCTTATATTTCCATGTTACATTTTTCTGAAATTATTTTATACTATTGCACATAAAATGCAAATCTGAGCTCCAAAATATGTATATGCAATACATACAATGAAACTGATATTAGCCATTAGAACTACTGGAACTAATATTCAAATCTTCTGAAAAAAATACAAAACTTTGGATGAAGTCTCAAACAGAACTCTTAACCAAAAGCTAGGATATTAACTTTAATATTAACTTTAATATTAGGGCCAGGTATCCATTTAAAATTATATTTTATTTTTAAAAATTGCAATATGCATATGATAATATTCACTTCCTGTCTTAAAACACTGGGGAGTATTGCTGTGTAAGTTGAACAGTTACACATTTCAGTGGTAGAAGTGATGTCTGAATGCAGCTTTTATTAGCTTCTTAAGTGCCCAGTGCTGTTCCCATTGGCAGTGCTCCCATTGACTTCAATCAGGGCAGGAACAAGCCCTAATTTTGTAAGGCACTTTAGGATCCTTTGGGAAGAAAGGTGTTTGCTGTAGCAATTTTAATATTGCTGCTGAATGATTATTTGTCCAGATACTGAGACATTTTGTGACACCATAATTTCCAACTTGATATGAAGAATTTTGATTCCTGTGTAATGGGGGAAAAAAAAAAAAAAAGTCTAAGCCGACCAGAAAGATTTTTCTAAGGTTATATAAATGAGACAGATCAAACTACCTGCCTTCTCTTTGGGCTGATGCTGCCCTAACTATGGCTAAAATCTCCTTTATACATAAGACTCTCACATCAAGGGTTAAAAGGTTTTGTATATTTGAAAAGGATGCTTACATGTTTAAGATTTTGTAATGTTCTAAGTAATCAATGCTCTGTGTTCTGTACGTTATTACTTTTGTATCTCTACATTTGGACAATGAAAGCAAAATCATTGTTTTCACTTCTGGTAACAACAATCCTTGCTTTCAGGTTCTCTGCCCTGCAAATAACCACTTTTGTTCTCAATATTAAGAAATAGTTTTGACAATATTTATATATTTAAAATGCAGAGATAAATATAAATTGACTATATTCCCAAAACATACTTTCACAAAAAAGGGCTTCTATTTCATCACTGTGGCAATTCAACTCATTGTAACACAGAGAGGTGCAAGGCCTCTTAGCCATTGTTCACTCACCCAGTGAGTCCCAAAAATAGACATGACCTGACTTTTCAGAGTTCAATGACAAAAACAAAAACAATAATAATAGTACTTCTTATTGAAGCCTTTGGATGACAGCTATTTAACATCTTTATATTTAATTCAAATTCTGTACTTTCTGTTTGAATAAAAAAAAAATAATAACTTTAGAAGACAAGACAAAATGAAGACATTCAGAACCTATAACTATTTATCTTCCATATATGTCATTACAATTAAAATCTCTGAATAAATGAAAATATTCATTAACCCTCCCAGTACCCTTCTGCCATTAGGCTTAAACATGATTTTAAGTAACTTTTTCAAACCAGTAACATTCAGTTAAAACCAAAATACAGGGAAACAAAAAGTCAGCATTGCAGAAATTGAACCAGCATTAGATTTCAAGGTCCTCAGGCCTTTGTGATGATATCAAAATGCTCTCTGATACACACACCTAATTGCACATTGTCTACATAAGTGAAAACAGAAAATTCCTTTTTTGAAGGAAGAAAATACTTTGGTAACAGTAATCAACATCTTAATACGTTCAGAAACACTCCATCAAGCAAACCAGAACTCAGACTGAGGACTGACTTAAGCCTGGATGTGTCAGACATATATTTGAATTCCTTTTCTCCAACCATGGAAGTGTGTTATGTAAGAATTCTGACTGAACTTGATTTGACTACTCACATCAGTCAACATATTCACATATGGAAGTAGTCAGAGAATAAAAGTCTACCTTTGAACTTTTGTCTTCATTGCTTTGTTAATATCTTTATGTTAGGGTTGTGAAGTAATATCGAGCCTTAATGATTAAATGCTCATTTGTGAGGCTTTACATCAACACAGGAAGTAAGGGTAACTAAGTATAGGACAAACATAAAAGAAAAACAGTTTTACTATGTAAATGTAAATGGAAATTACATAGTATCAATCAGGACAAAATTAGGAAATTTGATATTTCACCATAGATAATTACATCGAGCAGTAAATAATTCTCAAACATTCAAATAGCAAATGAGGTAAAATTAATACATATTTTAACATTTTTAAGAGTTAGTCCAATTCATTTGGATAATTGATCCTAAGATAAATGCTATGAAGACAAAATTATGAGGATTTTTTTTTCTCCATATACCTCTGATCCTAACCAAATCTAACAAAAACTTCTTAGTAATCTGAGAGTTCTTAAGAAATATTTAATTACAGATAACATTCAGTATATAACATATACTGAAAATTATAGAACATATTCATTGTATAAAATTATGTATGGATAAAAAGTTATTAACCATTATAAATACATTCAATGACGTTTCTAAAAATTGGTGATTTTAGAATAATTATTTAAATACTTTTTATATTTATAGAAATAACTTTTCTCAAAAGAGTAGCAATTTATTGTTTTTTCAGGGAAAAAAAAAATGTTAGAGTTGATGTACAAGTTAGTACAATATGCATTAGTAGACTCCTACCATTTAAAACTTTTAAAGTGATATGTTGCACAATAAACCTAATAGTTTATACTATTCAACATGATATTATGGTACTTTGCTACTTGTTGATAGCTATTGCCTGCTGTGCTAAAATGGTAAAAAGAAACGTTTCAGACCAGATCAGAAAGTGTTGATTTCATTTTACCACATAAATTATTACGCTGAAAAGCTTCATTATATAAGCATTGCTTAGTTATAAGACAGTTCCTCTTTTTGAGACGAGGTGCATTAAAAAAATCAACTACAACAAAAAAAGCTTCCTTCTGCACATTGGTGCCCCAGATATACATACATATAAATACATGTTTATGAATGTATGTATTTATATTACAGATTTACCCTAATGATACTATAGATAGACCTAAAAAAAAAAAAATCCCTACCTAAATCATAATTTCCTTTGATATTGATGAGGATTTTACTCAAGTTCTTATTCCACCTATCAGAGATACAAAAACACACACTTATGCCTCTTCACTGCCTCACAGTGTAAGAATGGAGAGAAAAGGAGGGGAAAAATGAGGAACATGTGATTCTGCATAGAAAACCAACAGGTATCTTAAAGAGTACAATATTTTTATCTAACAGAAAATATACACCCCTAAGAACAATAGCTTAGGTCCCTCTGCAGACAACTGTACTCCATACTCAAAATAAAAAAACAAACTTCAAAACAAAGGCAAAGAGTTTGATTCAGTAATGTGTAGGGGAAAAAAAATAAATAATAAGACAAGGAAACAGAACATTAAAATAGAAAATGTATAACTGTTAATTAAATTTTAAATAAATAGGGGGTTTTTTTAACATTAATGATATACCTTAATGAACCCATCAATATGTAGTATTTTTAAATCATTTCCACAATCATTATTAATGACACTGCATGCTTTCTTCAGATGGAAATAAACTAAAAATATCCACCCTTAGAAGACCAAGCATCATTTAATCACTGAGGAGAGACAGCAGCCTTTAGAAATACTCCAAGTTATAAAATATAAAGATATTATAACTGATTGAGATTTTTAACAATTTTGCAGCAGGTATTTTCCCTATGCAAGGTAGCTAGTGAACAGTCTCTAAAAGGAAGATAGAAAACCAAGACAAACTGTAAAGGCATTCCATACTTTCAAAACATGAAATCAATGGGAGAATTTTCATTCACTTTAAAAACATCAAATATGCAGATTAGCCATTTTTTCCTTTGATGTACTTTTCATCATCACTAAAGGAAGATATTTATACTTGGGAAGAAATGATTCAGCAGAATATTCTTTCTTTGGCCGTATATGTTTCAATTTCTTTGATCTTAATGTAGGCATCTGAAAAAATCTGAAAACAGAAAAATGTAGATATTCTTGATTTTTGACCTTCATGTGAAACATACTGTAAATTATACATTTGGGTGTGCTATAAAGTATCAGATAGAATCTAACTGAAGTACTGTATGTAACTATACATAAATTCATGTAACCACGTTATTATATCCCTTACAAATACAATAGTTCTATGAATGACCTAAAAATTGTGAAAACTATTTAAAATTGCATAACTAATAAATTTTAGATAAATGTAATGACATATTTGATTCAACTTAATAAAATGCCAACATGAAAATGCATCTTAAATGTTTAATATATAAATTTTAAAATAGAATTTACAATGATAAAACTATCATAGCTAAAGAGTATCAATACTGTGAACAACCCTGCTTTAATTTTAGCAGAAAGCAACTGCCAATGAGACTACCAGCTTTATTATAGTTGTGGCTAATAAATTGAATTGTTCTCCTAAGTTCAGCATTTAGAAAGAGAACACATCTTTGTCATGCAATTTTTACTACATAATTAAAAACAGTTATGAAATTATTATTTTAAAACTAAATTCAGATATCTAATCATTTTAAAGAATTGTTTCAATTCTCATAGGTACATTTAGTAGGTGAAGCATGTAAGTATGTGTTTATTTATCCATTTGACTCAACAAACTAGTTGCTATTGTAATGAAGTTATAGCAAAGTTAAAGTCAGGCCACTCTTGTTATATGATACTATTCCAATATTAAAAAGTACAGTTTTAAGGCGTAAGAATATTAATGCCCCTCAATCTCTCAGCCAGTTACAAACTGGATTTGGGCCTGAACTTTTGTTCCTAGCAATCACAAAACAACATTTATAGCACTATATTGGACAAGTTGAAGTCTTGTAGGACTGGAGTGACTTTTTGGTGACTTTGTGGATTTAGCATTTTTATGCTTCATATGCTATCTGAAGAATTTTTGCTTCATTCCAGGCCTAAAAGCTTTCAAAACACACAAGGAAATATTCTTACATGACAGTAGAGACAATGTTAATTTAAGAAATATAGATGAATATAAGTGTATGTATACATATATATATATGCATACTTATATATGTATGCATACACTTCCATATACACACACATATATATATTTATTTCTTAAAATACAGATGGTAAAAAAATACAGATGGTCAAAATAATAATCTACTTAGTAATTAAACTCTGCTTTCAGAAATTAGAAAAATGTACTAGATTGTCACCTTTCAAGTTTTATTTTGTCTCCATTCCCAAACAGGAATATAAACTTTTTGTCACAGTATTGGTACAAAATTACCAGAAGGTGTTGATAATCACAAAATCAGATATATTGTTGAAATAATGAGAAGAAAATGTTTCATTACATGAAATATTTCAAATTTTTATCTCCCCCTTTTCTAGAACTATTTTTGAAAGGTCACGCACAACCATGTCATGATATACAATAGCAATTGTGTCCAAACAGAAAAAAAAAAAAAAAAAAAAAAAAAAATTAAAAAAAGTCATTGACGTTCAACTATCTATGGTCTATAGATTTCTGTAAAATTTAAAAATACTGTAAATACAAGGCTGCAAAATTACAGTGAAAGTGGTTGCATCTTCCATGACAAAACCACCACAAATGGAACAACTTTTATCAAGTTATTTAATCTAATACACAATTTTAGGACCAATCCCACAGACTTAAATAAAGATACGTTGTCAGTTCATAGGGTCCATCATTTTCAAGAACCACATTTGTACATGTGGATGTAAACTTAACTTCCCATATAATCAGGACAACATTGTTCCAAGATAAATTTTACGGTGCTATACCACATTAACGTTCAGTTAATTTGTCAGTAGATTGGATATAGATGTAATTAATTTTGGAGGTATGCAGCATAACTACAGATGTTTATCATACCTGTATTCAGATTTTTCCCTTTACTAACCAAAAATGCTAAGACAATTGGCTTATTTCAATGACAATAAGCCAAACTCATAAGACCAAAGTAAATCTTTTGTAATTTCCTGAAGTCACTGGAATCCAGTTTTGTACTTACAAAACTAGAAGCAAAATGTGGCCCATTAGCTGTAAGTTAAATAGTTAATTTGATAACCATTTAATTACAAACTTCATTACACTTTATTTCTTTGTATATTCAATTAAATAAATACCTCTGCTTCCCAGGACTGAAATGTGCCTCTTTTTGTTTCCTAACTCTGTTCTGTTCAGTATTTTAAGAATAAACAATTATTCTAAAGCATAACTGTGCTTACTTAGTATTTCTGGAGTATTATCATACAGCTAGGTACTCTGAAATGTAACTGAACAATGAACAGAAAAAAGCAATACAAATTGTGAAGACTTGTCGTATTTATATTAGGATAGTATTAATACATAGATAAACACAAATGTGTAAGACAGTATTGCTGGACTGCAGGGAGATCTATGTGCTCCCATTTCATCGGAGAACATTGCAAAGCTTCTTAGAAGGGTTGAGAAATGGTGTAAATAAACCATTAGTACAGCTGTCCCTTTCAGAGTGCTGCTGTCCTGCCCACTCTTCCCACAGAACCGCCTCACTCATCTACTCCTCCATGCACTTGTCACTCCTTAGCTTGAGGTTCTACATTTTCCAGAGTAAATGGATGCTGCAGAAGGGAGGTACAATTCCCTACAATCAAATAATCAATACAGATGTGAAGACCATTTGAAGGCTGACAACTATGGAATTGTCTGCCATTCACTCTCTCTTCTCTCCCCATTTTTCTTGTTTAATGCCTGTAGCGCCAATAGCGTTCTCATTTCTGCATAAGACAAACAAAGGTTTTGGCCTCCTTCTCTAGAGGCTGGTTTGGAGATACGGCATTTCGGTATGTCAGCCTTTAAACAAGCAAAAGGCTACTCAGGCTCCCTGGAGATACACAGCAATATAAAGAACCTGCCCTCTAAAAATGAAGGAGCTCTTGTTTACGCTGTCCTTCAGGATATATTGTCTTAATGGATTCGCCCCCTGAGAGGGAACCATATGCATTAAGCAGACTCTTAAGTTTCTGTAAGAAACACACAACTCACAGGCTAGACATATTAGCTCCAGATAAATAAAAGTCTGAATAAACTATAGAACCAGGATGTCACCTTCAGATTTTACCAACAACCACAATTAGCTATTCCCACCTTTTCAGATGTATTTTCTAAATTGTGTTTTCCATGGGTAAGAGGGTCTTATAAGATTTTACCATTAATTTTGCTATATTACTTTAAGAATGAAGTTCTTATGTGATATGAGAAAAGGTACCACCACATCTAATGTTTTCCTAAGATGAATAACCCAAAGAATTTGCTATATGCTTTGTAAAAAATGAAAACATAAGAAAACATTCAGAAATTAAATACAATATACAGAATCAACTGAACATGTTTTTACTACCTTAAGCGACCATTAAAATAATGAGAGGTAAATCTTAAAAAAAAAAAAAAAAAAGCGAGAATGTGGGCCATTGAAGCATAGAAGTGGAAGCTGCATGTATGTCAAACTTCTAATTGATAATGAGACTGACATAACATCTGGTGTTTCAAATAGTGTGAAAAAATGTCTAGAAATTACAGGGTATATCTTCTGGGACTGATCATTTGAAATTCAGGTTGTTTTAGCAAAGACAGGAATAAAGTATGTAATATAGGATAGATGAGGAGAGGAGGAAAGAGAAAGAAGGAAGGAAAATATAAAAAAAATAAAAACATAAAAATGAACATGAAAAAAGGGAAAGGGAAAGGGAAAGGGAAAGGGAAGGAAAGGGAAGGAAAGGGAAGGAAAGGAAAGGGAAGGGAAGGGAAGGGAAGGGAAGGGAAGGGAAGGGAAGGGAAGGGAAGGGAAGGGAAGGGAAGGGAAGGAAAGGAAAGGAAAGGAAAGGAAAGGAAAGGAAAGGAAAGGAAAGGAAAGGAAAGGAAAGGAAAGGAAAGGAAAGGAAAGGAAAGGAAAGGAAAGGAAAGGAAAGGAAAGGAAAGGAAAGGAAAGGAAAGGAAAGGAAAGGAAAGGAAAGGAAAGGAATAAAGAGAAAGGAAAGGAAAGGAAAGGAAAGGAAAGGAAAGGAAAGGAAAGGAAAGGAAAGGAAAGGAAAGGAAAGGAAAGGAAAGGAAAGGAAAGGAAAGGAATAAAGAGAAAGGAGAGCGAAAAAGATATCTCACCCCTAAATGCATCATTAGTATTTGTGGTACAATATTAAAAAAAAAAAAAAAAAAAAAAGAAATACAAACAATACTTTTTTACTTTATAAGAATAAATGTTCTATATTATCACAAGCCATGGTTGGATTCTAGTAGTTACACTGAGAAGTTAGGATTCCTCTTCCACTTTTTCTTCTCTTTTATTACAGAATTTCTTACACTTTCAAAAAAAATGTGAAGCCATATGAGTGATTCAATAAGCTCAATATCCCTTGTCAAAAGACTAAAAGAAAAAAAGGGGGGGGCAATCACTTTAATACCCAATCTAAATCAGTTTAATAACCAACCTAAATCAAGCTAAAATAATATTCAGAATTCTTAAAAGAGGTTTTTTTCTGTTTCTTCTTCTTATACTTTTACCCCCTTGGTCAGCACTAACTCAGCAGATCATCATGCAGAGGTTTTCACTGATCTTGCTAACAGAACAAAAGTCATATCATTATACAATTTTTTTTTTCTTTATATAAGTTATCTTGTGTTATCAAATCAGAAACACATCATCCTTTTCAGGTCACATTCCCATCTACATGTTCTCACTATAAATTTCCACAGATAATATATCATTGTAGCCAGGGAGTGGAAAATCCTGCTTCCATTAAAGTCCTCATTTACAAATAGCCCTTTCTGGTGTGTTTCAGGATAATTATGAACTAAAGAATACTATTTTGCACTCTGTATTCTTTTTTAAGGATTTATCTTCAACAATGCACTTTCTGAAGGTAATTGATGCCATTTCTGTTTCTTTTTTTCCTCCAGTAGTGGAATTGATAATATATTTTTCTAGTGAAGATGAGAAATTGAAGAGATTTAAATTAATTGTTCCAGTTTTAGTATAGACACGTAGAAAAATTCTTCATTACCAGTTATTGTGTGCAGAAAACATGGAAGCAGCACTACTACAGGCTTCAGAAATGGCAGCATCAGAATGCAAGCATAAACAGCATAAACAGACTGCCGAGGCATTTCTATCAGCTATTTCTTACAAATCCAGGCAATTTCTGCTCATTTACTCATTTGTGGATGCTGCCTCTTTGTGGCAGAATGCCATGTAAAATGTACCTTTCACGTGAAGGGCCTAATCCTACATTTGTATTGACACCTATTCAAACTGCTGTTTATGAGTTTAGAAACACGGAGAAAAAGAAATATATGTACACATGAACAGAAACATACTGTTTGTAGGACCTTCTCATTCAATCTTTACTTGAGTCACACTTTCGCTTAGTGAATGAGGAAGCCAGTGAGGCTGAAAATTTTCTTACTTATGCGTGTTTAACAAGTGGGCCTCTGCTGAGTTTAAATGGAAGGAGAACCAGGCCACTGGTTTCAGCAATAGTTATAAAGGAAGTAATTCAAAATTAGGCCTCCAGAACTGCACCTCAGGCAGCAATACCCACATGTCTCACTAGTGTCAGCAGGAGGTCTACAGGAGATCGAGAGCAGTGTACAGAACAGCCATGTGTTGTGTCTCTAGTGACAAAAGAATACTCTTCATATCTGCATTTCTAACTGAAATAACACTCCACTGACTAAACTGTCCAAGCTAAATACAGTCACACTTTCTTTTTTTTTTTTTTTTTTCTCAGTGTGGGTGGCATAGAGGGAAGAACACATGCCAAGAAAAAAACATTTATCTTGAATTCCAAAGGACCAGTTATATAGCTTTGTCTTTGTAGAAAGTGACGGTTTGTACATGGAGAGAAAAAGCAGAAGAGAACAGAGCCCTTTAGCAATAAAAAATGTACTAGTGAGCAATTCTGCAAACAATACCAAACATGATAACCTAATGAAAAAAGACAAAACCGCATGTGAAATAACACTCCATTCCATATATTAAAGAATGCTTCAGCAAGAAGACAAAACATAAATATAAAACTATCCTATCCAGTATGCTGGTGAAACACATACCCATGTGTCACTCTCTGATCCATGTTATATATGCTGGTAATTATCATATGTTGTGTTTTGAAAATAGACAACACATTATATTTTGCCTAAAAATGTTAGATCTTTCTGATGAGCCCTAATTGCTAGAAAAGAGAATCCAACACACAAACAGACAATTTTGGCAAGGAATTTTAAACTTCAGGTACTCATTACTTCATGTTCTGACATTTGAAATATTTATCAAGTGTTTATTCAGAAACTATTAAAAAATCACATGTGCTGGGATACATATGAGACATCAGTTGTCCCATTTACAGTGATGCTGTGTATATGAATATCTTTGCCATTGCCTGCTGCCCAAAGGGGTAAAGACATTGTATATAGGTGTGTACAGTCCATAATTTGGTCTTTCGAGATACCAGTAAACATGTGGATCTGTACAAGTGCAATCTTACTTGACTAAACAATCAGAAAATGGCTACAACAATTGTAAAACCATTATAATTTGGTTAAATAATGAAAAAAAAAAAAAAGAACACTGACAAATCAAAAATTAAATACACTTTTTTCCTGGTAAAATGAATATCTTCTACATGTCCCTCACTAGTTTGCCCAACCAGACGCCTGAACAAGAGGTTACTAAAAGGTAATTTTAAAATAGAGGAACATTATTTTTTTCTCTTGTGGTCAAATTATATGTCTTAGATTGTCTGTTACAATTTGGTCATAATTGGCATTATCTGTAGTGATTTAAAAGCTCCCCCTGATACTACATCAGCTTTGGAAAAAAAGCTCTTGGTGTAGTGCAACACTTTAAAGCAATTGGCAGACTTTGGACCCCATCCTGAAAAAATAAAAACCACTTAAAACATCCCAGTAGTTTTACTTGTAAGAACAGTTCTTCATCCTTTATTGTAATCTTTTGGACATATGACTAACTTTGCTCAATGAGTGAGTCTACAAACTATGCACGTTGGTAAAGTTGTTCATGTGCCTGCAGGATGAAGGCCTAATCTGGGGCTTCTTTGACAAGTAAAGACACTCAAGCAAGTAAGAATTTGCAGGATTAGGCCCTAAAATAGTGAAGGAAAGAGAAATGCTAATGTGCATATAAAAATAGGTGCTACAATAAAATATTTTTTATATTTCATCAATAAGTTATTTTCACTAACCAGTTATGGATCATATATCTCTGCACTCTTTAATGATTTTTCCACATCTACAGTGATCCTTTTAAATATCATAATATATTTTTTAATTCAAAAGTCCAGAAAGCATACAAACACATCCTTAAAAAAAGGAAACCTTGTATTAAAGTCGGGGTGTGCTAATCTCTCCATAAAAGCCATTTAGACTCACTCATGGCTAAAAGGGGAAAATGTGCGCTGTACTCTTCAACCAGAAGGAAAACAAAATTTAAAAATGTCTGTACACAAAAAAAAAAAAGAAAAAAAAAAAAAGTGACCATTACTTTTGTATTTGTAACCTGAATATGACCTGACAAGACCACCCTACCACCTTCCCCAAGCATATATGGACATAACATATGCACAATACCAGTGTTGTGCTCAATTTACACAGTAGGTGGTTTCCTATTTCCAAACACAATAAAACAAAAATAAAAAAATAAAATAAACAGCACACCCTTTCAAAATCATTCACCGAAGCTGAAAAATCCTGTGCCAAGGCACTTCACCCTACAATAAAATGAATTAAAAGGGGAAAAAAAGTGGGCAGGGGGGGAGGGGCGAGGAGGAGGTCAGCATTTACGTTTCTTTGTTTTGCGTGTGGTTGTTAAATACAAATACTCTAGAGAAGGAGCTGCTGTGGTTGGGGGAGAGGGAAGCTGTTTCTCAGAACTGGCTGAATGTGGTCTGTTTTTCCAGCACTTCGAGGTAGTCCGGCTCTGCGTTTAGTTTTGCTTTTAGCTCCAGGTACTCGTTCCTGTTGGGCTCTACAAAGACAGTACTCGGGGGGCTGTAGAGCACCGTCTCCCGGAGCCTGCCGTCCCCCGGCCCCGGGTGCAAGTACTGATGGGCACGCCTAAGGTCATAGTTTGGGGAGTAGGTGTAGGCGGCGGGGAGCTTGGGGTAGTCGGGGAGGGTGGAGCCGGGTGTGCCCAGCGTGGAGGAGGAGGAGTGTTTGTCGGGCTCCAAAATGCCCCTGTAAAAGCGATCGGCGTCTTGCACTGGGGAGAGCAGCTCCTCCCGCGGCTCGATGGTGCTCACGCTGTACGCGGGGCTGCGCACGGGCGCATCCTCCCCGCCGGGCGGCGGGGGCGGCGGGGGCGGCGGCGCACCCCCCCCGGGTTGCAGGGGGTGGCTACTGTAGGTGACCTTGAGCTCGTGGAGGTCTTTGTAATCCTCTCCCGCGTTGCCCTCCCGGGAGCGGTAGATGGGGTTTTTGCACATGTGGCCCAGAGGGTGCGGGATGTACTCGTAGACGTGGCCGGCGGGAGTCTTCACTTTGGGCAGCGCCGCGCTTCCCCCGCCACCTCCCCCACCGCCGCTGCCGCGGTGTGGCGGGTGCTGCTGGAGGTGGGGGTGGTGGTGCTGGTGGCCGCCGCTGTAGACGCTGTACTGCATGTTGAAGGAGCTCACGTCGGAGTTGTTGGCGCTGGCGTGGTCACCCTGACCCTTTTTGCGCCGCTTCATCACCAGGACGAAGAGCCCCGCCGCCACGAAGACCGACATGATAAAGACCAGCAGCAGGCTGAGGATCAGCACCGACAGCGGCACCGAGGAGCTGCCGCCGCCGGCACCGCCCGCGGGCGCAGAGCCGCCCGCCGCCGCCGTGCCGTTGAGCCGCACGGTGGAGGAGGAAGGGGTGGTCCTGGCCGGCAGCTGGCCCGGGGACGGCGTGGGTGTGGAGACGACGATGTCCGAGTAGTCGGGGCAGAGCAGCTCCACCCGGACGGCCCGCATGTCATTCTGGGAAAACTTCTTAGGGGACTCGCAGATAACCTGGTCCACCAGGACACCGGTGTTGAGCTGCTCCAACCACAGCTTCATGCCCACCACGTCGCAGGTGCAGTCCCAGGGGTTCTCATGCAAGTCGATCTGCAGCAGGGATTTCAGTTGGTCCAGCACCCCGCTCACTGGCAGGTAGGAGAAGTGGTTGCTCCGCAGGCTCAGCCTGTAGAGAGATAAACCAGAAAAAATGTTCCCTGGCAAAGATCTCAGAAGATTGTTGTTCAAAAACAAGAGCTGAAGGTTGGGGACAGGTTCAAAGGTGCCTGCCTCTATCTCCCGGATGACGTTGTACTGCAGGAAGAGGTACTGCAGGCTCTGCAGCCCAAAGAACAGCTCCGGGCTCAGCCGCTCAATCCGGTTCCCATTCAGGTACAGCCTTCGCAAATTAGTTAAATCCCCAAAAGCCCGGTCCTGAATGACCGAGATCCGATTATTGCCCAGGTGCAGTAAATCCAGCCCAGTAGCATCCACAAAATCTGCCCTGCGTACCAGAGCAATGTAGTTTTCCGTCAGATACATCTTTTTAGGATTATAGGGTTTGGGCTGCAGTTCAGAAATACTCTCAATCTTCCTCTCCTGGCAATTGACATTGAGGCCCAGATCAGAAATCTGCAAGTTGCAAGTGCAGGCAGTGGGGCACTCCAAAGGCACCGGGGATTTGGTCTGATAGGCAATGCTGGGGCCGTAGTTGCTGTATCCCAGATCTTTTGAGGGCAGGCGGGAGGTAGGGCGCACCCTCGTCTTGTTGGGTTGGCGGGTCCCTTTGGGGGGCTTCAGGGGGGATTTGTAAACAGCTGAAGAAGAAGTGGCCACTGAGTTGACCGAAGCTGGGGTAGTGTGAAAATACCCTGTGGTGCTTAATGGTGTCTGTGGTCTCATTTCATAATCCGAGATGAGCCTCCTGGGGCAAAGCTCCTGCTTGGAGACTTCATCCAAGTCTCGACCATGTAAGCGGAAAGGGGTCTCACAAACCACATCTCCCACCAGAGCAGAGTATGAGATACTGTCCAGCCAATCCTTTAGAGCAATCAACTCACAGGAGCAATTCCAGGGGTTCTCCTCCAGCTGCAGCTCCACCACTTTATCCATGTGCTGCAAAAGGCCCACATAGGGCAACAGCTTTAGCCGGTTACCCCTCAGGTCCAGGTGAGTTAAGGGCACAAAACGGAAAAGGTTGTTGGGCAAACTGGAGAGGAGGTTATCATTGAGAATCAGCACCTGCAGCAAATGCAGTTTGCTGAAGGCATTGGGTTCAATGACGCTAATATAATTATAATCGACCTGTAGGTATTCCAAACTCTCTAGCCCAAGGAAAGTGTCATCTCGTAAAAGTTCCAGCTTGTTATTGTTCAGGTGCAGCCTCCTTAAACCTTTCAGACCATGAAAGGCCCCTGTTTCGATGTCTTGTATGTCGTTGCTACCCAGATGCAAAATCGAAGCTCCCGTGTAATTAACAAACTGGTTTGGGTAGAGCCTGTTCAAAAGGTTCCCAGACAACAAGAGGTGGTAGACAGGGAACCTTGGTGGACTGATCTCAAAAAGGCTGATGATTCCTCTGTTTTCACAGCTCACTGTTAAGATGCCGTCCTTCTCCTCACAAGGACATGCATTATCACAGATTTCCCCATAATACTCGATGCTTTCTGCCCATGAAAGGACTAGAGATGTTAAAGCAAATACAATTGTCTGCAGCATCCAGATATGCATTTTTTTGTTGAGATCCTGTTCCAAAGTTACTGTAGAGCAGCAAGCGTACATTTTATTTCCTGTAAGGGTAAGGAAAAAAAAAAAAAAAAAAGAAGGCAACATAATAGCATAGCCCTATAAAATTTAAAGTGGACACAAAGTTTATATATATCTTCAGTGGGGGAGAGAATGGATCGTTTATCAAACAAACAAACAAAAAAACCCCTCCTGTCACTTCTAATTCCCACACTTTCGAAAACTGGACGACATACATTGATTAAAAGGTTGATAGGCAACTCCTAGAGAGTCAAATGCCTGCGGTGTTTAAAAAGGTGAGGTCACAGTAGGAATTGTTCTGGTTCTGTTCCTGTGGGGTGCATTTCAATGCTTCCTTGGATTTCTTTTTCATGACCAGCCCCATAAATATACATAAAATGGCTGTCAGTTCAGTTTCACAGTTCTAATTTGAGAGAAAAGAAGCACCATTTTATGAGGTTTCCCACCTTCCCTATTACTCAGCTTCCCCCTTTCCTTCAGAACCTCCCCAGTGAACAGTGCACCAAGGTTTTCCCCTCATTCTACCTTGATTTTTAACCAGTGGTGGAAATGCCCTGGTAGGAATCCAAAGCAAAATGCTCAGTGCTGAAAAGGGCAGCTTAATTCAATAGAGAGAATACCAACACATTCTCCACTTCAACCATTTCTTAAAACTCTATTTTTTTTCTGTCTATACATTTACAAAGCACACACCCACCCACACAGACATACACACACACACACGCACCCCCTAGATGACTTTTGTGGCAGAATTCTTCAGTAATGAAACAAGTTAATGTCCTACTTCAATGCACTTAGCAGCTCTCTTCAGTAAGAGAAATTTTGTTTCTTTACACAAGTAAATCATTTTAATTGATTTCCTGATCCCCCTCCTCCTCCATGAGTTATGTACAACGTAACAGAGCTGACGATCAAGCAGATGTCTAAGTTCTCACACACACACACATACACACACACTTAAAGGAAATGTTTTAACCACTCACCCAAAAATTGTGAAAAATGTAAAACATGTGGGTCATCTTCGGAGTCTCAGCCATATCTGACATAACGCTTATTCCCAACATTCTCCAAAACTAGCCTCGTAGAAGTGGAGAGATTTAAATAGGTCTCATGAAAATATCTCATCGCCAACCCTCCAAGCATCAGAGTTACTGATTATAAGCAGCGATGGCTGTCAGCACTCTTCATCCTTTAGGGAAGAAGACACCCAGGCTGATTAAAAGCCAAGGGGGGTGGAAGGGAAACCCTATCATTGACCTACGTCAGTAATATAATACCCGAATTTCACCTAGCTGGAAACAGATCCCAAATCCACTCATTCTTGAAGTCTTTTTGACTCCTTGTGGCTTTCTTCTACTAGTCTAAAACAATATGAATAGGGAAAATAAATGGATTGTGTGTGTTGGTAGAGGAAGACTAATAAATCATCCAGGCGTAAACGCTGGGGTCTTGGAGCAGGCTTGCATTTTCTATCGTCCACCTCAGAGCTCCAATCCTCATGCCACAACTCTGGTTTGGAGGAACGCATCCTAAAAAACGGCAAGTCTCAGTACTGCAAGACATCTCCTGTAGCATCAGATTCAAGGCTGCAAATCTCGCACTTGCAGCAAAGGCAGTCATGCAGCAAGAAATTGGAAGTCTCGGCGAATCTCTTTAATTCTGACCAGACGTCAACTGGATTGGAATTACTCAAAGCAAAAGGCTTCACTGCATAAAGGCAGCAGAAATCTTACTCAAAGGCATGTATCTCACATATTCTTTCTTAGCTTGATCAGATCCATTCATCTATTAACTGACAGTTCTTCTTTGGAGAAAAAAAAGAAAAAAGCTATTGAAAACCTGCCCGGTCAGTGTTAAACTCCCAGGCATTTTACAACTTTAATTCAATTATGGTTAGTAAAGGAGGCAAATACAATATTCCTTCCCTTCTCCTTTCTCCCTTTCCATGAAAAAAAAAAAAATGGGGGGGGTGGGGATGGGAGGTAAAGAAAATAAAGTTGTAGCTGGCTGTATGCAAGGTTGCAATCCCGCCTTGGAAACCCCTCTCTGATGACTGCGTGCTGCTGTTCGCCAGCTCCCTACAGAGGTTCATATGGGGGGGGTGAGGGGGGGAGAGAGAGAGAAAGGGGGAGGGGAGAACAGGAAAGGGGTTGCATCGGGATTTTTCTTGTGTATGTGGCTTTTTCCCCGAAGAGTTCAGCCCTTAGATTACCGCACTGCATATCCGGCTCGAAGCGGCTTTCAGTACCGCCGACAGCAGCAGCAAGCAAGCAGCCCCAGACGGACACTGCCACCCAACTGAGCAGCACCCAGAGTTGGGAGAAATGGCTTTCCGGGAGGGAGGACGGGGACGGGGGAGGGGTTGGGGGTGGAAAGCAACAGCAAGCAAAGACCCGGCGGTGAAGGGGCGGGTGGCGGGGGGGGCAGGAAGGGAGGAAGAAGAGCGAGAGAAAGGGAGCGCGAGAAAAGTCAATCGTGGTACTTACTTCGCCCGAAATCTCCGGGGCCTAAGCATGGTGGCAACCCATGAAGATGCCGACCCGCTGCGCGGGCGCTTCGCGGAGCCGCCGGGGCGGCGGCGGCGGAGGCGAGTATCGCGGCAGCCGGGGAGGCTCGGTGCGGATCGCACACAAACACCCCCCGCACGCAGGCGGCGCCGAGACACCCGCGCTCGCACAGGGGCGCACACACACACGCACACACACACACACTCACATGCGCGCGGGCGCGTGCCCGAGCAGCCGCGGGGGCGCGCTCCTGCACAGCGAGGGCGGGGGGCGGCCGGCGGAGGGGCGCGCTTTCGCCGCCGCCGCTGAGCGCAGCGGGAGGGGGAACGGTGGGAGGGGAAGGCGGGGCGGTGGCGGGGAGCGGGGGCTGAGAGGGGCGGGGGGTGTCGAGGGTAGGAGAGAGGCGGAAAGGGTGACGAGGGAGGTGGGAGGGAGGGTCCGCGGGGGAGGGCCGCGGTCCAGAGCGGGGGGGCGGGTGTCCCCGGCTGACGGCGCGGCGGGCAGTCGGCCCCGCTCGGCACTACGCACCCCGCACGCACGGTCACACACCGCACACGCGCAGGCACACACATGCCGATACGAGCGCCGCGCCCCCGCCACACCCCCACCCCCACGCACTCCAGGGCTGTACTCACACTTTCCCCAGCACTGGCCAACTTTCCCCGCGCTCCGCTGCCGCCCTGGACGCCGACCCCCCTCTTCCCCAAACCCTCGGGCCGTAGTCCCGGGGCCCGGCCGTCCGCGGTAGGGAGCGGAGAGGCAGCGCAGCCGCCCCCGTCCTCTCCCTGCGGCGCTCCTTGGCCATGGCTGGGCGGAGCAGCGCGGAGCGGGTGGCAGGAGCCAGTGGCCCGGCGGCCACCGCTGCTATTTCTGACTGTGCCGGAGCCTCCGCTGCATACGCGGAGACCGTAGGGAATTGGGTGGTCGCGGTGAAAAGGAAACGGCGGGTTTCAATACGCGCATCCTCCGAAACCGGGGACGCGGGGTGTGTGTCTGGGGGGCTGAGTTTATGTTTACCCCTCTGCCCACTCCAGCCACGGAGTGCGGAGGGGGTCGGAGTGGGGATGCAGCAGCAACAACTAAACCACTCTGCGGGCGCCCCCCATACTCAGGCGGTCCCCGCGACCGCGGGGAGGTGTGATGCCTTCCGTCGCCGCCAGGTGGCAGCGCAGGGCGGCGGATGGGCCGCGCCGGCTCGCACAGGGGCCGCCCCGCGGGCGCGCTGCCCCCGGCCCCGGGCAGCCCCGCAGGGCGGGCGGGCGCTGCACAGGGGTATCCCGGGGGGCGTTGGGCTGCCGGGCGGCGTTGGTGGTTGCGACGGGGAGAGACGAAGTAGGCGACGCTGCGCCGACTGCATTGTCTTTGTTGCCGGTTCGAAGAACTGCCGTTATTTCATTTGCATACGGAACATGGAGGGATATTTGTGTGAGCAAAGCTGGCAGTGGCAGTGGTGATGGTTTTTACGTTTAGCTTTAGGTTTTTATTTTCTGCGAAATTACGTATTTGGCTGAACTTCAAAGAAAAAAAGGTAATTTAATTGCATACATGCAAATATGTGCACATGTTCACATTTGTGTATTCTTTACTGTGATGTGCTGTATACATTTTAGTATGTGAATCAAATAGGTGTTGTGCATAAAGGAACACATGAAGTACATCCCATGTGCACAGCACAGCATCCCTCTCTAAGTCAAAAGGTAATACTAGACGTAGTTGTGCCTTCACAGGTTTTCTTGTGCCAGTCTAAACACTAAAGAGGGAAGAATACTCTACATATGATATGTGCATTCATCACATCTATTATATCTTCAGCAGACCTCTGTCAACTCATATCTTAAGATCCCAACATGCTAAATCCAAGGATGAGTGAAGAGAAATACTTTTTTCTAATGCTGAACCTTCCCTAAAAGGTGTATTCTTCTCTTTGAAAATGTAAAAGGAGTGTGACTCAAATCCTTTTTTTTCTAGGCCTGAAATAAGTAAGATCTGGTGTTTGGATGGAAGACAACTTTCTTATATAAACCAGGTAATATTCTTGACCTTGTGGAAGCTTTTGGAAAGGAGCTTAATGGGACGAAGTACTTCTGTTATTAAAGAATCTCTGACTTTCCTGTTTTGATACAAAACCATTTGTTTCAGTGGAAGGTTTTGTATGGCTTCAGACTGATTTCTGAGATACTACTTTCAGTCAGGAAAAGAATACCAAATTACTCAGGGCACTTCCCCCCACCCCACCTCCATTCTTACTGCTTTTCTAGTATTCCACATTAAATATATGATTATAGTGGAATAAAAAGAATTTACAGATTGTAAATAGGGATGTTTTAGAGGAGTTTCTTATGACCTCACTATTTTTGAAAAACATTTTTTGTTTTGAATTAATAATTCTGGTTTTGAATATATGGGATTTTATGCATGTATGCTTTCATTTTTAAGGCTTATCATATATATAGCATCTGTCTGTGTTTCTATGCTATTTTTCTCTCTGACACACAAAATTAGACACACATAAATACTTTTTTATTCATAGGAGAGATATTTTAAGAAACCTTGCCAGCTAGGCTGAGCTTATTTCTTTCAATGAAACAATTTTGGAAAAGTTGACATTTTATAAACCTGAAATAATGTTAAAAACCATTTTGTAAAAGTTAGTAAGGTACATATGTTTCAGTTTAATTATTCTGATCCTGTGTAATGAGATATTGAAAAATATAATGAACAGAAAATCCGATTTAATAAAATTTTACTTGCAAGTTGTTAGACTCCTAGATTATTTTGGTAATACACACAAGGTTTAAATAGTTATTGGTGTAGAACTATTATGCTGCTGTTCCATTCATTCTTATTCTGATTAACATTATATTTTTGGTAAAACACCTTAAAGTTCTGTATAGTTTTGCAGAATATTTATTTCAAATGCATGACTACCATGAGGGCACAGCTCTGTTTCCTTACTAAAACCAGTAAGGAATTAGACTCCATTTGAATGGAGTCTACATAATCTGAAAGTATTCCTTAAAGTGGAAAGTTATATTTGAATATTTGAACTAGGACTGTCATTATAAACCTGAGCACACAGACATCAAACAGTGCTGATAAATTTATGATAAATAAATATTTATTTATTACTATAGTGTGTTGCCTTTTGTTAATTTATCTTTCATCTCCTTTTCATTAAACCGGGAGATTCTAAAAACCTTTAAACGGAAAAACTCATGAGGAAAGTTGGAAGTAACTCATATAGTCGTCATATGGAATACAAATAGAGGGACATGAATGAGGATGGTACAACAGAAAAGACAGATAAGCAAAAGGATATTATGAATATATGGATTATAAGTGCAATAACTTGTAACTGTGCAGGTCTATACCCTTTCTATAGTACTTCAGTCAAAAAGAGTAGCAGGAACAGTTGATACAGCCTGTGGAACCAGACATTAGGGGAAAACTGGAAGGTACCAAATTTGTAAGTAAATATGTTGGAACTGAAGGATACATACTGTTTAGGAAAGACAAAAAAAGTGGTGAAATAATTTCATGTTAATGCATTTAAAACTGTTAAGGAGTAAAGACTGTTAAGACTGCAATAAAGTTTAATTTGAGAGTGAAGATGAGATAGTGTCTGAATAAAAACTGTTGAGTAAAAGGTTGGAAAAAAAATTCATGGGATGCAATCTATTATGAATCTGCTTGTACAGACTTGATTTGGACAATAATACCTAAAAAGACAAGAAAAAATGGGAAAAAACCCCCATATTGTGTGATTATGCAATTTGTGTGCTTTCTCACAGGCAAATAGAAAAAAAATTAACCAATGATGTTGAGGATAACATGAATTTGAACGGAATAGAGGATAGGTTCTTCTGTGGAACAGATACTGAGCAAGCAAGAGGCAAGGATAACTTAGACTTAATTTTAATGAATTATAGGATCTGCAGGAAAAAACACATGGTAGATAATTATCTTAACTAGTGGTTTTGAGCTTTTCCACTTCGTGTGAAGTTGCAAGACAGAAAAATGTGGAGGATCTGTAACTGTAGTCCAGTGTTTCAGAAAGGCAAACTGAGAAACAAAAAGTTTAGTGAGATAGTCTTGATTAAGGAGCACCAGAATTAATGTTCAGATAAGGCATGATATTACCTTGTGTAAAAAATTGCAAATGCTATGGAGTGTTTACATTCGAGAGAGGACAAACAAAAAAAACCCCAAGCAACTGGGATGAGAAAGAATTCCCAGAAGGTAGAAAACTTAAGCAAGTTATTAAGAGTAATCACAAAACCTATAAAGAATGAAAAAGAGATATTGATCAGCAGGGAGAAATCTGTATCAAAAGTCAGAAGGTATAAAACCAAACTGAGAGTGGTCAGAAACCTTGTTAAACCAAAACTTACACAGAAAACGGGAACATAGTAGGAACTTTGTAAGCCATGTAAGTAAAATTAGAACTAAAGAAGTGGCCTGGATGTTAAAAGATCGTGTGGATATTAAGAATAATATCTGGACTAAATAGTTACTTGGAAACGTTGCCTGTTTTTCTGGTAAGAATGTATATCTAAAATTTGATATATAATGGAAGTAGGAATAGGGTGAGATAAATCACATCATCATTGTATCAGGTACTGTATGGCATAAGAAGTGTGTGGTCCTGTATGGTTCAGAAAATTTCCGTCCTAGAGTGCTGGAAAGATTAACATATAAAATACAATTCCAGAAGAAAGCAAGCCCAGAGCTTCCAAGAAGCTCAGACAGTGCATAATGTTGAGAGGGGAGTTACCTGAATGGATGGAAGTCATTAGTAGAGTTTCTTGGTGATCAGCTTTGAGCTTGGTGCTGATTTCAGGATATAAGGTAAGCAGGTCTGGGCAGACTTTGTAGACCATACAACACTAAAGCTCTCTCTGAGAACCAGATAATGACACAAAAAAACTTCTATATGCATGCTATATGTAATTATACATGTGTATATATATATACACATGAATACATACATATGTATATCTCTGTGTGCCTATATTTCTGTCAAGATACATATATATGCAAATATATATACACTATATACATATTTACAAATTTGATGTTACTATCAATATTTTAATATGTCAATATTTATGAATTTCATTCATGTGTATCTATGTATTATTTTATTTTTGCCTGGGCTGATAGGAATGGTGTGAAATTGGATACTGCAATCTACAAAGTTATGAATGAAAACTTTTGCTATAAACTTGGAAGATCCAATTTTATCCAAAATTATAAAAATATTAAGGTAGTGGTCAATCAGAAAGTGGCTATATTTTGCCATTATAAAAGAAGTACTGGTTTAAAGGGAAAAGAGAAATATGATTCTATAATGTATTAGGCAGGATTGTTCTAATAGGTGGGCAGGTGTTAATAATATTGTAACGGATGTGCTTTTTCATTAGTTCCTTTTGTATTATGCATGGTTCTAGTCGTACATTCAGAGAAGATCTTAAAATGAAATTTAAAGATCAGAAAAAAACTAGGGTCATTAGGGCATGGGAAATGTGTCTACAGAAGATAATTTTTTTTTTTTAAAGGCATACATAGCCAAATAGAAATTGAGTGGGCATGTGATTCCTTACAAATGCTTTTTTAGTTAAATACTAAAAAGACAGAAGTAATTTGAACTAAAGAGTGAGCTTGGCATGTCATCAAACATTTATATTCACTGACTATCTGAGAAGTGAGATACTAGAAATGTTTTCCAAATAGGTAATCAGGCCAATAAACCAACATTGTTTTAAGACAGAACTTGAAGAGCTTACAGAAAAATTTATGTCATTGAATGGGACAGTTCATGATAGGAATGTGGCATTTGTGCCGAGTTAGGAAGGAAAAGTCTTTTTGAAAAAGATGGAATATGGTTGTTCTACATTTATGCTGTATCTATTCTCTGCCTCAGGGGTTACTGCAGGCTCTCAGGTCAGAAAAGGTGTTTTCTCCCCTTATTATGTAATTTAGATTCTGAGTTCTGTTCAAGTCTGTCTTTCTTTTGTTCTCCTTTGTAAAGTGAGACATATTTTAATTCTTAGAACATTCTGCAAACAATTTCCAACATATTTTCTCCTATTGCAAAGGCCTCAGTTGACCATTGGTGGTGCCCTTGTTCCTCTTCTCTTCCCCTTCTCTCCTTCTTTTTTTCTTTTTTTTTCCCCAAGGAATATTAAAGGTCTGGCTTTTGGTCTTTACTGAGAATTAAAGGTTTTGAGTCAGTATGGGAAAGTTGGTAATACTATCTAAAGTAAAAGTTCTGCATTTTTTTTTTTTAATTTATTTTTTTACTACATACCTAGTATATGGTAACCCACAACCCTGAGGATGCAGATATTTAGATGATCCCTTCAAGCTCTATGTTCTTATGCTTCCTATTACTAGTTCTTATGAAAATAATGTTCATCTGTCTTCCATTCTTCTGAAAATACTATCTAAGCTTTCAGCATTTTCAATAGGACATGGTATGGATTAAGCAACATAGGAAAAATCTCTCTAAAATTTCCTAAACTCTTCTGTCATTATACATCAGATCTAATGTTTCATCTCTCTTATCTCCTTGCTATTTTTAGGATTATAAAATAATTAACATTATATTACATCAAATACATGTAATATTAGGTATCTAAATCTATCCATAATAACTGAAATAAAAGAGTTCTGGTTTCATGTGGGTCTGAACACTTCTTCTGGGGTAGCTTCTTAGGTTTTTTAGTAGAAATTGTAGGATAGGGATTATACAGAGGTTTATTCATATTCTCAAACACAAGGATAGCCTTAAGTTACAAATATATTAAGTTATTCTTACTTTATTTCTGCTTTAACTTTTATGCAGTAAGTAAAACAGGTTTATCAGGAGAAACCCAGAGAATTATCAAGTGTTTTCTGTCTTAATGGTTAAAATGTTTAATAGAAGGACATAGGTTCAAATTTTTACTCCAGATTAGTCACTAGAAATTTGAATATGGTCAGTATACTCTCCTTCAAACATATAGCTTGTCCTAGCTTGTTCCTGTTCACTTTGGGGAAGTTAAGGATCCCATAAGAATTTCTGTTGAACTGTTCCTCACAAGCAAAAAAATTGGGGAAGTCAGAAATTGAAAATCAGTGATTATGTGTAAATTAGACTTCCAAGTGATGTAGTAGTAATAGCACTAATCTGATTCCTAATATCTATGAAAAAATGCTGTCTAGTTAAATGTTATTTGCAATAAAATATACAGTAAGCAATATAGAATCTTGAGGCACATGAAAGTATCCTGCAAGAACTTTGGCAGTCGCAGTGGCTTCTGAATACTGGATCTAGACACTGTAAGTAATAGGTAGGAGAATATATATTTTTTTTCAAACTTAGCCCTTTGTGATTGCAAGCGGATACTGGTGCATTGTAGGGATACAATGTTTTATAATTTGTATAGTTTTGTGTGAGAATCATCAGTTGGTTTACTTTTCTTTTTTGAAGTGTTAGCTGAGACAACCTATCTGCACACACAGTAATTTATATTAAAAAAAAAACCAAAACAAAACACAAAAAAACCCCCCTTCATTTTGATTTCTAAAAAAACAAATCCAGTCTTACAGATTTCTGTATTGTATGTATACACATATATTTACAAAATACAGACATGATACATGTTATTTTCATGTATTTATATACATGCATTCACATAATAACATAGAGTAGGCTGTTTCTTAATGAGAGAGTTTGGTCTTTAAGGTAATATGAAGTTTTATTTACAAAGTGATAATAAAAAAATCAATCTATTACTTAACCATTCTGCCTAGTAGGAAGTATAACTATGTTATGTTGCATGAAAAGGAATGGTTTGGGTTTTTTAAGAGTGTTGACTCACTGCAGTAAAAGCACAGAAGCCTTGCAGTGAGCTGAAGTAGTATGTTTGGGGTATTATGCGTGATCTGGATTTCATACCAGAGGTGACTCCTCCAGGTCTTCTGACTGGGGAGCTTTCTTGGGTTGCTGCCACTAGGTGTCCCTATATGCACCTGTGTGCAGGAAAACGCTTGATGAAAACATAGGCTGAGGGAAAGGAAGAAGTGAAAATGAGCAGGAGTTGTAGAAAACTGGATAGGAAACTTTCTTCCTGATTTTTAGAATTCTGTTTGACAACAATCTTGCACGTTACTGAAGAGGACATTAATATATTCATGATTGTGCAGTTAGATTTCAAAACAAACTTGTAAAAACATTGATATTAATGTCATCTTAGACTGGTCTTTGTGATATTATATATGTATAAATTGGGAAAAATCTTCTAAAAACATGTCACTTGACATTTTCTATTTCATAAATTTATTATAATTTTCAAACTATTCATACAGGTTGATATAAAACAACATTTCAGGAGTAAACTCTTTTAACTAATTATGTCTAAGAGCGATGAAGGAACATGTGTATTGTGATTAGCTTCTCTACCATCCTGATAAATGGGAAGTTTCAAGAATTAAAGGCCTTTGATGGATTGTACAGCCATCTAACCCTTACAATTGAATTTTAAATAGATTACCCCTAACAGAAAATAATTTCGTTTATGCCACAATTCTTTTCATAATCAAACTTTTATTAAATGTTATGCAAGCATTCTCCCAGTAGGCTAGTTGTTTAATCAAACTCAGCAGCCATTATGACAGGAGAGCTTTAAAATAATGATAATAATAATAATAATAATAATTATTATTATTATTATTATTATTATTATTACTGCAAAGAGGTGTGAAGATATATTCTCTCAGTCATAATAAGCAAGATACTTCAACAGACACATCAGAGGATTAAATTGTTATTCTGTAACATCAAAAGGTAGCATGTATAACATCGAGAGCTGGATTATACTGTTATTGTCTAGAAACTGGGAGTACTTGAGCAGTGCCTTCTCTTTTTCAAAATACAGACTTTTACTTAAGAAACAAACAAGCACGCAAACAAGTTTCATCCTTCTCATTACTATTCAAAACATGACTATAGAAAAGCTGCTTTTCTGAACCTGCAGTCAATAATGCTGAAACTAATTCTGAGCTTAATTGTTTTGAATTTTTAGAGAACAATTATTCTTTTTTGGAGATTTCAGCACTGTTAAACATTTTACTGCTGGACATTTGTATCACACATAGTGTAAGAATTTGGGATTAGGGAAAGAGGTTTATTTTAAAGGCATTTACTAACAATGTAATTTTACTGGAATGTTTCTACTGGTTTTAAGAGAGCTATGATCTTTGTTTAATAGTTGAGTCCACAGTCTTTTAACTCAAAGGTGAGAGACTTACAAGTCCACTGCACTGAAAACTCCTGAATTTATGAATGCATTCATAAACCGTAGCTTGTTATTATTAGTCAGCCTTGTCTACTTCATGTTACTGATTCTTCTTTGGAAATAAACTGACTGAAAAAGTGAAAACAACTCGTATCAAGACAGATATGATAATCCGGTATTTGGTCTGGGTTTTCACTTACCTATTTTAAATTAAGTTAAACTAAAATGCCACTATAAACCCCACATGGTTAATTTTCCATTTCTGTTTTTGACAAAAACTGAATTAATTTACTTGTGTGTTCCATATGTATCTTCACTACAGATTTTTAGCTGGAGATATCTAGTACTATCGTGTCAAACTTTCTGACCCTTGTAGATATCACAAGTATGTAATCCCTAGTCATTCATCATATGCTGCTGCTTGCAGCATACTCTTTCAAATAAACAGTGTATTTTTAAATACCATATGTATTATTTATTTAGAGTAAGAAATATTAAATATTTTGATTTTGTGAAAAAAAAAAGTTGTATCATGGATTCATATGGCATTATCATGTAGCTGTTGAACAGTAAATTAATAATCCCTTATGTTTCTTTAGCACACACTATTATGATGTGCCTCCATCTGTTTTTTGTTTCTTTTTCTAATCCTTATTAAACTGCAGTTATGATTTTAAAAATTTTATTAGTAATTTCAGATTTTGAGTCATAACCATATTTCTACAATTTATTTTTCTGTTTCTAATCAAATTACTTTTGCATTTTATTGCAGAGTTTCCTAACTTGCATAAATCTTTTTTCATTCTGGACCAAACTCTGACGTTATGGGTAGCATTTCACTCCACTGATTCTATTAATCCAGAAAAATGAAAGCCCCAGTAACAAAATCTGTGAGCAGAGAGACTTTACTTTTCTTTTTGGTACTTCTCCATTGAAAGTTCATATTTTTAAATCTTTCAAAGTAGTTGCGATATTTCTCATTTCTCAAATCCTCTTTATAATAATATGCCCTGCATTTATTCAGGTTAAGATTTAAACCTAAAGTACCTGTAGGTTCCTTGCTCACAAGTCTGTTCCACTTTCTGAGTTCTGCTTTGCAGAGCATGATGTCAGTGGACAGTCAAACCAGTAATACAAAACTTTTAAACTGTTCCAATGTAAGTAAAATATCTTTTTTTTCCAAATTATTCTATAATTATTTATTATATAATTTCATTTTTCTTTTTTTTTGCAAGTAGGAATAAAATTTGAATGCCTGAAATACAGTAATAAGAAATAGCTCTGGAGATGCCATACAGTTTTACTTCATCATTTGCATCCTGCAAAAGTTATTTATTGGCTTGAATTCTCTTCCACTACGGGTTTCAGTAAAAGTTTGTTGATAACGACAGATTATGAAGTTAAAACTTAAATGAACTAAGAAACACATTAACTTATAACTGGAATTAAACCTGTGGATAGAATTTCAGGGACTTGCATACTGAAAGGGGGCTGAGATGGACTTCATGTGAGTCAGAATGTAATGCAAAATAGTTCCGCTCAGAAGAGCTCTTCTGTGACACCCAACCTGAAGAGGCAAGAAATAGCTCCTGTGGGAGACAAGCTGTACTTACTGGAAAAATTCAAGCACAGCAAATTGGTACTGGAGCCTATTTTAATGGAGGCTTATATACTCTAGGCTGTCTCTGTATTTAATGATAAACAGGTGTTAAAAGCCTCCTTAAGAACTGAATCACCCTCTCAAGATAGCTATTTCTTTCAGTTGACTATGTCTCTTTGTCCCTCAGGGAAAGTAGGGATCTAAGATAATTTAAAGGCTCATTTAAGTGCTGAGAGCTAGATGGGAGAAAGTCAAGTTCAAGAATCTGTTTTTGGCTAAGCCAGAACTCACTAAAAATGAGTAAGCATCCATGCTGCTAACCTCGGTTTTGGAAATTAAGAGAAGCAGCTTATATGAAAGATCTACGCTATTATGTTACGTTCTTTAAAGGTTAGTAATGAGAAATCTGAGTTTGAGGTTGTGTCTGTGGGAAGTGTTTAATCATACAACAGACGAATTAACAAATCTGAGGGACAAAAGATTCTGCGGCAGTCAAAAATTATGTTTGACTGAGTCAGACTGTTAACAGAAGTTTTTATTAACCTGTATCAAAATGTTCCATGATGTGTTATAGTTCAGTACAAACCTGTTCAAGAGTTAATTAGCCTTACATTCCCCCTTCACATCTCCCAAAAGAAACACAGTGCACATGGCAAGTTCACAGTTGTTTGCTGAGATGTTGTAGATCTTAAAACCGACTCATGACTTCAGATCTTCTCATTGCTCTGCTGAGTTTTTTTCCAGTGCTGTTTGCTGACCTTCTAACTTTTCTGCAGTCCATTTGTTTTGGGAGCATGGAGAATCAGGAGCTGTCTCGTGTCAAACCTTTAACAAAGCTCTTTAGTATAAGTGACATGCCATACATAAACTTATCATCTACATCATGGGTGTCAAACTCATTTTCCCCGGAGCCCGCATGAGCCTCACGGTTGCCTTCAAAGAGCTGAATGTAAATTTAGCACTGAATAAATGTAGGAGCATTTACGTTTATCCAGTACTACAACTACATTCAGCCCTTTGAAGGCAACCGCAAGGCTCATGTGATTCCTGATGAAAATTAATTTGACACCCCTGATCTACATCCTTATATGTACTACAGAAAGGTCTTGAAAGAAGTCTTTCCTTGTCATATCCTTCAACATATGTGCTCCAAGAAAGTGATAGCCATTACAATGTTTATACCAATTCAGAGAGTGAGGAATATCTCCTCTCTCCAGCCTTAACATTATGACTCATCACAGCTACCTTCTCCCGACCTCAGCCACCAACAACTTAACGGGATACAGGCACTTATACTGATACCAGATAATGACACTTATACTGAGGATGTTGGAAATACCTAATGTTAGCTTAGCTCTACATTTTTTTCAAGCATAAATATTTTTTGAAAAGCAGTTAAAAACAACTGCCATATGTAGACACTGGCTTTAGTACCATCCCACAGCATTTTCAATCTAAATGCTATAAGCTAACATCAGGAAGCTTTGCCTGGAGAATTTTGCGGCTTTTTTCATACCTTACAATATTCGGGAAACTGCTAACAGAGATTTTATTTTGTTTCTTCTTGCTATTCTGTTGTTGTTAGTCTGTTGATTGTGGCATTGTTCTGGTTTCTTTACAAAACATCTAATATGATTTGATTCTGCTACAAATCCTATATTTAGTGTATTATATAAAGTACATATTTTCTATGCTTAAGTTAATGTCTTGTGTTTTTTTCATTTAATTTTTTCTTTCCAGCTCTGTGTCTCTGAATGTCAGTGTAATTTTATACCAAACTGTTGGTTTTACAGATCATTAGAAACAGAGTAACAGAGTATTTGTCTCAGCTGTCCCAAATATGTCGTTCAAGGAATATTTCAGGAAAAGTATACCCCTCCCAGCATGCTGTTATATTGTAAAATGTGGTGAGAGTACTCCTTTCTTACAGAAGTTTAGTGATAAGAAATTTTGACCAAGGAACTTGATAACAAGAGTTTAACTGCCTCTTCAAACTGACAGGTTTCAAAATCACTTCTTCCCAGTCAGAGGAGGCTCTGAGCATAACAGGCCAGGCTTTTATATTTTATAAAGCTATTTATGGATGTAAACCTTTAATATTTTTACTCTGTTTCATTTGGCTTGTTTACACATCCTTTTTTTCATTTGCAATATGCAGTTAATAATCTTTCAAATGATCCGTGCAGCCTTAGCCTGGCATTCTGCTCCAGGAATGCCTTTTTAGTCACTGACTGCAGTATTCAATTTGTTCTTATAGTAGTTCGGCATGACCTTTTCAAACTCTAAATGAACAAGGGCAGGGTTACTTTTTCAGTCATTTAAATGAACCAATATGATAACAGCTATATGAACCTGCAGTGCTTAGCATAGTAGTTATCAGTGTTGGCTAGATCTTTCACACGCCGACATTACTGTTTTATAAAGATATAGTTTCCTTTGGTGACATTTTCACCAAAGATGTGAAGTGACTCAATAACTGAAGGTCAATGCTTGCAGTTATATTTTCAAGTTTTAAAAAACAATATATATATTTGTAAACAGCTCAGAGTTTACAAAGATATGGAGAGATAACTTTATGATCAAGGGAAAAATCCTCTGCAGTTCCATTAGAATAAAATGTGCAGATATTATTAATATTTTCTTCCCTTCCACCCCACATGCCTATCTTACCTATTCAGTGGAGAATAAATGATCATAATTACTAGACTCTTGAATATTCTCATGTAAATAGAAACCAATTCCAGAGACTCTAAAGATTAATGTGAGATGAACTTTGAGATCCGGATGAAGTCTAGTGTATGGCATTATATGTTTCCAGCTGATCACTTGTTTTGCAAGATGCTCTCCATTAAAATGCACCAGGATACATAAATGTGCCAAACTATAATTTTCAAAACTCTAAGTGAATAAGACTTCAGAATTCAGCTTCACAGCATGGAATTTTCTACTCCTCTGTGAATTAACTTTGTGATGGGGATAATTTATTTATTTGAAATCAGCTAGATGATACGTACTGAAAAATTCTTAATACATTCTGGAATACCTACTACATGCTGAAAAATACTGAAAAATAGTATTTTCTTGATGCAGTGTACTAAAGCAGGATGATTTTAATTCTTCAATCCATTTTTTTTTTTCTTTTTCTGGGATATACCCTCCTGATCTCTTCCAATATTTTCTATAGCGCAGATATGATAAAGTAACAATACAGGACTTACACTTTCCTGTGCTTTACACAGCATATGGTCACGACATAGTTCAAAGGCAGTATTGAATCTGCTTCTCCTAAAGACTTTTAAGGTCAGTCTGACTCCTGAATAAGGTTCTTCTCCACTGAAAACTGTCACAGCAGCATGATAAGGGGGTAAAACACTCACAGGATCAGCTCAAGAGAAACATGAAGGGAAGTGGCTCTGCAGATGGCAGGCTGCATATAAAGATCCTAGAGGTGTAACTCTCCTACATGCATACATATATATATGCATCTGTATGTCTGTGTGCATGTATAGGAGAGCATATAAAAACATATCTTCTAAATATAACTCTCCTATTTTATATGTACAGGTATAACTCTCTCTTTTTTGGGGACTGTGCTTTACTACCCAGCAGTAATGCGTCATTCCTCACTCTTTTGCCTTCTTCAAGGTACCACACAAGTACACAAGATAAGTGATCAAATAGTGCCCCAAGACACAGTGACTGCATTTTTTCTTGCCTGCATGCAGGGTGTGTGAATATAGGCATAATTTTTCTACATTTTCCACTACTAATTTGACTCTGTAACAGTAAAGCAGGATCTGTCCTTTTGGATGAGATTTTCACACAGGTAGAGGTGTGCATGCTTGGTGATTTTGGGTACTGTGATGATTCTGTAAGTTGCATACAATAAGGAATTGAATATATCCGTAGCAACAGCAAGTGGAATATCACATGCCATTTTGTGACAATGAATCTAGATAAAGTGGAGGCATTTGAAAAGGAGCTAAGGACCACTGAGGACCACAGTTATGCATCTAACAGCTTTTTGAAAACATGTTTGAAATCAGTGAAAGTTCAATGTCTAAATACCTTGGAGAATCTGGGTGTGCAGAGTGCGTAAATAATGTCTGAGATGGCAGCATCATAGTGATTACTAAGAAGGCTGTGTGTCATTCCCAAGATAGGGAAAAATAAACCAGAGCATATGATCAATAGGCTTTCTAAGCTGAAAGGTTGTGGGGTTAAAAAAGGAAAATTCAGGATAAAGAACAGTGTCTTAAATACATTTCTTACCAAGAAAACAGTTTAAATCTCACCAGTTTTAATTGAGATTGAATAAATAATGATTTTAAAATACACTGTTGAAACAAATTCTATTTCAGCTGAGTTGATCATGCTGTTCAAAAAGTAATTTTTGTTTCTAACATCTTTAAACATTTTGAGGTTATTTTTCTGATAGGGTGCTTGAGTACTTGAAGTGTAAGTTCCTTCTTACATGGTCTCTATAGCACTCTGTTGCAATGTGGTTTTGACCCTGCATTTTGAAGGTACTCCTTTTACCTACTGATGCTCCTCAGTTTCAAGTATACAAGAAGTGCAAAACAGACAACTCGCAATCCCTATATGGAGAAAGAAAGATCAGCAGATTTTACACACGTTTAGATATGCCTACTCTGTCATGCATACATTTAGAGCATTTTGCAGCCACACTAGAGTGGCTGTTTTGGAGCTTTTCCAGAAGCTCAGCTTTGAGTCAAAGACAGAAGTCTACAATTACAAAGAACCATTCACAGCTGTCAGAAGTTAGCTGTCTGTGGGACTCAAAGTACAGCTGCAGTTTTTCCAGAATACTGACAACTTCTGTGGCAACCAGAGCCTGTTCACTAGCACTGGTATTTCTGGTGCTTTATCAGAAAAAAAGTCTCAGTGCCCTATGCCTGTAATTTCCATTGCCTGATTTTATTGCTCTTTTATTGTTTTGTATTCCAATGACATATTGCAGTTTTCTTCTGAAGTTAGGAAATTATAAGAAATCAAGTTTTGAAATAAAATGCTTATTATCTTCAGAGTTTTTTCTTAAGCTTCCTGAGTGAACAGAAAGCAGTTAACTCTGTTTTAGTTTCTGTAAGTCATAAAATTGGATTTGTTGCATTTATGAAGAAAAACCAGAAGCAATGTTTAAACTAAATAGGACTGATGGGATTGTATCCACAGTAAGAAGTATAGTCATATCCTTCTCTTTTTACTTCAGTAAGGATGCTATCTACAACTCCATCTCTCCTGCAGACACTCTGAATGTTCCTCATTTTTTGTTCATCTTGAATATACAGAGAAACAAATATATTGTGATGCAATGAAGTATAAAATTTCATTTTCATTTGTGGAATTCCTCTGTAACTGCATTTCTCAGAAATACAGCAATAACCTGATCTAAAATGTTGGTGTTATGCCACATTTTCTGAATTATTTTTTCTAATCTCCTTCTCTCATTGTCTACTTAAAAAGTTTGCATAATTATAGCATAGAGATAAAAAACAACTGGGAATAGAAACCATACTTTCTTATTTCTTCTGGAAAGTGCACAGTACACATTAGAATAGTATAAAACTGTAAACAGTGCTATTTTCTGAACTATACTCCAGAATGTCATCTTAAAAAATATGTCAAAAACAAAAGGAGAGGAAAAAAAAACTACAATGAAGCCAGAGAGACACAATCGTAGATTTGACACCAGTTAGGAATTACAATCAAGATAGTTTTTATGACCTATTTTTATGTGTAAAGCAATTTCAAAATTTTATTTTAACTAAGTTGGTGCATTTTGTTTTGTTTGTTTGTTTGTTTGTTTTTTCCCCTCATGACTAAATCTGCTAATTTTCAGGCTACCATTTTATGTATGAAAATTTTAAGTGTTAATGCAGAGGGAACTTACAGGCTTAGCCAAGGAACCTTGGCCCAAATCTCTTTTATTTGTTTTTCTTTGTGTTACTTGGAAATAGCCGAAAGTGTTTGCCAGTTCATACAAGGAATCACTGTTAAGAAGAAGGAGGGGAGGAAAGAGGGGGATGACATTTTAAGAATCCTGACTTCTCTTTGGTTTTTATTCCTGACACTGATCCACCTTACTTGTATGTATCTTACCACTTTAAACTTTATTACCTTCTTTAGGCTGACTATGTAGCATAGAAATGTGGAAGGTTTCTGAGGAGTTACAGCGAAAATCCCTCTGCAACCTTGTCTGGGTGTATCAGGCTGTCAAGCTGCTCTCCTAAGTGTAGCATAGTAACTGACTGCTGCTCAGTGGGAGCCTTTCTAGATATTCAGTTTCTCTGAGCACACTGATTTTATCTTTAAACTTCTCTACTAATTTCCAGAAAAAAAAAAAAAATAGTATATTAATGTAAAAGACCTGTAAATGTATGTTTCTCAGGACTTTTGTTGTTCTTAAAAAAAACCCATCTTTTTTTTCAAGTTTCTTTTTCTTCTGCAGTAATAAGTGGATGCCACAGGCCAGTGATTTTGGATGTATCTGTGATATCAATATCACAGGTACCAAAGTATTTGTACAAATGCCTCTGTGCCTTGTCATGTACCAGATATCCTCAGGAAGACAATCTCTTGGATTTGAATATGTTGCCATATTGTGAATAATGCTGCCTTGCTATATTAAACTGTGCATCAGGATGCCACTCAGTGAAAATTACTTGTCCTCTGAGTTGCCATTACTTGTTAGTTTAACATAGTAAGGTAGTAAGGTTTTTTTTGTTTGGTTGGTAGTTTTTATGTTTTTACTGAGACTTTTTCTCGCCCTTCTTTTTGAAAGTCAGATCCAAATCACAGTATTTTAGTCATTCACCATTATCAAATCACCCTAAGCATCATAACATATATATATAAATGGGTGAGATGACCTCCATGGTTTAAAAAATATTCAAAAAACACTCTTGAAAAAGTCTGTGAAAATCATTAGCCAAAGAGAGACTCAAGAAAGAAATTTGATAGTTTATTTCAAAATATATGTTATTAAGTATATTTTCTTCCCATTCCTGAAAGCAGGGGAGAAAAGCTATGTCAACAGATGTGTTTGTTACTCCATCTTGTGGAGCCCAAGAAAATATTTATAACAAATAGCACATTATTATTGCATTGCCATCATGTTGCCACAGGTTTCTAAGCAGCCTTGAGGCACTCACTTTCTAAACCATTGGGAGCTCTCTATCTCATGAAATTTGACGTACCCTTTTTGGCTAGAAAAGTACTCAAATGAAGTCACCTTTCATCATCTCAGGACTTGCAAGTTGTCAGAAGACTAGACTTCCACGAGGGATAAAGAAGAGTAGATATTTGTCATTGTTTGAATTCTGTATTCCACTTTGGTCACTGTTTATGGAATAAAAGGTTAAATGCCCAGCAAAAAAACTATAATATAACTTGAAATGTTATTGCTTGCTCTTTGTGAAACCTTCCTTGTACCATGTTTTCTAGCACAATAATAAACTGTCACTCAGTTACTCTGAAAAGCAGAAGAGGTGATGATGGAAACATTTTTTTAATAATGTCTGATTAGTACAGAGAACCTGTAATAACTTGGTAGCCCTTGGGCGATATGTTTATCCAGACTCAAGAGGTAAATGTTATATGGATAACACAAAAGTTCAGAGTTTAACTGTTGAAATAAACAAGATTTTTGGAATGGAGATGATCAGTGGGAGTGGGTAGAGAATTGAAAGGACAAAACCAAGAAAATCTCATGGATCAAATTAAAATTTACTAAGTGAAGAGGAACAAAGCAAAGCAAAACAAGTGACACATAGGAAATCACTCACCACTTCTCACTAGCAGACCAATGTCCAACCAGTCGCAAACCAATGCCTTCCTTAAAAAAAACTTGCTCCTCTCCAGACCTTCCTTCCATTTTATTGCTAAGCATGGTTTTAGATGGTATTGAATACTCCTTTAGTCTCAGCTGTGTTCCATATCAGCATCTTGCCCACCCCCAGCCATCTCCCTGGGGGGCAGGGCAAGTGAGAAACAGAAAAGTCCTCAATGCTGTGCAGGGGCTGTTCAAAAATAGCCAAAACATAGGTGTGTTATCATTACTGTTTTGATCACTAATCTAAAATGGCAGCATGTGGGCTGCTATGAGGAAAATTAACTCCATCCCAGCCAGACCCAGTATGATACATTGATTTTTTTAACAGCAAATTTTACTATTTCTTGCACTATTTTTGTAAGATAGCTGATCATAGTTACTGTCAAGGACATGATGCTCAACTAGGTGGACTCTCCTGTGTTCATACTGTATGACAACTGCTATCTTCTTAATCCACAGTTCCATGGAACAAATCATGGGGAAGCAAACTGCATGCTCATGTCTCAACCTCTCTTAAGAACATTAGATGTTGGGGAAAGAGAGTAAGTACACCATTCAAAGTTAGTTGTAAAACAGAGTTTTAGAATCATCCTCTTCTGAGAGCAGGGAGTCATAAAGAGTTGTCAGCATACAGTTTACCAAGTGCAGGTGTAATTAATATGTTCAGAAAAACATAATCAGTAAGGATTGAAATTAGAAAATATACATCAAAACGTATACTCAGAAAGTTTTATCTTTATTGCAATATATTCCTTTGGAAACTGGAAGATGTTGTCTTGGTGACTTACAGTAACTGACACAGTATATTTTAGCAAGTATTTCCTAAACAGATTAATAAGTATGTATGAACATATTAATGTTATAAACACCCACACACGTATGACCACAAATACATCACAGAATCACAGCATGGCTGAGGCTGGAAGGAGCCTCTGGAGGTCATCTTGTCCAGTTCACCTCCTCTGCTCAAGCAGGCCCACCTAGACCAGGCAGCCCAGGACTGTGTCCAAATGGCTTTTGAATATTGCCAAGGACGGAGATTCCACAACTTCTCTGGGCAACATACATGTGTCTATAGTATGTGTCTATAATTTTTTTGCAAAGTTGAATCAAGTAAAAAGTGAGAACTCTGGTAAAGAGCCTAACAGAAGAATATAATTTGTTTTTAAGGGTATAATGCTTGATCATCTCCACTGGATATGGTTAAAATACTCTGTCGCGGTTGAGACGGACAAACAACATAGATCGAGTTCTTCCAGGATGAAAGTAGTAGATGCCATTTATTGCCACAAGTGGATTTTTATATAGTTTTACTAATTCATGTGTCTCTTCACTATTGGTTACAAGTTACAGCAGTAACATCTCATTGCCTAATTTTGCTATCATCAGTGTTACTCTTCTACTCCCTTCTCTCTCACGGCTACACCTTAATATCTCCAGATAATCCTTGACTCCCATCTTTCTCATGGGTAGGCCTTAATATCTTCAAGGCTAATTTCTGTTCACATACCCTCTGTCAGGGAATCCACGGACCCACCATAGTTTAGTTTCCCACAATACATATACTTTTTTTTTTTTTTTTTTTTTTTCCTGTCAGTAGTAGGGTATTCCATCAATGCTACTTAAATAATTCTGTGAGAGAAAAAATAATATATAATTGAGACCATTTATACTCACCTAGTGTTTCAGTGCCTTTATGTATTGACAAAGTCTTGTATTTTCAGGGATATGTGAAATATTGTGTATTATTTGATTAATCTTTTCTTAACCAGTTACAAGAACACTTTTGTACCCCTTTCTCTTTTTGAAGATAAATATTAAGACTGTTATACACCTCTTCCTTGAACAAATACAAGGACTACAATTTACTGTTTAATTTAAAATGCTATTTATAAATTTCTATAAGCTTATTTGTTATCATGCTATGTAATAATGTTATGTTTTTGAAAAACGTGTGGGAGGATATTTAGTTATGCACCTATTCATCTAATTTTCAGGTCATCTGTTCTGATCTGACTAAAATGAATAAACGGGATTTTTCCATTGTGAAATATATGCTGATTTAAGAGGTTACTTTTGTTTTTATTCAAGTTCTTTTCTCTTAATAAATATTTTATTAGGCATTATTTCTCTGGTTCCAATTCTAGTTTTCATCTGGCATTTGGAAAGACTGGATTGAGTTACTGATGTTCTTCAAATCATAGAATCATAAGCTTATAAATTAGGTTAAGTCAGAAGGGACCCTTGGAGGTTATCTATTCCAACTCCCCACTCAAAGCTGGGCCAACTTCTAAATATCAGGTCTTATCAGCTTTTTTTTTTAAATACTGCTCTTGACACAATCATCAAGGGAGGAACTGAAAGTGTATTTATATCTGTAAAGGAATTTTTGTTAACTTAATGTGACTTTCAATTAGCCTGGAGTCATTGATAAGAAATGGGTTTTGAGTTCCTTTGAAAATCGACTTGTATTAGTTTTGAGTACTGTGTATATGTGTGGTGGGTTGACCTTGGCTGGAGGCCAGGTGTCTACCAAGCCACTCTATCACTCCTCATCCTCAACTGGACAGGGCAGACAAAATGTAACATAAAAGCTCCTGGGTCAAGGTAAGGACAGGAAGATCATTCAGCAATTACCACCATGGTCAAAACAGAAATTAATGTATTACTCATCAAATCAGAGTAGGATAATGAGAAAGAAACCCTACCTTCCCCCCACTCCATCTCAGACTTAACTTCATTTCTGAATTCTCTAACTTTTCCCTGCAACAACACAAGGGTATGGGGAATGGGGGCTGCAGTCAGTTTATCACACATTGTCTCTGCCACTCCTTCCTCCTCACTGTTCCCCTGCTCAAGCATGGGGTCCTACCCACAGAAGATAGTCCTCCATGAACTTCTCCAACATGGGTCCTTACCACTGGCTGCAGTTTTTCATGAACTGTTCCAGCATGGGGCTCTTCCACAGGGTGCAGTCTTTCAGGAACAGACTGCTCCAGTATGGGTCCCCCACAGGGCCACCAGTTCTGTGAGTAGCCTGCTCCAGCATGGGCTCTCCATGAGGTCATAGTCTCTTTTGAGTGCATCCGCCTGCTCTGACGTGTGGTATAATCTTGCTCCATATTCTCTGGTTTTCAGTGATTTCCCAAAAAGGGCAAAAAATTTGCATGTGCTATTACTTCTTGTTCTATGTAATATTTATAGTCAAGTTCAAGGCAATGTCATTTGTTTTTAAATGTAAAACCTTTTCTCAGTCATAACAGTATAAATAAATATTCTCCTTTGTTTGTGAACATAAAAACCTTAAGGAAATTTCTTATATTTATGTTAATAAATTTTTGTTTAATTTTTGTTTAACTATTTATTTGTTCTTTTGTAAAGAATATTTATGTGTTATGATGAGGTCTTTTTATTTTGAGACAGAAATCATGTCTTTACAAGAAGAAAAAGAGCAAGGAAAAAAAACCCAACAAACAAACTTGAAACTTTTATGTCCATAGCTTTCCACAAGTCTATCTGTCTGAGTGTCTATTATTTGAAAAAGAACAACTTTCAATATAATAAAAAACCCTTCTAAAATAGCTTCTTAAGATTAAGTCTTTTGGCCTATAGACTTATAAAATTAGTTTGATTTGTGAGAGAACAACTCTCATCTCAGCCTTAATTAATGGAATTCTATTCTTTCAGGGATTACAGTTTGTAAAACAAACCAGTACCTCGAATAATGTATTCAGACTAAGACAAGATAAACTATCAGTATGGTTAACAACTTGTGTAAAATAACATAATATAAATTAATAGAAACTATTTTTAAAATAATTACATATCAAAAGTCAAACACAGAACTGTTTTTATTCCATTCTTCAGATTTAGTAGTACTTGGTTCTATTGCTTTGAATGTGTTTTGCATACAAAGTAAAATACCTACTTTATTTATCAACACTTGGACCTATATTTAAAGTATGTTCTAAGATTTATTTTAACATATATATATAATGTTTTGTGTACGATTTGACAATATTATTTGCATTGGTGCATCTGGGTTGTGCTTTCATTGAATTCTGAAATCCTGTATAACATCATTCTGATCTACTTTCCTTAACATTTAGCATAGAGGTATTGGTTTTATTTTTCTTAATCTGTTTTACAAAGCAACCTTCTACAACAAATATATCACTTTTAACATCTACTGAATAGAACTCATGTTAGTGCCAATGCCAAAGCTTTTCTACTTTTGAAAGACTGTTTAAATGAAAATGAAACAAACCCCTGACACTCTTAAAAGGCATGTATGTGTGGATAGTATTGTAGGAATGTGTATTCTCATTTGTATTCATATATAATTTCAATCTGAGGATTCACATAAGTGAAGTACTTTGAACAGAAATTGCTATGTCCATTATCAAATAGCTCATCCAAACAAGTTAGCTCAACCATACAGTTATTATACTAAAAGTATGTGAATTATCTGAGGCCAAATCTTTCCAGACAGGAGAAAGCCCCTAGAAACAGTTGCCAAAAGATCTAAAGCACTGGAAGGATGTTGTGGGTTAACTCCAATAGACAGGTAGGGTTGCTCACCACTGCCCCACAGTGGGATGGCAAGAGAACTGGAAGGGTAGAAGTGATAGTCCAGTAATATCCATTCTTTCTTTAGACATTATGAGATGAAAGATTCTGAGACACTGATTTTCAGCTGCATTAATAACATAACATGGACTATTCTTTTTTGGTATTTAGCAGGAGGGACAGAGCCTGAAGTATACAATGTGAGCAAAACTCCTTCACCATTAGATGTCTTTGCATGCAGAATAAAGTAGTTGAAGATGTAATGTGCTTTAAATAAGAATAATGACAATGACGGGAATGATGGGAAAGTGATGGGAAAAATATATCATGTAGCATAAATAAAAGCCAGCTGTTTTTTGCAACAAACAAACAAACAAAACCCAACAAAGTTGATAGATCAATTGTGGTCCAAAACTTATCATCTCCATAAAGAAAAAAAAAAAAAAATTGTGATAGTGTTTTGTAATTAAAAAGTATACATCCACAATTTTTTGTAGTGCTAAAGAGAATATGTTTTCATTTAACCTTAGTTTGAAGAATTACTATGAACAATTAAGGATAGAGCACATGAGAAAACTATTAGAAGATTGCTGTTGTACAAAGAGATAATTCCTGAGAATAAGGAAAATCAAATCCCTGAGATAGAAATTGAAATCTTTTAGAATTCTAATTAATCTGTGTAGATCAGTAGGGTCAAGATTCTTGATTAATGGTAGACTCAAGAAATTTTAGGATCATAGAAAAACAATAATCTTTGTTAAGTAGGATAACAGCCTCTCGTTGCCATGGCAGACAGTGGCGGTCTCATTCAGGTCTCATTCAGTACTCATTCAGGACCTGCATCTGAGGCTTTTATTTGCCTGAGACTGCTGCTTGGTACATGGAGGTAGTACCATTACAAGAGATACAGCTGATAAGGGCTAAAACCAGACAAGAATGATTTCCTATCCCCAACCATCAAGCTGAACAACTGTTCAGCTATGAAGTGATTTACCCGAGAAAGAGCAAGTCAGATTTGTATGTAGTGACTGCTATACTGGGACAACAGAGTATCAGATTTTGTTGCTGAACACATTGTGTCCTTTTTTTAAGTCACAGGAAAGCTACATAAAGAACATTATATGCCGTAAACAGAACTCAGTGCTGTGCCTTTTACAGGGCTAAGGCAAAAAGTTAACTAGTTGGATTTTAACCTAAATGTTCAAAGAACTTTTTTTATCCTACTATGAAAACCAATTGAAATAAACATGTATATTCATGTAAAAAATAAATCAGTACAGACTGGATAAAATTCTGCTAACGTTGTTCAATTTGTGTATAAAGCACTCTAGTGGAAGTAAGTATATATATATATATATATTTTTTTTTTTTTCCTGATTCTACAGTGGTAATAGTAGTGCTTAGTAAACAGAAGTTCTGATTATGAATTAAATATAAGTTGAGTCAGAAGAAAAAAATATAATTGAAAAAGGATTGCATCTTTTCTAGATAAGTTCAAGAATACTTGGGAGATTTATTTGTGGTTTTATACCTTACATAATTGTTTATATCAGGGAAAATAAGAACTAAGTGCTCCAGTAAATATGCTTGATGTTATCTGAAAACATGCATCCTGCTTTCTTAGTGATAGAGTTCTGAAACTTTGATCCAGCATCACCACTGCTTCTTATTTTTATAAATATTATTAGTAGTAATAGCATAATAGTATTATTTTGTTATTTTATTTAACTCTTTTAATCTTGGTCCAGAAGTTTCTCCCTTCTCTTTTGATTCTCTCCCCTATTAGAGGGTTTGTGTATGTGGGCAGGGGGCGGCGATGAGAGAGTGGCTATCATAGTTTTGATTGCTAGCTGGGGTTAAACCTCATCAGTCTGTGTTGTCTAAAGAAATTGAATTTGCCTTGAATTAAGCTCAGAGACTTTGCAGTAATGTCTAATTTCTCTGCATTTCTTGTTTTCTGGAGAGTAAGACTAAAATGATGCATACAGTACATTAAAATAACTTATCTTTAATTTCAACAATTGAAATGTAAAGCACGTAAGATCACGGATATACATGACTGTATCCTTTTTCTTCTTGATTATCTACTTTAGAAATAATATTTGAAAAATAAGTCAATATGACAATTATACCATTAATTTCTTGATCCTGACTAAGATCCAAATTGGAAAAAGTAATGAATACAATATAGGAAGGTTTTTCTTAATATGGACATTCATTTTCTATGCTGTAATTCACTCAGCAGAAGTTTTAAATTATACATTTCATACTTCAAAGCTATTGAAATGCATAAAATACTTCTGCGTTTAGCGGTTTGCATGATCCACATTAATTTTATTGGCAGGTGGGACTGTTCAATGTGAAGATGTGAACTGTGTTGTTCTATAAATTTGCAGAATCAGTTACATTTTACTGCTGTACAATATAGCAGCCTAAAATAAGCTAAAATATTTAATTCTTTCTTTGTGTAGAGATACTGAGGGTTATGTGAATTCAATGACATAATTCCTAAGAAAGTAGCAAAATGAGTTTTTTTCTGAGAAAAACTCCAGTGCACGATTTTACTTAGGCAAACTTACCCTTCTGCCGTGAAGAGCCTTGTAAAATCCTTGAGATAAAGAATATGTAAAGACTTTGGCTTTCCATTGAAGGGTCCTGGGGAAAGAGGCTGCTGCTACCTTCTCCATTTGTCTTCTTGGAAAGTTCATCCTGTAGTGAAATTGTCAAGACGTAGGATAAAATAAATTATTATTTATGACAAGAACTTTTGATTTTTTTTCCCCCCACCTTTTTTTTTTTTTGTTGTTGTTTTTTTTTGTTGTTGTTGTTTTCCTTCCCACTTTGTGAAAGTTACGCACAGGATTTATGGGTCCTCTTGAAATAAAACAATGAAAAGATGCAGTAAAAGACACCTCCTCGATGTGGCATTCCTTGGCCATCCATATCTCCTCTTAATTTTCAATAAGCTTTATAGTATGCAAATAATTCAAGTCACAGTTAATGTGCACTTGATCAATACTGTCAACAGTTAGATAACCTAGAAAAGTTACAGCAAAGGACATGGAAAACTGAACTGGGAAAATAATTCCTAATACTTTGTTAATCAAGACTTTCATGAAAGTTAAATAACTTAACATGTAGACATTTAATCTGAGGGAACAAATAAAATTCACAGAATAGCCTGAAATTACTCCTGAACAATTCATTAAGGATAATTAATAAACAGAGAAGTACAACCTATGTTCATTGATTTCCTATCTCAGCTAAGCAATTGGCAACAGCTAAAATGTGGTCTAAAAATACTGTTTACTGGGTTGTATGCAGTTCTACAAACTCTTCCAATCAGTCTTCATTCACCCAAGATCAACATTTACAGTCAATTTTTGTGGGCTATATTGCTAGTGAAGTTCCTTTGCTGAAATATTCAAAGCAAGTGAAACAAAAATGTTGCAAACATGGTTAGAATGAATTGATTTATTTTGTAAATGCACAATTTTACTAATTTTGATTGTAGTTCTTACTGGAGTTATTTTATTTTATATGGTTACATATAATAAATATAAAACTATTCAGCTGTCATTAGGCAACATAACAGGCCTACTCTGAAATAAAATAAAATCTTAGTGTAATTATAAATAAGTATTCTCACAAATCCTTTTGTTTTAATTGAGCCTATCAGACATTTTCACATGCCAAATAGGATGCCAGCTGATTTCTCTATTTTTTAATTACATCCTACATTTTGGCCTAGTGCCTAATCTGAGCTTTTTATATTCTCTTTTCAGAATTAGCACATGCCAAACACTGATTGCTTCATCGTCACCTGTGTCTACCTTTTACTTCCTTTCAGATTTTAGAAAAGAGTCCACGTTTCAATGCCATCTGTGAAACCAATACATATCCACATCTTTAAGCTTACAGTTTTTGTAGTATTTTGACATGTTTAGCATTGAAATTAAATATGTCTGTTATTAACATTGACTATATTTAGAAATTCTAGAATGAAGAACTATGTGTGGGATTAATGGGTGAGAAAGAAGGAAGAAGAGAAATTTTAGCCTTCACATTAGCCTCACACGCAGTTTTCCTCCTGCAGCACTGATGCTGTTATTGCTCTCAGTGCAGCAGCTCAGCTGCTAACTCATGCCTTGATTTTATGAGTGCAGTTCAATTAAATATTTGAAAGGGTCTAGGGTATCTGAGACAACTATATGGAATCTACACATATTAGACCTGTTTTGTAGGAGACCCTTGCCTTTCTGGCCAGGAAGGGCTGTGTCTCAAGTGCAGATGTCTGTTTTAAGGCAAATGAAACATAGTTCATGTAAGAGAAGCTTGATGTGTCTGAAAGTCAGGGAGTCAGGGTCAAGTAAGAAATGGGGGGGAAATCCCTTTCCCTAGTTAAAAAAAAAAATAATAAAAAAATTAAAAAATCCTGGATTGTTTCCCCACTGATATTTCCAAGTTTTCGCAGAAAGGAAGAGATAGCCTGACAGGTAAAGTGATGTGAAGTAAGGGAATCTCACCTGTCTTCCCACTCCCTGTTCACCTCAGAGATGTCTTTTCCTTGACTTGAAGTATAAACAACCTTGTTTTAGTAATGAAAGAGAGAATGAAATATATCTCTCCAAACAAATTGCTGTTCTGTTTTGTTGTACCAGTGCATAAACATGATTTTGTCACCATGAAACTATTTTGCAGTTTTGGTGGAATTAGTCATGTAAAACTAGGTTTGCAGCATTGAGTAGTGAGAGTATCTACTGGAGTGGCAAGACATTGCTCATTGATCTGTACCTTATACCTCTCCTTCCCACTGAAGAATGCTTGAATAGTGGTTTGAGGAAAGACAATTCCACGTAAGATGCCTTTACAAATCCCTCATTAGCCAGGCTATCAGACTACCCTCATGGAAGAGCTCAGAAGTCGTCTTCTTCCATAATGCAAATCTCAGAGGATTTTTACTGAAATTAGCCTGCATGGAGGCTTAGTTTTCAAGTTACTTTGAACCATTTTTTCTCAGTCTTTGGGTGATGCTGTGCTATTAGGAGCCGTGCAACCAGACCTTACCAGATAATTTTATATTATATTTTCTGTAGGATTCCAATGGGACCGCTCTATAAAATAACCTAGATAAATGTTATATCACCATAATGCCTATAGACAAGAACTAGCACAAAGACTGGAGCTCAAGTAAGAGCAAACCAGATTGTAGCATAGGGAACAAATCAGTAGATACAGGACTTATCTTGGTAAATATTGTAACCTGTTATACAATCTAAAATCAACAACATAAAGCTTCTGCCTCAAGCAATTACTAGAAGAAAATATTAAAGAAAGAGAATAAGAGAATATTAGTGCAAATCCCGGAATAATACTATTATGAAGCAGGCTGTGTATATTCATTTTGGTACATACTAGAATTATAATGTGACTTAGTGAGTTTGTAAACATATTTTCACGATTGTAAATAAAATTTTGTACTATAATTTAGTTTATTGTAAATGTAAATTTGTAATTTAGATATATTTAGTATTTTATCTTGCATAAAATACACAATGATACTGGATTATAATATTAAAAAAACAGGCAAGGATAACCTGCTGTTGATTAATGAATCAGAAATATTCATTTGGGAAAAAGTGGAGACTGAAAAAACAGTACATCTGTTGGAACTCTCTGATCTTCAGAAGTAGCACCCCCAAAAAAACCCACAAACAAATCAAAGAAACAAACCAAGCATTTTAACCCAGCTATGTATGAATTTACAGTCGTGTTTAAAGTGCTTCTCTCATGGTGTTTTTGTTTATTAGTTATGATACAATCCAGACCCACAAAATACCCAGATGTGAAAATTTGGCAAAGTTGTAAGAAAAAGTGGATTTTGAATGGATCAGTGTTCTGAGCAATGCGAACAAGCAAACACACACGTAAAGAGAATGATTATAAGAAAGAGCAAAGATCTAAAGTTTGGAAGGGATTCATGTTTCCTAAAAAAGGTATAATCTATCATCAGACTTCCTTTAAGAAAGATTAATTCAATGGCATTATTCAGTGCAAGGAACAGGGTAGGTAAAATTAAATAAAAATATTATTGTTGTCCTTCCCTTCACCTACTGAACTTAAAGGCAATTCTATTCTATGATTCTAATAACATTTAATTTACAAAGTTCAGTCAAACTCACATTTGCTATTGGATGGTATTTATAGTCTCTCTTCATGACTCCTGTGTCTGTTCAAATGTCAACAATTCCTCAGGGTTGTGGAGTGGTTAAGACCATGTGCTACATTTTATTGAAATCCATGCTGGGTAGGAAACAACAGCTTGAGTAGCCATAATTTACAATTTCACTTTTATAACAGCTGAGCCTTTAGTAATGTCAGCTTAAGGTGGTGCTGTGTCTTGAAATAGAAATCACTCAAAATTGTTCAACACACAGCAAGGGCCCATCATACTTTTTTCAAACAGGAGACCCACAGAAGTACAGATGGCATCATGAGCCAACGTCTTAACAGGCCTAAGCTGGCATAGTTCCGCTTTATACCTGCACTACTCATTGTAAATGCTGTCTATATGTTGATAATTTTCAACAGAGATTTATTAATCTCTTAATAGTAAGTTAGCTGGTTTGCCAGCTATACTTTTTGCAACCTAAAGTCATCTTAAGTTGAAATTTGTGATGTCAATTAGTTTAAAAAATCGTAGACACATACCTTTTAAAAAAGGCTAATTTTTATAAAAAGGCAACCTGAATGTACAGAAATATGAAACAGATTTTTAAAGGTAACTGTCTAACCTACTCTCTCTCAATGGCACTGAGAGATTTGCATCTGCTTATTTTTTAAATACCTCCTCTCTTCTGTGCAGGTATCTATAATAAAGAGTGCATAAAATACAATTATGTGGGAATGTTGCCTCTGAAAATGAGGGTAAGTCTGAACTCCCACAAGGTGTTTAATTGTGAGAAATACTTCCTTATCAAATTTATTTTCCCTTTTATTTATACATACTCTAAAAAAATTATATGAGAACTCCAAGATGGTCTAATAAATATTTGAAAAGGTTAAAGAACTCTATTTTGCAGTAATTTGATAACAGAATTGTCAGATTTTTTATTATTTATTTTCAAAATGTAACATTTAAAAATAACATATTCAGACTTCTAATTGTTAAAGCTGTGCAAGGTATGGCAATGATGTTTCAAGTACACTAGACAGCAGTATAAACAATTGTTATGATATATTGCATAGTTTTGAAATCAAAGACAGTCTATACATGCAATGAGAGTTTACTTAAGCTTTACAATCAATATTTATTTTTGGTGAAACTTTTAATATGAATTGAATAGCATTACATTTTGGAAATAGTATGCATAATTTTATTTGAATTTAATAATTTTCTTTATTAGGGAAATATTAGCCACAAGTGCATTGGCAGCCAGAAACTTCTGTCCTGTGGAATTTGAAATTCTTGAATTCATTTATTAATATATGCCATGTTAGTAGGAGCTTTAAATAAAGGATGTAGCTGTTGTGGCTGACACCTACCTACACGGGCCACCTAATGGGAGGTCAGATATGTATGCCTTTATTACTACAAAGGCACTAAGCTATTCTACATTCTTGGTCAGCCATACTATCCTGTAAGAATGAGATTGTTTACAATGTACTTTGGGTTTTTGAAGGAATCCAGAAGTCCATGCTTCATTTTTACTCAATAGAAAAAGATACATTTTTACACTTAGAGGTTTCTAAGATTACTCAGGAAGTTAAGTGACAGGAATTTTCCTTTTCACTGATTATAAAGGAAATACTTAGGAGTTGCTGCTGTATTTTCAGATAGTAGAAGAATTAAAGTAAAAGTAAATTAATCCACCATCTGTGGTTATTTGTGCTTGACATAACATTTCAATTTCAAAGGAAAAAAAAAAAAAAAAGTCTTACTAACCTTTTCTTCATCTGAACCTTAAAAAAAACATTATCAACATTTGTGGCATATTTACAATGCTTTTAGACAGTCAGAGAAAGCTTAAATGATAGACCCTGTAATGTTTCTTTCCTCACTCTTTGCCTGTGTTTGAAATTTTTCCAAGCATCTCTTTGAAAGTCCAAGTTTGTTTTAATATGGTTACAAGAATAGTTTTGCTCAAGGGCTGCACCAAAAGAGTAGTTATTTAAATGATTACATCAACTTTAGTTTACCCTCTGCAGTTCTCTCCGCTCTTCTGGCAAGCTTTGCACCCTCAAACATTCCCACATGCTCTTATGCTACATCTCAGGCATGCAATATAGACGTTTATTCTACTGAGCTGTTACACTACTTCATGCTATTCCAAGCACTTTGAACTACATAAAAAGAGGAAGAAAAGTAATTATACTTGAGGTCTGAGGGTCACCAGAAGGGGCCCAGAGGAGATCAAGAACCAAGAAATTTGTTTGGCTGTGATTCAAAAGGAAATTAAAATAATTGTTTTGAAATTTTTACACTCTATTGAGTGATGTAACTTGTAAACAGCTTGTTGTTTTCTTTGGTGTTTCAAAAAACTTTAGTTACTCTTTTGATAAGAAAACAGAAGGGGACACAGAATGCATCATTTTTTTAAACTTTTCAAGCAGGTAATGAAGTAATGAAGGTAAGACTAGAGTAGTACTCTCTGGATTACAAAATAGTAGAGATACAGGGACCTTCCCCTTTTAACCATCACACCATTTAAACTTATTTTAATCTTAAACAAAGCCTACAAGCCTTAGCTTGTAGGTTTTATCTCCTGTGTATGTAATAGGTGAAAATATGTAGTATATTTACATAGTATAGTTTGTGTGTGTGAGCACTGTTTATGTAGAGTCTTTCTAGATAGATAGATAACTGGCAATAGTGAGGTAGAAACCTTAACAGATTTGACAGCAGTTCCCTCCTACGTCCTCACATTCACACTTAAAAACAGGGCTGAAAATAGTTCTGACAGTATATCGTACCAAAACCTCATTTAAATTATTCTCCTTGGTCAGCCTTCCTATGTGAAGTTTTGTGATCCAGCTGTCACACAAAATCACCTCTCTAGACCATTATTCCAAGTATAGTTCATCCTATACAATTGTTTCTGTGTGCTAACTGGCATTTACCTGCTCCGCAGGTGTTCATGAGGTCTGCATGAGGATCCTGCCTAAAGAAAACTTTCCTTTAGAAGAATACAAGAACCAGTTCAGATGTGATATAATACTGCCAATTTTCATTGTTACAAAAGGGAATGGAAGACACGCAGAAGCAAGAATACTCTCAAAACAGATTGATATTCATAGGGAACTTCCTGTATTTTAGTTGTTTCCCATTGCCACTGGGCATCATTGAAAAGAAACTGGCTCCATTTTTGGGATCAGTACTCTTTAATATTTTCATCAATTACATAGGCAGCGGGATCGAGTGTACCTTCAGCAAATTTGGAGATGACACCAAGCTGAGTGGTCCAGTTCACATGCCTGAGGGATGGGATGTCATTCAGAGGGATAAGCTATAATCTTCTTTGCACCCTCCCTTCAGGTATTTATATATATTGTTGAGAACCCCTTGAGCCTTCTCTTCTCTAGGCTAAACAATCTCAGCTCCCTCAGACTTTCTTCACAGGAGAGATGCTCCATTGCCTTAGTAATCTTCATGGTCCTTCACTGGACTCCAGTACACCCATTTCTCTCACGTACTGAGGACCCCACTACTGGACACACTACTCCAGGTGTAGCCTCACCAATAGGCAGCTGCTTAATAGACTCAAGGTACTTTCATTCAGGAAACAGTTTCATATTTATAGTAGAGTTTTAGAGGCTGGATAATCATCAATAAGAAAAAAAAAAAAAAAAGAAGAAAAATGAAATGAAGACTTGGATTGATACAGCTCTGCTAGTAGCATATAAGGTCTCTGGAAAAATGTCTCTTGTGTGAGAGGAGACAAAAGCACAAAGGAGTAGACTGGGCATGAGAACTTGAAAGTGTGAGAGAATCCACAGCGAAGCCTGCCTAAGTAGCCCAGTGCTCCTCAGCTGTTAAAGGTTGAGTGCCACTTCCCTAAATGAAACTCAAGAATTATGTCCTTTGAATGGCCTCACTTATCAGCAGTTTCAGTAGTACATAAAGTCTGTAACCTCATCAAAATGTGATACTGTTATTAATGGACAAATCCTGTTCTACGGATGATTAATTTTTCAGATAACCTCTATTCTTCACAAAGGCAAACCAGTAATATGACATTCACAGATGAAGACCAGCTGATTAGTTTCTTGGCCTCTTAGTTAGAAGAGAGATTAAATTATTATTTTCAAAATATTACACTTGCTACTAAGCTGTGGGTCTAGTAAAATACCTTGACTTCTTGATTACTGCACTGATTTGTGGATTCTACCTGACAGTCCAAGAGAAAATAGAGAAAAATATGAAAATTATGTATTCTCATCACGTATACATAAATATTAATTAAAAATAATTTTGCATATCATTATTTCTGTTTTCAGTGTCTGTGAGTACTGCTAAAGATATTTTGACAAGTGGCAGATATTAATTTCTAATATATATTTTTATGTGTTATGCTCAACATTTAAGCCATTTTGCAAAGAACCGTAATGGAGAAACAAGTAAATTATTAAAGCTATATTCAGAAGTCCTCACTTAGGCAGACTGTCATTACAGTCAGCAGGAGTTTTGCCTAACCACCCATCCCCAATTGTCACTTTTCTTTCCAAACAGTACTTGTGCAACAAATATTCCCATTAAATTCAGAAAACATCTTATTTCTATTAAAAAAAAATAAAAATCTGAATGACAAATCAGACAGGATGTGCTCAAAAGTCTGGAGCAGCTGAGCAACATGATGCAAAGCTGTCATTTCCTACACTTCAACCATTCACATTTCAAGTGATCTGTGAAGTATTGTCAGTGTGCTGAGGCAACTGTTCTAAGCAAATGGCATTGATTCAGCTTCAAGGATGACATGAAAACATCCAGATGGCATGCATGCTTTTCATTACAAACATCAGAAAAATTAGAACTTAAAAAATCAGAAAGGTGGTCACAGTAACTATTATATCAGTAAACAGGAAAAAATAGATTGGTAATGAGTTTTCAAAACAGCAGTATACATATGCCTTGTTTGTCTGAGAGACAGTGATGTGCACCACAGGCTATAATTAAGATTTGAAATCTAATCAGAGTTAACTGAAACAATTATTGCCCCTTTCTGAATCTAATATTATCAAAATGAAATAAGAAGTATTTGGGAGATTTTGGGGATCAGCTGTCATACATATCTCCTGAAGAAAGAACCTGTGTAATGAATGAACTGAAAGTAATTTTGAAAGAAATTCTCTGAGGAGGAATTTTCTTATCATCTACAATTCATGTTAGTAAAAGGGGAGTATTATCTTATGCTACCAACCCATCGAGTAATTACATTCAAAGGACACTGAAGATTTGTCATTTCATGCAAAAGTCAAAACTCAGAAGTTCATTCACTTGCAAAACCTGACATTTTGGGGAATGTGGGCAATAAACTAAAAAAACTCTGCTCATAACAAATGCTTAAGAATGCTTCCTATGCATAGCATTAGGAAGACAGTTCAAGAAATTTTACTCTTTTGGATAAACAGATTAATAGTTGAAAACTGGATGAGATCTTTCGTGTCTATATAATGGGTAATCTGAAAGGATGCTCTGTCATAAGAGTTCTTACCCTTCCTGCTTCAATACACAAAAAATACTATGAAGACAAACTCTGCAGAGCAGAAAGATTCAAATATCCCTTGTGGCAACAAAATTAGAAAGGATAGTAGTATTAAAAACTTGAACAAATTCCCCCACAAAATTTACATTTAAGCTACAATTGGATAGCAAGCTTTGGAGCTGCTCAGCTGTTAATCACCAAGGGTGACCAGTTCAAAGAACACACAGGAACATGTTGAAGTGATGATCTCGTTTCCTTCTACAAACAGGGAGTGAGTTCATCATTAACAGAGTATGGACAGCAGTACAAATCTACAATTTATGTTCCTTGGCATCAGCCTGACTTTAGTCAACTAGAACAGTTGCTGAATAACTATTCTTTGCATATAATTCTCTTCTTCCTCATTTCCATCACAATATTTTGTGAAATCTTGCCAAAGAATATATATTATAGAAGTCTTTGTAGCATCAAGGGAGAATATGGCATTCCTTGGCTTGTCTTCTCCTTGAAGTAATATTAGCTGATTTAAGCGAGCTGTTTAAAGAAATTAATAAATTTTATTTTTTCTTAGTAGCAACACCAGATTTTTTTCTGCTCCAGGGATGTAAAACTCCATTATATTAAGTGGCCAGATCAAGATGATTTGTGAGGAGAAAAAGATTTTCTTATCTCTGGCTACAATCTGTAGATTTACCTATGGTAACACTGTAATTAAGGATTATAAAGGCATCAGCATTCTTCAGATGAAGAATGAAGGAAGAAAGTGGAAGAAAGTCTACATTTTTTTTTCTCAGCAAAAGTAAATCATGGTAGAATTCCACAAAAACAGTATCTTCTCTTTAGAAGGATTAATGCATACTGTTTTTCACCACAGTAGGAAAAAGCTATATCATAGTAACAAATAAAAAATAAAATAAATCCAAATTTCATAAAGTGTATTAAATAACTGGAAATATTGAGCAGTAATAATTTATTCATTGTAAAGATAACATTAATGAATTTTACTGGCTATTGGCGTATACTGAAATTGCAATGGTACCCTGTAAGCTCTGTAGCAGAATTATAATACAATACTTGGGATTACCATTTGAGATAAATCATGCTAAGCTGACAGTAAGAAGAAACATAGCCATGTTCTGTATTTCATTTGTAAATTATTATGCTGTAACTACACTCAGTAGCACTGTTGGAGTTCCCCATCTTTCAGTGTTTCAATTTTATGCCCATTTTCAGTATTTAACACCTCAACCATCATACAGGGTTGAAATATGACATACATAAGATATATATAAAACTATGTCTTAAATTGCTATTCAAATCTATTTAATTGTGTTTCATTTAGTGCAAAGCATAATGATTAAAATTACATTTAACTCTTAAAAAAATTCTAGACCAATGTGACAGAATACATACTAAAACAGTGTTTTTCATTATTACAATGATGTCCATAACTCCTTCCTGCCCTTAACTCTCAAGACTGAGTTTTGATGAAAATCTTGCCATTGCCCCAGTATTTGCATTTTCCACCCAGCACCCTCATTTCCTTACACTCACAATCAGTAAGGATTTCTTGTTAGATTAACCAGCTTCACAACTTAGTTGTAAAACAGTTCAGCTGAACTTTCTGAATATGTTAAATTCAGCTTTTTATTATATTTTAAAACTGTATTTTCAGAGCTCTTTTTGAAAGTTATAAAGTGAAGTTACCTCAACAGCTTATTCTATGGTAAGCAAATAAGTTATATATTTAAAATTCAGAATTAAAGTACAGAACATAGGCAGTAGTTCTAATTATATTGTATACATTAACATTTTCTAATTAAATTACCAGATTTAAATTCATAATTGAGCTTCCTAAGAAAGAATATTGAAAACAAATATATTCGTACCAAAATGAATCTTGGCATGACAGTCTCTATTGGAGGAAAGAGAGGGGGGGTAAATGGAAGAAAATTAGTTCTGAAAAAGAATAGGGTGAGAATTCTGAGGTTTTTACTCTGTCCTTTCCTTATTTCTGGAAACAGGCCTAAGTCTTTTATTCAGCTGTAAATAAATAATCTTTCCCACCTTCCTTCCTATTGGTGCTAATGATCTGGAATCTATTTAGACCCATTTTAACTTGCAGATCTCAGAATTAAGGTAGGATTCAATATTTGTGAATTCTGAACATCATTTGTCTGTGACAATAGTCATAGCTTTGAATAGTCACATTTTCTTTATTTCCTTCAAAATCATAAAAGGAGAGTGATGATAACTTCCCTAGCTGTAATGCAGAAGCTTTGATCAGTGTTTAGCAAGTGCATTTTACAGTATCCTTAAAAATGGTGGGTTTATACAAGGGAGTAGAGATTCTATGAAATTCACTTTCATTCTGTGAAACATACAACATTTAATACAAAGAATTCAAGCCTACTTATAAAATAAAACACAGTACAAAATCTTTCAAGGACTTTTTTTTTTTTTTTTTTTTTTTGAGAGAAGGAGAAATTTCATAAATATTCTTACTGTCTATACCCCAAAAATCTAGCTTGTGAAGACAGTGAGCAAAACAATGATTTTGATGATAAATTTGAAATTGTAATGCTTTCAGATCATATTTACTTTGAGCTCTGTAGTTTTGACCAGCACAAAGCCTACAGTGAAATAAATATATACCAAAATAATAACATTGCATTTCACTTCAGTTAGCAGTCCAAACAGCAGGATTTGCACTCTTATGTCAGCAGTGGACACCTTTGAGTTTCATTAACTTCCTGTGAGCTTCTGTGTAAAATTAATGCATTAAGGATTCACCTTTGAAAGCCTAAACTATTCTGGTTCGACTGTTTCTTTTCTTGTACTATATTGCCTGAACTATGATAACCAGAAATTCTTGACCTAGAACTTCTTCCATGTAGTCAGCTGTCAGTCTGTTTGATTCAGGACTACTTGATTCAGAATGCTTTTGTTTGTTTGTTTGTTTTGTTTTCCTCCAAATTCCTGACCTAGAACTTCTTCCATGTAGTCAGCTGTCAGTCTGTTTGATTTAGGACTACTTGATTCAGAATGTTTTTGTTTGTTTGTTTGTTTTGTTTTCCTCCTTGGTCTGCTATAGCTCATATCTTTTAATCTCATGGTGTCATTATAAAACCCATCTCTTCTCCTGTGCAGATTTAGAGAGGCTGGATGACATACATTAACATGATTGCAGTTTCCTGGTGAGCATACATTTAGAGAAACAGGTTAATACACTATGTGGCAGATGCCTATGGATAATTTCATTTATGTCAGAGGTATAAGGGATTAGAATCCTTTGGATTATATTATTTTAATTAAAAAATAGTCATACATCATATTAGATGAAGTCTAACAGATCTGTGAAGAAGTGCCAAACCAGCTAATATATTGTTATGAAAAGGATAAAATGAAATGTAGTCACTTCAATATTGTATTCTACATGCATATTCAGATGATCTAAATATTGGTGAATTTGTTTATGCATATTTGTTTCTCTAATAATAATAATAAATAATAATCATTTAAAACCCATTCTTGAAGAGCAATATGTAATGAAGAATCAACCATATACCTTTTTATTATTGAAATACTGAAAGGCAAATAACAAGCTTAATTAAAATTATAGTTTCCTAACTCAGCTATAATGGATTGCTAGCAGTTTTCATTGCACTTATAATTTATTTGGATTAAAATAATTATTAAAAAATAATATAGTTTCTGGTGAATCTAATCTGTTTTCAAAAATATGGACTGGGTGACTGTAAACTTACCTGAAAAAAAAAAAAAAAAGGTAGAGTAGAGTAGAATACGACTATCTCAGTTAAGAGAGACCTACAATGACCATTTAGTCCAATGGCCTGAACACTTCACAGCTGAACAAAAGTTAAAGTGTATAATTAAGGGCATTGTCCTCTTAAAAACTGACCATCTTGGGGCATCAATCACTTCACTAGGAAGCCTGTTCCATTGTTTGGCCACTCTCTTGGTAAAGAAAAGCTTCCTAATGTCCAGTCTGAACCTTCCCTGACCCAGCTTTGAACCCTTCCCATGGGTCCTATCACTGGGTACCAGGGAGAAGAGATCAGCACCTCCCCACTACCCCTCCCCAGGATGCTGCAGGGAGCAATGAGCTGGCCACTCAGCCTCTTTGTCTCCAAACTATACAAGCCCAGAATCCTCAGCTGCTCCTCACAGGAGATTCCTTCCAGTCTTTTCAACAGCTTTGTTGCCTTCCTTTGGATGCATTCAAGTAACTTAAATAATGCTCCTCTGGATTCATTAAAGTGGTTTGACAGATATTTTTAAAATCATTACTTATAAACTTCTTTCTTGCCACTAGCATCTAAGCTCATTTAGCAGGCCAGATAAAATGAGAAAAATGCTTGTGGCATGCGGCATCATTTTAGGACAGAAACTTTATTCTGGACTACATCCTTGTTGGATCTTTTTTGTCCTTAGCTAGACAAGTTCAATGAGAACAAGGAATTATGTTCAGCTGAAACAAGTGTTATTGCAGTAATTACCTCTCATTCCAATTAAGAATTTAATGCTCTTTTTTTTTTTTTTTTCTAAATTCAATTCCAATGCAAAGTAGCTTCTAAGTTCTGAAACTCATGCTCACTGCTTTCCGTGGAGCTTGCTTTCTTCTCTGTAGATGATATAATTATAAGCAATTTCAAAAACTGAGATGAGAAAATTATTCATTTCTTTAGGTCCTTTTCTTATTTGAATTTGCTATTATATGTTAGCTTTTTAAAAAATGAACAAGATCAAGACATTTACTCTCTTCCTTTTGAAAAGAAGGTAATTCATTTATATACTTAAATAAGAACAAAATCATATTATTGTTCTTCCTCCACTCAGGTATCAAGATAAGAATTGATACAGCTATAGAACTTGTAAGAGATGCAGAGATCTGTCAGTCCCTTTATCTGTTCTTGTGAAATTTTATATTAAAAAACCCAACATTTATTTGGGACCCTTTATTTATAGCCCAATAGGAACAACATTATATACTCCCTCAGCTAGCTATAATGCTGCAAGTAGCAATGCAAAGAGTTTCCTAACTCCTGTTGATATCACTAGTGTGTTTGTCCTCATTTCTTACTGGTTTTAAGGTTCAGACAGGAAATAACTTTTCTTTAATGTTTTCACAAGTGGGAAAAAATTAAATGTGTTTTTGTGCATATCTCAACAGAAGGTAAACAAATTTAGTAGCCTGTGGGATTGCTAATTAGAGCTAATTGTGGCTTGATTGACCTATGTTTATGGTAAGTATCTCACAAAACCTGCTCTCTTCACAAAGTGAGGGTTTGTTTGCATGAATAACTTGTATGCAATGAACCTGAGAGGCAGAGAGTTATCTGGCTGTGATCCTCTGAATTTGTTAATTTATATTTCATAACTTCTTATCCACTTATAAAACAATGGCAAGAACTCAGGCTCATCACTTGTGTATTGAAAAATGTACTTTCTTATTATCTTGCTGTCTACAAAATCAGAAACTAGCACAGACTAAGTCTCCAGTGAATCAATATCTGAATATCATGGATAATTTCTTCTCTGTATAAACACAGAAAAAAAGTCAAAAGGGAATTATGAAATCCCAAAATCTTAAGGGTAATATAGATGTTCAGTGCAAATGACTATGATGAAATTATGGACTTTTCTAGACCAATAGAAAAACTATCTCTTATTTTACCAGACACAGGATTTTTGTCCAAATTTTTGTCGTGTTCATATAGGAAAACCTGTCAAGTGCTGAATGTCTTCCATAAGACATGCATATTGTCATACAGCATTCTAAAATTTCTGAACATTTATTGGAACTTTTGCATAATTAATATACTTAATTGTAATTAATGATAATTTATTAACTGTTATACTGGAATATAGCCTACCCAGCAGTCCTACCCAGATAAAGGAGACCTGACTACATCTGCCCAGCTTGAAATGACTAGGCTAACTCAGTATAATCTGGATAAGTAATATAAGATTTTTTTTTTTTTTTCACAACACACTCGCTTGGCAACCTAGAGAGTGACAGAAACTGGAGTTGTAACCACTATTTGGCCTCTGGGATAGAGAAAGTCAAAGAGATTGGCCAAGACTCATGAGAATAGCAAAGCCATTAGTGGTTCATAGTGATAGGAAGCACTAAATAATTAAAAGAATAGTCCCCGTGGATAAGACTGTGATACAATATACAGTACTGAGTGCAGAAGTGTTGCAGAAGCTGAAACCCAAGGAGAGGGATGTCTAGCCTCTAGGGATTGAGCTTTGGCTATGGATCAGTTGCACTGAATGTCTTGCTCCACTGGATCATTTGCTTTTAACTGGTTTCAGCTGGACACATGGGACTGAAGATGCAGTTTGTAGGATGGGTATGACAGGTGGGTAGCAATCACTGTCTTGCAAAAACAACAGTGATTACTATATGCCTGCTATACACATCCTACCAAATAAATAAGCTATATCATATGTCCCTGAATGGTGTGGTCTAGCATCTCTAGCAGCTAACTTACCCAGTATTCCCACACTGAACTCTCATCAATTCTGTTAAAACCTGGCCTGAGTCATTCTATATCAGGCTGTTCACATAGAAACTGTATACATTTTGATAAATTACTAAAAATGTGTTATTAACTTGTAAATCTACTGTCTCTCCCCAACCAAAAAAAAAAAAAAAAAAACACCAAAAAAAAAAAAAAAACACACACACCAAAAAAACCCAAAAAAAAAAAAAAAAAAAAACCAAATCTGAAGAAAGTACATGAGGTGTGAGGTGTCCTAAACCAGGTTCAACTGTTGTTCCTGAGATCTTCAAATTCAATGGAGAATCACACTTCCAAACAACAAAGTAAATATGTTCGTAAGTAAGTAGTGGACAAAGTATGTTTGTATTTGGAAAGCAGATGAATATCCAAAAAAAGGGACGTCATGATAAGGAGGAAAAAAGTGAACTTTCTAAGAATTTTTAAATTAAAATCCCTCTTTTCATTAAAAAAAAAAAAATATTTTAAACAAATTATACTCAAGTCGTATGTGGCTTTGCTTTTATTCTGGTTTTAATAAAGATTTTTTAAGACAGAAAACAAATTGCATTAAAAAATTACAGGAAGATGTGGAATACTTAGAATCCTGTTTATTCAGCTGACAATTACTACTTGATATTATTGTGATGGCATTTCGGAAAACCTGATATCTTTCATCGTTTAACTAACAAGACCTAGTATGTAAAAATATTTATAGGTGCATTCACTGACAACATGTGCATGGCTTTAAAATTTAGATGAAGTTTTTGTGTAGAATTTGGTGTGGACAAAGAGTAAGCTAGCTACTTAAAAAAATTAAGATTACTAAAATGGCCTTTCTGAGAATAAGTGTGGTGGGTCTGCCCACTGTATGCTAATATCATACAAAGAAATTATATACTTACAAAGTCTTTGACTCCTTTTGGTAAATATAAAGCTTTCAGAATTTAGAAAATTATGTTCCTCCTTCAGGCAAGAAATAATAAATTTGACTTCATCTCTGTGTGATGTCAGTTATATCCTGAGCCTCCCAGAAAATGCTTACAAGTCTACATAACTTCCTATTACATAATTCCCCATCACTGCCCTGTCCCAGTGTTTGGGTCTGGTCTGGAAATGCTTAATAGCTCAGAGCTCAAAGTTTGCATCTAGGAATGAATGTCTGTTCATTATACCTGTCTCTCTATAGCTTAAGTCAAGAAAGATGTAGCTGACATATTCATGTTTGGTGTGATTTCAGGCAAGGACCTAGAAAATATATCCCTAAAAAGCTCCCCCCCTCCACCCAAAAGATACCATAGACCAAACTCAACTTAAAATTTAGCATCTAGAAAGAAAAACAAAACAATCCAAAAACAACAACAACAAAACCACAACAAAACCAACCAAGCAAAAACCAAAAACCAACCAACTAAAAAATCAAAACCAAGACACACCACACAAATCAAACAAACGGAAAACAAGCTTCAAGAGTTGCACAGTTATAGCTATATTGCACTTGAAGATATGTGTCTTCATAATTTTTATAGCTCATGCAGAGGGATTAATAATCAAACTAATTTTCAATTGATAATAAAGATGATTATATATATAACTTATTAAAATAATACTTTTTTTTTTCGATATTGTCATGTACATAGTACCTGAATGTATTCTATTTACTCTTATTGATTTCAACAATTTCTCTGTCCTTGTGTGAGTATCTTTAAAATCAGTGAGACAAATGATGAATATGAGCCTTTAAATGATAATGGAATGTAATAAAGAAGGGAATATAAACTACTGGATTAATTAATTGACTTCAGAATGCAGAAATAAATGTAATTATCTATTTGTAAAGAAAACTCATGATCAAAAATGAATAATGAACCATTTTTTCATGTCATCATTGGATAATTAAGTTGTCTCTGTGTATTATTTCACCAAAAGCAATACCTGAATCTTCTTGGACTTCATTGCTGTGGAAGATGAATGCAAATAGGAGACTACCCAAAAAGCTTAAACAATAGGAGCACTGGAAACCCACGTAAGGATTGCAGATGACCAAAAGATGGATCAGCATTTTTTTCAAGCTGCCTACATTAAAACCAAGAAAAAGAAGTATTCCAGTTCTGTACATAGGGAAATACTGAAATCCAAATACCTTTCATGTGTGGACTTGCTGCAAGAATACAAGGAGTAGTAATAGAAAACTCTATCTGTCAGGAAAAAAACAGACATGAAAAAATATCCCCAGGCAATTGATTTTTTTTTTTTTGACTGAACTTCTTCATGCCTTGTGCATATTATGTGTGAGTTTTAAGTCTTAGCCATGTTTAATGGACTAATTTAACTGCATCTTTACATCACCCACCTTGTTTATCTCCACCCATTGTTGGTCCCTTCAAACTTCTTAATTAATTTCATCTCATCCTAAATAACGTCTCTGTTAAAACTATGTGCAGTAATAATTTTTCTGCTCATTTTTTCAGAGGCTACTAGAACATACACTTGTGGTCACCATGGGATTGAGGGTTTACATCTGGGCTTTTCCAGAAAGTGTGCATCTTTATATAACCTAATGTAGAGGCTGAATTGAGAAAAAAGAGCTTTGAAGTAGTTTTGATACAAATTATAAAAATATTACATTGTCTCAATAGGGGCTCATATCTCCGAAACTGAAACAGCATGGTACAGCTTGTAGAAATAAACTGACTGTGAGCTGTGGTATTCTTGTACATTAGGTACAATTTAATGACAATTCACTCTTACGTGATCAGTGAGTCAAATGTACAACACATTTCCAGAGTTTAGGTTTGAAAAGCAGCCACAAAAGAGCTTACTCACACTCTTCGACATCTGATGGTGGTGCACCCTTCTTTTATTTTGCCTGATTGAAAAAAGCTAACTTGTATATGTCATTATTAGTAAATTAGAAAAATATGCTATCCCTTTTGAAATGTCACATATAAGAAATATTCTTTTCCTGTTCTAGAAGGAGATAATATCTGTGGAAATTTTTGCCATTTTCCTTCTGTTATAGTATTTTCACTGGAAAAAATAGCTAAAAGATTCTATGAGCTAGTATCAGTTCTAGCAAATGACTACTGTGTAGCAGAGAAACTACAAACTATGTTGTTTTGGTGCCTTGAAAAGAGAGCAAAAACAAAACTGAAGAACACAGCTGGACAAGCCTGAAGCCTTAGGAAATGTTAAGGGTTGCTACATGACTCTAGTGGTCTTACAGGCATTGCTAACTATACTATAACCCCATGCCAAAATTAGAAAGCTGGGCTCGTATTTGCAAATTCTTTAAGAGTGAACAAAATGATAATGTAAGCTGAAAAAAATATTATCGCTGCTTGTACTTGAAATGAGTGACTAATTAGCAAGGCCAAATAACGTAGGTGTTTTAAGAAAGACCTCTTATGGGCTGCTATGTATGCAGTAACACACCTTAAATCATAAAACAATGTAGGTTGGAAGTCATCTTCGAAGATCATCTGGTCTAAACTCCCAGTCAAAACAGAGTCAGTTTAGAGCAGGTTACTCTGGGCTATGTCCAACTGAATTTTAAGCAGTTAAGCACTGAGATTCCATAAAGGCTTTGGACAATTCATTAAAGTGCTTGACCCCGCTTACAGTGAAATAACATCTCCCCATATCTAATGAAAACTCGCAGTGTTCCAACTGCTCTCTCATCTATCACTGTGCAACCATGAGAAAATCAGTAGTACAATTTACATGATAGACTTATTTCAAGACTCCGGACTGTATAATTTCAACACAGGCAACAAAAAATTTTTTTGTTTGTTTGGTTTTTTCTGTTCTGATGCTCAAATAATATCAAATACAATGCTTTATCTGTAGACCAGCTGTGCATTTTCAGAAGTTTAAATTCTTCTGTATATTCACACACACAAAACATAATCTGAACTTCACCATTAAGCTTGGCAGGCAGAGAGCTTTAAAACAGAAGTGTTCTAATTATGAAAGTTTTCAGGGTTGAATATTCAAGAAGACTTGGTTAAGTAGCCCTTGTAAAAGCAAGATTAGTAACAGAAATATATGCAGTAAATACCTGTAAAATATATTAAATGTTTTTGCGATCTGTAATACTTCATATAAATACATCATATTTTTTGATAGTGCTTCTCTGACCACATTAATAAGTTCTTTATACTCACACCTATCTTGTATATATTTCTCTCTAGACAGACAGATATATTGAGGTATTATATGCATTTCAAAACATTCTAAAATTGTATTTAGAAAGGAACATTATGACAATAATGCATTGAAGGAGAGTTGAAGGAGTAAGTTACTACTTTTGAATTTTTTACGGAGGACAGTATACGAAACAGTCACAGTGGGAGCATTGACATGTTCCCTGTTTATTTTTATATGTATGTATCTGTAAAAAAACATACATATATTTGAATTTGTATAGTGAATGCATGTATAGTGTAGGCAATATAATACAATATCTATTTTACTGCTGTAAAAGGAATAGCATTAAAGCTTTAACGGAAAGAGTTGTTAAGGCTTTTTAAGTAAAACTGAAAGCCAATTCCACAAAGGTATTTGTGGAAAGAATGTTCCATCCTATGGGTTGTGTCAAGAAGCAGAAGTAATCTCAATTGAATTTTTTATTGCTTTTATTCCTGTTGCCTTGACATTCTCTATGAGGTATTTGTGGTATTATATATGCCCCTATGGTAGATGAAGGGGATTTCTGGCATGATTATTTTCTTTAACTAACAGGGGGGAAAAAAAAAAAAAAAAAAAAAAAAAAGAGAGAGAGAGAGAGAGAAGGAAAAGAAAAAGAGCCCATTTTTGTTTATTTCCAATACAAAGCAAACCCAGTAAAGGAGCCACACCTCTGTTTTTACTTTGTATCTCTAGAACCCTTAGGGACAGCTGTTAAGGAAGGGAGGGGAGAAAGGAAGAAAGAAAGAACGGAAGGGGGAAAGGAGAAAGAGAGAGGGAGGGAGGGAGGGAACAAGGAAGAGGAGAGTGAGAAATATAAGTAATCACAACAGAATCTTGCATTACTAATTCATAAATGGGATTAAATCAAATTCAAATGAAAATATTTTTTATTTTATGAAAAGAAGAGAAAAGGTAATTACCAAGACTATTAATCAGCTTTTTGTACATAAATCCTTCCTCACTATGTAAACAAAAATGACTTTCTGTTTAAGGGACAATAAACATTCCAAAGCATTATAAAAAGATGAGAAACTGAAGGTTCAAAGATTAACATATAGCCTCTAAGAATATCAATGATAATAACCAGTTAAATGTTAACGGAATTTATTTTTTGTGTGTGTGTTCACTGACATGAACTAAAACTTGTTAAAAAATGTCAGGACTATACAGCTATATGTACACCACCTCTTATAAGTTTCATGAGGACTAGCTATTTACTACTGACTGCAAAAGTGGAAAAATCTGGTCCATAAGTACTAGAGAATCTCCAAAGAGTTTTTTTTCAAATATTTCTGTCTTCCCTGGAAATACGAATGCCACTACCGCAACTTAGTCATCATATTCCTACGTAAATCCCTTTGTTGTGATTTCATTAAGAAAACCTCAGTGAACTTAGCTAAACGTGAGCAGCATAGTTATGCAACTTCTTTCTCTGGTCCTGAACTTTTATTAAAAAATAAATTTAAGATCTGTGTGACTTACCTATGGTACCCTACGTCAGTCCAAATATTCAGCATCTTGTTGTGTCTAAAAAAGTAATAGCAATTTTAGTGATTCCCTAATGATCAATCTTCTGAAATCTTTCTTGAATCTTCTGAAATTAGTCTTGTCTTCTCCAAGATGAACAAACCAGGTGACCTCAGCTGCTTGCCATATCTTGCCCTCAAGGCCTTTTACCACCTTGGCCACCATCTAGACACACTCTAATAGTTTGTTGTCTTTCTCATATTGAGATGCCTAAAACTGTACACAACACTTGAGGTGGAGCAGAGTGGGACAATCATGTCCCTCAACCAGTCAGTGATGCTATGCGTGGTGCACCCCAGGACACAGTGAGGCCTTTTGGCTGCCATGGCACACTGTTTGCTCATAGTCAACTTGTCATTAACCCAAACCTTGACAGATCTTTCCTCAGGGCTGGTCTCCAGCCTCCTGTCCCGCAATTTGCATGTGTAACCAGGGTTACTCCAACTTTGAATCTATGGCCAAGAAATTTAGGGGAAAATTCTAGTTGCCCTTAGTCAAAGTCATCACTGGACCATTTGAACAGGTTAGCAATATTATCTATATTATGGAGTCTTTCACTGGAAGTGTTCCCTTGTAGAATTTAATTTTTTAATATAGATTATGTCTGTTCCTTATCGTTCAACACTCCTTGTGAAAAAGAAACAACAAAAACAAATACGTCTCATTACATATCTGTAGCTACCTTTTCTCTCAGACTCCAGGTTTATGCCTTTGTAGGTGGACATACCACCTTGACAGTAGCATTAAAACTATAAATTCTTGACAGTGAAAATCATTTAGATATAATTCTCTGATTAATAATTTTTGTTGGGAAGGATTTGGGATGCTGTTTATCCATTTTATTATTCAGGAACCTGATGTACTGAAATTATTTGTTTAACACTCCACTTTCTGAAAAAAAATATTAATCTAAAAATACTTAGCTAATCAGACTTAAATTTTCAAACATATCTTTTTAACAAAATTGCTAATGTAGCAACATCAAAAAAGTAAAATCTACTTTTACAACTCCAGTCAGTCAACTAATTTATATTCCAAGTAATCATCTTCCATTACTAAATATGTTATATTAAATTACAATTGATTATTCATGTTCCTGCATGTTGATGTTCATGTTTATGCATTCAGTGTAGTTGTTGAGGTATTGGCCATGGAGGAGGCTGCTGGGGTGGCCTTCTGTGAGGAGTTCTGGTGGACCCACTGCTGGGCACAGACTAGCCCCTCAGCCAAGATGGTGATGCCTTGGGGAAAACATAATTATGAAAGGCCAAAGGAGGAGGGGCGGCGGGGGGTGGCACAGGGAAAGTGAGAAAAAGCAAATGGCTCATCTCTGACAGTATATTTAAGAAACGGTAAAAAATGCTGTGTAGCAGCTGTGTGAGAGAATAGTAAGAAAAATGTGAAAGAACTATGCATACACCAAGGTCTGAGAAGAAGAAAGGGAGGAGGTGCTCCAGTTCCCATCATGAGTATCTACACTGCAGATCCCATAGTGGAGCAGGTATTTCTCTGCAACCTCTGGAGAGGACCACACCGAAGCAGATATCCAGACTGCAGCACATTGAGGACTCCATGCTGGAGTAGATGACTGTTTCCTGAAGGGCTGCAGGCTATGGAAGAGACCCACACTAAAACATGGGGAAGGTGTGCGGAGGAAGGAGCAGCACAGAGGAACTGGTATGGGCTGAACACAACCTGCCATTCCCCACCACCTGGCACCCATCAGCCAGGTGGGGAGAAGGTTGAAGAGATGAGAATGAAGGAGGGAAGCTGAGCCTGGAAAGGTAGGCGGGCTGAGAGGGAGCATCTTTTAATTGTTTTTTGTCTTTGTTTCTTGCAACCCAAATCTATTTTAGCTAGAAATAAAATACATTAATTTTCCTCAAGTTAACTTTGGTTTGCCCATGACAGTAACTGGTAAGCAATCTCCATGTCTTTATCTCAACCCACAGGCTTTTTCATCCTATTTCTCTCCCTAGGTTGTGGAGAAGGAGGAATAAAAGTGTCTGGATGGGAGTTTGGCACCTAGCTGAAGTTAACTCTCCACAATGTATCCTGTGAAAATGTTTTTAGAAAAAGTTCCAATTATTTCCTTTCAGTGTTTCACATTAAAGCAGAAAAGAACAAACTTACTGCCTGCCATCAATTATACTTTTTTTTTTTTTTCACCTGTCTATTGTAAACGAGCAACTTCCTTGATCAGAGAGATATGTTTCTCTGAAAGGAAAATAGATCACTACATACTACATAAAAAAATACAAAACATTAAAATATTTAATAAAGCCAAAGATCAATAAAATATGAATGCTAACATTTTGAGGCTCAGCAAAATAAAAGAACTGAGCGTGAAGTAACTCAGCTTTTGGTATATGGACAGACATTTACAGATTCTAGAGGATTAAAATCCTAAAGCACACATAAACCTCATTGAAATTTAAGAATTTCTGAAGAGTCTGGAATTTCTTTCTTAATATCTGTGTTACTCTAGGTGACTCTCACTTCAGAGAAATGTCACTGTTCAACTCAATAGAAGCAAACATATCAAACTATTATCGATTATCAAGTTGTTCTACTAAGTCCAGTCTTAAAGGCCTCTTTCATTGCATAGTTGGTTATATGATCAATATTATTGTTTTCAATAATGATATTCTTATTTATAAGCATCCACATTTGCATATGTAAAATTTATTCACCTGGATATATTGAAATATGTCTTTAAACATCTACAGGATGATTCAACTCATTTAGCTTTAGATATTCATCAGCTAACCATTCCAGGCTTCTTTTGTACTTAAGGGAGAGAACTGATCACTTTTAGGGAATAATTCACACTATCTACTTTAGACATCTGTTTTATGAGAGGAAAAAATGTTTATTTTTCTCCATTTGTATCTATTGACTATAAGTGAGTCTATGTTGAACATTCAGATATAGAGATCTACTTTATATTTTCCTATGGTTTATTGTATTTTGACTGATGAACCTGATCCTAGTAATCATTGTAGGATTGTTTTTTCTATGTAATATATTGATGATACAAACAAACATTGGAAGGTCCAAAAATAGTACAATATTTTCATTAGATATCTTGTTTATTCCTGAATTACATTCATCCCATGAAAAAGAGAAGTTTTTTATAGGATTTCAGTCAATCTTGCCCAGCAAAATGTAATCTATGAAAACATTCAGTTTCAGATATGTCTAAAATTGAATCATTTTATATAAATAATGTTACTCATATCATATATAATCTAAACTTTTTTTTGAGAATACTACCTTTACTGTCCCTAAGAAAAAAAATCATGAATCAATAAAATATACATATTGTGAAAAATAGTGTATATATATATATATATAATGCCATTTAGAGTCACGTAAATATTCAAAAGGGCACTGACTTCCAAATGTTTTGAGTATATAGATATATTTAAGAGTTCAGATTGTTTAAGATGTAGAATTTGCCAGGATCCAAGTCACACAACAAATGATGTAGGGTTCAGATATACCAAGTAGAATGGCACCAAACCAGCAAGTGAGTAAGGAAGGGTGGCACCTATAAAAAACACCCACAACCGAAACCGCCCCCCCCAAGCCCTAACCAACCAACTGAAACAATTCTCCCATCAAAAAGCGGATTTTAATACCCCTAAAACCATTGCAAGACACTTCAGTAAATGGTAGATATACAGGCTAAAGCTTTTTCCAAATCAGAAGTATTTTTCTGAGTTTGGAATGCATTATGTTGTGAAATTTAATAGCATGGCATTTGCTACACTTTGAGAGGATTAGTTAATGGAAATGTACATGCTGAATTTATGGATTAAGGACATTTTCTTTCTTGACAGTAAATGCAAACTTAATTCAATCTAATGATGGTCAAAGGAAGCTTTCAGATGTTCTCCTTTCTTTCAGTGAAATGTCTTCATGATGTTCATAACTTAAATACCTACAGATATGGATAACTGTACTACCTTGCAATAAAAATTACAAGAAGTTACATTGTTTTCAAGAGCAAATTATAGCAGGAAAAGGAACTCTGTGAGCTGCTGCATAAGGATTTTTACTTGTGCGGATGACCAGCTTAGTGGAACAGTATCTTTGTAAGACAATTCATAATTGCAGAGTCTTACTGGCAAACTCACTGCTTCATGAGAAAGATATGAGAGAAAGAACTGTCAAATTTTAAATATTAAAAAAATGCAAATCAATAAGATCTTCATTGGTAGTATATTAAAATGTGCTTCTTGCACTGTTAGACTTTGGACAAAATATCCAAATGAATTTCCTCTATCCTGAAAATACCCTCACCATTTTGGGCATTACTTTTTGGCAAGTATGCTAAAGTAATAGTGGAAAGATTGCTGACTGCGTTTTCTATATGGTATATATAGAATCATAGAATCATTTTGGTTGGAAGAGACTCTCAAGTCCAAACATTAACTCAACACTGACACTAAACCATGTCTCTAAGAACCTCATCTACATGTCTCTTAAACACCTCCAAAGATGGTGACTCAACCACTCCCCTGGGCAGACTGTTCCAATGCTTTACAACCCCTTCTGTGAAGACATTTTTCCTAATATCCAATGTGAACCTCCCTTGGCACTACTTGAGACCATTCCCTCTTGTCCTATCACTTCCTACTTGGCAGAAATACCAACACCCTCCATGCTACAGCCTCCTTTCAGAAAGTGGTAGAAAGCAATCAAGTCTCCTCTCAGCCTCCTTTTCTCTAGGCTAAATGGCACCAGATCCCTCAGCTGCTTCTTATAAGACTTGTGCTCCAGAATCCTCACCAGCTTCACTGCCTTCCTCTGAACTCTCTCTAGCACTTCAGTGTCTTTCTTGTAGTGAGAGGCACAAAACTGAACACATTATTCAAGCACCGTGTACAGAGGGATGATCACTTCCCTAGTCCTGCTGGTTACGTTATTTCTGATACAAGGCAGGATGCTGTTGGCCTTTTTGGCCACCTGGGCACACTGCTGGCTCATATTCAGCTGGCTGTCAATCAGCACTCCCAGGCTGTTTTCCTCTGGGCAGCTTTCTAGACACTCTTCCCCAAGCCTCAACTGTTGCATGAGTTTGTTATGACCCAAGTGCAGGACCAAGCACTTGGCTTTGTTGAACCTCATAACTGACATCAGCCAAACAATCCAATTGGTCCAGATCCCTCTGTAGAGCCTTCCTACCCTCAAGGAGATCAATACTCCCACCCAACCTGGTGTCATCTGCAAACTTACTCAATCATCTCATCCAGATCATCGATATGGATATTAAACAGAAATGGCCCAATACTGAGCCCTGGTGAACACTGCTTGTGACCAGTCACAAACTGGATTTGACTTAATTCACCACAACTCTTTGATCCCATCCATCCAGACAGTTCTTTATCCAGCAAAAAGTATGCCCATCTAAGCCATGAGCAAGTAGGTAAATAATTCTAAAAAAAAAAAAAACAAAACCCAAAACCAAAACAAACAAACAAACCCACCATACAAACCAGTGATGTAAAGAATAAATTTCAGATTTAAAATATGCCATTGTTTTCTGAAACAGTTATAATTTAACAAATAAATTGTATTTTAAATCTACTTCAGGGAACGAACAATCATATTTGTAGTGGAGTACAGAAAAGCAGTCAGTTAGCATATACTGTTTGGTTCAAAAGAGAGGAAAAGCAACTCCTGAAATAATTTTCTGGAAGATGGTTCGATAGTCTTATGTGTCAAGCCATTTTCTTAATCTAACCTACGTTTCTATGTAAATAGAACAAAAAGTCTTGATCACTGATTCTTGCAATAAAGTGCTTTTCCTGGGTGGGCTGACATAGTTTGTCGTAATAACTAACTGTCCACACTACAGTAATGACAATTGTCATTAGAGATCTGCAAGTAGTTTGATTTAATGCTGAACTATCTGTTATGGGAGACAGCTATTCCTCCTTCAAAAAAATTGGTTTTAAGTCTTCCCAATTAAAATGATTTTGTTAAGTCAGTTCCTAAATTCCTCAACTCCCCTCTCTTGGCTTTCAAATCTTCAGATTCACACTGGCTTCTAAGGATCAGATAGAATTATCGTCTTGTTTTTACTTCTATGTCCTAGTGTAATTTTAACTTCAACTGCTTTTTTGGGAGCAGAGATAGCAGGGAGAAGTATTGTTTTCCTAGTGGCTCATAGTACTCATTGCACAACTAGACCTGGATATGCTCTCCTGTTCTCAGTTGAAAGTGCATAATTATGTATCTACAGAAGATGAAGGGGAGGTGGTAAACATGATTCAATACAGGAAGTCCTTTAAAATCTGGGTGACTGGGAAATTAGGATACAAGGATTTGCCATTGCACTCTGCAAAAGTAATCTTAGTGTTCTCTTAGGTTAGTTTTTCCTAGCATTTCCTGCACTATTTTCTTTAACTACCAAGATATTTTTGTCTTTCAAATCCTTCAAGATATACATCCCAGGAAAGTGTGTGTGCATATATATATTTATATATTTTAATCACTAAGCCTCTGTGCTCTTCCAAATGCCCCTAATCAAGCAATTCTAACCAAACAGCCCTTCTTCCAGAGTGCTATCCAATGTCATTCCTTGTAAGCAGATTGTCTTACTGCTATTAAAATTCATAAAATAATAAAAGTTTATGCACCTATAGCTACACATTTGATAGAGTCCTTTCTAGTTTTGCTAATGCAATGTATTTAACAAGCACTACATTCATTAAAATGGAAAGAAATGTACACACATTTTTTTCTGTTTTTCTGATTATTTTGTAACATTACAGGAAATATCCTTCATTCATTCAGCTAGTATCAGCAGGAAATCTAAGCACATTAATGAATCATTAATGGAATTGCAATAACTTGGAACAGGTGCACCATTGAAATCAATAACTGAAATTATTTATGGACCTCTAGATAGGAATGTATGGGTAATTTTGACACTGTCACATTTGTTAGAGTAACTATGTAAAATGTCTGGCAGGATTTGTCTATGAAAGGTGTTAAAAGGGAGAGAGAGGAACTCAGTGTTCAATATATACCTCCAGAGCTCTTCTTTTCAATGTGAGGATACACGATCTTATATTTAAACCAATGGATACATCTACACATTTAAACAAGCTTGAGCATGCATCCCCTAACCATCCACATTAATGGAACATCAATTTACTTCCTGACTAACTAACTCTTCACAAAATAGCTCTTTTAAGATGAAACTTGATACATTTGTTGGGAGTCCATGGAGTGCACTCAAAAGGGGAGGAAAATGAACCACCCTCATCCTCCTTTGTCCTCTAACACTACTTTGCCTAAGTAGCTTTTTAAATTCTGCTTCCTCATGATCATGCCACAAAGCAACATGCACACTGAATTTTGAACAAAAAAAAAAAAAAAAAAAAGGATGACTTGTTGTCTTCCATAGAACCTTCACGTTTTCTTTTCTATAATTTGAGCTGAAAATCACCCTTAAACAACACAGCAATGTATTCTGCCATGAGGGTACCACTTGGCACCATGAGGAATCCCAGAATCAAGCCAACCTCTTCTAACAAAAGCTTGCCCTTAAGCAGAGAGTAAACAACCCAGAAAGCATTATCTTGCTTTGGAACCACTTAGGCTGGTATAAGCAGCATCACCATTGCTAGCTACTGGCCAGAGGCTTTGCACCAACTGGACTGAGGCTCGACAGGCTGTGTGTGTCTGAACTCCTCTTGGCTTGCCTGGAGCTTTCTTTTAGCTTGTTTATCTCTAACAGCAATTTTCTCATGAGCAAGCAGTTCTCATTGGTTTCGCTTAGCTTTGTATAATTGTGTGGCATAACCACAATTTTTGTACAGATAGTAGTAACAAGTCAGTAATTTGAGTGGACAGAAGTATTCACTGTGAATACAAAATTTTATTTTAGATGCTAATAGTTCTGACATGATAGAAAGGGCCTTGAAAGTGGGGCCCAGAATGCAGTATAGAGGAGCACTGGGATGGGACAATAATACAAAGGGCACAGGAGATCCCAGGACTTCAAACAACCCATCAAAAAAAAAAATAAGACAGACAAAGCACCAAACATACATCACATATAGAACAATATAGCAAATTCAGGACCAGAGGACTCTTAGGGGCAGTGAGAGTGTGAGCATAACACCAGAGGAAATGGTAGATACAAAAAGTGTGTGTCTAATAATTTAAACTTTAGGATTATGAAATTTTCTGAAATGCATTTTTCTTTTATTTTCTTTTTTTTCCCCTCTCTACTAATTAAACCTGGACAAATTTATTAATTAGACTGTTAAGATCTCAGTTGAACTCAAACTAAATCCTTCATTTTGTATGCAAGATATATTTCCTTTCACAGGGTTTTAAGTAGACACTCCGTAAACCTCTTAAACTTAGTTATATGTACATCACCATGGTTGCTTTGAGTATTCAAAAGCAAGAGACTCCATTCATTATTTAAAAACAAAAACAAATATAAATAAGAATACAATGGGTAAGTGTAAAATCTAAAAAAAAAAAACAACTTATAATAAAAACCTTCCTATTATTTTACATTCCTTGAAGAGGAATGTCCTATTACATAATCCTTCTCAGCATTATGTTATTAGTAACCCAAAAGTAGAAGACCTGTAAATAATTTAAGAAATATTTTTTTTCCAGAATAAAACACAGTTTTGCTGAAATAAATGCTTTACAAAACAAAAAAAACAACAAAACAACAACAAAAAACAAACCTAAAGATTTTTATAATTATTTGATATATGAGCTTTAAATAATATTAATTCTAACAACAGTAACTTGTGATTCCAATTGTTTTTTTTGAGAAAAAACCCCACTCAAAACATGCTTACTCAGAGTTAGCCTGTCTTATGTATTTTATAAATTCAATTTAATATTTAATATTTCCATTCAATTCTCCATAGTGAAATTTTCGGATGTCAACTATATAACTATTAAAGCACGTGGAGAGGGAATTTTTGATATTATCAAATGTATTCACACCATGATTTATTTTGATGTAATTTTTTTTCTTCAATTTCAGTTCAGAAAAAGTCAGAACATCCCAGTGAATGAAATCATAGTTGATCAGTTCTGTCATAAAGTTGTAAATAATCCTTAATGAAGTTATGAACTATACATTGATTGTAAACAAAGCATGGAAACAAATGTATTGTCATATCTTTATTTCTCTGCCTTTACGTATGTTATATTTTAACAGAAAATTAAAATGAAATTGCTTTTATTATTTTTTTTTTAATGTGGTTTCTATGGTGAGTCAGAAATCCATGAGGATAATATGTCCCTAGATTCAATGAAAATTCCTTAACAGCATGATTCAGTGTAGGAAAGCAGCTTAACTGTTGTGATTCACTCCCCTTTTCTTTCTGTAGTTCAGTAAACTGCAACCTTTTAGTAATTTCATTATGTATTCCTAAAATGTAATAGAAATAGGTTCCAATCTATAGAACAAATTAAAGAAAAAAAAAAAGGCACATATGCACCTCATCACAGTAAACATTATTATGCATGATTTATCTTTGAAGTTTTAGGGGGTTTGAACATACAAGGAATTTATTTTTGTTTATCACTTGAGAGATGGGAAATGCTGTAGCAACTGAATAGCTTATTTTCCTGTTCGGCATCAAATATCCTGACCGTAGAGATACAGATACAATATTTTTAAACAATGGGAATTTTCAAGCATAACCTCTCTGATTTACTATGTATAATTTTTATTTTCTTTATGCTCAGTAACAGGTGTCTTAATGACTAATACCCTCCACAGATTCCCTGGTTGTAAAATCAAGCTGTTAATATTCAAGATAATCATAGGCTATTTTTTTAACAGGCAGAATACATATTTGTGGACCATTTTCAAATACGAAAGTAGTAACACCTATTTTATCCATGTAATCCAAATAATCTAGCACAAGGCAATAAGAAGGCATTTATTACATATGCTAGCATTTTAAGAACACAACCTGCTGCAAATAAAAAACACATGAAGAATTGGAGCACAGAGCAAAACTGGTTTCAAAAAAGCATGATGGCATCTTCTTTTTGTCTGAATCATTGGGAGGGTTTAGGTTTGGAAGCACTAGTCCAAGTCTTGGTTATTTACAAGTGAATATTTGGCAATAAACTGTTAAAGAAACTTGGCAATAACAAGTGGATAAATATTGTGGAGTGGCAAACCTTTTGGAAGCCATCTGTTACCTCCTATAGAGTCTGTTAAATGAAATTGAGGCAGGTCATGAGCTGACACTAGCAACACTACTACATAAAACACTAACAACATTTCTGAATAACTGAAAAGTCCATCAGAAAACAGTTTACTGAATATTTTGCAAACTTTTCACCCATGGAAACTCAGGGTTACTCAGGTCTGATGAAGGCTGCATAAGTAGAATGTTAGCAGCTGAGCCTTTCCTCTTTCACCTGTGAAGTGATTTCCAGGGCCATTTCAAATCAACAAAGACTCCAGCATGATCTGTTATGGCCATCTGTAAGCTTGGAGGCTATTGCTCTGCGCTAATACAAATTATAACTATTTACTACATAAAGATTATGTGGCAGAAATATAATGTGGATTTACCAAGAAATAGAGAAATTAAAATATACACTAAATGAATTCTATAGGTTATACTGCAAAGGAATATTAGAGCAAATATGCAAGTTGGCAGGTATGGCTCTGCACCTTATATCCCTGAGGAACAGTCTATTATGAATCCTTTCCTACTGATTACCCAGTTTAAAAATCTACGAAAAGAGCCTTTTATGTTCTAGCTGTTCTTTGATTCTAATGAGCTTTTATGTACCACATTATCAGAAAAAAAAAAACAAAACAAAACAAAGAGATAAATTACATCAATTAGGGTGACATTCATCTATTGTTTATCAATTATTCAATAACCTCTAAAATTAAAAAAGCATAATTTTCACTTGCATGAATTTATGCTTACAACATGTGATATTGAATCAGATATTTCTCTAATCTTGCTTCAGTTACACTCTAAATCAGTTTCATGCTGACACTGAGATGAAGCACCTAGATCTGTAATTCCCCAGGTATCCTGTGGCTCACAAATTTGGAAATAGTTGCTTCTTTTAAGGAACTGAGATAAAAAGCAAAATACTAATCTAACAACCTGAACAATGGGTAATTTCACACTGTTTTTCTGTAACAATGGTAACAACAAAAGAAAAAATTGCTTTCAGTGAAGCCATGTTGGCTGTCATAAGTCACCTCTCTGTTTTTCATGTGCCTTAGCATAGTTTCCAGGAGGATCTGCTCAATGATCTTGCCAGCCACAGAGGTGAGACTGGCTGGCCTGTTGTTCCCCAAGTTTTCCCTTTTTTCCTTTTTAAAAAATGGGGAATTTTTTTCCCCTTTTCCAGTCACTGGGAGCTTTATCAGTCTGCCATGACTTTGCAAATATGATTGGTAGTGGCTTAGCACCTTCACCTGCCAATTCTCTGAGGACCCTCAGATGCACCTCTTCAGGTTCCATAGACTTGAGCACAACTATGTTGCTTAGATGATCTCAAACCTAGTCTTCTCCTACTGTGGGCAGTACTTCATTCTCCAAGTCCCTACCTGTGGATTCTGTGAATTGAGTGACATTGGCTAGAGGTGTCGCTTACCGGTGAAGACTGAGGCAAAAAAGTTGTTGAGTACTTCAGCTTTTTCCATGTCAGTGTAGCCAAGTCTCCTGTTGCGCTCACCATGGCGGGTATGGTTTCTTTCATCTTCTTTTGTTGTTCTGTGTACCTGTGTGGAATAATTACTGAGTGGGCAAATTATTACAACTAATTATTGAGGACACACTAATTGAGAATAAAGTTATATCCATATCTTCAAGCATATAAGGCTGCTCAGCAAGTAAGGAATCTGTTTTGCAATGTTCCCCCCCCCCCACCAACATGGCCTGTATTCTTGGATGGTAGTTCATGGGGGGAGCTCAGTGTGCTGGCCCTAAGGCAAGGCTGTCAAACTCATTTTCACAGGGGACCACATCAGCCTCACAGTTGCCTTCAAAGGGCCGAATGTAATTTTAGGACTGTATAAATGTGACTGCTCCTACAGTCCTAGAATTACATTCAGCCCTTTGAAGGCAACCGTGAGGCTGATGTGGCCCCAGTGAAAATGAATTTGACACCACTACCCTAAAGACTACAGGGAGGTGAAACGGTGTGGAGATACTACAGTCAGGCTCTGTGTACAAGGCAGGTACAGGAACCAGATGGTACAGTGCACAGAATTGCTGTCAATTAAAGAGATAAATGTTCCATTCCATCCAAATGCTACTTGCTGAGCTAGCAGGTGTGTCAAAATTTGTCCTGTGGGTGAGCTTTGCTCATTTATATTCACATTATAATACCAAAACTTACCTCCATCCTAAAAAGATACCTGCCTCCATCATGCCTCTGTTCCCTCTCGAGCATGCTCTCTTAAGTTTATACATTAAAAATCCAAGCAAGAAAATTTTACATCAAGCAATAACAAAGGCATGTACAACTAGAGTCGCTCAAGCTCCACCTAAATGTAGAAAACAGTACAAAATACCCTATCAATATGAGAAAGTTAGGGAAGACACTATCACTGAGCAGTCCAGAAAACAGCATAGTAGGCTTCTGGGATCAGTCGATGGGCTAAGCCTGTCTTCTCCCCACAAACAGACACTTTTGGATAAGATTTGTGCACTTGGTTATGCCAAATGTTTCCCTGGAACACTTAGACTTCAAGCTTGTATTTGGCCAGCAGCTACCAGCTTCTCCTTTTTGGTTGCCATGCTGTATACACTGGTACTTCAGCTTGGCTGGTGGCTGCACCCCCTTTTTACAGGAGCTCACCCCTATTCCCTCGAGGCAAATCACAGGTGCTTCCCTGTTGCTTTTTAAATGCCTAAGCAGCCCCTGGCTCTTCTCCAGTGCTTACAACACCAGCCCATACCCCACTAAATCTCGTTTAAAGCTTTGTTTATAAGTCCAGCCATCTTATTGCCCAGGGGAGTCCAGGTAGCTTGTTGCCCAGGTTATAATTTCCTAAATAGATCAGCAGAAACTTAAAATCATTTTAAGCTACTTTTTTCATTAACACATGGACAAAAAAGCCAAACGTTAATATCAAGATGAGCCAATATTATTGCTCAGTAAGTGTAGTAATCAGAAGGGAGAAGCTGTGCTATGGAAACTGAGAAGTATTTTCTCGAGTCCTCAAAAGCCTTTGTTAGTATTTACCAAAGTACTGTAACTTCAAATAAAGAGAGTGGATTCCACCAAATCTTTATTTTGCCAGAATAGATACTCTTTACCTTTTAATTCCTACCTACATTTGGACATATGCCATTTGAAATAATTTACTGCCTTCAGTTTTTTCTAAGTATTTCATAGGTATTTTTTAACATATTCCACCTTAGAAACATGAATGTGACTTGCTGTACATCCTACTTCTTTGAACTGGGAGGGCCAGAAAAATGAGATGTTATTTATGTTATATGTTATCTCAGCATGTTATCTCAATCACACAGAACTGTAAAGAAAAAAAAAAATGAATGGTTTTGTATTGGGTAGGCAAATTGTTCTTATACTGGTTAAAACCAATGATCACAAATTGTCGTGTGTCCATACCACTAAATTAAAACAAACAAACAAACAGAAAAAGTTGTATGATTTTGAGGCCAAGTGCAGCTGTCTGTCCACAGTACTTAGTGACAGTCCTATCCAGAGCAGCACTGACCATATCCATATTCCACATATGGGTTTGAATCTTCTACATCCATATTTATATGACACAATTAAAAAGGAAAACCTCAGGATGGGATTTTTCAGACCATACTCTAGGTCTATGATACAGAGTTCCAGTCACCGGTGTTGAGCCCCTCACCTCATTCACTCTGGTCCTCCTAGTGGTTGGGTTTGGGGACATACACCATTCCCACCCCTGTGGTTGAGGGTTAAAGACTCTCACTCATTCCAGTAGCTGATGCTGAGACCCCACTTGCTCCAGTAGCCGATGCCATAGGTCAGGGAGTGAGCCCACACCCCTGGTCTAACTCTCGTAGCCAATGCCAAATTTGACTCATACACATACAGGTCTCACCAGCAGCTGGCACTGAGTCCTTGCGGCACATACACATGGGATAGAGTGTAAGATTACACAGAGAGAGTTAAGAAAAAAAATTAATAAGAAGATTTAAGACAGGACAGACTGCAGTGATCAGGCACAGGACTCAGCCAGACAAGTGTACTAACTGACCATCCCTGACTTACACACAAGTGATCACTTTTATACTCCTTCCTACCTACCCTCTCTCTGTTCCTTCCCCTGCACATTCCCTCATCAGCTGGCACAGTCCCACCAACCCCCTCCAACATGCAGGTCCCCCAGGTCTGCATCCTTATCAGCTGCAAAGTCCCAGTTTTCCTGCAGTTTCTTGACAGCCCATCAATTGGTGTGACTGACTGGTCTATTTCTGCTTATTGTGTGTTAATGCTAACTGGCCAGGCTTTATGTCTCTGTGTATCTCTCTCCCTTTCCTTAACCGCCCAGCTGAAAAAAATAAACATTCTTACATGGTACATATCCTTACCAATCCATGCCACTGACCAGGTTTGTTCTCTTCACAATTCCGTTATCATATGTTGGTCAGGTTTGTCTCTGTATGTCCTTGTTTATGGCTTCTTTGACAGGTACCCTTAAAGGAGCAGACACTCTCTTTCCACTTACTTTTGCATTAAACACCTTCATTCAGGGTGCAGTGGGCTTCATATTGAGCTGGTGTAACTGCTGACTGACCTCAAATAGGATGTTTCACATTCTCTTCTTCCTTCAAGTCCAAGTTTTTGATCCTGTCGCCTTTGGCCACACCCTATTCTTGTATCAGTTCAGAGACTGTAAACTATTTCCATTATTCTGCTACAGCTCAATCTCACTAACAACAGTGGGGTAAGGAACAGATTTTTAATGATTATCCTAAACCTTACTGAATCTATAATCCCAGTTTGATATGGCAGACAAGACAAATCACCATTTTGTTTGTACATTTGGTGGAAGACACTATTATTTTGAGAAGTATTAGAAGGCTTTTCTTATTCTGTTTAATTACATTTATAGGTACTAAGTTTTAAAGGAAAAAACCAAAACAAAACAAAACTTTTTTTCATTACTTCTTTTGGGACGCTAGGCTTGCAGATTTTAAAATATATATTTGTTTCTCCATTTCTGTATCTGAGTCTTTTAGTCTGAGATAAAAATAAGCTACATTTATAAACTAGTCAGTAATATTAGAGAATATTTCTTTGCTTACCCAAGAAATTATATGGTAATTTAACCTTTAGTCTACTGTTTACAAATGTACTCACTAAATGAAATTAGCTATCAAATTTTTATTTTCTGATATTTAATATGTCCTGAGTTACTCATGATTTTTTTTTTTCCTGGTCCAGAGTTCCTGCCTATGAGATATACCTATATAAACACTCAGAATTATTATACAGTCAAAATATTACAGGAATTTTCTGAAAATGGCTCCAGCTCAGGTGTAGGACAACCAACTCCTTCATATTGAAAAGGTCACACATTCAATAGAGAAAACTAAAATAAAATCAGGATTTGTTCACCACTCAAGCTCATGAAAGACATAAAATGTTTTGAGCCCTTAAGCAGGTACCTTCAGCTCCAAGGGAAAATGATCTTAGTGCAAGTCTAGTATAGTAACTTTCATAAAAGCTCTAGATTCTTTATTCTCCAATAAAAATAACCGTTAAACCTCTATGTACTGCTTAAAAATCCCGTGCTAAGTACCTTAAGATGGCTTAAAGTTGCAAACTGGATTACAAAACCATATTTTGCTTAGTATTTTTTTGTCTATTAACGTTGTTTGTGTTGTAAGTGCAGAAGCCTAATACAGTCAACAGCAGGTGATGAACATAGTACCTAATTCCTCACAGGTCAACATCATCAATTTTTAGTTCAGCTTTAACCCAGCATTATAAATCTCTGGGCTAGGAGAGCACTGTAACCTTAGGTGTTTATTGAAAAAAATGGTTACACCTCTTAAAATTATTTATGAAGGAAAAAATCACTTCAGAATCTCAGCCTATGTTTAATATTTGGGATCCAGATTCCAGCAAGCATGCTTCCTGGATAAATGCCATTCAGGATTTAATTTGCCTTAAAAACTAAAGGCATAGGGCCAAACTATGTACTGAGGGCCAATTCATGCACATCCAGGCCTCCTAAATATTCATTCAATTGCGTTTACTCTCCCACTTCCTGGAATAGTTTAATTTTTTTTTTTTTTTTTTTTTTTTTTTTTTTTTTTTTTTTTTTGTAAATGAAATTATGAAAGAGGTGCTGCTGCACAGAAAAGCACAAATGACAGCCAGGATGAACAAAGTGTGGATACAGGGATAGGAAGAAAACCACATTTAAACAACATCATCCAGGCAATTGCCAAGAAGAACTGAAACAGATTCAGTCAATGACAAAAAGAACAGAGTTCAGAATACATTCATAATTTAAATTTATATAGATAATCTTCAGTGTGCAATCATTGGACAAACAGTAAGAATCTGTATTAAACAGCACCGAATATCCTCAGCATCTCTTTAAGAAAAAAGAGAAGTGTCCCAAATATCTCATCCTTTTAGGACATCAGACAACATAAGTAAAATAAAAATAAAAGCAATTCAACAGGAGTTCCTTTCAAAATGTTACTTTGCTTCAGCCTTTCCTACCTCCTTGTAGATTAAGGGGGAAATTCTAAATCCAGGCAAACAGTAGCTGTTGAGATAGATGGGTATCTAGGGGCAGGGAAGCAAACAATGCCTATAAAAAAAACATATAGAAAACAAACATTTTCTCTCTGTGTTGTTTGATGTCCCCATCCCAGAAATAGGAACTGCTATTACACAATGGGAATTTTTAACATATCCAAGCTGGAACAGCTTATTTTCATTAGTAAGCTTTGACTTGTTTGCTTTACATCACATATTGCAGAGGAGCTCTATATCTGGGATATTTCTCTAGCATTTGTTTACCTGAGAGCTTAGTTACGTGTGAAATACATGGACAGTCATTGACTCTAGTGTCCATATTCACAAATTTACAAAAGCTCAGTCCTTATTAGCCTGTTTTCTCTGCAGATGAGTTCCAAATGCTGCTCTCAAACTGTCCCTCCCTGATAAATTAAACCCATCTCAAGATGTTTCTAGCTTCCAGCTTTCTATAATTTTATTATGTCTCCTTTTGTTGAGATAGGGGAATTAGTTAATTTTTCAAGCTTTCCTAATTAAAAGCATAAAATTTTAAACATTATTGCCATTATTAAAATAACAGGCATAAACATTTATTTATTAGATAATAGCCCTTGGGGCCATTACTACAAAGATGACTGGGTGCCTAACTTCTATTTAGGAGACTCAACTCCTGCTGAAATCAGTAACAGCTTAATATGTCTTCCACATTTCAAGCTAAAACATTCCAGAAAATATTTAGGTATTTAACTCCTAAACTGTAATTGACTTCTTAGGTCTACTCTGAGGAAACACTTTATTTCCTCCAGAAAAGAACCTGATCACTGTGTAAGTGCTTGCTGGGCAAACAAAATTCATGATATAAGTAAACTTTAATAAGGCTTAGGGAGGAAAAATGTTATTTTTTAACTCACCAGCATGTGTTCATAATGGATGCATAATGGAGGTAACTTCTTTTTATTATTTCTGTGTGAATATGAATCTGTTCATTTAAGAATGAACCTTCATTTACTATTTTTGGAGAGAAAACAGAGGGCTCCACAGAAATGAGTCATACACTGCATATGTACATAAATGGGTAGATGGAAAGTGTAGTGAAACATAAGATAGGAAAAAGTAGACTAGTGGAGGTAACTGATAAGAGATCACAATGTCCAGAAGCCTAAGAATCATAAGAAAGGCTGAGATTAAGAAAAATATGAGATACATAGGACTTATGGAAGACCAGGAGGAAGAAAGAAATATAAGACTGGATTCAGGGGGTTTTTACATACTCATTTTCAGGTTTGCTCTAATCAAATTAGGGTGTTTTCATCTATTTAAAAATATAAAACTATCTTCTCATTTGACATTGTCGTTGGTAGTATCTGTGTACTTTACTGTTAATTAATGAAGATATTAATAAGCAATATTTCAGCTATACATACTCCAGAACAGATTAATTAGCTTCTTAAATTCTTCATAAATGACATGTAAAAATACTTTTAATTCTGGCATCAAAGTGGGTTTTTTTCTTTGTGTAACTATCACAATTATTTCTTATTGGCACAACTGTACAAATGTAATGTACTGAATACAGATTTTTGCTTTGCTAAATTGCTAACTGTATTCACCCTTTAGAAAATTAAAAGTTTCATCTTTATGGTGTCCTATCACATCTATCAACATAATCAGTGATGTGCTTCTTTAATGATATGTTGATATTGCAAAAATGAGAACTACGACCTTTGTGCTAAGTAGTTATATGAAGAATTCAGTGAGATGCAGAGGATTAGACTTAATGGTACCTCAGATTACACATTTTAATCAAAACTGTGAAGGTAACACATAATGCTAATTATATCACATAAATGAATTCACACAGATACATTGTAGGCTTAAGTGCATTTCTCTTTAGAGGTTTCTAATCTACTACCTAATTATCTAATTAGTAACAAGTATTTCTAAATTTTTAAACTTTAAATGAGAAATCTTGGGAGGCTGAATATTGTTTTTTAGCAGAAAAATATATGGAACGCAATTGCTACTTGATGAGCAGCAATGTATCTATATCGGCTTATATGATGAATTTTCATGACAATATGTTAAAGCTTATACTTTGCAGTAAAACACAACGAACATATAACCTTTGTGTGAGGTCTAGCTCTTCAGAGAGTGCTGAGGAAGAGGTTCAGGCAACAGCAATATTCTTCTGGGCAAATTTTGATGCCATGCATATGTTAACTAAAAATGTTTATGCCCCTGTTTATTCACGTTCATCCAGAACACTAAGGTTTGAGAAGGTAAAGTAAAATTAATGAATTTTGTACTTCCTAATCCAGTGAATCATGGACTGTGAGTCATTTGTGATAACGATAAGAGAATGACACATTAATCTGGACCCATTTATAAAACCTTTATCCATGCACGTAGTATCCCATTCTTTTAAATAAATGGAAGTGCTAATCTTCTGTTCACTGAGAAAGTGTCTTCCATGGTAAAAGAGAAAAACAGGTAAGCAAGCTTATAAAGAAAATAAAATACTATTGTTTGTGTGATTTTCATGTATATTTTACTGCAGTAGAAGTGCAGTTGACAATTTACGTTAGAAAATAGAACAGTCTAGGAAAAAAAGTATGTGTGCTTTTGTTTTTTGGTGGTTTTTGGTTTTTTTTTTTCCCTTGGGAACTTCAGGATGAAATTCTGCTACTCAACTAAATGGAAGACTGACACAAGTTTATTGTCCACCACACATCACCACACACCTAGCCTAAGAATGGTAAATATTTTAGAAGTATACTAATAACTTTAATCAAACTATGCTGAAGACAGCTTCTTTTTTTAAAATACAATTGTTGCAAAACTCAGCCCAATCTTATTCTTTTTCATAGACTCTATTATTTCTGCAGCCTTCCCAAACTTGGTAACTTTATGCTATATATAGAGGGTTCACTGGTTTCTTCCCTGTGCCTCAGCTTTCCTATCAGCTATTTCGATATGACTGCTCATGCATCTGAAGGATCAGATTTCTCTTCAGTGATAAAGTATTGATCTTTCTATCAACATTCACTTAAAATGAGCTTCTGAAAAAGTTTCTTGTTCTTTGAAGATTTTTGTCATCTTCTTTTTGTTGCCCAGGAAAACAAACAGAATTCCCTATTTCCACAAAAAGAGGAATGAAATACTGGAAAGTGGGCTTTGTTCAAAGGAAGGGTAGTAAAAGTCTAATTTTGGAAGCCACTTTTACCAAAACATTTCTCACAACCTTCATAGGTCTTTTTATGTAACTGCTGTTACATCAAAATATTCTCCATATGTACACCATATATACAAAACCAAGAATTTGCTGTTAATGTAATTAATATTTTCGCAGTCTAATGGTCCCAATTACCTAATTAATACAGAAAGGTCTTATCACTAATACATTTCAAACTGTTATACAGTAAATAATTCCTCAGTATCTCACCTCTTTCTCTGGTGGTATGCTTGCCTCTCCAGAGTCCTCATGGGTCCCAAGGTGAACACTTTCATCTTCCTTAAGCATAATGGGTTGGGTGAGGAGGTTGCCCAAAGACACTACCACTGTGTTATCCTCACCAGCAAAAATACAGTGGTCACAGTAGGGCAAGTTGTCAGAAGTTGTGGGGGCTCCCCAGGGGGTCAGGTGGGGTAGGGCTTGGCAGCCAGGACTTGTCCCACAGCTCAGCCATGGAGCAGAGCACTCAGGGGGCACTGTGGCAGTCCCATCCCCAAGCATCAGGCATGTACCAAGCCACCAAGCTGGAGTCTGTCATACCATAAACCCCGTCTGACCAGTAGCAGCTCCCAAAAGATGGTTGACAGCCATTTGAGCACAGGGGTAGGGAACCAGCTCTGACCATCTCTCATTGGCTCCAGCTGGCTCCAACCAGCTCCAGCTGGCTCTAACTGGCTCCAGATGGCTCTAACCAGCTCCAGCTGGCTCCAACTGGCTCCTACAGGTTCCAACTGGCTCCTACAGGTTCCAACTGGCTCCTACAGGTTCCAACTAGCCAAGGCCACCCCAGCCCACTGAGAAAGACCTGCCCTGTCCCTGCTGGGGCCATAAAGCCACAGGAATGAGGGCAGGGGGACACCAGCTTCACCCACCAACTGTAAGCAGCCACAGCAGCCCCGAATCAAGTCAAGGGCAGGTAATGCAGTGTCAAGGTTTAAAGAAGGTTTAAATGCAGAAATAAAGACTATGGTGAAGGCAGGGGCAACAGGTGAAGTATAACCAATTGATTCAGGCAAATGAGCTTCAGAATGAAAGTTGCAACTAAATAAATGGCAATGTTGCCTATTTTGGTAGTCTGAAGCTTTTAATAATGTGTTCATATTGTCTATGTGTAATAAAAAGTAAGAACTGAAAAAATGAAAAGGTTTTAAAAATAAATGTTTTGTTCAACTTTAATATATTTTATAGTTTATCTAGCAGACAAATTCACACACTTATAATTAGTGTATGAAATATAAGACTATAGGTAGCCATACTTTAGAAACTGAATGAAGTATTTAATATTTTTATTTATATTTCTTTTTCATGTTTAAATATTTTTTATATCATTCATGTATTGCAAAATCTTTGGTTTATCTGCCTGTTTACTTTGAATCGTTCTGGCTTTCATCCTAATTAATTTCTAGGAAAACAATGTGTCTGTAATATTGATAAAGAGGTCACAGCAAAGTCCCTTAGTGGGATCTCATTTCCCCTGGCTTTCAGAGATTTTTGTTATGGCCTTTTTCACAAATAAAGTTGCAAATAAATCACCAAGGCAGTCAACCTAATCAGACAGCAGTGTTTTAGAATATGCATCACTCTTGCTTTTTGACCAACTGAGAAGTGCTGAACTCCGGTGTTTTGTTTTTTCTTTTTTAGATAATTTTCTAATGAGTGCATTGCACAGAACAGATAATGACACAAGTAAGGTGGATTAGCAGTAAAACATATTTTTAAATGCATCTAATAAATGACTCACAAAAATGTTAAACCACAGATGTCAAATTACTCTGACTACAGTATCAGATACTTTCTGGTAAAATTTTCCACTCAGTGGGTGCTCCATATTCCATGGTATACTGAGTACTGCTGGTGAATACAAATTAAATCCACCCTCAGTTTCCATCTTTGCCCCCAAAAAGCCCATCAAAAGATCTGCAGCCAGTAAAATGAAAACCAAATACATTTAGAATAAATATTCTCAAGCAGGAAAATCTAGCTCAAGTGAGTTGCTTGTGGGACTAAGGCTTATTATTTCTCTAAAATTTTATTTACAAAGTTCTTCACATTAATGGGAACTCTTTCCAACTCAGTTTTTCAAACTAAATATTCAGATTCTCAGCTGATGTAAACTAATTTGACTGGATTACACCAATTAAGAGCATCACAGAAATTGGCCAGAATGAATTATCACCCTATACAAATAGGGAGCCTTGCCGTATCTTTTTTCCTTGGTTTGAGGTCCTTGACATTTTTAGCCACAGTGATATACAAGCATAGACACTGATACAGTGCACGTTTCTCCCCAGCAGGATTGTGACACTTCATTAATAATGCCAGCCAACACTACTCTCAGGGTCAGTCACCCTCCAGTTGTCTAATCTCCAAGACCAAACTACTGTAAAAATACATGAAAACCCCATCTAGCTGGTTCATGAAAACTCAGAAGCTTATCATTTGTCAAAAAGTGATCTTGCTCAGACTCTCAGACTCTCTCTTTTATTACATCAACTGTTGATTTTGATCCCTAAGTGTTGCAGATCTGCCTTTTTGACAGAACACAGTCTTCTGAAACTTCTGAAGTTTTCAGAGTCTGAACTTCTGTGGACATTTTCTTATGTTTCAGCTATTTAAAGCTTAGTGTTAAATTTTATAATGTAGATCCCAAACTCCAAGCTTCTAGGAATTTTCTGAGAAAGAAAAAGGAAGGTAAAACAGTAATTCACTTACAGTCTACCCCTATCAGGAAAGGAAATAAAAGTAAGATAAACAGTTTTATTTAATTTTCTAAAGGAGGTTGCTAATAAAACAAGTTAATACTGCAGTACTGTAAAAAATTAGAAAATATTAGGTTTATATTATCTTTAAGTAAACCCTACGACTGCTTTTGTAAAATATTTGTGGAAAAGCTAAGGGTCTCTGAACCAAATCAAACCCCAAAAAGTTAGCTTTGCATTTTCTGCTGGTTTCATGAAAGATTTACATTTTATAAACAAGAATAATGTTACTTAAAGCACAGGACAGTAAGCCCACCTAGTGCAGTCAGTAATCTCACCTTCTATTGAGATTCTCTGACATAAGCTTGCCTCTAAATTTCATATATGTTCATATTAGCATTTCTGGTTTGGTTTACCAGTTTTTCACTCAGTTATTTTCAGTCTCATTTTATTTTGTTTTGCTGATCTATACATTTGATTTAATTACATTATTTGGTGTGTAAAATAGAGAAATAAAACATTCTGGTAAATCTGATACTGGTACGCTTCCTTTGTGACCACAAGCAAGACATTTAGTTGTCCTCATTTACTAATTTGTGAGACGAAGAAATAAAATCAAAGATTCTCTGTTTAAGGACATTTTTCATAAATGATATGTATGAGTATTTGTGAAGTCTTTAGAGTGTATGGTGATGAATGATGTATAAATAAGACACAACTCCTATTATAAATTAAATACCAGTTGAAAGGTAGGAAATGAAGAAAGGTTAGGTTTAGTAATCCACAGTGGTTTCCCAGCAATGTCATCTACAACATTTCTGTCAAAAAATCTGAGTACAGAGAGGTAGATCCCTTTGACACCCCACAACAAGGTATTGATTCTGAGGCTGCTCTGGCTCATCTCAAGAGCTCCATTTTTTTTATTCCTGCTTCTCCTGAGCTGGGATCTCCTAGTCCTACATAATACAGCACTTCCCAAAGGAAATGTCCTGGATGGCTGATCTTGCCTCCCTGTCCTCAAAATCCTAAACTACCCAAATACTTCACTCATAACCTTTCAAGTGTGCCCACTCTTTTCTGCTCCAAGTAGTCTCTCAGTTTTGCCACCACAATAGGCTCCCTCTCAAATCCCCAACAGTCTGGATTTTGTCACATTTCTCTTCTGCCCTTGCCTACACATTACAGCCATGCCACCCAATCTATATTCCCAGCCTTGAAGTTTCTATGTTCATGAATCCTATCTTTCTTTGCCCTCCAGGTCCTGTAAATGATATAGAAAACTCCCTCACTTTTTACATAATTTAAAAATGCTCCAGGGTTTTGTGACTACTGCTGCTGCTCTCCCACTGATCATAGAAGCTTGTGTTTGTTCCCCATCTTCCTTTCTCCCTACTTGGACAGGAACATAGACTTTTCACTGCTGTGGGAGAGATTTAGCATAACAAGGCACTTGGCAAAATCCACTTGGATACAACCAATAGCATGAAAAAAAAATCAAGAATAAAAGCATAAAAAAATATATGTGACAGTCTCATCCAAAAATCTATGTTAGTTGTTCTTTTTTTTAACTTATTCTTAAATGACCTGGAGAAGAAAACAAAACTTGCAGTTTTCCCAGTTGGACAAACGTGAAGCTGATGGTACAGACTTGCAGAAAGATTTGAAAATGCAATGCAAGTAGCTGATGGAACAGCAGATGAAATTCAGTGTTGATAATTGCAAGGTAATCAGCCTGAGGAAAAAATGACTGAAAGTTAGCTCTCACTTCTCATGAAAGTGATTCTGAAGCTACTGTTGAAAAATTTAACTTGATGTTCAGCATCAGAGAGGCAAATTATATATTAAAAAAAAAAAAAGAAAAAAAAAGAAAAAAAAAAGAGAAAAAACAAACAAACTAGAAAGATTATTTATTCCTGTTCAAAGTATGGTTCACAATTTCTTTCAATGTTATGTGCAGTTCTTTTGACCTGTGTTTTAATCCAAAGAAGATGCTAAGGGAAGAAGAGATTTCTACATGCAGAAGTACTTCCTACTTTGGTGCATGGGGATGTTAGGTGTACTAAGCATTTCAATTTACACAAAACGGGTTATGTCCAGGAGACTTTGGCAGAGACAGTTAAATAATGAATGAAGGGAGGAGGTGAATAGTGATTATTCACTATTTTTTGTTATCTATATAATAGGTAATACCTAATGAAATTATCAATCAACTGATTAACTGGCTTAAAAAAACCACAGAAGTATTTTTGTGTATAACTATGATTATATGAAATAGGACTATAATAAACATGGTGGCTTGGGTACACATTTAGCTTGGCAAAATTTAGTAATTGACTGTTTTTGGAATGATATCTGAGGGATTATTTATGCAGTACATACGTTTTATTCTTTTTTTATATGATTTAATTAAACATCTGCCATTGGGAAGTGTCAGAAAAATTTACAGAATTTAAAAATACTCCAGGGTCTTGTGACTGCTGCTGCTCTTCTACTGATCACAGAAATAACACATTAACTTTAAAAAGAAAGAAAAAGGGAAAAAAAATAAATAAAAAAATTAGAAAGATTATTTATTCTTATTTAATGTTGAATGCTTGACAGAATGCCACTTTACAGATCCAATATAGAAAACAGTATAAATTAGACATGAAGACCTATGGAAATTATTAATTTACTATGTGCTTTTGACAGTGATTGTCAGGTATACTGATATTAAGCACATATTTATTTTTGTTTGTTTGTTTTCTTTCCCTGACATCATGTCACTTACAACACACTTGTTTTGCTACTGCTTACAACTGGAACTCAGGTTTCTAGTCAGTTTATATTTTCCAGGATCAAACTGCAATAAAACCTAAGTATTTCAAAGAAAGAAGCATAATTATTAAAATTCTTGATGCTTGACACATTTCCCCAGCCAAAAAATTGAGAAATTCCATCAAAAAAAGGAAAAATCCTTTACTGTTTAAGCATAAAATATCATACTTTGTGAAAAAGATTGTATGTGCCAGCACCACCTAGTGTGACCAAACTGATACCAGAATGGCATAGATGTTAAAGGTGAACTATGGATCAGATTTATAGGGTAAAATGTTTATAATGGATGGTCCCTTGAGTAAAATATATTGTTTTATAAAATGATCATGAGGCTGTCAGCTCAAGAAAGTAAAGAAGATAAAATTCTGCTGTCTACAGTCAAAGAACTAAAAATGAAAACAAATTAACTAAGTAAAGGAAACAAACTCAAATTCTTATGCTGCTTCATAACTAGACCATTCACTGTAATTCTCCTAGAAAGTAAGAAAATATTATATTTTTTAAATTTTAATTTTCATAAAAGAAGTAAGAAAGGTGATTCCTGAAAAAGATTCATTTTTGAAACTACAGACACTGATCTACAAATGCAATTGAGTTTAATTTAGAAACTATAATTTTGTGTTGTGAATGGTAAAGTTCATATGTAAGTATAGAGCTGATATGAAACATCAAAGAAATAACTCTGTGTTACAATGTACAAAACAGCCAGAACAAAATAGGTAATGGCAATCGATAAATCAAAGATGGGGACCATGGGTTTGCATCAGGTTTTCTCCTTTGCCTAAGATCACAAATGCTTGGTTTCACAGGCAAAGTACTGTTTCCATTAAAATTAATATCTCTTTCAAATTACATCAACAGACATGGAATTAAGCCTCAGGTTTGAAGGTATATTATAAGGCAGTGATGGAATATGTTTGTTGCTTCTGTTGTGTAGTTTCACACCTGACCTTTACGTATTTCTTTATGACTATGTTAATATAAATAGAATTGAGCGATATAAATGCATATAAATATATTATAGATATAAATAAATGTGAAGGATTATCCAGCCAGAGGCTAATAAGAGTGCTGTATTATCATTATGTCAAAAGAATATGTTTTTCACAGCTAATATATTTCTTCCAGTGTTTTTTTATATAACTTTGCTAGAATTGCTGTATCTAGAAATTGACATCCTAACAAGGAAAGATCACTGCAAACATATGCATACTCTGCAGTTTTGCATATCAAAATAAAAATGGCTTTCTATGCAATCTTTTTTCTCCAAGACTAATATAAAATATATTTTCCTCATGTAGTTTTTTCTCCTCCTACATCTCAAGGACCAAATTAAGCTGAAACTTGAATTTTTCTGATTTATTTAGGAAATTTCTTCATGTAAGGGAAAATTTGAAAAAAAAAAAAAAAAGAAAAAGAAGAAAAATAGGAGAGTGCACAGAAGAGACAGAGAGAGAGGAAGAAAGCAGGTCTTTGAACCAAGCAAAATTGATAGATTTCAGAGATAGCTATAGTTTATGCCATGTGGCTGTTAAGAAAGCAGTAGGGATTTACAGAATTGGAGGAAGAAGAAAAGGATACCATAGATCACTCAAGTTCAGTGACCTATATAATCTACTTAAGAGTTTGATTAGAATTCTTCTGTATCTGGACACTGGGCATGAAGGAAAGCAATGTGTTCTTAAAACTTTCATGTGACAGCACTCCCATTGTTGTCTCTTTTTATTTAATGACATGGAGGCAATTGTGATAAGTCTAAATGGGCAGAGCACTGATAAGCTTAAGTGAACTCCCCATCTATGAATCCCTGGTATTCTCCTTGTCTGCTGGATTTCTATAGCGACAACCAAAGAGCAACAGCACATTGAGAAAAAAGTAGTGAAATATTTCCCTGCAGTATAATTTGTTCTTATCTTAACTCTAGTTCTTTTTCAAAGATTACTCTTGTATCATTGGAGGATGTCAAACTGTGTTTGCTTGAGAGAGGTGAAAATGTTTAAGAGTAAAAAAAGTTATGCCTAAATTCCTGGCATAACATACACTCCAGAACATGAATATCTGTATTCAATGCATATATATATATATTTAAATACATGCATACTCCCTACACATATCTTCTGTCTTGCCACTTATTTATTTTAATACCCTCAGATATTAACTGAGCTAAGTTCAAAGGATTAAATTAAATCATTTTTCTCAAATTTTCTTATGACTTTGCTCTTAGAAGTACTTGGTCTTATGTGTTATAAAAATATATTATTAGAATGTGATTTTAATGTAACCTCTATAAACAAGTTATAAAAGAGAGAAAACTGTTTTATGGAGCCTGGAAAATGTGAAACTTAATTTCAGAAATGCATATGTTAATGAGTTTCACTATATTATCTTAACATAGTGATCTCTACTGTCTCAGACTATGTTTTTAAATATGCATACTATTACTGATTTTTTTTTGCTCATTTCATACTATAGAGCTTACTGCATGTTACAAGTTGCATCAATGCTTATTTGCCATTAACACTGAAACTGTTAAGCAAGCTGTGCTTTAAACTTATTTTACATTATTGACTCCATAAATAATGTAACGAGGAGTTCAAGGTCATAGGCTAAACATAGTTTGATACTAGCATTGCATATGCAATACTAATAGCTATATACCATGCATTACTAATAGCTATATACCATGCATTCATGTCATGATCATTATAACACTGATGCTGAAGCATTTTGCCACAAAGAAGATGCTATAATTATTTGAATGTCTTTCCAACAATTTTTGCTTTTCCTAAAGCTTATTATAAAGCTTTCATTTTCTTGTCTATATATATTTTAATTAAGAGCATGCAAGACGATTGTAAAAGTTGTGCCATAATGTGTTCATGTTACCATCTGATTTGAACAGAATTTTAGTTTCTGTATCCATATCAGAAAGCTATAGTGAATTAACTGTGAAATGCTTGAAATGAATCTGATACAACTTTAAATGGTTCTTACAGCTTTTTTAACATAAATTTGTATGAGTTTATACTAAATTGATTATTACAAAAGGGAATAGCATGTATTTTATCCCTGAATAACAGCTTATGTTCATCAGGTTTCAGTAAATCAGTAACATGATTTCCTTGATTATGCTTCGGGACAGAACTTCAAAAATCAAGAGAAAACATTCAGATGGAAGAGAGATTTTAAGTTATTTTATTACATTTTATGGTGGATATTTTTAATCCATTACATCCACTGAAGATTTATTTCACTACTGAAGAATTTTAATTTTCCCTTCCCTCCAAATACCTGCCAAAATTGCTAGATAATTCATTGATGGCTGCTGGACTTGACACACATCACAAATTTTAGACTAGTGGTCCCAAGTAAATTAGGTCAACACCACAGTAATCCAAAAGGAAAATACTGTCACACTTCAATAGCGAAAACTGAATTACTTTTTTAATTAGTTATCATAAATCTTAATCAGTATAAGGTCTAGTTACTTTGAATTCTGCTCTACATGTAAAGAAGGGTCTTTATTACACCCAGCACTTTTTCAGTATATCTATATTCTGCTGTGTGAATTCATAGAAAGTCAATTAAATTGACTTCAGCCAGTATATAATATTTCCTTTCATTTCAGTAGACCTTCATAGGTATGGGTAGTATTTGCCAGAGAAGGCAGAAGAGACATTATCAAAACACATCCTAAGCCCTCTGGTCTTCCATTGTTTGGAAAGCAACATAAACTCCTGTCTTATGCTGAAACAATGTCAACATAAAATCCAGATCAGCTCTGTGTCTCTGCAGAGCAGTTATCTACTAGCTTTTATGGGATATTTTTCAGTATTCATGTTAGAAGCAGCAAAACTGTTTGCAGTGTCATGGATACTTTAACATATAAAGAAAAATGGCAGAAGATGCAACAGAAATAGTAGAATTCCAAGTTCTCAAAGAATCATTATAGGAATAAAGGAAGAACGGTTCAAACAAATAACTATGAAACACAGCAATACCATTTTCCTTGCTAAATATTTGACCAGGGATTCTTAGAAAAGGACTCAATTTATATGTATGTCCAGGACAGGAGAGATGATCTGGAGAAATCTCTGCAGTAGAAGGTATTTCCATGTGTGGTGAGTTGATCTTGTCCAGATTCCAGGTGTCTACCAAGCCACTCTACCATTCCTGCTCCTCAGCTGGACAGAGGGAAGAAAATATGACAAAAGGCTCATCAGATGAGATAAAGAGAGGGCAATCACTCAGCAATTACCACCACAGACAAAAAAGACTTCACTTGAGGAGATTAATTGATTTATTGTCAATCAGAAGTCAGGATAGGATAATGGGAAATAAAAAGAAATTTTAAAACACCTTCCCTCCACCTCTTGCTTCTTCCCAGGCTCGACTTCACTGCCAAATTCTTTACCTCCTCCCCGCGACCAGTGCAGGGGGATGGGGAGTGGGACCTGTGGTCAGTTCATCACATCTTGTCTTTGCTGCACCTTCCTTCCCACACTCCTCACCTGCTCCAGCATGGGATACCATGCATAGGAGACAGTCTTCCACAAACTTCTCCAACGTGGGTCCTTCCCACAGGGTTCAGTCCTTCAAAAGTGAGCAGCTTCAGCATGGGTCCCCCACAGGGTCGAAGTTCCTGCCAGAAGACCTGTGCCAAGGCGGACTCCTCTCCATGAGGCCACAGGTTTTACCAGGAACCTGACCCATTGCAGGCTTCCCACAGGGTCATAGCCTACTTTAGATGCATCCACCTGCTCCACTGTGGACCTCCATGGGCTGCAGGAAGACAGAGTGCTTCACCATCATCTTCACCATGGGCTACAGGGGAGTCTGTGCTCCAATGCCTGGAGGATCTCCATCCTCTTCTTTTTTGCTGAACTTGGTGTCTGCATAATTGTTTTTCACTCATATTCTCATACTTCTCTCCTGGCTGCTGTAGAGTGACAGGCAGAGGCACTACCACCATTGCTGATGGGCTCAGCTTTGGCCAGTGGCAGGTCCATCTTGGAGCTGGCTGGCACTGACTCTGTCAGACATGGGGGAAGCTCTGACATCTTCTCACAGAAACCACCCTTTTAGCTCCCCACTAGGTACCAAAACCTTGCCATGCAAACCCAATACATCATTTGAGTTCTCTTACATACTGAAAATGTGGAGACATAACCAATGCTGAGTAGATCAGCAATGTTGGTACCTGCAGGAAAAGATGAAGTGAGGTACTATCTGCTAAAATGAAACACTTCTGAAGTACCTATCCAGTATATCTTTTGCATATCTTAGGTAGATAAGTTGATAATACCAGTGGCGATCATATTTTTAACGATTGTCAAAACCAGTTCTAAATGGCTAAGGAACTATAGCTGCACTTCCACAGTTATCATAGCAGCACATTTTATTTTTTTTTTTTACTTTACACAGTCACCAAGGACTTGATTTATGTCCTACTCTCCTTGTGAGATCTAACAGGTTAGATTCCATCACAGGGCTAGGATTCATATTGTATGACTTTAACTGTTGAATGTAAACTAATTAATCTGTTCTCTTTTTACTGTTTCTAGGTCAAATGATATTATAGGCTTTTTATGTCTAAATAGTCTGGATAAATAACTCAGCATAGACATTCAACTTTTAGGTAGGTATACTTAAGTTTCCTGACTTCTGCATCTGAAACTTGAAGAATGTTAATGTAACTTAACTGAGCCAAAATTTTTGTCATATCCAAGAATTTGAAGGAGACAGTCAGCCGCTATTGAACTAGATTGATTATAAGAAAAAAAAAAAAAAATATTAGTTGTAAGTCTAAAGGGACAAAAAGAGGTTAATCATGACACGGGAGAAATTAACATATTCAAGTCCCTAAATAGAAACATGCTATTAATAGCTTTCCTCAGCAATATAATATAGAAAGCAAAGATGAATCACATAAAACATAGAATTAAGAATCCTTGCCTTGAAGAAAATAGGAGTCATAAAGCATTTTGGAAATGATGAAATACAGTGCAACTGAAGCAACAGGAGTTTGAAACAGAAACTGTGTCGTATTTTATCTTTCCAGACAACAAGAATTTGTGAAAATGAACACTTTGTGCTCTTTGTTTTTCAGAAGGTTACATAAAACAAGATAAGGGTATTGCTTAACTCAAAGAAAAAAAGATAAACGATAAAGAAAATGTCCAGTTCTGCATTGTGATGTCATCATAGAAGCACAAATCCCCCAATCAGTATGATATTTGATGACATGTGTCTAGTTTGCCTTCTCTCTTCAAGGTGAGAAATTGTGAAGGGCAGATGCAGTGAGACTGACCATTATCTTAAAGCTGCAGTAATTCAGGGGAAAGTCATAAAGATAATTTAAAAATTGTAAAGAAAATAGTTAATGATCATCACAGAAGACATGGTATACATAGGAAATGGGAGAGTGAGGTTGTTTTGTATCTGTGTGTGTATTTGAATAAATTAGAATTAAGATGAAGAAGAAGAATTCATTGATTTGTGAGACAATGGAAATTTTCACCCTATACAGAAGTTAGATTATGTTACTTAAAGGATCTTAAACTTCAGGTAGCCAGAACTGCTAGTGTATGGGACAGTTCCTCTGGAACTTATTTCAAATATCCTAGAAGGTCAACAGAACTATGGTTGAAATAAAAGCAGGTGAAATGGGAGAACGTAGGTGCTAGACCCAAAAGAATTCAAAGCCTGTCAGAAATATCTTGGGGATCAACACTAATGCCTTTATAATAAAGAAAGAAGAATTGAAGTGGGTTGGTAATAGCAAGATATGTATTGGAATCAGTAGTTACAGTCACCCAAATTACTGCCCTGTGTTCTTTCAATGCACAAGATACTGCAGATTAGGCTGGTGATGAAATCTGGGTTTGGAGAAATCTTAGTCACGTTTTCCCAGAGGGCAGCAAGCAGAGGCTTCTGTATAAATTTTGAAGAACAAGGAAAAAGGACCACTTCTTGGCATCTACCCAACCTCCACCAGGGACAGGCAGCAGGGCCTGGGCATTCAGAGTAAGCAAAAGGAGAAAGGTTTGGCTGTGCTCTCTGAAAGACCTTGCCCCATGATGCCCAGGTGATGGGAGAGGAAAGAAAAAATAGCCTTTTATTCCTGAGGTTTCTTCTGCATAATGCTTTGAATTGGAGTGCAGGGAAGTGAGTGTGGAGCCTTTTACCTGTGAGAAAAAAATCAATGAACAGTTTCATAAATGTTTCCATGTGATGCCTTCCCCCTGGAGTTTTCAGAGAACAGCTTTTTGGAAAAAAACCACTACAGATCTTGCTGATCTTAAAAAACATCTTGTAAATCTCTTATTTGCAGGAAATTCGGAAAAAAATGCCAAGGCTCTATCAGCGTTTGCAGTTTAATACTGATAATTTTGTGTCTGGAATAAGGAAAAGAGGTCTATGTAATATTGTTCAAATCAGTTAGGTCAGTCGCTCAAAATAATACCACTATTTTAGACATCAGTAAATTAAAAAAAAAAAAAAAAAAAAAAAAGTTAATCTTCTGTGTTAAGTATATCAGTTTGGAACCATAAACATATTAACCCGGGTTTGTTGGTGAAGCATTCTTTGGCAAGTGTGTTGGACTACCCAGTTTCTTTCCTTTTCTTACATGATGTGTTCAGAAGTATATCACAGAAGTATATTTTTCCACTGCTGTGAAGTAAATGAAAGGAAAGGATATAAGAAGAAGATAGGACAGACTGCAGTGATCAGGCAAAAGGCTTGGTCAGACAAGTGTACTGACCAGCCACAGTTTATACACAACCATTTCCTTTTATATCCCATTCTGTCTGTTCCACTTTTGTTCCTTTCTGCTCCCCCCTCCCCTGCACATTGTCTCATCAGTTGGCACAGTCCCACCAATGACCCTCCAACATCCCGGAACCTCAGGCCTGCATCCTTACCAGTTTGAAAGTTGTGGTTTGCCTGCAGTTTAATGATTCACAAGATCAATTCATACACTTCAATTAGCATGACTGACAAATGTTTTTGTTGTCTTCGTCTCCATTATGTTTTTTTGTCAGGTCTATGCCTTCAAATATTTTGTTTATGTTTTTCCCCTTTTCCTTGGTGTCACATCTGACAAGGTTGTCAATCAGGTAATCTTACTGAAGTAAACATTCCCACATTTGGCACTCCCTTATAAATTAGTTTGGTCAGGTTTGGTTCTCATCACTCCCTCCCTTATGATTTCCCAGTCAGATTTGTGTCTCTCTATCTTCTTGTGTATGGTTTTCCTCCTTTCTTGTTATTCCTTTTTGCACTGAAAGTGTCTTTGACCAGACACCCTTGAAGGAGCAGAGGCTCTCTCCTTCCACATACCCTTACATATTGCCACATCTTCTGACACCACATCTTTTGCCACATCTCTTCCATCTTCCTTCTGGCAGCTCCCTTGTGGTCCAGCCCTGTGTCTTCGAAAAAACCCTTAGTATTCTATATGCTTGTTAGTCCCAGTCAGCAATCTGCAGTCTTATGAAACAAATCAATGAGTCAAAATCTCTTTTTTTGTATCTCTACAGTCAGGGCACAGTTGCCTGGCTCAAATAGTGTAGACTCCTTCATCCAACATTCCTCCAATATTCTCCATCCAAGGATTCCTCATTCTGCCTGTGTCCTGCCCTTTTTCTTATGTCCTTATCTTCACTCTATTGCCTTTGCTAGTCTTTTGATCAAAATGGGAATTCAAAATAAATAAAAAAAGATGAACAATAAAGCAAGCAGATGAAAAAACAAAGAAAAAGGTGAGACATTTGAAGGTGACTTCTAAGTTGGTGAGTTACAGACAACTTTCATAAAGGTAGAAGCTGCTGTCATTTCTAGATCAGATTTCCCTACCACCTGACTATTACTTATTTTCTTACTGACTATTGGTGCAATAATAAATGTAAAAAACCCCATAAGGTAGCTTGTTTGGTCTGACCTTGTAAAACAGACTTTGTCTTAGCTATATTTGATCTTACATTTAGTCTTACACTAACTGGAGAAACTATTTTGTTCATTCTTGTCTAAATAAAGTAGAATAAAGCAGGACAGTTATTTAGGAAGTAAAAACAGGTGAAATTGAAGGAGTTGGATTCATGGCTGTATTCCAGCTAGTGCTGATTCAAGAGATCCATGAACACTTGCATCACATCAATATAAAAATCAACGTTATGACTGTGAAATATCACTTATCTTTTATTCTTTTTTTTAATTATTGGATTTTATAGGTTTAAATGTGCATTATATTTTGAATTTTCTCATTAACCAAAATAATTTAAAGTAGTGAATATAGCAGATGTATTACTTACATATACACATAAATATGGAAATATACAATACACCATGTTAAACTGAATGATCAAATATGATCATTTTTTGAGATATTTCTTCTTCCTTTAATTTATTTCAGAAGATAACAAACTAAAGCTTCCTTCAAAATAAAATCATCATTAAACTATGAATGACTTTGTTGATTACAAGTAATAACAAATGCTGAATTCAGTCAATTATGTCTGCAAATTAAATGAGTTTTTCATTATAACATTTTTCCACTTATATTCCACCTCATTTTAAAAATAAATTATTGCATAAACTAGCAATACACAAATATATGTATTTTCTTTTAGACAGTTGCACAAGAGAATCATGGAATCACTCAAGATGGAAAGGACTCCAGAAGATCACCTAGTCCAAGTGCATGCCCAGCACTGAATTCAGAGCAGGTCTTTCAGATCTTTGTCCAGCTCAGTCTTGAAACCTTCAGTCTCTAACTGTAACTTCAGTGATGTATAAGCTTTGCTTCAAATGGAGCATAACAGTCGTGTATTCCTACTGCTGTCCACTATTAGGAATAAAAGAAGACGCAGACAACTGTTGGCTTGTAGAAGACTCAGCCCCACTCAGTTACGGGCACCCTTAGAAACACTTAATACTCTAACCTGAAATCAAAGTAGATGCCTGATTTACAGTGGTCTTATTTCATACATCTATATTGCTAAATGAAGAATGTAGAGTGAATGGACTCTCGTACAGTATCCCTAATAATTAACCTTGATTACTTGTTAGACAGCTCCCTAACTCAGTTTTAGATTGCTCCTAAAGAACTCAATCCTTGAGAAGCTTGGCATAGAAAGGGCTGTCTCTTAGCAGTACAGAAATAAGTCTAACTTTCATTAGAAGGTCCCAGTGACCAGTCACTGGTTATATATATTTTTTTTAAAAGTTTAGGAGTAGACATTAACTTCACACACACACATGATAGAATCATAAAATCATAGAATACCTTAAGTTGGAAGGGTCCCACAAGGATCATCTAGTCCAGCCCTCTGCTCTTCACAGGACTACCTAAAACTAGACCATATAACTATGAGTTTTGCTCAGGTGCTACTTGAACTCTGACAAGCTTGGTGATGTGACCACTTCCCTGGGGATCCTGTTCCAGTGACCAACCACCCTCTCAGTGATGAAACTTATCCTCATGTCCAATCTGAACTTCTTCTGATGCGGCTTCATTCTATTTCCTTGTGTCCCACCACTGGTCACCCAAGAGATAATCACCTCCCCCTCCACTGCCTCCCTTGAGGAAGCTGTAGACTATGATGAGGTCACCCCTCAGCCTTCTCCAAGCTGAGCAAGCCAAGTGACCTCAGCTGTTCCTCATAAGTCTTGCCCTTGAGACCTTTCACCATCTTTGTCACCCTCCTCTGGACACACTCTAATAGTTTGATGACGTTCTTATACTGAGGCACTGAAAACTGCACACAGTACTTAAGGTGCAGTGACACCAGTGGCAGAGTAGAACGGGACAGTCACCTCCCTTGACCAGCCAGTGATGCTGTGCTTCATGCACCCCAGGACATGACTGACCCTTTTGGCTCTGAGGGCACACTGTTGAGTTGTATTTGATTTGCTGTCAACCTAAACCCCCAAACCTAAACCCCCAGCCTAAACCTCCCTGCTCTCCAGCTTCTCATCCCCTAATTTGTATGTATTTCTATAGAATTGAATATTTGTTAGAGACATATGTGGCTTGCCTGTGAAACTGAATTTTTGGGGAACTCAGATGATGAATATACAATCAGATGTACAGCTAATGCATATGTTACTGCAAATGCATATAATCATGGACTTCATCTATCTTATACAGAAATTAAAGAAAACATTTCATAAAATTGCCTACAATGTTGAATGTGAAAGATTTAAAAAAATATTTCTTTGTATTTTTCCTCTCCAAGTTTTCATATCATTTGAACCAGACAAATAGACACTGGATGCACCAGTTCAATTACTATATTCTTTATTCAGTGCAACTACATTATTTAGTTAAATAACAATAAAAATTAAATTGAAATTGCAATCTGAGTAAACTGTAATGCAGGAAGTTATCAGTAGTATTGGCTTTGTGCTACAATTGTGCTGCATTTCATCTAAAATTCACATAGAAATATAGTTAAATGAGTATTAGTAATTTACTTTAGTTTTATGTTAATTATATTTTACTGGAAACACAAGAATAAACAGGAAAATCACAATTAAGTCAGCATTTTATTTGGAGGTCTAATGACAACTCCCTAGACAACTCCCTAGAGTTTAGCTTTTTTTTTTTTAATTATTTTCCAAATGAAAAACAAAAAGTTAGTTAATGTACACAAGGACATGCTTGAGGTCTCTGTTTATGATTAAAATATCTTCATGTCTTGTTACCTGAAAATTATTTGTAAAATAAGTTGCTCCTCAGTGTAATATCAAAATATGACATAAAAAGATATTAAAATTGTCATTGGTGTATCTTCATCTTTATGGAAAATTACTTCTGTCATCATTCACTGTTAGAAGTGCTTCAATTTTGGTGGTGAGCATTATCAAGAAAGTTTTTTTCTATATAAATTTAGTAACACATAAAATCTCCAATTTTAAGTTGGGCACAAGAGAGTGCACATAAGTACACACACTGAAACTATGTTTCTCATTTATCATCAGCACAATATTCAGGTAATTTTACAGTTATGAATCCAACTTAAATAGACATCATGCTGGATATTATGGTAAAAAATGTTTGTTTAAGCTAGACTTAAAAATATATATATCTTCATATTTAAAACCAGAACTGGTTAAATTAAAATGTATATTTGATGCCAGAGGGTGAAGATTATAGAACTTTTAAAGTGTTATAAGGTATTCCTATTACAGCAAAACCAGCTAAAAAAAAAATAAATCTGTGGAACAATGCATGTAATAATTGAACAGGCATAGTTACGAGGAAACAGCATACTTGTTATACTTAATAGTGATTCAATATAACAAGAAAGATTCTATAACTGTTCAGGAATACCTCAAATGGTCTTCATCATGTACTGAGGTGAGGAACAAGTAATCTTCAAGATTATTTTAGATATAAATTATTTCAATGAAAACTTCATGTTTAAAAAAATACATTACGTTTTAAATGTTGTCATTATTGTTTACATTAAAAAAAAAATATATATATATATATATACAGAGACTAAACAACTGAATGACTGACCATGCTTTGAAACTCCCACTTACAAATATATTGCCTAATTTCAGAGACTATGCATTTAATATTAAAAAACTAAATGTTTGTCCACTAAATTTGCATCCAAATGCACTAAACTATATCAGCCGTCTCAAAAGTCCTCTGCATTGTGCATACACGTGTGCAAAAGTTTATAAATTGTGCACAAGACTTCTGAATCTGTTTTACAGTCCTGGAGCAGTGGCATAGACATTTGCAGTAAGTGTGCAACATGCTAAAATACCGTCTGGGCTAATTTCAAAATGATGACTTGGACATTTGAGACATTTTGAGTATGTGACATTGACTGTGTGGAGAAATTTTAAAGTACTTGTGATGCAGTATTTTCTTCACCATTCTTTTGTGGAGAAAGTGATGTTTAATACAAAACAAACAAACAAACACAAAAACAACAGGGGAAAAAAAAAGAAAAAGAAAAGAAAAAAAAATGCAAATGTGAAACCAAAACAAACAAAAAAACCCCAAACAAATGCAACGAAACAAATGGAAAAAAAAAAAGAAAAAAAATGACAAAAACAAAAAACCACAATCAGGATCACTATTCAATAAATGAGTTATGCACTATTTCAGTGTTATTAGATGATGAACAGTGAATGGAAGAGCCTTTGCAAGGACAGGAAGAAGGTCTGTGTGGAATAGTTAAGGTCTACATACGGGAAAGTCTATACTCAAAAGCTATGAATATGTTAGTCATCTAAAAAATAACCAATTATCATAATATTCTTATTTTAAAGAAGGAGAAGACTTGCAAGAAGTAAAGAAGAGAAAATACTTGCCAAAAAGTTCAAATAATACCTACCTTCATTTTGTTTCATACATATCTGAAATCTCTTTAATGAACAGCTGGAGTAGAGAGTAAATCTATTCCTCTGTCAGATTTATTTCCCTTTCATACATTTATTTATGAATATTTCACTCTAAATAGGATCTCACTGTTAACAAGGAGCAGCAAATTTATTCCTTTAATATGTTTTTCATTCAATGCACTTGATAATCATATTTCATTTTTCCTCTAATTATTGTTAATTGAACAGATTGTTTCTTTACCAAGTACTTGTATACACTGTTTTGTTTGAAATTAGATATGTATCCATTGTATCATTTATCTTTGTGTCACTCTCATTTCTTTTTTTAATGTTATTCTCACACTTGTGATTATTTGAAGTCTTCAAATACCTAAAATTACATTACTAAGAGATATTTAAAAATACAACTGCTTTCAATTCCAATACCCTTATAATGTTATATAAAACCTGTAGCAGGTGTACTTCTCCACTACTCCATGAAAGCAACAGAAACTTCTAGGATGTGGACCACTATGGTCACACACAAGCCCCTTGGTTGACAGACAGGGCCCTTGACTGATGAAACACCTTGGTTGAGAGAAGTTTCTGGAGCACTACCATAAATGACTACAGCTCAGATTCAACTAGGGTATAAATGGAACTTGCTAGAGACCTGCATTGAGTTGGTCTTGCTCAGAGCAGTGGGTCTGGAGTTGAAGTCTCTCCTCCTTAGACTGGCCATCTAAGTTCCTCAAGGACTGAGACAACTGCCTTATTGGTAAGCAATCTTCTGGGTACCCTTGAGAGTCCTCACTTCGTATGAGTGGGAAGATGCACTTTTTGAATCATCACTCTAGAGTTTTGGGATCTGAACCACTGAGTTTGAAATGGTTGTGTAGTAACTGAACTCCTAACCAGTACCTGAACCTGTGTTTTACAACATTGTTGGAATGCTGAATAATTTTGGATAAACCTCATTTGTAGTTGGTTTTCTGCTAAAGAGTTGTAGGTAGAATAAATTCTGTTTAAAGCTTACTGCCTCTCTAAATAGACTTTTGGGTTGCCTCAGTGACAAAACCACAAATATGACATAAGTTATAGACATTTATTTAATTTATGAATTGCACCAAGTGACTTACCTGAGACCAAAATAATATATCACATGAAATACTACTTTTAAATAAAAAATGGCATATCACAAAAGCAGGATTTCAGTATTTTCAAACTTCAATCCAATGTCTGCTCATTAACTATTTACATGGAATCATAGAAGCATTTAGGTTGGAAATTTCCCTACTATCCAATCTGAACCTCCTGTAGAAAATTTGAGGCCATTTTCTCTTGTCCTATCACTTGTTATCTGGGAAAAGTGATTGACACCCAACTTGCTACAACGTCCTTTCAGGTAGTTGTAGACAGTCATAAGGTCTCTCCTCAGCCTCCTTTTCTCCAGGCTAACCAGTCCCAGTTCCCTCAGCTGCTCCTCATAAGGCTTGTTTCTCTGGACCCTTCACCAGCTTTGTTGCCCTCCTCTGCACTGTCTCCAGTACCTCAATGTCTTTCTGAACACTGAATATAGTATTTGAGGTGTGGCCTCACCAGTGCAGAGTACAAGGGGATCATCACTTCCTTAGTCCTGCTGGCCACACTATTCCTGATCCAAGCCAGGATGCCCAGGATGCTGTTGGCCTTTTTGGCCATCAGGGCACACTGCTGGCTCATATTCCTCCAGCTGTTGATGAACACCCCCAGATCCTTTTCCATCAGGCAGCTTTCCAGCCACTCTTTCCCAAGCCTGTAGTGTTGCATGTGGTGGTTGTGACCGAAGTGCAGGACCTGGTGCTTGACCTTGTTAAACTGCATACAATTGGCCTCAGCCCAATGATTCAGCCAGTCCAGATCCCTCTGTAGAATCTTCCAACCCTCCAGCAGATCAACACTCCCACCCAACTTGACATCGTCTGCAAACTTACTGAGGGTCCACTCAATCCCCTTGTCAAGGTAATTGATAAAGATAGTAAACAGAACTGGCCCTAGTACTGAGCCATGGGAACACCAGTTGTGACTGGCCATCGACTGGATTTGATTCCATTCACCACAACTCTTGGGACCTGGCCTTCCACCCAGTTCTTTATCCATCAAAGAGTACACCCATCCAGACCATGAGCGGCCAGCTTCTCCAGGAGAATGCTGTGGGAAATAGTGTCAAAGGCTTCATTGAAGTCCAGGTAAGCAACATCCACAGCCTTTCCCTCATCCACTAAGTGGACCATGTTGTCATAGGAGGAGACCAGATTAGTCAAGTAATTGCATACCTAAATATACACTATATTTCTGTGTGTATACATATATTTCTGTGTGTATACATATATACATCTATATATAGAGAGATATGCATATTTAGAGTAGACCTCTATCAGTAATGCTAATGTGAATTTAAGTGTGAAAAAAGCTAGCCAATAACTTCAGCAGTTAATGTAACAAGATAAAGACTAATACTCAACTTTTTCTCTTGTTAGAAGAAACAAACTGGTGAACTGATGGACTTCTCTGAAGAATGGCTCCTTATCACACGCAAGATGTAAATTTTATTAACCTCCTGAGGGTCCTGGAAAAGCAGATAACACCTTAGAAAGCTAAAGAGTCTCTATTTAAAAAAACAAAAACAAAACAAAACAAACAAACAACAAAAAAACCCCAAACAAAATAAAACAAACCAACAACAAAAAAAACCAACACAACCAAACCAAACAAAAAAACCCCCAAACAAACAAACAAAAAGCCCCCCAAAACAAAAAAAAACCACAAAACCCAACTAACAACAGAACTGTTTCCCTTTTATTTAATCAGTTAAGTGATCTTAGATGACAATGCAGGGTAGACAAGGAACAAAATCTAATGCAAACATACAAAACCGGCAATATATGTCAGATATCAAGAGGTGCCACTCAAGCTTAAGAAACCTGAATGCAAGACAATAACTACTGAAAGTGCATGATCTGTGATCTCAATAGCATCTGATAGTACTAAACTAGAATAGCATTGCTAACAACTCCCATATTTAATGAATCTGTAGGTCACAAAATATTTTCTCTTTTTCATAAATACGGAGTTTTTTAAAAGTGTAACAGCTACTTTTGCACTTTGGTATCTGTATGAGAACAATATTCTAGGGATGGATGTACTTATCCATAAGGAAAAGATGATCCTCTTAGCTGCTAACATAACTGTCAGAAATAGTTTCTCCTCAGATATAGCAAAATCCTTTAATGACAAATATCTCTGAAACCTGCTGTCTCAAGCTTAAGTGCCTGATTCAACACTAAATTTATTCAGTCAAAACCTCCTCTTTTCCTCCTGTTGGTAACCCAACTTTTATCCTTACTAAAAAAACAACTTCTGTTTTCCTGAAGACTGAGAGGAAATAAGACTTTCTTTCAAAACATCTGTAAATAACATTTCATGGAGCCACAAGTAATATAATTCTCACAACTGTTTTTATAGTGATTGACATTTCTTAATGAGTGTCAGAACAGTTTTATAAATGCTGAGTACCTTTGAGAAGTGGGAGGAAAAATCACCATTCTAGAAAACATTTGCTTGGAAAATACGTCAGGCTTTCAAATCAATAGTTGTAACTGAATTTCTACAAAGTGATCCAGACTCAGTTTTTCTCTTACTTCTATCAGTGAGCTTGGGTTGACTAATGGTAAGAAAGATATTCTTGATTCCTGTGTAATAAAACAACCTTTATATCTCATATTATTATATCTGTTCATATTCCAACTCAGTAAGTAAATCATACTGTATTTTAAGAGAATTAATCAGATTTGCTGACATATACTTCAGTGTCCTTTGATACAAAAATCAGCTTCTATGAATTTTTAATATTAAAATCAGAATAAAATTTAGAGCACAAGTAGGAGATAGGACCTACTGACATTTAGGACAAGGAAAAACTGCTAAATCACATCAGGTATTCTTTTTTAGTGGAGCTATAGAGTTTTTTTTTTTTTAAAGTGAGATAACAAACATTATTTTAATTTCTCACTTGCAAGAATGATTTTTTTGTTGTTAAGAGAACAGAGATAATATGTGAGTTTAGTGTGCAAAGGTGAATACTACTTAGAAAATTATTGTCAGAATTCAGAGGCATATTGTTTAAAGGAGTGGCTAGTAAATGTTTCATTAAAAAAAAGGTTTCGAGTTTTTAAAAAACTTCCTAAAGCAATACTGATAGCCAATATAGAAACCCTTAAATGCACATATTAAATGATGTTCCACTGCTGTTAAAATTCAGGTTTGTAGTACATAAAACTCTGATAAGCATAATATATATTTTTAGATAAAAGTATTTTGTTATGTAGTTTATAATTGATGTAAACATTGCAGGCATAAAATGCTGTGAAAAATGCTTGAAATATTGGTCTTCTTTTAAAGATAGATTATTAAGCTACAGATCTAATATTTGTTATGTAGACTTTGCCCTTTTCATGCTGTTACATATAATTATATATAAAAGCACAAATATATGAACTTGCATATGCTTTAAAAATGTCGATATATACATTTTCTTCAGTGTTATTTGTTGTTGTTGTTGTTGTTATTTTGTTTTATTTTGTTTTGTTTTGTTTTGTACAAATATAAATTCTCTGGGTTTATGACTTATCAGCTGTCCTTTGTAGTACTTTGAGTTTGCATAGTTTTGGAAGTAGCAGCTTTGTCCTTTCTGATTACATCACAATTATGACAGAAACAGTAACATAAAAAAAAAAATAAAATAATCAAAAGTCAGCTGTATTTTAGCAATTCCCTTCTAATATGAACAAATAATCAATCAGCTATTAATCATAAAATCATAGAGTCATAGAATGTTTTAGGTTGGAAGGGACCTTCAAAAGTCATCTAGTCCAACCCCTCTGCAGTGAGCAGGGACACATTCAACTAGATCAGGTTGCTCAGAGCCCCATCCAGCCTGATCTTGAATGTTTCTGGGGATGGGGCATCTGCAGCCTCTCTGGGCAGCCTTTTCCAGTGTTTCACCACCCTCATAGCAAAAAAAATTCTTCCTTATGTCTAATTTAAATCTACCTTATTTCATTTTAAAACCATTTTGCTGTGTCCTGTCATAACAGGCCCCATTAAATAGTCTGTCCCCGTCTTTGTCATAAGCCCCTTTTAAGTATTGAAATGCCACAGTAAAGTGTCCCTGGAGCCTTCTCCAGCCTTTCTTTATAGCAGAAGTGTTCCATCCCTCTGATCATTTTTGTGGAGCCATTGACCACTACTCTCTGGATACGACCTTCCAGTCAACTCCTTATTCACCAAATAGTTTATCCATCAAAACTACCTCTCTCCAATTTAGGGAGAAGGATGTGATAGGGGACCATGTTGAAGACATTATAGAAATCCAGATAGATGACATCCATAGCTTTTCCCTTGTCCACTGATGTAGTCACTCCATCATAGAAAGCAACTAGGTCGGTCAGGCAAGACTTGCCATTGGCTGCCAGAAATAACCTCACTGTCCTCTATGTGCCTTAATATAGCTTCTAGGAGGATCTGTTCCATGATCTTCCCAGGCACAGAGGTGAAGCTGTCACATGGGTGTTCCTGGCATCATCTTTTCCATCCTTTTTAAAAATGGGTGGAATGTTTCCCTTTTCCAGCCACTGGGGACTTCACCTGACAGCCATGGCTTCTCAAATATCATGGAAAGTGGCTTGGCAACTACATCAAACAATTCCCTCAGGACTCTGGGGTGCATCGTATCAGGTCCCATAGACTTATGAATGTTTATGTTCCTCAGTTGGTCTCTGGTCTTATAGTGGGAGGAACTTTGCTCTCCCAGCCTGTATCAGAGAATGTCTGAGTTTGGAAGTGGTCTCTGGAGGTCATCTACTCCTACTGCCCTGCTAAAGCAGGTGCACCTGAAGCAGCTTGCACAGGAACGTGTCCAAGTGTTTTTTTTAATATCTCCAGAGAAGGAGTCTCCACAGACTCTCTGGGCAGCCTGTTCTAGTTCTCTGTCACACTCAAAGTAAAGAAGTTTCTCCAAATATTCAGATGGAACTTCCTGTGTTTCAGTTTGTGCCTGTTGCCCTTTTTTTCTGTCATTGGGCATCACTGAAGAGTCTGGCCCCATCCTCTTGACACCGATCCTTGAGATATTTATAAGATCCCCTCTCAGCTTCTCTTCTCCAGGCTGAACAGACCCAGCTCTCAGCCTTTCTTCATAAGAAGGACGCTCCAGTCCCCTAATCATCTTTGTCACCCCAAGATGGACTCTATACAGTGGTTCCTTTGTCTTTCTGAACTGGGGAGCCCAGAACTAGACACAATACTGCAGATGCAACTTCACCAGGACCGACTAGAGGCAAGGATAACCTCCCTCGACCTGATGGCCACACTCTTCCTGATGTACCCCAGGACACCACTGGCTTTCTTGGCCACAAGGGCACATGGCATTGTCTTGCAGTCCATCTGCTCAAGACATGGGAAGAGAGCTTGCCAGTGAAAACTGAGGCAAAAAAGTTGCTGAGTATCTCAGCCTTCTCCTCTGTTGTTACCAGTTTGCTAGTCATGTTCAGCAGGGGGGTACACTGTCTTTGATGTTCCTTTTCTGACTGACATACCTGTAGAAGTCCTTCTTGTTATTCTTTGCATCCCTTGCCAAGTTCAGCTCCAGCTGTTCTTTGGCCTTCCTGACCCTATCTCTGCACAACTAGGCAGGGTCTCTATACTCTTCCCAAGATACCTGTCCTTGCTTCTACCACCTACACATTTCCTTCTTGCCTTTTAGTTTGACCAGAAGGTCTTTACTCAACCATGTGGGTATATTGCTTTCCTTACCTGATTTCTCACAGCTAGTGATCAAGAGCTCAGTCAGCTTTTTGGGCTGCAAGTGCATGTTGGCACACACTATATACAGAAAGGGATTGCAAGGGTTTTGGATTCTGCAATAGGAGACAGGTACTTAAAAATAGTTACTTTGATAATGAATGTTGTAATATTTATAAGAAATTTGTCTATGCGTCTAAATACTAGTTCTGAGTGATGTAGTAGATGAGTAATATGTTTGAAAGATGGTTGTGTGAGGATCAGCATACTGAATTGCTCACATTGAAAAAAGGCAACACTGAGATTAGGAATATCCTGAAAAAGTCTTTTTGCTGTCAAGATTAAGGTCACATCTACAGTAACAAGATAATTTTCATAGGCATTCCTATTCTTCAGTAGGAATTGATCAGTAAGTCAAAACTATTTTTTATGAGGCCTCTGCATTTACAGTGTTGGTTATTTGCTTGTTTTTCCTTTGGAATAGGTTGGATTGATCTCTTGGACTGAAAGTTATGCATGTTGTTCAAAGGTATATGGAAGATCAAGCATTTTTACCTTATGTATTGAAGGGCATTTGATGGCCACCTGGAATGGAATTTTCAGTTAAGTTTTCTCTACAGAAAAGCTGATTGATTTTGTTTTCATTTTTTCTGGGAGCGGGAAGTGAGAAAAATAATGGTTAACCTTCAACAAACCTCATTAAAACTACTTCAAAAAAACGATCAATGAGTGGCATGAGATGATCAGGGAAACTTATTCAAAAATATATTTCTATTCCAAACTACAGCTGAAGGTAAATGTGGCCTAAGGCAACTTAGCTTGGACTAAACCTTTATGCAATGAAGTGTTTTTGGGAAACTGTTTTCTGAATCTCAGTTCAAAACTATTATGTACTAACGCTGCTATGGGATTTCAATTCATTATTACTTTAGTGAGTCTGCTGTAAGAACTGACTTTTAAAATAATTTGTATTATTTATCTATTTAAGCAATTAATATAACAAACATGCCAAATTCCAGATGTGATTTCTGTGTCCACTGATAAGCCTACTCTTGGCTTTCATGTGACAAGATCAATGCCAAAAATATGCTGTCTGATAACAAAAATAGAGTATCTGGGTACTAACCACTCCTGTGTTAAGTTTTCTATGCCCCAAAATAATTAAATCAATTGCAGAAAATTTGCTGTGTTATAGTACAGTGAGATTGCAAGAAGAATATCTTCATTTACAAACAAATTATAGCAATTGTTGACAAAAATGGTATTCAATCAAATGTTAGACAAATTATGTTTGTACATTCAACTACCTACAAGGGCATAAGACATCATATGTTAATATAATTGATCAATAGATCTGTAATGAAAGATGTGAGGTTTTGTTTCATCAAGGTTTTAATGTTTTTTAATCTCAATATATACTTTTAAATCTTTGAAAATTATGAAATAGAAGAATTATAATTGTTCCCGTAGCAGAGTTTTGACAGGAATGCTATAGAATAATTCACTTATATCTCTAAAATATTCCATAGTAACTAAGTCTGTGGATGTGCAATATTTAAATATTCTTTATTTACTTGAAAATTAGAAATGGAGAAAAAAGGTAATATTTTGTCTTGCCCCCGACAAAATGTTTATCTCAATAAATAGCGATTTGATACTATACACATGCCAAGTACTGGTTTAATCTGAATTCACTTTCAGTTTCTAATTAGACATCTATTAAAGTCTGTAACAGGAAATCTAATAGAGTTGTGTTGTAATTTATCAAAATGATTAATGATTCAAAGTGTTAAAATGCTCATAAATGCACCTCTTATGTGAATCATAATACAAGTTGAAATTACGTCCTTTTGCTTTGATGAAGAATGTTTCAACCTTGTATTATTACCAAACATTACACCATCAAAACACCCCCAAAAAGAAAAGATCAAATGATAAAGCTATTCTTTTGCCATCTGTCATGGAAGCACCCTGAGGTTAGTTTAAGGGACAACAGGATCCAAACCAACTTTTATTAAACTGGTGAGAAACAAGGTTTTATCACTCCAAAAGTGACTTAAATACAGGTTTGGATATCAGTTGAGGAAAATTATTAAGGGGCAGCAACTAATACAACAGGCGGTCCACAGAGTGCATGCACGTGGCTTCACCAGAACAATGCCAGAGCTGTCTCTGAGTCCGGGAGGAGTACACACTTGCCTGAACACGGTGCGGGATTATTTTAAAGAGATACACATACTCGTGGTGAGTACGGAAAGTGTACACTCGTGATTGTGCAAGGGTAAATTTATAATACACTCGCAATCCTGTGAGGGTTAATTTACTTACACATGCAATTGTGCACGGAATATTACATGTGCATATGTGGAAGCACGGGAGGAAAATACACTTGCGATTGTGCGAGGAAATAATTTATACATGTGCTCGTATTGAGCACGAAAAGTTACGTGTGCATATGTGCATGGAAAGTATAAATACACTCGCAATCCTGCAAGGGTTCATTTTACTCACACCCGTGGCGGCAAGGCAAGCGCAATCTCCATCCCGGGGAGGGGGTCTCTCGGCGGCAGGATCTGGCTCGTGCCCCGAGAGACCTGCGACAATGGGCGGAGTCTCGACGAGAGTCCCGTTTTATATATTGGTTGATCAGATCTGACTGTAGGCATTCTAGAAGCTTCTCTGAACCCCCACACTGGCTGTGGGGTGCCTCTGAAGCCTCCAAACATCCCCCACAATGGCTGCGGGCACCCAGCGGCTCACTGGCGCCTCGGCACTCCCTTCTCCTAATGGCCCTGGCCAGCGTGCTCTGGGGCCAAACAAAAGAAGCTGTTAGCCTCATGTAGCAGAGAGAGAGGGAGATGTGTCTACTCCTTCCATACTGAAGGAGGGAGGGGGAGAGAGTGGGGGTTTGCATCCTGCCACACCGTCATTGCCAAGTTGGAATACTTATGCTCAAAGTAACTTCCAAAGCTAATGAAAAACGTATTTTCTCTCTTTTTTCTCTCTAACTTTATGACATTCTAATATTTTGATGAAGATACGCATAGAACTCTTAACTGTACATTTTTCAAGTTGATGGTAAAATTTGTGAAATAACATTAATTAGTTTTGGTAGTATTTAATGATAAAATTCTCTTGCATTGAACTTATTCATTCTGACAACTGTAACTGCAGGATGCATTTTATTTCCTGTAGTCATTTACAGTTCTTCAGAAAATCAACAGAAACTAAATATGGCAATTAAGTATCACAGCTGAGTTAAGCAAGATTTTTATTGCCCTCAAGTTAAAGTATTTTTCAGTGTTTGGTAAACTGGTGTTTTATTTTGCTTTGGGTTTGACTTTTTTAAAAAACATTCTGGACAAAAAGGACAGAACAGTTCTTTTGCCAAAATAAATAAGCAAGTATATAAATAAATAAATAAATCTTAAATGTTAGAGAAGTTACCATCGGTGTTGTGAGCCAAGTGACTAAACAATTATTTATTGGGTGAAAAAAATTATGGCAATCTGTCTTCTCACTTTGCAGAGGAAGTCACTCCTGTTCTGTCATGTGAAATTCCTTTCACACCTCTTAGAAGGCAGATGGTATACAAGATTTTCTCCTGCTGCTCTAGAAGAAAATCTGTTTTTCCAAAAATGTGTAGCTTGTGTGTGGAAATACCTTCTCTTACTCACCAAGGAGATGGAGAGTACAGGGAGCTACAACTCTACCCATGGCTCTTCTGTGCCTTCAAAGCATTTTTAAGAGACAGTGACCTTTAGAACTTGCAATATTGTTTCTTTTTGATAATGGGAATTTTTCCTTATTAGTAAAAGAACAGAACAATTCAAAGTGGTTTCCAATTGTGAAAGTACATTGTGAATCAGAAAGAACACAATGTACAAGGTCAAAATTCCATCTGGTTTGTTGGAGCAAGATGGTTGGCATTCATGAGATAACAAGTTTCATTTCATCTTGATTGTGTTTCAGAAGGTGTTATATTTAGAGTAGTTTTTAAAAATGTATGGCCTTGTAAATGTGCATATATGTTTTCCAGAATACTTTACTTAAAATAAACTAGAAAATATGGTATTTGGAGGCTACAATTTTTTAACGGAAAACTAAAAAGTTTAGTTAAATGCTAAAAGAAAAAAATCCTTTATTAACACAAAGGAACATCTGAAAGCCTCTATCTGCCTGCAAAATCATAAAGAATTATTTGAAAGCAGTATATGAAAACTACAATATTTACACAGATATTAATAAATACAATTATGTGCAGTATAGGAAAAAAAAAAAATCTATCTAATGTCTTAAAGAACACTCCAGAAAATAGCATTATATTTGAGCACTTAAATACACAGAAATTTCATTTTGGAAATAGAGGCAGAAAAACATCCTACTTGGTAGAATATTTCAAACTTTAATTTATTGCCAAAATATCCCAGCTTTAATTAATATTTTAAAATATTTAGACCCAGGATCTGATACTACTGTGAACACCTGTTGTCTCTCACTAAACTACGTTATTAGCATGAAACGGATGTTGAGACATTTTCTTTACCATTACAAATTACTGGAGACTTAGACTAGTTGTAGGCATTGAAATGCAAATTCTTTTCTTCACAGTAAATACATTAGTTAAACCATTTTTTTCATACTAAATTGGCAAAAACATGTATTTTAAGACATTTTAAGAATTAAAACACAAAACAAGACAATCCAAAACCCAAAAACCAGCCCTTACAAATCAAATCAAAACTGAAATGGATAGTTGAAACTACTCTGAGAAAACAAAAATGAAAGATACTCCTGCACTTTAAACATTGTGAACAGTGTTCTGCAATCCAGCAAGCAGAATTAAGGCAGTACCTCTCCTTTACACTTCAGCTTACTTAGTTATCCACAATGTTTTCTATTACAACTGGACTCTGAAAGCAGTATTAATATATTGCTTTTCTTTTTGTAGAGTATGGGCTTCTGGCATACTGTATTACAGGTGATGATGTACTAATAAAGTTGTGTAACAGCTCTGAAGTACTTAAGTGAGACTAATCAAAATAAAATATTTAATTACATGAATGGATTTGTTCAGTGTCAAATTTCATGTTAACCATGGCCAAGTCATCCCACAGAAGATTTACACCTGAAAAAGAAATGTAAAACTTGGATATAGTAGTCTACCTGAGACTGTTACTTCCTGGATAAATGGAGGATGCATTCTCAAGAATCTCTGAAATGAAACTGCACTAACATGAAAAGGCAGAACCAGAGTGTTTGCATGATGTGTGACATCAGGGGAAAGTAGTCCCCCTTTGAAAATATTATCTGGAAAAATTTGTCAAAAATACAGGAAAGTGAAAAATGCTTAAGGCTTATAGATCATGTCACAGTCCTATTTATTAAATTTATTTAGAAACTGAGCAAATCAGAGTTTAAGCTACTACAGGTAGGTCATCCTGAAGTGCTGGCACTTTGCTACACCTTGCACTTTTGCAAAGATCACTGTGTGTGCTGCACCTGTGTCTAGACTGTCAAATTTTAATCTGAGGGGATGATAGTTACCATCCACTGCTGTATTTTCTGCAGAAATTCCTTATTAGATCAAGCACACTGCCTTCCCATCAGAGATAGGTGATGTTCAAGTGTCTTTAGGACTATTAAAAACCTGTGTTTCTTTTTCAAACAAATACATTTGCAGATCTGCATATGGTTCTTTAATCTAGTATTCATTCTCTGTAAAAATAGTCAAATTATATTATATCTCTTTCCATCTGTAACAGGATCACACGGAATATCCCAATTGATAAGAACCAACTTCTGTGAAACATCCTTTCTAGGGCACTTCAAGACACCAGACAGGATGCCCCTGGATGCTCTATGCCATGAGTGTGAGCTGTCAGGACAAATAGATGGGTCTAACAGGCAGAGGATTGGGAGAGCTCAGGGATTTGGGGATTTCCTGTCATAGCCATAATGCTAGACTGCTAGTATTTCTATGATAACATGATATATTTGTTAGAAGTATCCACTGCCTGTACCATACTTATCTACCAGTTACCTCATCATTGTAGTGGTTTACTACTATATTTTATAGTTACAGTTGAACGTTGCTAAATGATAGTTTTAAGCACTTCAGTTGTGCTTGTTACACAAGCTATTGATCAATGGAAGCTACTAAAAATCATATTATATACCTTATGCAATCAAAACTTCTTTCCTTATCATATAATACTTCTGTAAACTTTTCCCTTACTGAGCTTCTATCTTTGTGTAATATGCTGTAAACTCTTTTTCCCTGCTTATACATTCCATACACAATACATAACTGTATATGCATACTTTATAATACAGAAACGTGTATACGGACACCAATTGCTATTTATATCTCCTGTGAGAACCTGTTTCTTGTAAACATTGGTCACTGAATGTGGACATGAATCTCAATTTAACTCTTAGTCCAGGGGTTTGTGGTGGTACAGACCTTCCCTAGGGCCACCTAGCAATCTCAAAACAGGCCAATATCATGTTCTCAAGTGTTCTTGCTTTAATCACAAGTACAGTGAGTAAAAAGGAACAGGCACTCCTCAGTGACCACAAAGCAGGCCAACATTGTTCTTGAGAGTGAGATGGGACAATTAGGTGCCTCCTAATCGCACTCGAAATTCCTGCTAACTGGATCATTGCCCAAACTGGGAAGTACCAGGTAAGCCTAAGGCATGTTATGGCCAGAATGAAAAAATACTGGCCAAAATCAGTCACTTCCCAACCCCATAAATAGTCATCCTGAAGTTAAACTCTTTGAGCTCTCTGGGATTGCAGTGGTCTGTGACCCAGTATCTTCCCCTGACTGGGACACTTTCAGGACTGAGTTAGTGAAGATTTAATGACTGTTTATTGATGATTTTATGAGGATCCAAAGGCCTAATTCCACACAGTCTGATGGTCATCTATAGATGAATGTTGACATGTAAAAGTGAGTAATTTGTAAAAATCACAAAAGGGAAATTTTAATTGTAGATTAACCTTTTTTTGTGTGTGTGATTTGATTTCAGACTGTTTTGTCTATTTGTCTTTGTGTGTGTGTTCTAATTTACTTCTTTTGTGTATGAGTATTTTAGTTAAGGATACCCTGTTGTAACTTTAGCATGAACCTTACCATTTACAAATCTTTAATTAAGTTGCTATTTTGATTGATTATAATGAATTTATTTGAATCACTCTATTAAATTGGCTGATGATTAAGCACTATTAATAATTATACAGCCTAGCCTTGTAATCTGTCACAAAGTATTAATAGATTCTAAATTGCTGTTAAATCAAAGCCATGCGTAAATTCCACTTGTGACAGGGTTGACCCACCTGTTGTGATTGAAGATTTGTTGTGTCTCTGTGTGGTAAAAGATCTCTGAATAAAAATGACAAGAGAGGGAGAATCACATCACTCACTATAACCCTCCCTTTAGATCCTTCTGTTTGCAAAACTTGAACAGTATAAAAGCACTCTGCAAGCAGGATATACACAATTTAAGGGCAAAAGAACTGGGAATAAAACCACCTAGGCCTAACCAGCTACCATGCAAAGCATTACCGCACTCACCATGCAAGTGATGCTACATCATCGTTGCTGATGAAAGTCTTCAGTCAGCAGGGTGTCTATTAATGTTTGAAACAGTCTGATACTCATTGCTCCTTAGTTTCTACCTCTTGATCTTCTGTTTTAATGTGATTTTTTTTCCCCTTAGAGATTTATACCTTTCAATGGCATTAATTTTTATCTTGAATACTGTAGTTGCTATTATTAATTAGGCAGTTATACTTCTGTCTATGTTTTTACTTATTCTGAAAGGCTTAACTTATATGATCCCACATGTTAACAGCTCATGTTCTCATTAAAATTAGCTATGGTCACACAGCTAATGACTCCATGAATTCCAGGTAGATGAAACTCTTTGGATGAGAGTCAAATGATGGAGCTCAATGCAGTTGTCAAAATATAGCTCTCTGGATTTGAAGAGATGTCATTTGAAGATGTGTAAATTTAGATGCATTCCTGGCCTGTATCTGCAGTAGAGGTGTCTCATCGATCATGCATCACATTTGGCAATGACATGTGGATGTATATGATGACTTAGAATGTTTTAAGTGGCTCTCAGTACCTACCTCAGTACCTGTGTTTAAGTAATTGATTCATGTCCATTGTGTCAGATGCAGGATTTGACCAGTCCACTGTCAGGTCACAGTGAGTCTTTAATGGAACCTACTCATGGAATGTAAATTTTTCTCTGTAGAAGGTTTTATAAGCATGTACTACTTGCTGTTACTGTCACTTATTTCAGGACCCTGGATTGCATGCTTTTCACAGAAAAGTGATTCCAGAGTAAGGAAACTTAACTACTAAAAGTGCTTTATCCCATGTGTTCCTCCAGAAATTTTAGCATATGGTGGGCTATATTTGAAGTCCTCTATTGGAAGCTCAGTGAGCTTACCATGTTTTAGGAATTCTTTATTTTAATGAGAGTGTCTGTGCCAGTCCTGTGGTAATTTTGGACTCCTACTAGGCGGTAAAAAATCAATTGGTATGGGGAAGTCCCCTAGAGGAATAGTGGATCTGGAATATTGTAATGCCTTTTCACAAAGTAATTCTTTAGTTTCTGGGAGGACATTTACTTGATTGGCTCTGAACGTATCATTTTCCACAACTTTACTGTTTCATTTTTATTGTTTCATTGATTGGAAGAGACTCAATCTTTTATACTGTAAGACTCTGCAAAACTATTGGGACAGGGCAATTGAGGTTATTATGACCTAAATTTCAGTTTGTTCTCTCCCGTGGGAGTAGGCTGACAGTGGTAACAGGATGGGAGATTCTCCTTCTGTCAGAATCTTCAAGACATCAGCCTCCAGAATCTCCAGGATGAGAGTGTCTGTATGTACCCTGAGCTATCCTATGTTTCCTGTATACATACTTAAGTGGATGAGTATCACTTTTTTTTTTTTTTTTTTTTTTTCCAAATAGACCCTAAACTTTTGCAAGGTTAAAGTTGAGTGCTAATTTCAGTCAGCCTGTTGAACAGGCTGAACTCCAAAATCAAGACGATGCCAGCAGTTGCCATGTTTTGCTGTTAACAGTTTTTTTGAGGTTAACTTGCTATCCCATCCAAATTAATTTCAGCAAGGCAGTATTATTCAGGTCCTACCCTGCCTCCATTGTGAATTAACAGCTTCAGAGAGAGAGCTAACTGCATAACATTGTCAGCAGTCATTTAGCTGAAGGTAAGCAACAACAGAGGATGACACCGACATCAGAGACCTTATGGTCAAAGAATGAGGTCTCTGAACGACAAGAATCATATCTAGTTGTTCATAGATCCCCTTTTTACACTTTTCTCTCAGATCAATGAAGCAGAAATACTAAGCCCTTTCTAAATTCTGCTAACAGAAATGAATCCCTTCCATACTCATGCACAATGAAACAAGCATACTGAATCTCTTCTCCACATACATATAAATTAGATACTTAGCTTTGTTTCTGGAGTTTCATTAACCTTTGTGAGTGTATTTTCCTTCACCAATTAATTCAATAATGTAGTGGTTTGACCCTGGCTGGAAGCTAAGCCCTACACAGCCACTCACTATCTTTCCCTTCTCCCAGTAGGATGGGGGAGAGAATAAGAAGAGCAAAAGATCCCTAGACTTGTAGGTTAAGATAAAAACAACTTAAGTGAAAGGAAGAGGAAAAGAAAGGAGAAAAACAAACAAAACAAATGATGGAAAAACAATCCCTCACTACTTCCCAAAGTAGGCTGATGCCCATCCAGTCCCTAAGTAATGGCTGCCTACCCAAAATCTTCTTCTTTTGCAGTTTTTATAGCTGAAGATGAGACTATGGCATGGAATACCTCTTTGGTCATTTTAGATCAGTTTTCCTGGTTATGTCTGCTCTCCACTTTTTGCCCACTCCCAGCCTACTGTCAGGAGCTGGAGGGCGTGGGAGGGGTGGGCAGCATGAAAAGCAGAGAAAGCTTTGACACTGTATAAACATTGTTCAGCAGTAGCTAAAATATGCGTGTGCAATCAACACTGTTCTGATCATGTACCCAAAACATTGCACTGTAATGGTCTGCTATGAAGAAAATTAACTCCATCCCAGCCAGACCCAGCAAAAAGAAGAAAAGGTAGACATGGCCTTCTTTGGAAAACTGGCAGAAACCTCGAATTTGCAGGTCCTCGTCCTCATGGATGACTTAATCCGAAAATCTACTGTAAGGCCAACACAGCAAGCTGTAAGCAAAGCAGGGAGTTTGTGGAGCATGTTGTTGACAACTTCTTGACACAAGAGATTAAGCAACTGACAAAGTGAGACACTGCTGGAATGCATTTTTACAAGGAACTGGTCAGGAAGATGAAGATTGGAGACAGCTTTACCTAAAGTAACCATTTAACGGTGGAGTTCACGATCCTGAGAGGAGGAAACAAAGCAAGTGGCTGAATCATAACCCTGGACATCAGGAGAGCAGATTTTTCGGACTGGCTTGGAAAAATCCTGGGGAAAAGCTGGTCGAGGGTCGCCTTCTCCAAGCTCAAGAATGATACATTCCAATGAGCATGAAAGCAAACATCTTTTCAACATCTTCATTAATGATCTGGATGATGGGACAGAAAGCACCCTCAGCAGGTGTGCAAATGATACCAAACTAGGAGGAGCATCTGAGAGATCAAAAGATTGTATTGCCCTTCAGAAGGACCTCAACAGGCTTGAGAAATGGGCCAAAAGGAACCTCAGGAAATTCAACATTACAAATGAAGTACTGCCCCTGAAAAAGAATAAATCCATGCACTAGTACAAGTTGAGGTCTCACTGACTGGAAAGGGCCTGGGGTTATAGTGGACAGCAAGTTGAACAGGAACCAGCAACAGGCCTTTGCAGCAAAAAAGAGCAACAACCCTTCTTCCTTGGCTACACTAGAAGGAGTGCCAGAAGGTCAAGGAAGGTGATTTTTTCCTCTTTATTCAGCCTTGGTGAGATACATTTGGGGTAGTGTGTCCAATTCTTGGCTCCCCAATACATGAAAGACATGGACGTGCTGGAGTAAGTCCAGCAAAAGACAACAAAGATGATAAAATAATAGAAAATCTGTCATTGTGATCATCCCCCTGTACTCAGCACTGGTGAGGCCACACATTGAATACTCTGTTCAGTTTTGGGTCCCTCATTACAAGAAAGACATCGAGGTGCTGGAGAGACTTCAGAGAAGGGCAATGAAGCTAATGAAAGGTCTAGAGCGCAAGTCTTACGAGGAGTGGCTGGAGGATCTGGGGTTGTTTGTCACAGAGAAGAGGAGGATGAAGAGACACCTCGTCGTGAGACAGGTTAGTTTTACCCTCCTGATGATGTGTTGTTGCAATAGTAATGCTGCTCAGTACGAGAGGAACTGCAGGTTCAGATCCCTGGTGCGTGTGCTTGGCTGAGGAGCCACCGGCACGAGGCTACCATTTGCGGGCTTATGACTGAATACCTGTAAGTCAGAATCCTGCCTAGATGTAGCGATACCACAGTGCCATGGGTGCCTCGGTGGGCTCACGATAGCCGGCTGCTCGCTCCTGCTGGGGGAGGACCCAGTGCGGAGTACTGCTTGTGTTTGGGACCGGAGGGCTGGATGGATGTGGCATCACCTCTCCCCCGATGCATACCATGTGATCGTGGGCCACCTGGCACTAAATCATTCATAGATGACCTGATTCTGGGTCAGGGTTTCATACACAGCAGAGTATCTCCCTCACTGTGCTCTATTGAGAATCAGCCCTCAACACAAGCTCTTGTTGAGGAAGCTGAGTCTCTTTAGTTTGGAGGAGACTGAGGGGTGACCTTATTAATGGTTACAAATATATAAAGGGTGAGTGTCACGAGGATGGAGCTAGGCTCTTCTCAATGACAACCAATGGTAGGACAAGGGGCAATTGGTTCAGATTGGAGCACAAGAGGTTCCACTTAAATTTGAGAAGAAACTTCTTCTCAGTGAGGGTAACGGAACACTGGAACAGGCTGCCCAGGGATGTTGTGAAGTCTCCTACTCTGGAGACATTCAAAACCCACCTGGACACATTCCTGTGTAGCCTCATCTAGGTGTTCCTGCTCCGGCAGGGGGATTGGACTAGATGATCTTTTGAGGTCCCTTCCAATCCCTAACATTCTGTGATTCTGTGATTCTGTGACGTTATCACTCTCTACTACTACCTGAAAGGAAGTTGTAGCGAGGAGGGTGTTGATCTCTTCTCCCAAGGAACAAGTGATAAGATGAGAGAAAATGGCCTCAAGTTGCACCAGGGGAGGTTTAAATTGGATATTAGTGAACTTTTCTTCATTGAAAACATTGTCAAGCGTTGGAACAGGCTGCCTAGGTAAGTGGTGGAGTCAGCATCCCTGGAGGAGTTTAAAAGATGCGTAGGTGAGGTTCTTAAGGACATGGTTTAATGCCCGTGTTAGGTTCATGGTTGGACTTGAGGTTCTCTTCCAACCAAAGTGATTCTATGATCTGTGGAGAGGCTGAGAGAGCTGAGACTGTTCATCCTGGAGAAGAATCAGGAGGGACTGAATCAGTGTGTATAAATACCTGATGGCATGGCATAGAGAAGACAAAGTCAGACTCTTCTCAGAGGTATTCAGTGACAGAACAAGAGGCAATAATCTGAAGCTGATCTACAGGCAACCCTGTTTAAATGTTTAAAAAAAAAAAATCACAACAGGATTAGTCAAACCCTGGAACAGTTTGCTCAGAGACGTGGTAGAAACTCCATCTCTGGAGCCAGGCAAAACCTGCCCAGCCACGGTAAGTGTTCAGCAAGCTGAGCAACCTGCCCTAGGTAACCCTTCTCTGACCAGGGCAATTAGACTAGATGATCTCCACAGGTCCCTTCTGAGATGAGAAATTTTGTGACTCTAGTTTTCCACAGGGTCAGATATGTACAGTGGAAGGTTGTTCTTAAGGCTAAGAACCAATTTTCCTTGAAATAAATTACATGTTTTTTTTTTTTTTTTTCATCTGCTGTCATTGTACACCTCCTTGAGACTTCTGCTTCTTCAGACTTGAGCCTTTCAGGCAGCTTTCAGTTCCCAGCCATTTATCTTGAGAACATGACCCATACTTCTCCCCAAGGGAGGGAAAAGTGTGCAAAGGGTCCCATGAATATCTACAGAGAAAAGTAAGTATGCTACTTAAAATTGGAATATAAATACTTCTTTATCCAATACACACAAATATAAGCCAGCATTGCCTCCCTTTCCCTAAAAGACTTAATCTAAAGGCTAGAAACAGACAAGGTGAGTGGGATATATGCATAGATTCTAGCAGCCAAAGTTAGGCAAGTTAGGATATCTACTGAAGCAAGGGTCTGCATGTTGTCAGAAGCCCAAACTTCTAGAACCCAGCACAGCTCAGATAACTATGTGCATGCATGCTGGGGTGCATCAGAACAACACATTTCATTATGAACCTTCATCTGCCACACTTGGGGATTTTTTTTAAGTTAAATAAACATTTTTTTGCCACTGGCTTTTGACTGTGATCCAAGTACATAAAAGTGAACAACCTTCTTTTCTCAGAGCCCTAGTCATGCCTGTGGGCCTTTCAGTCATGATCACATTTTTATAGATGTTAACAACAGGTCAGCAAACTAAACAGCTAGCAGAATCACAAATAGGATGCTCTGCAGCCTGCAGGAATAACATTTTTGCTGAATGCATACAGACATATTCACAGATAGAGTGTTTGAGGTGTGTTCGTGGGCGTGTTGTATGAAAGAAGGGAAGTGTCCTGTGATGCCTTATACTGTTGGAAGTGAAATAGTTTGGGAGATTGAGTGGGATGTGTTAAACTAACTTTTGCACTGTCCGTATTTTTTTGTAGTGAGCTAACAATATTTGTGATTGCTTTTTGATTTTCTCCTGAAGGAAGCTTTCTGGTTTACCAAAAATGAATCTACAGGAACAATCTAGCATAATCTCAGTGCAAAAAAGCTAGGGACCAGACCTCTAGGGTGAAACACAGAGTGACCATATTGACAGTAAAAACACACTTAAAATCCATTGACAGTAATTTCATTACTCTCTTGTAATGAATCAAGTAAATTGAAAAGAATACATGGCTGCAGTAGTAGCTTTCGTATCACTCCCTGAGCATACTGGAAAGCAAAGACATAATTACAAAGAAAAATATATGGCACAGATATCATGGTAAAAACCAAAGGAAACTAGAGAATAGGACCCTCAGGGCAATTTTCACTTACAGAGATGAAGCAAAGGGAAAAGGGAGGAGGTAAAAAAAGCACATGAATATCCATGAAAGAAAACCTACTTGTTACCTGTTTAGGTGACAGTTCTTGTTAGTTCCTTTTCTGGTAAAATATTGTTTTACTTTTACATTTTGAGTAAGCTTTCTCAGGCTAAATTCAACTACTACCCAAGTCCTTCTGGCCTCCATCAAACCTCCCCTGACTGTGAAAGGAAATATTCACATGAAGGAAAAGGGCTCTTGTGGAGGCACTCACATACCTCGCCACTGTTGAGTGGTCCACTTAGCAGCATCTGTCAAGTATGTGATTATAAACAGGAGGATCTGCATGCATGGGACACCCAAAACTGTCTGAGAAGGTTTATGCCTATAATTATCATGTTAGAGAGGAAGATGACCAGCAGGATTAAACAGCAACCAGGAAAGGACAGACACTTCTGAAGAGGTCAGTTTTAGATGTATGAAGGAATCACGGATATGTGTGACATAGGGAGAGGCAGTGAAGAGGAAGCATCAGGCATCAGAGGGGTCTGTCCCTGCTGGCAGTGTCCCCAGGACACCCTGACCTCTGTCCAGACGAGGCAGGTCAGCCTCCCCATGGGGTGCCAGGAGCAGCTGTCACCCAGCAGTGGGTTGGCAGAGTCGGGGCAGCACATAGGGACCTCACCTTGAGGTGCAGGGACACCTGCCAGGTGCCTCCTCACTATCGGGTCTGTCAGAAGTGACAGAGAGGCATGCTAAAGTGGGGAAGGGGTGATTACAACCCCTACATCCAGAGGGGGTGTGTATGCTGAGTTTAGACCTTTATAGGGTGAGCTATACAAAGGTGTTTATAAATGTGCAGGTATTTATTAGCATCTTGTAATTTATGTATAATTCAGATTTAGCTGTTGTATTAAGGATATTGATTCTGCATATATAGTTCATGGATTGCCAGTTAGTTACAAGTCATTAATAAATCAATAAACTGTTTCATTCAAACCACAGCAGCTGAGCAGTCTTTTCCTTGTCACTGAATAGTAAAAGTAATGATCTACACTCTCCAAAGGACATGTATTTTTTAATGCCCTCTGATTAAAAGAGCAACTTGCTAGTACCACTTGCAAACTGCATCAATAAACTGTGTGATAGCATGCCTTACTTCTAAAACCTCTAAATGGAGTTTTATAGCCATATTGTTTTCAAATCCTTAACTCAGAATTCAAGAAAGCACTTAGAGTCACTATTTATTTATCTATTTATTTATTTATTCACATATTTATCAGGTTTCCTTGCAGTCTTTGGAGCTTGATGAGGATCTAGATACAATGATTCCTCAGAAATAATCTCTGTGCAGTTTAACAATGCTTTAAAAAAGTCTGCTTTGCTTTTAGCTTCCTAGCTTTCCACCCTTAATCCCAGAATATGGAGCTACAGTCAAAAGTAGAAATCTATCTTCTACGTGTTCCCTTGCTTTCCCTGTCCTTTCTGATGCAGATCACTGTAGATGGATGTGATGCACTCTCCTTGGACATACTTTGTATAGAGCAATATGTGCATTTTAACAAATTGCAGGCACCTCAAGTACAATTGCAGGCTCAAAGGTTGTTTTCTACCTTGAGCTCTGTGAGCTCTGCAACACTTGGGAAAAGTTAAAAAAGCCAAATCTAGAGGATTATTTTCTTTAGAGCCCATCTGACTGTTAACAGGAAAAACATTGTCTTCTGGAAAATAAAAAAAAGGCAGTCAAAATGGAGATGACACTCAGAAGAACTATATTTGGAACAATAGTATGTCGATCTTGAAATTCTGGGGCTATTCAAAAAATACACTCTTCTACACACAATCTTTATATTGTGATTCCCCATATTATAGTACATGACATTCTTTCTACAATGTGATAGGATAAACAATGGTACAATAAGTGATTGACAGCCTGACATGGTCTTTGTGTAATGCAAGTTGACACTTAGGTTATGGTATCCCTGTTGGTATGTGGTGCAGTGACTTTAAGGCATATCACACTTGCTATCCTAATGCAATATTACCACTGTGTTTACCGGTTTTCAATCACATAGGGAAAAAAATAGCAAGGTCTCATCTCAAGGGACAAAAATATCCCTTTGTTTAGGCCCCAGATGTGCCTCTCAGAAGCCACTCTTATTTCTCTTTCTGATCCAGAAGTCAATACTCTACACCACCATTGTTTGTAGATGGAATTCATATCAAATATCTTTGAAAACAATGGAGAAAAAAGAGACGTGTACTATCTCCACCTGAGCCAGTTTGATGTTTGACAAACATTAAATCTTTAAGGGGTAGGTTATCTCATGCGTTGTTTGAATTGCCCTTTGGAGGTGTCAGTCACTTTGTTTTGACTGAAATGGAGCTTTAACTAACAAACTCCTGCAGTTGTTCCCTCTCTTAAGTGGCTAAAGCAAGATGAAATCTAGGCTTAGGATTTGAGCAGTATAAATTTATCCATGTGTAATCTATAAACTGGACAAATTGATAAATCAATTCATTTTTTGCTTTCATGTTTTGATTCCACCTTAAGTACTTTTATTTAATGCTTAGATACAAATTATCTATATATTGAAACAATAGATCATAAAAATGTTTTTTGTTAGAATTTGTTTTCAAATGCACAACTTTGTCCCTCTTCCTGTCATTTAGAATAATCTACATTCTTCTTAGCCACCTAGCATGGTTGTATATAGCTTTAAAACCCGAGACTTGCCAATCTGTGTCACTGAAATGATAGGAGAATAGTGAAAGAAGTCACATTATATTTTTATGTCTTTATTTTCAAAAGATACAGTCAAATAATTAGGTGGAAAATAGAGAAATGCTAAAGAAGGTGGTTTTCTTTGTTTGTTTATTCCTAGGTTCCCCATAGCAGAGACTCAGACATTGATTCCAGAAATTATTCTGAAATAAATAATTTATTTGCAAGGTACAATTAGAGCTACTCGAGTTGTGTGCCTCCTGAAGAGGGACTCTCAGTCAAAAAAAACCCCCAAAACTTGGACAATTATAGCCCCATAACCAAATCTCCCACCCTTTATGTGTAACTCTCAGCCAACTGCAAAGAGTCTGGAGACTCCCTGTTCTTCATCAGATCTCTTAATTTACATGAAGTGGTCTGTCACTTGAAGTTCTGACCTTCAGTTGCTATTTTGCACCTGCAGCTGAAGAAAATAAGTTCTTGACAACAGCCAAAACATTCTTCTGTTTTGTCTTCTGTTACATGGAGTTCTGTTCCTTATTGCCAGGGATGCAGTTCCCCTTATCTTCTAGCTTGAAGACTCCAAGGCCTCTTTTACTTAATGAAGCTGAAATTTTAAAGTTTCACAGCTTGCAGAAGTTATGCTAAGTTAACTTACTTATGCTAAGCTAATTCTATATAAAGAGTTTCTAAACAAGTTCTACGAGAAGCAGTATGCCGAATAATTCGATAAGCTAAGACCGTCTATTCCTAACAGTAAGCCAAATGGACTCTTGGCTTCTTTCTATTTTTCTAAGAATATCATTCATGAGACAAGCAATAATAGTGATAAATATCTACTATTTCCCCATATGGAGGCTAAAAGGAAAATGCACGTCAGAGGATTAGGGTTTTTTTTAATACCATTAAAGATGTATCAGTTTGTTAATTTTTACTGTAAAATGACAATGACCCTTCTCAAACACTTGACTAATTTGACATTCTGGTCTGGTTCGTATTTTCATATTGCTCCTGATGAAGTGAGTCCAGTGGAGAGTCACTGACATGATTAGAGGGCTGGATGACATGAAATACAAAAGAGGCTGAGAAAAATGAGTTTGTTCAGCCTGCAGAAAAGAAGGATCCAGAGAGATCTTTTTGGCTGTCTACAACTACTTAGTGTTTGGGAGAGGTATAGAGGAAAAAAAAAGAGCCAGACTCTTCCAGAGATGTGCTGTGGAAACACAAGAGGCAGATGACCCAAGCTGGAACATGGGAAAATTTGAATCTGTAAGCAAACAGTTCTTCTGGATGTGGGTAGTAAAATGTGCATGCACTTTTTCCAGAGAGGCTGTAGAGAATCCATCCCTGTAGATATTCAAAACTCAACTGTTCAGGGCCCTGAGCAATCTCAGTGGCTGACTCTCCTTTGAGTAGGAGGTTGTTTGGTCTAGGGACCTAGAGAGGTCCCTTCCAACCCAGATTATCCTGTGATTCTGTGATCATCATTAAAGTAAATTCTACTAACCTGAGTGTATGCTATGCCCTACTCACATGCAGCTTCCACAGTGCTTTAATAAAGTGGTATATAGATTATATGATTACTTCATTAGAAAACAAATAAAGAAATAAGCAGCCATGTAATAGTAGTTTGTTTCAGACTGAAATTTAAGACCTCTTTTTCACTCTTACGTTCATGATCATGTACTTGAGCTGTGTTGTTTGCATGGGAATCTCTATGGTCATGATTTTGTGTCCACTTAACTAGTACCTCCTTCACAGAGAGAGAAAATGTAGGTGGTCTGGTAGTCCTTTCAAATATTAAACAAGACTTTTTTTTTTCCTCTCTTTATTGTATTTTTTTTTTTTTTTAGTATAATATTTCAAAATACTCTCCTGACAGAGTTTTCCAAGGGGATATAATCTCTACTCCAAAAATCATTCAATTAATAGTCTGACTGGTATTGAAATTTGGAGTGAAGAAATCTAGCAAAGAAGGAGAAAAATCAGGGTGGTGTGAAATATGTAACATCTTTTGTAAACATCTTTTTTCAAGTGCAAATCATATTTTACTGGGCATGTGCACGTGTGATACTTAAGCACTTCTGCTCCTTAATGAGTAAAATAATTCTATGTGTTTAAAATCTGTTTATCAGCTCCTCAGAATCTTAATTAGACATATTTACCAAATATAACAGGCAAAATGAGTTTCAGACAGGACCTGTTGACACTTTGCTTTTGTGGTGTTTTTTGTTTGGTTTTTATTGCTGTTTTTGTTTTTCTTTCTTTTAGGAACAAGCCATTATTGTGTTGAAATAAAAAAAATCAAGGCCTTGGGATTTAATAAGCAACTTGCTTCACTGTCTCAAAATATAAAACCATAAAAGCTCCTTATTGTCTTTACCCAAGGACAATTCCTTGTTTAATGGTTCAGATTTTCTTTCCTCAGCCATTTGGAAGCCATTTATGATTTTTTTTTTTTTATGATTTTTTTTTTTTTTTTTTTTCAGGAATATCGTTTGTATTTTATCTCTCATTTTCTATAGGAAACTCCCAAATATCTCAAAAATGACTTACATAAACCATTAATGCTATGGTGTATGCCTAACATACACAATCATGTTGGTTTTACAGCTCAAAATATTCTAGACACACTTGTCTAATTACTTCATAAAGTAATTATGTACAGTAATCATTCTAGCAGATTTTATGTGGGAGCATATATACTTTGAATGGCTCTTAATTTCATTATAATGAAGTATAATAATAATAAAGACTGCTCATAAAGGTTCATATCAAGGATCTGTCTCCATTGCACCTGACTCCAATATGGGCAGCAGTGAGAGTATGATCATTCCCACCTACTGCCTTTATCATTGCCAGCAGAAAACACCCATTGCCACACAAGCAGAATCATTTGTTACTTGCAGCTCTACCTCCATTTTCTCCTGATGAGTGCATGTGAGAGGACCAGTAATTCTGGACTGTGTCAGCTTCATTGATCTGCTGAAACCTGCATCATCACTGGTGATATTTCCACCAAAACTACCGCCTGAGTCCACCTACTCTGGACTGTAACTCTTCAGTTTGTTATATCACAAAAGCCAAGGACTATACCTAATGCCACTTTGATAGCAAAAGAGGAAGCTCCTGTGGGGTCCATTACACCTCATCACCTGTTTCACAAAGGAGACTACCTGCAGACTATTGCACCATCACTACTCTCGACAGTGTACATGCTGACACTGATACGGGTGATGAGGCCATGGCTAGGTGAACTCTTACTGGTAGATTTTGTCTTATTCTTTCACGTTTAGTCATAACAGAGAGTTTCCTCTCCACTTTCCTCCAACATATTGCTGCTTTGCAAGACCAAACTCTCTGCCATCTTGGTATTCACAATTCTTCTGTCTGAGACCATGCAAACATGTCAGTTTTTCTGGACCCTGAGCAAGCTGGCCATCTGAATCATCAGGAGAAGAAAGCCTGATGAAGTGGATCCACTGGGCACTGTAAGGATAATTTCTGACAAAACTAAATTTCGGTGGAGGACATCTTCAAACACAGAGAAAATTGGACCCCTTTTGTTTACCGGTAGGTAGGTTTAGTTCTTTCACATCAGATGTAATCAATCTTTTCCATAATTATGTTGCTTAGTTAATGAAGAGTACCTTCTTTTCTTCAACATGAAAACTAATCTAATCAGATTTATTTTACGCTACTCCAATTCTTGTATTAGAAGGAATAGTATTCATACATTCCTATTCATGCTCTCAAACCACTAATTATTTTTTTCTGACTTTAGCCTTACTTATCTTTTCTAGATTTCAGAGTTACAACTTACTTAATCATGTCTCACAAAGCAGCCTTCATGATTCCTTTCATAAAAATACCTAACATTTTTTTCTGTTTTAAACCTTTACTGAACATTGAGCTGATATTTCCTTAGAACTGTCTGTCATAACTATCACAACCTTATTCAAAATATAAATAATTGGTTTAGATCCCATAACTTTATGCATAAAAGGTGGCTGTTCCACCTGTCTACAAAATTTTACATTTACTTGTAATGAATTTCATTTTGCTTGTTGTTAATCAATCTCACAACATCCTTCTTCCATTCCCCACAGTGGTTTATTTTTACTGCCTTGAAAAACCTCATCTCACACTTTCCCAAGCTGTGTATTAATACATTGAAAACAACATGTCTTATCACAGATCCCTATGGAACTCCGCTGGTCACTTCCCCACACAGTAAGACATTTTGGTTTATTTCTGTAATCTACTTCTTATCTTTTCAATCTCTGTGCAAGAAATTTCTTTCTCATACCATAGCTGCTTTGTTTCCTCTAAAGTCTTTGATGAGTGACATTGCTAATAGCCTTTTGGAAATCCAAGTGCACTGCAGACAATTTATCACTTTACCAAGTACCTAATCAGTTATGCTTGATAGTACATAAAGGCAGCATGGAAGTAAGTATCTAATGTACAATGTTTTGTTATAAACCTTTCAGTCTGTGTTGATTAATCTTTTTTTCTTTTTCTTGTTCTTTTTTTTTTTTTTTTTTTTTCCTGAGACTTCTCTCTGTTTTTAGCAGATTCCTCTAGGATCAATGTAGGATCAATGCCCTTTTTAAAAAAAAAAAAAAGACACAGAATATAATTCTTAGAGCATAGTATTGGGTGTAGGCAGCAAGGTTTTGGTTGCTGGGAAGCTGTAAGGGTGGCCTCTGTGAGAAGAGACCAGGGATTGCCCTGTGCCAAGCACAGCAGCTCTGCAATGGACCCACTACAGGACACAGCTGAGCCCGCCAGTGAAGTTGCCTCTGTGTAAACATATTTAAGAAAGGGAAAAATGCCACACAGCAGTGTGCGAGGAGTGAGGAAAAATACGCAAAGTGTGAAAAACAGTCTTGTGATTGTCAGAGAAGAAGGAGGGGGAGGCAGCACTTCAAGATGATGTTCCTCTGCAGCCTGTGGAAGTTTTGTAAGAGACCAAGGTGAAGCAGGTATTTCCCTGCAGCCCATGGAGAGAACACATCTGAGCAGATGTCTGCACTGTAGCCTGTGAAAACCCCATGGCGGAGGTTTATCCTGAAGGACTGCAGTCCATGAGAAGGCCCCTCATTGGAGCAGGTGTGTGGTCTGAACAGTAATGGAGTCTGATAAGGTCATAAACCAAACTTTATTGAGGCATTAAGAAAGATGAGCAACAATGTGCTCACACAGTGACTCACTCAGTCACCAACAGCAAACTCAAGGTTGTAAGTGATATTTTGGCTCCAGCAGACTATCAGGAACACTTGCTGTCTGGGTCATCTGACCAGAACAGGCATAGGTGCAAATGTCTTTTGAATGCATATAAAAGTTACATTATACCTTCACTACAACAATGGCAGAAAGACTTGAGAAAATCATAGCTTACATGGCAATAGTGTGTCCTACACTTCATCTCAGAAGATGTGAGAGGCATCTTGCCTACCTGGCAACACTTGTCAAGGGGAATAGGGTAAAAAGGAAGGAGTGTGACAGAAGAATGGTTACCGACTGATAGTAACCCCTACCTCCTACTCCTCCAGGCCACCTGAGGTGTGTGGGCAAAGAGGAGGTTGGATATGGGACTGAAGGAGTGAAGTTGAACTTGGGAAAAAGGAGGCGGCAGAAAGGTTGGTTAGTGATTTATTTATCCTCATCCTATTTTATTTTTAGTTAGCTATTTATCAAATATATTTTCCCCAAGTCAAACTTATTTTGCCTGTAATGGTAACTGGAAAGTAATTTCCCCATCTTTATCTCAACCCACAAGCTTCTTTCAACTTATTTTCTCCCCCATCCTGCGAGGAGAGGGAGTGAGAGAGCAGCTGGGTGAGAGTCTGGCAGCTCACCAAAGCCAACCCACCTCAGGCCTTTAGCATTTTTGATCATATTTTTTATTTGAAAATCAGCTAAAATAAGGTTCAGTTACTCTTTTAGGCATTCAGCAGTATTGCAACAGAAAACCTCTATTTGCATTGACTGCAAGAGAATTCTGTCTCTTCCTTCATGCCACGTGAAGTACAAACTTTCTGGTTTCTAGAGTAAGTATTCTGCAATTTGAAGCCAGATTTCTTACACAGATCTAAAATATATTAAGCCCCGCATACTTCCACTGTGAAAAAAATCTGAAGTTTATGTGGAAAACAATAGTGTTAGTGCAACTGCTGGAGAAATGGACTGACATGAACCTCATGAAGGAGAACAAAGGGAAGAGCAAAGTCCTGAACCTGGGAAAGAATAACTTCCTCTTGCTGTACCTACAGACTATGGGACGAGAAGCTGGAAAGAAGCTCTGAGGAGAGGGATCTGGGGACTTTGGTCAATGGCAAGCTGAACATGAGCCAACAGTGTGCCCTGGTAGTCAAAAGGACCAACCATGTCCTGGAGTGCATCAAGCACAGCATTGCCAGCTGCCTGAAGGAGGTGATTGACCTGCTCTGCTCTACAGTGGAGTGGAACATCCCCTGGAGCACTGCTTGCAGTTCTGGGCGCCACAGTATAAAAAAAGATATAAAGCTACTAGACAGTGTCCAGAAGAGGGCTACAAAGTTGGTAAAGGGTTTGGAGAGGAAGCCTTATGAGGACCGGTTAAAGTCACTTGGTTTGATCAGCCTGGAGAAGAGGAGACTTAGAGGAGACTTAGAGGAGACCTCATTGCAGTCTATAGCTTCCTCACAAGGGGAGGAAGAAGGGCAGGTGCCAAACTCTTCTCTTTAGTGACCAGTGACAGAACCCAAGGGAATGGCAGGAAGATGTGCCAGGGGAGGTTTAGGTTGGACATTAGGAAAAAGTTCTTCAACCAGAGGGTGGTGGAGCATGGAAACATGCTCCCCAGGGAGGCAGTCATGGCCCCAAGCCTGAGAGTGTTCCAGAAGCAATTCGACACTGTCCTTGGACACATGGTATGAACTTTGGGGTTGTCATATGCAGGGACAGGAGTTGGACTCTATGATCCTTGTGGGTCCCTTCCAACTCAGGACATTCTGTGATTTCTGCACCAGTACATTCTGGGGGCCATAACTTTTCCAAACTGGCTGAAAAGGGGCATGTCAAAAACTGACCTGGAGGCCTGTTTAAACTCAATACTGTCAAATAAAACTTTCTAGAAAAGAATCAGTATGAGGCAGGTAATGAAATGTAAATGTTCACAGACCTGGCAAATTAAAAGAGATTGTTCCCATTTTCAAGAAGTTTTGAAGAAGTCTGGGTAAACAATTATACATAGCTACACTAGAGCTGTCCCATGTTGTATATAACACAGACATACATATATATATAATTTCTTAGAAAAAGGAAAATTGTGGCACTACTTTTTCTTCTTGCAAGGTATTATTGCTGCTAGTTATACATAGTGCTGTACGAAGAGTTCTATGGCTGCTGGGGCAAAGCACTGAATAAAACTTAACTAGACAATTAAAATCTTCAGTGCTGGAATTATTTACTTAATATAACCATGTTATCTTAACATTGTGTTTTTTGCCACTACACAGCTTGTTTTCATAGAAGATGAAACACAATTATAGGATATTATCAAATGTTAAAAGATAATAATTATGAATATAATTTGTCCAATGTAACTAATTAATTTTCATTTTGTAATAATAAGTGAGGCATTATGAAGAATTAATACATTTTTGGAATAAAAAGAACACTCTGGGGTTCTGTTGTTAATGTTGTTCTTAACCAGTTTAATTTTGTTTTCAATATAGCCAAATAAATTAGCATAGCAAGTAAAGCATTTATTCCTTAATATCTAAGAGCAGCTGTCTTCATGTTTTCTATCATATGTTTCACTCCCAAAAGGAAGGAGAATATTTTCTGCTTGCACATTGCTGTTTTTTTGCAAAGACTCAGAGAAAACAGCATTTTTTTCTAATCTCAAATAAATGCACCCAGCCTTCCTCCCTTCATTTCCTCCTTTCTGCTGTGTCTTGGCTGTGGCCTTTCACTGTTGGTTCTGGAATTCCTCCACATGGAATCACAAAATCAATAATTAATTATTCTTGCAACAGTGAAAATGTTGAATTCCCAGAAATATGAAGGATATATTCATTTGAAATATATGTAGTTATCATTTCTAGGACGGACATTAGAACCTATTTTTCTTTATACTGGAAGTGCCATTCCCTAAGTCTGATTGGTTTTGTCTGTGTGTTTGTTTTTATCTGAGAGAAATCTTTCTCATCTTGAGGTCATGATTGAAAAAGCTGAGAATACAATTAGCAACTTAATCAAGTTGTTCATCATCATAATCAAAAGAGATTTGCAGGCAAATGGGAGCAGAACATTTAACAGAAAGCTATAAAAGAAAAAGACAAGGAAGATTATTTGCCTTTTTTTTTTTCTTTTTTTTTTCTTTTTTTTTTTTCAGATGTGCTTTTAAAAAGCTATTAAAACCTTAAAGGCAACCCACACTCTTACAAATATAAACAAATATCTGTGAACAGAACAGGAGAATGTAAAAACAGTGTCTCAAGTCAGAATGAATACAGGTGGTACCCTGGATCTGTTCACTCTTTTTGAAAGAATTAATAATAAATTCAAAATGTTACATGCCCCAGAGATTAACAGTTTCAAAATAAAATTCCTACTAATTCTCAGATCAGTCTATTAATGGGATGTAATACAAATGTTGCAATTACACTAGGTCATTTACACTGCATAATTTGGTGACTACCTTTTTAACACATAGCTCACTTTGTGGAATAGGAAAGAGAAATTGTCATTTTCTTCCCTTTATGTTTTAGTGACTCCAAATCTTTAAGAAAACAAAAGAAATACTGTATCAGGTCAAAGTATAAAATGTTGGTATTAGTAATGAGATGGTTCTTAAAGATAATCAGTACCACTAATAGTTTTGAAGTCCATTAAAACAAATCTCTGGAGCTTCTTGGCTGTTTGCCAGATCAATGCTATAATAATATTTATATCAACACTTCTTGTCAATTGAATATACATATTATCACCTAATTAATAAGGCTATGGAAGCCATTTGAGTTTATTTTACTTTCCTTTATGCTAATATGTCCTCATTTATTACTGTTCATTTACGTTTTCTTCAAACTCTTCACTTACTTGTTTATACTAGGGTATTTAATAAAAATAGCCATTCATTTTGTAGTCCTTTGTATTCACTATGACAAAATTAATCAGCATAATATCAAAAACTCCTAAGGAGACATTTCTGACAATCAAAATCCTCAGAAAGCTCACCAGTTTTCATATAACATATGGTTCCCATTCACATTCACATTCTAATCCAAGTAGTAGGCTGTTCCACTTAGAAAATGCAGCCTGGGCAGAGGCAGGATTGGACAGGCTGAATCAAAGGACTGAAGCCAATTGTATGAGATTCAAAAAGACTCAATGCCGTGTTGTGGCGGATGCCCCTCGACCCATCCCCCCGGCACCAGCCAAACCTGCAGCAGTTAGGTCCAGACTCCAGAGGAGGTAAGGGCCGGGCCGTAGCCATGCCAAGAACTCCTTCCAGGAGACCCACAGGGAAGCAGAATGGCACATTGAATGCCGGTGGCTTATGGGTGCAGGGAGTCTCGTGCAGATTTTTCCTACTGTATATAATTTGACTGTGAGTCAACCACTTCATTCTATAAATACTACAGCCTGGATGAGCCCCCTTTGAGCTCTCCCTGCTAAGTAAGTGAGGTGTATGGCAATGGTTTTACTACTCAGAGATCAGTGGATGAGCCAAATTCAAGTTCAATATTAATGATTTAGCTTAAGTAGGTGCACACCAAATGTAATGGATTATTTAGAGATATAGGGTTGTATGATTTTTAATATTCTCTTTGATTCATGTTACTTAGTAGACTAGATTGGTTAAAATTTTAAGCTCGTGTTTACCAAAAGCAACTGCAGACTACACTAAACACCTGCAAGATAAAGTCTAACTTGCATTTTGCTGGGAAAAATGGGACTGATTGGGAAAACAACGATCCAAGGCTAACGCAGAGACATCACAGACATCTGCAGTGTGAGGCCTGTTCGCACTTTGCTAAGAAGAAAGGATTTATCCAGACAAAATGACACCTTCAAGGATAAGGATAAAAAACAACATCTACAACTCAACAAAACAGAGGCCTACCTGGAGTCAGAGAAAAGGGGTCCAATGGGGAGCAAGGGACCTGGTGGTGAAATTTTGCTGTTGGACTGGATCTTGGTGTGAATGGTCTGTAAAGATATAAAAGTTTGTAGTTTTCTATGCTTGGGCAGACCTCTGTGTAGGTACTCAGCTTGAGCCAGCCCTTTGTTATTTTACTCCATTAAATATTTTTCCCGAAAATTTTGCCTTCTGAAAGTCTACTTCGCATGCGGTTATGGGTGTCCCCTGAAAGTTTGCCTTTGGAGCTCTAAGTACAGGCTCTGGAGCGAACGGTTGTCAGGGGAAGAAGAACCCTGAACATTTGCATTGTGACAGATATACAAGTTGCCCAAGAGTTTGCCTCTGGAGCTTCAAAACAGAGCCCCTGGAGCAAGCAGTCCTCAGGGAGAGAAGACACCTGAAGGTTTGCTTCATGAACAAATACACCTGCCTGGAAAGATGATAAGCAATATTTGGTTTGGTATATCTCCCTCATACAGTAAATAATAGAGCAAACCCACCACCGAATTCTTTAGTCATGCTTCTCTTTAAGAAATCCAAACACTGTTCTGCAGCAAGCAGAACCCTAAATCACTCCCCCGCGACATGCGTCCTGCACTTGGGCCACAACAACCACATGCAACACTACAGGCTTGGGGAAGAGTGGCTGGAAAGTTGCCTGATGGAAAAGGACCTGGGTATATTGGTCAACAGCTGGCTGAATATGATCTGGCAGTGTGCTCAGGTGGCCAAGAAGGCCAACAGCATGCTGGCTTCTATCAGAAACAGTGTGACCAGCAGGATTAGGGAAGTGATCGTCCCCCTGTACGTGACACTGATGAGGTCACACCCTAACTACTGTGTTCAGTTTTGGGTCCCTCACTGTAACAAAGAGACTGGGGTGCTGGAGAGAGTTCGGAGGAAGGCAATGAAGCTGGTAAGGGGTCTAGAGCACAAGTCTCATGAAAAGTGGCTGAGGGACCTGGGTTTGTTTAACCTGGAGAAGAGGAGACTGAGTGGAGACCTTATCGCTCTCTACAATTACGTGAAGGGAGGTTGTAGAAAGGTGGCTATCCATCTCTTTTCCCAAGCAACAAGTGATAGGATGAGAGGAAATGGACCCAAGTTGCTCCAGGTAAGGTTTAGATTAGGAAAAATTTCTTCACTGAAACCGTTGTCAAGCATCGGAACAGACTTCCCAGGGAAGTGGTTGAGTCACCAACCCCAGAGGTATGTAAAAGATGTGTAGGTGTGGCACTTAGGCACATGGTTTATTTGTGGACTTGGCAGTGTTAGGTTTACAGTTGGACTTGATGATCTTCACGAACTTTTACAACCTAAATGATTCTATGATTCTAGCATTTGACAAATATAATATTGAACTTTACCAAGTTTCATTGCTGGCTCAAACTAAATTTTTCTCTTGTGATCTCAGAATTCTTCAGCATCCTCTACCTAATACTATCCGACATGCACTGCAGCTGAAAACAATACCAAAAAGCAAAATCATTTTAAAGTGCTTCATCAAAGCATGTGTATCAACAAGCTCATCCAACGGTGACAGCAAAGTACCTATAGGTGGTGATTTGGTCAATATAAGGATTCCTTGCTGAGGGTGCCCATCTCTCTCAACTGAAAACAGAGGGAACAATAAACAAACAATTTTTGTCAACAAAATTGAAAACTTAGTCAGCTTAGTTTAGTGCCTAGAATTAGGGATGAATGTGAAATGCAATGTTTGTAATTTTATTTTCTCAGCAAATTTGTCTTTGTTTTTTTGGTGTGTTTTTTTCCCACCTACTTTATATGAAGGACAGTAATGATAAATATCTACTGTTTAATCAGAGAAACCCCGAAGATCTTTAATGTAAAAGCACAATACTTTCAAAAAAGCTGAAAAGTTAATGTTCTAAGACATGTAGTAATTATTTCTTGCGTATCATTCCTAGACATGAGAAAGAAGCAAAAGAAGGAAAAAAACCCAAACACAAAAAGGCAACAGGCACACACACAAGACTGAATTCTTCCTTATTTTTGTAGAAGAGATGAGTGGCAGAGGGGAGAGTAGACTTCTGTCCTCTATAGCAACAGTCATTTTCCACAGTCAGAAGAGCCCATTGTTTTGCTCCTGCTCATTTTATTCAGATTCTGATATCTACAACTCTTCTACTGACGAAAGATGATTTAAAACATCGTTGATATTTTCTAGAAATCTGATTATAGACATTGTCTCATCAAATCACTGGCATGGGATAAAGATGCTATAGTAAAATGAATATAACTAAAGGCTGCATAATAACACATTTGTACAAAGGAGCTGAAGTAATACTGCTGAGAAGGTCAGATCTGGACATTTTATACCTTTTGATTTTGCAACCATAACACGTTTTTAATATCAATTTAGTCTGTAATTATTAAATACTTAATTTGAATTTATTGCACTAATAGAATATATTAATATCCCCTTATATGTTTTACTAATATACTGAAGAGGAAAGTACCTGTAAGTTTTATTTATTGTTATTAGAACATTGTTAACTCAAGGAAATATTTTGGTTTGAGTTTAAGATACATTGAGTGTATGAGTCAATGAGGGGGGAAAAGGATCAGACAGACTCAGGACAGCAGGCAAGTGGAGAATGAGGGCCAAGTTGGGATGTCAGCATGTGGGTCAGACCCTGCTTTTGTCAGACCCCTCCATGGCTGGGCAGAGCAGGACTGTGGAGGAGCTGGAAGGCAGTGCTGCTGCATTGTCACTGGTATGGAAACTGACAGGCCTAGGCTGGATTGAAAGAGAGTCCTGAGCCCATGGGTAGAGAGAATGGATTGAGAGCAGCCCTGAGAGAAGGACTTGGGAGTGTTTGTTGATGAGTAGCTTAATGTGACTCAGCAACATGCACTTGCAGCCCAGAAGGCCAACCATATTTTGGGCTTCATCAAAAGAAGCTTGACCAGCAGGTTGAAGGAGGTGATCCTCTCTCTGTACTCTGCTCTAGTGAGACCCCACCTAGAGTACAGCATTCAGCTCTGGAGCACTTAACATACAAAGAACATGGGCCTGTAAAAATAAGTCCAGAGGAGGGCCATGAAGATGATCAGAGGGCTGGAGCACCTCTTCTGTGAGGAAAGGCTGAGAGAGTTGGGATTGTTCAGCCTGGCAAAGAGAAGGTTCCAGAGAGACCTTATAGCAGCCTTCCAGTACCTAAAGGGGGGCGAAAGAAGGCTGCAGAAGGACTTTTTACAAGGGCATGTAGTGACAGGACAGGAGGTAATGGCTTTAAAGTGAGAGTAGATTTAGACTAGACACAAGAAGAAATTCTTCGCTGTCAGGGTGGTGAGTCACTGGAACAGGCTACCCAGAGAACCTGTGGATACCCCATCCCTGGATATGTTCAAGATTGGATGGAGCTTTGAGCAACCTGGTCTAGTGGAAGGTATCACTTCCCATGGCAGGATGTTGGAACCAGATGATCTTTAAGGTCCTGTCCAATCCAAACCAATCTTTTATTCTATCATGATTTGTATTTAGCATATCCTTTCTTCGCTACCTTGGTGTCTTAGTATGGGATATGAGCCTTTTAGCCAAACTATCCCCTCCTTTAGTTGACATCGATTTTACCACTGGGCTACTCCCTGAACTCGTAACCCTCTTATTTTTACTTCTAATAGTCAGAATCACAGAATCGTCTAATAGTCAGAATCACAGACCTCTGGAGATCACCTAGTCCTGCTAGAGCAGGTTTACCTAGACCAGATAAAGACAACCAAGTACACCTAAGGGAGTTTCTCCTGGGAGAAGTTTTTTTTGTAGTCTTGTTTCTCTCTAGGCTTGCAACCAGTTTGTTTCTTGACCTGTTTGGTTTGATCTATTTCTTCTTATCAGTTCTTCACAAGTGCATGCTTGCTTGCTCTGCAGAACTGGGCCAGAAGGACATTCATGCTGAGGCAGGAGAATGAAGTGCTTCTTCTATGTGCTTGTCAACATTTTTCAGTTTACTTGACCACTTCATTTGTATGTCTTTTCCTGGCAGGCTCTTGCTGCTAATTGTTTTCTTATATTATTGATAGACTGCAGTAACTGTATATCAGAACTTGTAGAGAGAAATAACTAGATTAATAGCTAACATTTCAGACTATACAGGTTCTATGACTGTGAGTTAATGGCATAGATGATAGCTTTGAAATTCACTTTCTGGTAATCAGTTCTCAGGATTATGTCAATATATACTCCAATGCACAAAATAAAATAACTATTAAATAAGAAACAAATTAAAAGAAAAAATGACGGTAGATGTCTGCTTCAGCTGAAGGAATGCAGTGTCTTTTTGCTGATTAAAATGAAAGTGGCTAATAACAAAGACTTCCAAGATTCAGAGAATTTCTTTGCAAGGATGTTCCTCCATTTAGATAACTGAAGTATAGCAAGAGTTATACGGAAAATGGTGATGTAAGGAAAAAAAAAAAAAAAAGAGAGAAGAAAAGAGAAAAAAGAGAACCTCTTCTCATTTGAACCTGGGTCAAAAAGTATAAAAAAAGATTTGCCCAAACAAACTCTTAAATATAGAGAACATCCATCCAGCTTTCACTACCTGGACTAGTTATTTACAGGAAAATGAATTATTCTAAGATGTACTTATTTATTTTTACTAGCTGTCAGAGATGGTGGTGGCCTGTGAAGGTTGAGATAGACATCCTTTTTTTAAGACTAATTTACTAGATGAGTTTAAATCCTAATTCATAAGGCAAAATTAGCATGAATACCGCCAGGACAGTCTGAAGAAGACTGAAAATGAGAAGGTGATGTGCTGAGGGGTGTGTCATGACTCTGCAAGAACCACTGGAATCTGAAGATCCAAACACAGTGAAATGGCACACAAGCTTTCTGTGATAAAACATTATGTTCAATATAAAATTTTGTTTTTATTTTATTGCACACCACATCATAAATATATAAGAGAATTTACAGACATTTAATTTTTCAGAATGTTTTTCAAATCTGTAGCTGGTTTAACTCATTTGCTTAGCAGGGAACAGTTTTTTCTATTAATTTTACTCAGTTTTAGACTTTGTAGTTCATGACAACTGCGATACTCACTTTCCTGTGAAGTATATCTCACTCCGCATCCAATTGAATTCTTCTCAGCATGGTAAACTTGGATATTAAAATGGATGATTAACCCAGCAGACACACCAAGTAAAATGAGTATCATTTTTGAATGGTAAATGAATCAAAACCAACCAACCAAAAGAAACCTCCCAAATAAAATCTAGTTTATAGTTATGTGAGAAAACCTAGGAAAGTACAAAGTTTTGGAGCATGAAACCTATATGAAAGAATTTTTTTTTTTTTTTTTTTTTCTGAAAACAGAGTAGAAATGCTTAGGAAAGAAGTATCTGCTTCCTTTGTTTTTTGATTATTTTTATAAATTTCACCTTTTTAAGGATTTGCCATAATAAAACTTTAAAAGATTAAGTATAAATTTTTACACTCATTCAAAGCAAAAAATACGTTTGTCTTCAGAGTTAAATATTCAGCATTTCAAAAAAATCTCTTGAGAGATGGTAAGGTAAGCTCTATATAATTTCTTACTACTTTGGGTTTAATTAAATTACTGTTACATTAATTTTGTTTTTCTCAAATAGAATATGCAGCTGTTATCAGAGTGTAATATTCCCTGACCATGTTCTTTTAGATATTCCACATAAGGAGGGTTTAAAATTTTAACATTAAATTTAGTTATTTGAACCTGCTTGATGCTTCCCTGGATTTAGTAGAGTGATACAGCAACATAGTGAAATCACAACATAAGAACAACATAGCAATTGTAATATGTAGTTAGATCGCAATACAAACATAATTCCCATTGCCAGTCTCTGTATGCTCACTATTATGACACTGGGCAGCCCCAGTCACTGGGAAGGAAGAAACAGATTCAAGCCTGTTGCTCATGGGTTTTTTTTTTTTGCTTTAGGTTTGGGTGAGACGTATACTCTTTTGCCATGCTGGTCTGGCTCGATCAGGAACACATTCACTGTTTTTCTTTACTAACTCAGGGAAGGATGTTTACACAGTCAACTGATCCATCCAATGGATAAAGAGGCAGTTGATGTATTTATCTAAAGCAATGGTCTTCTGGCCACCCTCTGGTCCCCTTTGTTTTGCGATAAGTTCATCTTTCTTTACAGCAGCTGTGATCACTCCCCATACTTACCCTGAGCTTCACAAGTTCGTTGGCTGTGCTCATCTCCTCTAAGCCTTCTTCCACAGTAGTGATTTTATGATCAGTCACATATGTATATTCCTCTCTGTGTGTGAATACATTTATTAATTTATTGGGAATGACGTTGATATGGTTTTGCAGCCATGACACTTAGGCTTGATGTGCACATGAAAAACTTTTATTTCAGTATTCATATGTCAGAGTTTCCCATTCATACAGTTTTTACACATACGCACAAATTAAATATAATTTTGACATGATTTTGCGAATATGAATATCAGTTATTTATAGAATTAATTGACGCTACTGAAGAGTTTGAATCACAGAAGTGTAAGAGTAACACAATGAATTGGCCATTACTGTTATTCAGATGAGTAAAAACAAATGTTGAGTTTCTTTTAACTGGCTAAAGGAAGTTTCTCTTTCATTTATCTGGCAGACTGATGAACCTTAAATAGGAACTATACTGTTTTAGTCATGTCAGATATTAAAGTTTATGAACTGCATAAATTAATAGGATTGTAAGGTATTCTGCTCTTCATCACTCTTTGCATGAGCCTTTCCCTTCCCTCTATCTAGACTACATGAATTGACAAAGAAGATGCCTAAAATTTAATTAGATTTCCAACATGAGTTACTGATTTGAGTAATGTACATTATGCACCATAAATAGCTTAGCAAGTTTTATGTAATTTAAAACATTCTGACATTAGCTTCTTAGCACAAAACCAAATACTTATTTTTGTGTTTCTTGTAGTCAAAATTTTCTACAGTTTTCTACATCTGCGACCATAAAAGTGATCCAATTTAGTGTTGTAAGCCCAAGGGTTTTTCCGTTGTACTTCTGATAATATATTTAATGGAAAAGTAATTCCCTGTCATAGAATCAACAAAGTTACACATTTCACTGCACTGTTTTAGTTATCTCTGGGTTATCAATTCATTTAAATAAGACATGAAGGGATTAGTCCCCTGGACAGTGATGACATCTTGCTAGATAGCAGTGGGTGAAGGAAATTAAATAGGAAGTTATGATTGTTGTTCTTGGCTGGCCACCAGGTGCCCACCAAGCCATTCTATCACTCTGCCTCCTAAACAGGACAGGAGGAGAAAATACAAGTACAAAGCTCATGGATGAAAATAAGGACAGGGACATCACTCACCAATTACCATCACAGGCAAAAAAGACTCAACTTGGAGAAATTAATATAATTTATTGTCAATTAATAACAGAATAGGATAGTGAGAAACAAAACTAAAAACATCTTCCTCCAGCCCCTCCTTCTTTCCCAGGCTCAACTCCTGACTCTTCTACCTCCTCCCTCCCAAGAGGCAGAGAGGGATGGGGAATGGAGGTTGCAGTGAGTCTGTAACATCCAATCCCTGCTGCTCCTTCCTCATCTCGCTGTTCCTCTGTTCCAGTGTGGAGTCCCTCTTGAGGGATACAGTCCTTCACAAACTGCTCCAATGTAGTTCCTTCCCACAATTTCCACTTCTTCAAGAACTGCTCCAGTGTGGGTTCTTGCCACAGGCACAGTCCTTCAGGAAGGGAGTGCTCCAGCATGTGTCCCCCACAGGATCACAAGTCCTGCTAGAAAGCTTAAGGTTCCTTTCCAGAAGGTCACAGTCCTGCCAGGAGCTTGCTCCTGTGTGGGCTTTCCCCATGCTGCAATTTCCTTCAGGGTGTATCCACCTGTCCCAGTGTGGGGTTCTCTGCAGACTGCGGGTGGGTAGCTGCTCCACCATGGACCTCCATGGGCTGCAGGGGGACAGCCTGCCTCACCACGGTCTTCACCATGAGCTGCAGCAGAACCTCTGCTTTGCTGCCTGGGGCACATACTCCCCCTGCTTCTTCACTGACCTTGGCGTTTGCAGAGTTGTTTTTCTTACATATTCTCACTCATATCTCCCACCTGCTGTTGCCTAGCAGTTTTTACTCTTTCTGAAATGTGTAATCACAGAGTTGCTACCAACATTACTGATGGGCTCATTTTTGGCCAGTTGCAGGTCCATCTTGGAGTCATCTGGAACTTGCTCCATCCAACATGGGAGCAGTGCCTGGTGTCTTCTCATAGAAGCTACTCCTGCAGCTCCCCCTGCTACCAAAACCTTGCCTTGTAAACCCAATACAGTGGATAAACTGAAGGCAAAGGCTTAGGAACAACACTAATATATAAAAAAAAAATAATTATCAGTACAATAAATCATTTTTAAACTGTCATGACTTCATTAAGTGTGGTGTTGTTTTGAGGGAAGGTGGTGGATTTTTGTTTGTTTGTTTGTTTTTGCCTTTTTTGATATATTTTTTTTCTGAGAATTCAGTATTTTGTATAATAATCTGATTGGCTAATTCTGTGGGTGTCCCTGCTTTAGTAATTTCAAATATTTATATTTGGTTTTTTATAGGCCCAAACAAATATAGATCATTAAGAATGCTAGCACATCTTTTAAATGCTCAGTAAACTACTTGACATGAAGGTGTGTCTACTGAGTCAAAATTCTGTAAGCCTACAAATTGTACCAGATATCAACTTACACCAGATAAAACATTTCTTGACTGTGGTCACGTGATGTTGCTCATTTCTTATATCTATGGAAACATTCAAAAGCTCTGTTATAATTCCTCACTGTGGAGAATAGATTGAAACAAACACTTATTCATAAAAGGTAGTAAAATGTTCTATTACATTAATGTTCAATTTCAGTGGAAATAAAGAATGATGGTATTCCAATGTCTGAATTCATTCACTACATTTTCAAATGAAGAGTTTTTTAAAACATTTATGATACTTTAGTAATAAATTATAATTTTCTTTGTAGTTTTGAGAACAAATGAAGACTTAATTAAAAGCTAAAAGTTATTCTTCTCAGCTAAAGAATAGCTATACATTTTATAAAATACCTTTAGGACTGAGTTATACTAGTGATTCTTGATACCAAGGGACTGTTTGGACAACTAGAGATTAAAAACCCACAAACATTAGTATATGCTTTGAATTCCATCAGGTTTCTTTGGACTAACTGCTTAAAAACATGATGACTTGCCAAATTACTCACTGTTTATACTCATAAAATGTTTTATTAGATTAACAAAGACTGTTTGAAATAATAGATGAGCTTTTAGTTACTTGAAAAAGTTACAGCGTTTTTGAAGGTTGTCAAGCAGAGGGAGGTCAGGCTAGTTATCTAAGGGCAATTGAATTTTCCTGTAGCTATATTCCAAGATCAATTTTGAAAAAAATTGTTTTGACTGTTCATGAACTCAGAACTTCCAAGCAGAAATTTCTGTGGAGACATACACTTGTATTTCTGCTGCTTTTGTGGAGCTGAAGTCATACAGCAAATTCTGCCTTCTGGTGCAGGAAATCTCCATCACTGCTATTGTTTTGTCAGAAGAATCTAGTTTTATATGTGAGCCGGATACAGTATTGTTTATGTTAGTATGCCACAGAGCATATTGTAACTTTTTAACTCAATATTAGAAAATTCTGAGCATTCAGACTCATAAAACTTTTACTAATGTTAGTAAACTAAATAAATTATTTCATTAAGTGTGTATTGCTATAAGTGTAAATGTAGATGACGGCATTCTAATTTTGAACATTGTAATAATCCCAGTGCAACATACTTGTGAGATTATAAAAAAATTTCGCTGGCTGAGAAACTACCCATGTTTTGGTCATTCATCAACTTTTTTTTTTTTTTTTTTTTTTTTTTCCCTTGGAATAAGCCTATCTCCCAACCTCACTTTACATTTGTGCTTTGGGTTAAACAGGAAAACTTTCTGCAGCTGCATTAGTGAGCTAGCCAATAATGTCCTCTGTCTGCTATCTTCTTCAATGTCTGTGATTTACCCTTTATGTCAGGACAACCTAGTCTTTCTCCAGATAGGAAGTCAAACTGACAGATAATTGCATTCTCCCCAAAGCCCAAGAAGTGAAGAAATATTTTTTCATTAATCATAGACTTTTTACAAACAAAATAATTAAATAGGTTACAGGTGTCTTTTGTGCTTCAGCTGGATGCCTTCAGTAACAACCAATCACTGTGAACAATTTATTATATATTTTGGTCCACATTCAAATACTCTTTCTAAATGTAGCACAGTGCTAGAAGCCACAAGGTAGAGGAGGAGGGGCAAAAAAACCAAACAAAAACAAACAAACAAACAAACAAAAAACAGAAAAAGAGTGAGAAATAGCAGAGGGAACACCAAGTTCAGAGAAGGAGGAAAGGGTGCTCCAACATGCCAGAGCAGATACTTCTTGTGCAGCCCATGGAAGAGATCGGGTTGAAGCAGATGTCCATGCTACAGTCAATGGAGGACCACATGCTAGACCAGCTGGGTATTCCTGAAGGCCTCTGGAGAGGACACACTGGAGCAGAGGAAAGATGTGAGAAAAAAATGAGGAGAAGAGAGAAACTTCTGTGTACTGATCATACCCACTTCCCACCCACTTCCTGCACTATTTGGGAGGGAGGTAGAGGAGTCTGGTATGAAGGAGCAACATTGAGCCTGGAAAAGCATGGAGGAAAGATGTTGACTTAAAGTTTTTCTTTCTGTTTCTTGCTACATGAATCTATTTGAATGGATAATAAATTAATTTTCCCAAAGGTGAGCCTTTGCTTGCCTGAGACAGTAACTGGTAAGCAATCTTTACATTGTTCTCTCAGCACACAAGATTTTTCATCCTATTTTCTCTCCCCTTCCTGTTGAGAAGGGGTAGTGAGTGTGCACCTGGGTGGGATTTTGACTGTTAGCCAGGCCTAACCCAGCACATTCATAGAAGATGATATTGAAAAGACAGTTAATCAATGATTGAGAAAATGTGGGAACTGGAATGTTCATAAAATTTGTCAAGGTTTAAAAATAAGGATAATTTGAAAAAAACCACAAGTCTTCCAAACTCTTCCACAAAAGATGTCTGTAACATTCCATACTGTTGTAAGATGTGAAGATATACATGATCATAGATTAAGTATGCTTGCATATTCCTACCAATGTATTAGTTTTGAGTAACAAACTTCACTGTGACTATTTGGCTCACTCATGCATTTTATAGAAGGAAGATTATTTTCTAATAGTAAAGAAAGTCTCCATTTTTCACTTAAGCCTTGTTTTTTTGTGTGTGGTTTTTTTGGTTTTTTTTGTTTTTTTTTGTTTTTTTCCTAAGGTATATATGTCAGGGAGTAAAAACATAGGAAATATTATTTTTTCTGTAGTCAACCTCTAAAAAACATCTATTTCAGGGCTGTCAAACTTATTTTCACTGTGGGTCACATCAGCTTCACAGTCGCCTTCAAAGGGCTGAATGCAATTTTAGGATTGTATAGATGTAATTACTCCTGCATTTGGCCCTTTGAAGGCAACCATGAGGCTGATGTGACCCCTGGTGAAAATGAGTTTGACACCCCTGATCTAGTCTATTGCTGTCAGCCTTTTTGCTTAAGTAGTTTTCCAGATATTTAGTACTTTTTTTATTACCCACTCTTTTGTTTTTCACAGGTTTTAACTACATCATGAGTGTACCACTGACCAGTATGTGATTTGGAAAATTTCACTTCAGTGTTTCAAGATGGCATATCCTTTTCATGTATTCAGAGGAAAGTACACGTGAAAATAACACATTAACAAATTAGGATTACTCATTGCAGATGGTTATTTTTAGTTAATAATTTTTTACTGTATCTCCATTACCACAGAATAAGCAAACATGCTGGCCTTCATGTCTACCTGCCACCCTCCCTCTATTTTACTCAATCTCTTCCTCCCAACCTTCTTCCCTTTTTTCCTTCTTTCCATGTAATTAAAGATGAATCTATGTTAGTTTATTCAGAATGCATATAAGAGAGCTAAAGGTAGCTTCTTTACCTTGGGTTAATTTGGAATATTAGAAGGTTGTCTAACTGTAGGAAGAGGTCATTTATATTTCATATTTTAATTTACATTTTAATTTGGATCAGAATCAGATTGAGAAATATTACTAACTTGTGCAAAATGTAGTTTTCACTTACTGAACAATTTTAGTAAATCCCAGATGGTGTTTATCTTATCTGCAGTCAATGAAGCACTCTTGTCAGTATGGTCCCAAAGCTGAACTAACCTATATTATATCTGTAGTTATAGAGGGAGGGAAAAAAGAGGGAAAGAATAAACCCACAGTGTTCCCAAGGTGGATATTTTTCCACCCTGAAATGAAACCTAGACTGCCATCCTAAACTTCTAAGGTCAAAATTATAGGTGAGATTATACTGAAAAGCAGGCAATTTAATAGACAGATTTTCTTTGGAGCTTCAATCTGTTCTGAATATAGAACTCAGATCTTTTTAATGGTACCTATATTCTATAGCTCTCTGAAGAAATATCTTAAAAATATTACATGCAAAAATATATTATGTAGGATGGAATAACAGAATATAATGCAAAATAATAAATTGACATTTATAAAAATAACATTTAAGGTGAATATGAGGAATAATTATCTGTCCAGGACAATTATTTGTTTGAGGAGCAATTACCTAGGGTGAAAGTCTCAATTCCTATTTAAATTAAATTGTATTAGGAATGTAATATTAAACAAAATAATTTCTATTAAATGGTTACTAAAGCCATGAATACCTGAAAGTTCTATCATTCACAATCACTACAGAATATATATAAATTATTTTTATCATAATGGAGGTTGTGATTTTTATCATAAGCCCCCATAAAAATGGTTTTTAATATCCCAAAAAGGATAAAAAAGAGAGACAATACCAAAGGAAACTGTTAACCCAGCATATAAATAATCTTACTTACAAATAAAACAAAATAAATCATATCAGATGGAAGAAAACATAGAAATTTTAAGGTATCTTCCAGAGTACTTATTTTTATCATTTTTGTCATATAATTCTGTTTTCTATGTTTGAAAAATATAAATAAGTAGGTGTAAGATTTGAATCTTCTTTCTGAAAAAATAATTACTCTTAACAGTTCTTCTCAAGATTTTTATAACTAATGATTGTCCTCAACTGTATTGAAAACAGATTGAAACACTGAAAGACTATTACAGTATAATGCTACAATTACCATTTCTTAAAATAATACTACTATGCAAATTAGCATATTAATTATTATTCAGTAATTTAATATAATTAGAACCAAATCTCTACCTTTGTAACTGCCCTTTGGGTAGTTCTGGGCAGCTGTTAGGTCATGCCTTAGCTTCCTCTACACGAGACTGAGGAAGACCATCTCTCTTATTCTCTGTATTTATGTCCTCTAGGCTGCTAGATCTTTCTAGTCTTCTCATTTCCTCACATTCTTTTTGATCAGGAGGAGCTAAAACCAGACACAGTATTCCAGGAGCAGCCTCACCAGGGCTGAGTAGAGAGTAATAATAACTTTTTTAATTCTGATCCTCATACTTCCTGTAATGAAACATAGCAGGGAAAGATTTGCTTTATTTGAGATAAGACCACACTCTTAGTTCGTATTCACCCTAGTGTCCACTGTGTCCCCCTTGTTCTTTTCATCATGACTTCTTTCAGCCAGGTGCTTCCTCGATGTCTCTGCTGGTATGTGGCCTTATTCCCTCTCACATGCAGATCTTTGCATTTCTGCTTATTGAACTTCCTGAGGTTTCTATTGTTCCAGTACTCGAGTTTATCACAGAGGCTCTGTGATGAGGGTCTATTTGGAATATCAAGACTTTTCCTTCCTTCACATTTCTTATTGTTCTCAAATTTGCTGACCGTGTATCACCTCCTCACGTTGATGAAGATGAGTCCGCTCTCTACTGCCTGCCCATGGGTAAGTAAGCCATTGATTACTAGGGTTTGATGCTGCAAAGTCAAGATCTTAATCTATTCTAAAATTCCTAATGTTAGAATGGATTCAGATATAAGTTCACTGCATAGAGAAATTATAAATTCCTGATCTGAATTAAATATCTTGATATTTTTAGCACAATGTGTAATAAATATCCCTGCCCTACAGCCAATACCTCCTCTTCCTTTGTACAATTGTGAGGAAGGATATTTGTACAGACATCACAGCAGAGTGAGGATGACCTATCAGAAGAAGTGAGGAAGGACTGCAGAACTGAAAGGAAGTATGACCTACAAACTCATGCTGATCAGAAGTCTGTGAGGTAATCAGAAGATAAGGCTCTGGATCATGCGTGTCTGCAGACAAAGTCACTGATTTTAAGATTTACTCTGATCTTATGTTCCTTATTATCATTATCTTTCATTATTGCCACAATGTTTATGCTGTTTCATTGGCCTTTTTGATTTTTGTTCAATTGTAGGCTATGGAAAGAGTAGCTACCGCTTCTCATATCCATGACAACCAAAACTAATGCAATAAAGGCTGTTTATTTTCCCCAGGCATGCCTGTAAAATGAGAATCCTCCTCTTATAGATCCCTGCTCATATATCCGTTTAAAGCCATGAAGTTACATGAGATGAGAGTAGCTGTAGAGCAGAAAGGTGTTAACATTTCTCATACATTCCATACACTAATATCTCCTTGGAATTTAAGATTCATTTTATTCACAGCACTTTGAAATATCTTTTTAGAAACTGCTGAAAAATAGGCCAATTTGTCTGAAAGACAGAAGAGAGGAACTGAGGGTTCTTTGGAAATGTTAACATCAGTACATAGTGGAAACTACAATAAACTCTTGGGGCGAAAATTCATCTGCTCTTAATTTGGACATTCTCAAATAAAAGAAACAATGTCTAGTGTTTGACATATGTTCTGGACACTAGCCAGCAAGATATTAATGAGCACAAAGTAAAACATTCATTATTTCTTTCTCCTTAAACTCACAGTAGGTGTACTGGCTCAGTCAGCTTTCTTCTTAGCAGCCAGTGTGCTGTTGTGTTTTCGATTTGTAATAAAAATAGCGTTGACAGTGCACCAATGTTTTAACTATTGCTGAGCAGTACTTCCACAGCACCAAAGACATTTCTGTTCCTCACACTGTGAGGAACACCAGTGAGTAGTCTGGGGCTACACAAGAGGCTGGGAGGGGACACAGCCAGAGCAGCTCATCTCAACTGCCAAAAAGGGTATCCTATGCTATATGGATATTATGAGTGAAAGCTCAGGAGGACAGAGGCACGTTCATTATTACAGCATTTGTATTCCCATGTAACTGTAATGCACGCTGAAGCCCTGCTTTCCAGGAAGTGTCTGGACATCTGCCTGCTGATAAGAAGAAATGAATTAATTCCTTCTTTGATTTGCTTGTGTCTGCAACTTTGCTTCACTTATTAAACTGTCTTTAACGCAACCTATGAGTTTTCAGCTCTTGCTCTTCCAATTCTCTCCCTCATCCTGCTACTTGGGAAATGAGTAAGAAACTGGGTGAGGCCTTAGCCTCTGGCCAGGCTTGACCCACCACAGTAGTTCAGGAAGGTATTTTCTTTAAAATGTGGTATATAAAATGAATTTAATTAAGCATATTCTAATAATGCAACAACAAAAAAATCTGATACTATAGATTAGGGTAGATGAAGTACCTAGTTCTATAAAATTTTGTTTGACATAGAATTCAGTGAAATCACTGCTGAAGAATCTTTCTAATAGTTCTTGATAACAGACTTTAACACATTCTGTATAAAATATGTGTGCTTTAAGGTAAATACTTCAGGGTTGACATGAAGGAGCATATAAAGTGATTATACCTGGTTTTAAGAGGTGTTTTGATTCACTAGTAATTATCTTTTTTTTTTTTTTTAACTGAAAGTTGTGCATTTTCTTCTTTATAACCTGTTTACTTATTATAATTCCTTATGTGCATGCTTTCTGTCTGTAATTTATTTTTCATATAAAGTATTTTAATTTTGTTTTCTCTCTCTTCTCTCCATTCTATTTCCTATCCCTATGCTTTAAAATATAAATGTTTCCCACCATTATGTTTTCTCTTCTTGTGTCATTACCTTTTTATTTAAATCCTAACCACTATCACTTAACAAAAACAACAGGGTCCAAAATCATTATTAAATGATCAATGAGGAGCTTAAGGCATGAAAGTTAAATGAACACAATATCAAAAACAAAATATGTAACCATGTATGTGAGAAGAACAAATTAGTCCTGATGGTGTTATTAAATATTGTTTCCAGATTAATATGATACCAATAGTACAGAAAGATACACAGAACAACATGTGCAGTTACAGTACCTACACACTGGATTGTGAAATAGATTACATGACAGATTATGGGACATCATGGGGATGACTAAATATCTTTATTTAAGCAGGAAGCATGATTACTTGTATAGGACCATTGTGTGTCCCATTGTTCTTCAGATGTACAGTGTAGTCAGGGTTGAAACATTAGCAACTTAACGTCCCTAATGGTGAAAGCAGGAACCATTGCCTGAGAGAAGCAATAAAGGCTTGCCAAACTCTTCAACAGTATTCTTCTGTTCCTCTAACTGACAAGGCTTTATTTACATCTTTATTAATTTTATTAGAAAATTATACATTTGAGTTTGGGTGGATGAAATTATTTACATTTTATCTAGCACATAAAGATGTAAAAGATATAAATTTTTGATCCTTTCTCATTGAACTCCAGAAGTGTTGGTTTTTGGTTCCAATAAAGCTAAAATCCTCATAAAATGAGGCCATTATTTGGTCTACCAACTCGTTTCACCCCCTAGTTGTGCAGAGGCAATTAAATCACAAATTAATGAGATCCATTAAAATTGTAGTCCTTCAATATGCCCAAAGGTACTTCTAAATATCTGAAATTTCTCTGTTACCCCACTTTCTCTGTGCATCATCCTGGGCATCTCTTAAACCTTACTGTTGATGTATTTCCACACTGCTTGGAAGAACGAGACATGTAGGTGTTAGTTTCAGTTGACCATGTTGATTTACATGATTTGGCAAGTCTATCTTCAGCCCCCGTTTTTATATCAGACTGCTGTGTCTCATCTGTGAAAAGTGTGCTTCTATACACATGTAAATGTGAGTATGCACGTGCGTGCACATGTACAAGCATACGTATATATACATACAACCATATTTCAGCTTCTATCTTGATACAGAAGTATTTGAGTAGTCCCAATAACATTTAATACAGTATTTATCTGATTAATCTTTCTGTATCCTCAGATTTCTAAATCTGAGATAATTGCCTGCAGCTTCTTAATTGACAATAGATAGAAAATAACACTTCAGAGAGGTTGTTCATCTATTCTATTCTATTCTATTCTATTCTATTCTATTCTATTCTATTCTATTCTATTCTATTCTATTCTATTCTATTCTATCTAAACCTGCCTACTTCCTCCATTGTGTTTAAATTTGATACATATATCTATATTCAGTGAACTGAATCTGACCCTGGAATACGAATCCTGTGTGCAGACTGGATGTACCTTTTAATTGGCTAGGTTTCTCTCTAAACCTGTACCCTGACCTGCAGATTAAATATTTTGCACTCAAGTGTCTGAAAAGGACAAGACAAGAATATGCCTTGTAACATTTTTAACATAAGATATAGATTCTCCACAGGACACATCCCGTTTAAAGAAATTTCTCACGGTTAGGTATGACAGCTCCACTAGATACTGTCTAGAATAATACTTTTTTATTGCCCAGGAGTATTGCAGCATATTTTGATCTTCCTCCAAGATTTAAGAATATGGCTAACAAGATGACACTTAGTTATCACTGCAGGAGAGAAGAAGAGTTATCAGACAGTTCGGCCATGACAAAGCTTGGGAGTTAAACAGTACCATGTAAGTAAGCTTCAGGAGGGATCCACTTCAAGATTAAGACAGTTCAAATCAGGTTTCTATTGCAGGGGTTTACACATGAGCAAGATATCTAAGCTTCCATTCTAGTCAATAGAGGACACAATATATTTGCCAAGATTTAGGTGGTTTTCAGTATCATTTGTGGCTCCTTAAGTCATCCTGCCTGGCCTCCAGCTGCCTCTCCAGAAAGGCAGGTTTCCCATAAATCATCTCTCTTACTTGCCTGTGTCCTGCAGTTTCTTGAATAGTTTGTAATATCTCAAATGGTGCCAGATGGCCATGTCTAAGCAACTGAACTGAGCCTTAAGTCTCTCCTTCGGTGTATTGACTCACTCTCTAAACTCCTTCGAATGAACATAATCTTAAGGGCTCTTCCTGTCTTTGAATCCAAGCTGTTCTGCTTTTCCATATGAAGCAGTTAAAAATCAGTGCAATTATTAACATCAGTATTTATTTTGATTTTAACTGTATCAGTGAATGCTCTCAGAAATCTAGTGTTCCTAATGATCATTGTCAGTATATATGAAGTCAAGTAACCTTTCTGTTTTCCTATTGGCCTTAAAGCTTCCTACCTTAAATTTTTAACCATTACATAACTGTATCAACTATAACAAAGGGAGGGCATCAGCTGCGCTAACATTGTTTGAAAGGCACAAGGGTGATATCTCTTAGAAGGAAAATTTGCAATCAGGCAAGTTCCTTTTTCAGTTAACAGACTACTGAACTAGTTTAGGTGTTTTGCTTCATGGCATGGCTGGAAAATTGTCAAATACGTAGAATATAGGATAAAAAATAACCTTACAAAGTGTAAACTTCACTAACAGCAGCTATAATTTTTTTTAAAAGAAAAATAGCAAACAAAACCAGATTAAAGTAGTTTATTTCATAACTTTAATATATTATTTCAAAACTCATAATAATACCAAAGTATCAAGACTGTGGTTTAAGGATATTCTAGCAATGAAAAAAAGTATATTTTCTTTTAATTAGTAGTACCCATAGTAGTAATAGTACATATAGATATAGTCGTAGTAGTACATATAGACTGAAAAGGCAACCTGTGTTTTTGATGCCTGCAGACCCAATACCTTCCTGTTGTTCCTCTCTGCTGTCAAACCAACAGGCATTCTGCTATAAATCTCTCTAAACCAATTTAATATTAGCGTAAATACAATATGAGAGACTCTAATAAATGGTTTTCATGTCATCAGATACATTTGCCACCAGCAGGCTTACAAGGCTTGTTTACTAATTTGAATGCAGAGACTGTCAGGGCAATGATAAATGAAGCAGACTGTTACAGTGAAGAATATTATTAAACAAAGTAAAATGATGACTTTAAAAGCCAGTGAAAATCTTTCAAATACACTTATGAACATGCATACGTAAAAACAATTGAAAATAGATTGGCAAAATATTTTATTTTTAAGTTGTATCTTAGAATATGCATCCAATAAGCAATAGAGATACCACATAAAATGAATTAGTATAAATATAATAGATAAAAATCACTGTTGACATTTGTATTGTTTTAATAAAAGATCTTTCAATTTTTTAAATCAGGATTTGTTGGTTTTGGTTGGTTGGGTTTGGTTTGGTTTTGTTTTGTTGTGTTTGTTTGCTTTTTTGTTGTTGTTTTGTTTTGTCAGTTTTGTTTGGGTTTTTTTGAACATGGTCTAGACAATGTTGCACAGTGGAGATCCAGAATACAGCTGTGGGGTATCTTGGCAAGGTATTTACTATCAGGTGGAATAATTCTCCTTAAAGAGGCTTTTGCAGTCACTAATTAGATTCATCTTAAACACATTTGGAAAAATAGTAAAAATGGGAGTCAGGCATTCACAATTTTGACTTTACTGTGACTATTATTTTATATTGTAAATAACTCCTGTAATTAGAAGCAATATGAATTTATTTAGCCTGATATTAATAATGTAGTATGTCTTCCCTCTTGTTCGATGCCTAAGAGAGAATTCAAGATTTGAAAACACAAGATTGTGAGGTCTCACATACTAATGCTTTAATTTAAACCTCCAAAGCAGCTTGTTCCAGGGCCAAATATGAAATACAAAAATTTATAGGTAAAACAATTTCAAAGGTGTACAAGCTTGGTTTTCCTTTCCTCAACTGAGATAATGGGTGAGAAAAAAAGCCCTCATAAAATGAAATGGGTTCACTGACAACTTTTACTGAGAAATATTTTGTATGATAGCGATATACAGTACATTCTAAGTGGTGAATTTATAACATCAACAAGAAGAACCCTCAGTTACTCAGTAAGTTTTGAGGTTATTTGTGTTATGTTGCTTAAAAAAACCCTTCATAATATTAAACATTCCTAGACTTACTATTTCTATGTATTTTTTTGTTTATTTAAAATTATAATGAGAAAAAATAATGAATAAAAAGAACACAGATGCTTGGCTGTATGAAGGGAACTCCTGCAGACCTCATTATGTTTGCAGTATTACACTCCTTGCACTGAACACGATCAAAGACACACATGAATGCTAGTCTGCTTTTATTATACTCATAAAGAGCAACCCAGGCTCATAAAAAGTGTAGCTGGCAACTTTGTAAAAACATAACAGCTTGTTTGTAGTGGTTTCTTCATAGCTATTTAACAAAAAAAGAGCTTTCAAAAAAATAGCTAGCAGCTATTTATGTTACAACTGCCTCATTTGTCACTGTGAAATGAGTATTGTCAGTGTATTGTAGTTCATAAAGAGGGGAACTGTCCTCTCCTACCTACTGTTCAAAAGCAAATGCAAAAGAAAGAGAAAATGTTTGAAGTATTCTAAACATCATAGATTAGAACTGCCTGAATAATATAGAAGTCACCTTTAGACAGATGCATTCAAATTCCACTTAGACATTTTGTACGTATTATTGTTAATTTCCTGAATAATCCTATGTAAATACTCTGTTCTCACAAATATATAGAAAATTAATATTCTTATAAAAATTTAAATCTTTCATGTGGACAGCTGCATTCTTTTTTCATTTATTAATCATCATCCATTTGCTTATCTTCCTATTTTAAGAGCTTTAGCTATGCAGCCACAGAAAAGATTATGTGTCACTTAGGTGAGCTGTCCTGCACTTAAATGAAAAATGGCAATAGAGAATAACCACAGAAGACAAAGAAAATGCACAGACTGCATTTTATTTCATTTTTTCATGGGAAAAAATCACAGCTAAATAATACATTTGTTAGAAACCCATAATGGTTCACAAAAAATCTGTTATCATAAAATGGCTTACTTTTTCCAATAGCTTATTCACAAAATAGCTTCACAGTTCTTGCTTTATTATGCTTTCAATCATGTAGAAGCTCCAATGGTTTACTGTCAGTATTTCAATATTTACTCTTACTGGATAAAATCTTAAGTATTTCAAATGGCTTGCTTGAAAAAAATTAAAGTTGAAATTAAAGTTGGGTCACCAGCTTCTATCATAATTTTCAAAAGTATTCTTTTTTTTTTTTTAGCATGCAATTCGTCCCTAGCACCGTTACAAAAGTAAATAAGAAACTAGATGATGCAAATGGCAGAGGTAGACTTTATCCTTCCATTTCCCATATAAATGCAGTGCCCTGATTTAGGCGTTAGTATAACATGAAGAAATTAAAAAAGCCCTTTTGAGCGTTTTTTGTATGGAGAAATTTTGGAAACAACACTTGGGTTTGTCAAAGAATTTTAATTTCCAAAGGAGTGAATGGGATTTCTGTCAAAGATGGTGGTATGCATTACATATAGTTGTTGAAGAGATGAATCATCTTGCCTGATTGTCTTTTATACAGAGGATGAAAAGGCCTGAGGAATTTTTAGCACACACAACCCAACTACACATGGCCATTTCAAGTGTTATACTTCTTCCACATTTCTTCACTAAAGTGTTACTATCAAAACTGTCAGGTGGCAAATCATCATTAGCTTTAGCACACTGATGCATTCATGGAGCAGTTCTTTGCTAACATAAACAAAATATTCAAATCTTGCACCTATTCTGAAAGGTTGCTTTCTGCTTCTAAAATACAAGTGGAGTTGTCCCATCCCAACGATGGGATGAGGGATGAGTTAACTCTGAACGCGACACGCGCCCTGACTCAACAGATGAGATCAGGTGTGAGTTAACTCCAGGTAATTCTGTGCAGCAATGTGAAGTGAATGACAATCACTCCGGGGGTCCAATTATGAATTTACTAAAAGCACATGGTGGTATACAAATTACAGCAATCAGTGACTTGGCAAAAGTATGTTACAGTACCATAAAACTTATCAATACATTGACAGCAAAACTCCTTCTAAAAACAATGGATTGGCAACAATTAGTAATGCAAAACTTAACAAGACCTTAGCAGTAGAATGTACAATGATATTACTTTATAAGTTTAAGAAAAAGAAAGAGAGAGAGAAGAGGACAACTAAGATATCAGAAAGAGAAAGGGAGAGAGAGAGAAACAGAGAAGGAGAGTAAGATATCACCACTCCACAGGTACATCGGTCCCACGACGACCTCTGGAGGGGGAACTTGTTGAAGATTTACACGCCGCCCACCTGTATCATACGTGAGGTTGTTTTATAACCCAGTTCATTTACATGCGAGATAGGAGAAGGCGGTTCGTCCCCTCCATCTGCTCGCTCTCCATGCTAATTAGGAAGACTCTTCTGGAAATGGGTCTGGGGTCTTCAAACTAGGGGAAAGTTCACGGTATTGGCCAGAAGTGAGTTGTCTTGCCCATCAGGGGTAGCTGTTGGTTCATGGTTTCTTCTGGTAGTTGGTTATCCGACAGATGGTTCATCTCTATCATCCCAATTAGGCCATGAGACCTTTTACAGCAACACTGTTAACTGTCCTTATTTTCCAAGGTGTTTGCCTCCATGGCCATAAAACTTTGGGAAAGATAAGATGAGACGTCATCTATCTCTTACTCCAAAGTCACAAAAACCAGACGTTTAAGGCATAACAAGGTCTTTGTTCTGCTAAGCATGGGGGGAGTGCTTCAAGGTTGTCACAGGAGTATAGCAGGTCTGGTTAAAGACATTATTTAGGTCTCGTCTACACTAAATAATCTCTGGTGTTATAAATGCAAACTCCCAGGTAGGCACATAGCATTTGCTGTCTGATTGAGTTAATCTGCTGGTTTAGCCATGTTACTTCACTAAAACATGTAAAATGAATTAACCACAACTTTTTTTCTGACAAAGCAACCTTCAGCCTGGGAGATCTACTACTAACTGCTACTCTTTATTTCAGCCAATTCAACTGCCTTCAGAGTTTGGTCTTCCAGGTCACTCTTCCTTAGCTTCATGGCACTGCACCAGGAGTCCATCTTAAAAGCTTTGGTAAAGTCAAGGTATATATTGTGCCTACTGCTCTCAGTTCTTCCATAGAGGCAGTCAGTTCATTATCAAAAGCATTGAGTTTGGTCAAGCATGATTTTGCCTTGGTAAATTCATGATGATTATTCCTCTTCTTGTCCTTTCCATGTTTGAAAGCATGTTCCAAGAGGACATGCTGAATGTTCTTTCCAGGGACTAAGAAGAGCTTTCATAGCCTATAGCATTCTGAGTCCCTCTTCTTGCTTATCTGAAAGATGTACTGCCTTTTTTTTTTTTTTTTTTTTCCCAGTTTCCAAGAATGTCTCTTTATGTCCAGGATTTTTGATATAAGGTGAGGGAAGGCAAGAGTGTACAGTAATGAAAAACCAATGGAGAATGGATGGGATATCTGTTCCTACACAACAGATACTTAGAAGAGAAAAAAAATATACAATCATGCCTCTGACAATTGTTACTAGTGTTACTAGGATTTAGTATCAGTTGTATATGAAAACTAGTATATTTCTTCTACGAGATTTTCAAAGTAAAAAAGGAGAAATTATTTGGATGGACAGATAGAGATTTGTGTACTTCATGAGTTGGAACAAAAGAATAATCCTAACCATGCAGAATCAAAGATCAGAATCCAAAACTGGAGAAACTGCATGCTGAGATGAAACAGAATTTGAAATATTTATCTGTCTAGAGACTGGTAAAATTCAGTGGCAAATTAAAGGAAATCTTAAAAAAAAATAATAAAAAAGAAAGAGTTTTGATAGTCTATTCTGAAAGAAAATACATTAATATAGATATAAATATAGGTGTAAACCAGGAGACTGAGGGAAGACTTGGACAAAAAATCAGAAGGGCAAGTGAAGCTAGCAAAGTCTGACAGAGAACAATAGAGTGGAAGTTTTAAGAGGTCTGTGATTAAGTAAATGAATGGAGAATAAAGGATTTGTGGAGACAGCAGCAGAAAATGACAGAAGGTGTGTAAAAGGGTTAGCAGATGGAAATACTTTTTGTGAAAATAATCTGCATATATACCCAAACTTTGCATCAAAATGCATAGACTTCAGATTGGAAGTTTCTGAAGAATTTTAAAAGCAGCATTTCCTCTCTCTTGTGTATTGACACACTAAATCTACACTTTTTCACCTTTCTTCACATGTATATATCTGCTTGTAGTAGTCATATATACACCTATTGATTATTCACTGTTCTTCAAGGTACCATGAGATCTAGTTTATTAGTTGATATCACTTTTTCTACAAAATGGAAAAAAAAAAAAACACCATAATTCTGGTGGGAGTGGCTGACACACCAGAAGGCTGTGCTGCCATCCAACAAGACCTAGACAGGCTGGAGAGTTGGGTGGGGAAAAATTTAATGAAATATAACAAGGGCAAGTGTAGAGTATTGCATCTGGGTAGGAACAACCCCAGGTTCCAGTATAAGTTGGGGAATGACCTGTTAGAAAGTAGTGTAGGGAAAAGGGATCCAGGGGTCCTGGTGGACAGCAGGATGACCATGAGCCAGCACTGTGCCCTTGTGGCCAAGAAGGCCAATGGCATCCTGGGGTGTATTAGAAGTGGATGGGTTAGTAGGTCGAGAGAAGTTCTCCTTCCCCTCTACTTTGCCCTGGTGAGACCGCATCTGGAATATTGTGTCCAGTTCTGGGCCTCTCAGTTCAAGAAGAACAGGGAACTGCTGGAGAGAATCCAGTGCAGAGCAACAAAGATGATGAAAGGAGTGGAGCATCTCCCTTATGAGGGAAGGCTGAGGGAGCTGGGTCTCTTTAGCTTGGAAGAGACTGAGGGGTGACTTCATTCATGTTTATAAATATGTAAAGGGTGAGTGTCACGAGGATGGAGCCAGGCTCTTCTCAATGACAACCAATGATAGGACAAGGGGCAATGGATACAAACTAGAACACAAGAGTTTCCACTTAAATATGAGAGGAAACTTCTTCTCAGTGAGGGTGCCAGAGCACTGGAACAGGCTGCCCAGGGAGGTTGTGGAGTCTCCTTCTCTGGAAAGATTCAAAACCCATCCGGATGCCTTTCTGCCTAACCTCATCTAGGTGTTCCTGCTCTGGCAGGGGTATTGGACTAGAGGATCTTTTGAGGTCCCTTCCAATATCTAACATTCTATGATGCTATGATTCAAGAATGTGAACAAGGGAGGTATAACATAACTGATGAATAGCAGAACAATAAAATCTCTCTTGTCCTTGTAGAACAGAACTATTTCACTGAATTTGTCTACATAAACATATCTCATTGACATGCCATTGACAGCCTAAAGCTTAGTGAAACAGAAATTTTGATGATACTCTAAATCATGAGGTAAGAGATGGTGCACAGCTTCCAAGTATGAACCAAATCTAAGCCTCCTCTTTAAAATACAGACTCTCAGTAATGTCTGAAAAACTGTAAGAAATTTAGGACAGTAGGTCTCACTGTGGTTTGCTGTGGGAGATTTGAGGGATTTTCTTGAGGTTGTTGTGTGGATGGGTTTCTATTAGATGGAGATTTATTTCTGAACTAGCCAGGCTCAAAAGGAATGTCAAGGCCAGCTCGAGAGCTGAAAACAGGACCTGCTGTGGGAGTGAGGCCTCAGGGCCTCAACAAGATGTAAATCAACAGGCCTGTTGGCAGTGAGACTCGGGCGCATGGACAGCTCGTGAACATGGACAATATCCAATCAGCTAATGCATGCTTAGAGCGTGGACACGCAATCAGGAAATAACTGCATATATAAGGAGGCTTGTTTCTGTAATAAATGACTTCGCTTGAATTCATATTGAATTGTGTGGAGTCCATGAGCTTTCACCCTCGCAGTTTGCTTCACTGATGGTGCTGTAACAGGACGGTCCACATACTATCACTGGGAAGGTTTTAGGTACAAGTGGAGCCTTTCAAGATTGTTTTGCAAAAGATACAAGACTTAATTTCTTTAAACAGGCCATTCAATTCAAATACCCATTGAATGAGCTATTGGCATACAAGGAAGCATGGGGTCATATTTCTTCCTTGTTATTTTTGGTGGCAGCAGGATAAAGATCATTTAAAGAGGACACCCTGTGCTGGTTAAGGAGGACCTAAAAGCATTTGTACTGTGGATTACCTGTATAGTTATTTTACAGTAATTTATATGCACATCAACTGTACAAATAATTAATTGGAAACAGATTCTACTGTTCATATTAAGTGCTTCAGGTCTCCCAAAATTGAAGTTTGCATTGCCTTAGAAAGCATCCATAAAAGAGCAAGTCAATGGCACAAAAACCAGAAACTTGAACTCTGACTAATGATCCTCTTGCTCACTATGATCATAGATTAGTCATTGCCTTGAACTATGACATCTATTCAGTAGTCAGAAAATCCACACAGAAATTTTTGTATTCTTTCCAGTAACTTGCTACTAATGATCCAGTGTCCCTACACCATAGTTACACTGTATATGTCTCTATTTCTATTAAATAATACTCAGCTTCAACATTTGTCCCTATGTTATTGTAAAATTCCAAGAATAATTTTCCAAAGGGGTAGAAGAAGGTTTATCATCAAATGAATTTTTGAATAACAGGCAAGAAAGATCTATCTGAATAAATTTCCTCCTTTCTGTGGCTGTCTTAAAAGAGAAAGAGAAGTTGAAGAGTTAGTTTCACTGAATAAGCAAAACAGTTTGTAATCTCTGAGTAGATGGTAGAACTCAGTTGGTATTACAAAATAAAAAATATCATCCTGTTTCAGATATATTCCTTTAATTTAACAAATGACTTCCCATTTTCATCATCATGCCCCCAGTGAAAATTTCACTGTTCAAAGAAATCCACATTTAAAATTTATAATTTTGTAGATTCAATGCATTATATGGTAGTTACAATATGCATTCGGTGACTCTATACTGGACTTTGATATGAGGTTCTCAAGTAATATTGGATTCAGGTTAACTTGAAAAAAAACACACATGAGAGGAATGTTTATTTTTAAATGTTGGAATTTGTCATTCCTTGAATAAGTTAAAAGTCATGCCTGTTTTGTTCCTCCTGGTTAGGAGGTTAGAAATGTGTACACAATCTTAAAGCTTGTTTGGAAAAAGGGCTTTGTGCTGTAGTGAAGCACTGGATTGAAGATTTCAATGTTGCTGTTTTGAGATCTGATTTCTAGCTATAAAAATACAGAAATAATGTTAGGTGGTAAAAAATTATTTTTATGATATTTAGAGAGATCAACAGAAGAAGAAATCACATGTTCATTTTTTAAAATTGAAATTCAAACGTAGAACAAAGTCACCCAGAAAGTCCCCAGATCACCATTTTTAGTTGTGTTTTCTTACCTTTTGTTTCATTCAGATTTTTCTCATAATGGAGTTAAAGACAAATAAACACAAATCAACCAGCCACACTCCTTCAATATGACTGTAACTGCCATTTTGAAAAAAATACTGGGTTTTTTTCTGGCCTATGTGTACTTCAGAACGAGACAAACTATGACCTAGCGATTCCACTGTTTATAACAGGAGCACAAGGGACTAACTCCCTTGCATCATGGATGTCCACATGTAGTCAGGTCATCCTGACTGAAAGGTTTGACAAAGACTGATATTGCGTAAAAGGAGGAAAGAACCATAGAGAAACACTGATTCTGAAGGAATGTGCAGACTATTCTAAATACAAAGAAAACCAAAGAGTGCCATGTCACGGATGAATTCAGAGTGTGAGAGCATCCTGAACAGAAACACACAGTTTCATGAGGTAAAATCTAGAATTTAAGTTTGACTAGTATAGTGAGTGGACAGTGATTTTTATTCTAAGGCTCGCTTTTTATGGCACACACACTCTACACCTTCACAATAATTTGGGCCCTAGGACCTCTAGTTCACTTCAAATCAGTCTGTAGACCCAGGGTAACTTGACACTGATTTGTGACCGGTCACTGCATCCAAGTCCTGACTGGAAGCCTGACTTCCATTCATAGCAGTTCCTCCTTGGGTTCAGTTTTCTTCACAATACTGGGACATCTGTGTGTGTTTTCCCCCCTGAGGAACTATTGTCTTCACTACTTTTCTGTCTTAGCTGACCTTTTTTGTCATGTTCTCCCAGGCCAAACTGTTTGATATTCTTCATGTCTGAAGCTACTATCTGGGCTACTATCACTTTCTAATTTTCCAATCAAAATGTATTATATGGATATAAAGTTTTCAGTAGTTCATCCGTGCTTCTTTTTTTTTCTTTCTCACATCTAGCTAAATTGTTAAGAGAAGTCAGATATTATCCAGAGCCTTTGGTAACTTTCCCCCATAACAATTACCCACCCTTCTTGATTTTCCCAACACCTACTGGAATCAACTACTGAGTCAACAGAAAAAGAAAAATATATATATGTAGTCAAGTAATTTATGGTTTCTCATGAATACCACTGGTAGTATCAACCATGCAAATGCTATTAGGTAAGCATGTAAATCACACAAACTGTAACTACTTCCTGGGCAAAATCTGATCAGTCTTGAAGACACACAAACCTACTGAAAGTCTCTGAAAAGAGCATGCTGTATAGTTTCTTTGTTTGTTCATTTTTCTCATTACAAAGTTTGATAGTTCCTAAACTTTCAGTGGCTGAACTAGTGGAGGAATAGTGACTGAATCACATAAACAAACAAAAAAATAGATAATCTCTAGAGTGAAAAGGAAGCTTTTGGTTGAAACTAGATGTCCGAATCTAAAGCAGTGAAAGAAAATTGCAACTTCTGTATATCTCTTGTTTACTCCAGAGCTGCATGGACTTTGTATGTGCCTTGTTTCCTTATGTTCATGTTTCCCAGATCCTAGAATTGCATAGAAGTCAGCATCCAACATTATACAGGGCAAAGTATGTTGCATCCCAGAACAAGATTCAGTTGACTAAACATAGGCATCTAGTACTTGCTGAGATGCCCAAAGGTATACTATCTGGCCTCTGGATATTCTGCAGAAGGATGTGGCTTTCTTCTTGGTCCAGTGTTCCATTTGTCAGGCTCATATGGATGTCCTGAAAGCCTTAAGGCATCTCAGCACTGCATTACTTTGGGCAAATGAATAAAATCCCAGAAGCCTGGCACTATAAAGTTATATTTTCAGCTGCCTAAACATTAAAATAAATCCATAATACCATGTGCAAATATATTAAAATGACAGAAGGGAAACATAGGTGTAAAACAGCTGTTTTAAAAATCATTATGTTTTATAAAACAGAATACATCTTAAGATTGTTTAAGTGCTTACCATTCTTCAGTAACACTTTATTCTGAAAAAATATACAACTCTTGTTATAATGTTTATGGTTTCTCTTATGTTGTTTTGCAGAGCATCACTAAATTCATAAAAGAAAGAGATTTTACAATATCATCTGTCATGCAGTCTTATCACTCCAGATAAAAATACTTTTTCATTGAAGTATTTTCTTGTGTTTCTTTTTTTTTTACACAGGCTCCTATATACCCATTATCCTTTGTATCTGGTTCACAGGATTTACACAGTCCACTGTTCAGTGAAGATTGTGTTGCTGAAGGCAAAGTAAGTATACAACAAAGATGTAAGTTTCAAATTCAAGTCCAAACTCCTTTAAAAGAATAAGCCAGCTCCACTTAGCTTTGGTGAGACCACACCTGGAGTATTATTTCCAGTTCTGAGAAATCTGGAGAGACATGCACATCCAGTGAATCCAACAAAGATTCACAAAATTGTTCAAGTGATCATTTGTCCAGTGAGGAGAGACTGAGGGAGCCGTGACTTCAGCCTGTAAAAGAGAAGGTACTGGAGGGATGTCATCAACCTATATAAATACCTGAAGGGAGGGTGCAAAGAGGATGGAGCCAGGCTCCATCCCTGGAGATATTAAAAAACCTGAGTGGATGCAACCCAAAATAACTTGCTCTAGTCCACCTTGCTCTAAGCAAGAGATTGGGCTGAGATGATCTCCAGAGTTGCCTTTCCATCTCAGCTGTTATGTAATTCTGTGAGAAAATTGTACAATTGTACATCAAAGAATGAAATGAAAATAGCTAAGTAATCCATATAGCCTAAACTCTGCCCTCTCCTACCTTTGAATGCATTCACACACATACACTTATAAAATTATTACTGTGTATAACAATATTCACACATTTATCTGTTTTATATTTTTGAACATCATTTTAAATACATATATATTTAAAGATGCTTAAACAGTGACCACCAAAGTTTACAAGTCAATGCACCTACAAACTCAGTTTTCCAAATGTTCTGTTTCAGTCATTGCCTGGTTCTTCTTTTTTGTATCTTCTTCATTTAAAAAACAAACAAACAAACAAACAAACAAACAACAAAAAAACCCCACATAACAACAGACCATATTTACCCATATTTAATACATAACTATGCAAAAGACTGTGTATATATATAGTATATACATACATAAATATGTGAAGACTTGAATGATTAAAAAGTAGTGTTACTGAAAATTAAAATGAAATGAAAGAAAGTGAAAAACCACTAAACCAAAATTGTGTCTGAGATATTGTAACCTCAAAAGACAGCTAGGTAAAATATAATATTAGGACAAAACAAAATCTTTAACTAAAACTTATTTTTTTTAAGGATAATGTTGCTGGTGAAAAAGTTACAAAATGATATCTAGAACAAATTGTTTTCTCAGCATCAGTTGTGAACACTATATGATGGTATGAAATACAAAAACCACATCATTTGGGAGTTTATTAAGAAAGTTCACAAGCTACTGTTAGTGTCAGAAGATGCCTGTAACATCTTAGTGATTTTTCCAATGGCAGCTGTATATCACTCCCGACACAGTTTTAAATGGCTTTGTAGATCTACACAACCAGAAGTAAACTGCCTCATCCAGTAGTGCAATAAATTTCTAATTTAGTCTGAGAAAGTGTCTCCAAAGGTGATTTAGACAGATCTCAAAACAAATTTTGTCTACAGTTCATTATGAAATGAAAATTATAAAAGAGTTTTAAACTGACAACATATTAAAATCAATGCAATAATGTGATGACATTGATTAAGATTATAGGTAGATTTATGGAACAGTTTACACATGGAATGAAGTTTTCTAAAGAGTAAGCATTAAAGTGAAAACGGAAAAAAGCAGACTGTGGATAAAAAAGTCTGCACAGCAGTAACACTTTCAATCTTCAAAGAGACATAAGATGAAGTAGAAAAAGGTAGTGTACTTTTTCTAACATTTATGTTAAGTGAAAAAGAAAAGTAAGTACTAAAACTACTTTGAAAGCTCTTGGACTTTTAATGAATAACTTTGCAGCTATGCTTGGACAAAGCTTGTACATTGAAATAAGAATTCAGCAATGATTACAAAGGTTCTTTCCCTCACCCCCCTTTTTTTTTTTTTTTTTTTTTTTTGTACAATTAGTTACTTGGAGGCTAATTCCAGTTCAGTGGGATTTTTGTAAGCTCCTTGATGACCTACTTCACAAAAGTCAATGTGAGCAGTAATACGTTAAGACTGTAGGTTTTGAAAAGGTTAATTACTTAATGAGTTGCTAGAAAACACAGGATGAAACAACAAAATAAAACATCCATATGCTTATATTTTTTTCTTATATGCTGGAAGTAAAGCAGGGCAAATGAAAGATGATATAGAGTCACTGTCAAATCTGTATTAAAAATCAAATGGCATTCATTTTTGAGTTTATATAATTAGACCTTACTGTTGATTTCAATATGCTGTTCATTTTCCACATGTGTAAGGCAGCAGCAGCTGTGAAAAACAGATCCAGAGGACTTCTGAAGCTACACACCATTTCTGCCTCTATAGAAACTGGGCAAAATCTTATCTGTGATATTATCAAATTTCAGGAAGAAAATATTCCTTCAGTTTCCTAGTTTTATATTGAGGAACAATTCTAGGTCTTGTCAGTCAGCTGTTTAACAGAACGAGTCATAATCTTTATTCCAGCCAATCATTATCAGAACTATAAATGACAGATTTAATTATATACTTTTAGAAAATAGGTTGATTGTTTCCAGCTTGTGCTGATAATAATAATATTGAAATAATGCCTAAATATCTCAGTATGAGATTGGTCTAGTGTGTTCAGCACAATATATGTGTGTGAAAGAGAGACCATCCTCATGATTTAAATATATGACAAACTGTGAGGAAATACTCTGAGGGCAAAAATTATATGGGACCTCAACACCTAAATGCAGCTGGGACTATACTTTGTAACAGATATTATCCAGAGCAGTTTTTAGTGTCAGCTCAAGACTTTTCAGCACTGCAGATAAATATTAAATTTGTTGCCCTGATGGGTCAGGGAGCTGTGGCTCATCTGCTTTCTTTGTAGAAAAGAGCTGGAAAAGGGGATGAAACCTAAAGAGCTGTTACTTGCTGTTCCAGCTGCTCTGCAGTGTGGGTTGAATGTTTCTTTAGAGAAAAATGGCACATTTTTTTTTCAGATACTGTCTCATATTTTTTCATTGGTGGAAGCAGCATTGTAGGTCATGCAGAAGTCAACCACATCCTTCATCAATGTTACACGCTGTGCCTCATCATACATCCACCAGCCTCATAGAACAGCATGACACCTCTAAATATAATAACAGCTATATGCTCTCCATGACAGCATGTGAGAGCTTAATATCTCTCCCTTCAAATTTAACTTGGAAAAAGTGGGAGATAATTTACCCATTTGTTGACTAATAGCTGAAGTGACTTTTGGTTTTTGGTTGTCTCATGCAGCACTATATTTGTCTGATTTTGAAATAATACTACACATCCATTGCATTCTGTATAGATGCACTTGCAAATAGTAGTGGTAAACAGAAGATGAGATCCACAAACAAAACGGAAAATGTTTGAAAACAATATGAAGAGTTTGTATATCTTCTGTTTTATTTACCTATTTACCTCAATTACCTGTTTTTTTGCGGATGTTGTCTTGACCTATTTTATTTCTATTGTTAATACACTACATGTGATGCTAATAATCATTGCTGAAACCATTATCAACTCCCAATGAAGGTGTAATGTCCTTTAATTGAATGAAGTATCTGGTACCACAGGAAACCAAGTAAACAGGATGTATAGTTTTTTTTAAAATAGTGAAGCACATTCAAGTCACTTGGTAAGAAAAAAGTTTCCCTATACGTAAAAGAGTAATTACCAAAATTATTTCTCTCCTCTCCTCTCCTCTCCTCTCCTCTCCTCTCCTCTCCTCTCCTCTCCTCTCCTCTCCTCTCCTCTCCTCTCCTCTCCTCTCCTCTCCTCTCCTCTCCTCTCCTCTCCTCTCCCTTTTCTGAAACTGAAGGCTTTTTTCTTGTTCTGTTTGGTTTTGTTTTACTTTGTTTTGTTTCGCCGTGCTTATCACAAGAGTCACACTCTTCCTTTCAGTAGCAAGAGCCCTTTTACCTCCACTCCTCTAAAATCTTAATAAAGTCTTCCTCTCAGTCTGGATTCCGGACACTGATGTTCTATAAAGGTCATTCTGCTTCTGCCCTCCATACTCCCTTAGAAATTATTTCCTTGAGCAAGAAAAGTGTAAGACAAGGTTTGTTTAATACCTTTATCCTAAATCCTGGTATGATTGGTCTATGATCACACAGGTCTATAATACAGTATTGCTCTTGCTAATAACAGGCCATAAGCTTTTTAAGGAATTTGCAAGGCCTCAGGAGTGAGGCTTCTCAGGCTTCCTCAGTCTTAGCTTTTTTTGATATAGTTTATATGGTTGATATAGTTTATAGTCTATAGTTTGTTTTACTTGATTTAGCTGTGACAGAAATTTCCTTAACTGACCAGGTGTCTAAGGCTATTTTTTTTTTTTTACTGTTGTCTTTCTTTGTGTGGTGGAATTATTGTTTCACAGATAGCAGTAGTAAGCAGTTGTTTCACGTAGACTGAGATATTTACAACTTTGGCACGATGATGTAGTATAGAGTAAGACAGGACTGGTATGATAACAGAGGCCTTGATTGGTAGAGACACAGGATGTAGTACGGAGGGGCAGAAACAGAAGATGGCAAGAGATGGAATATGGACTTGGCCCTGGAGATGCCACAACTATGAACAACTAACCAATAGTCAGAGTGGGACCTGGGCAATAAAGAGAACAAAGAAATAGTATCTGACTTATGTATAAGGCACCATGTGCCCTAAATTCAAATATAATGTGAAGCTCAGAACAATGAAGAAAAAGAAAGCTGTGAAACTGTGTCAACAACCGTGAAAATGACCCTAGTGGATCCTAGAGTGATGAAGAAGAAACTGTCAATATCAACAGCACATTCCAAAGTACTCCAGAAGCTGACAGTTTGATGTAATGGCTACCCCACCACGAAAATGAAACAATCAGCCCCCAAGACTCCAAGGTGAGCATAAACAAAGGAAAAGGAATAGGAACAAAGTGTGTGTATAACAATTTTGACTGCTTTATTATACTTCCCTTTCTGTATGAATTAGATCAAGATTTAAATTGCTTCTTGAATTAGACTATTAAAATTTGCATTATATTAATGTTGAATTCCTGTCTCTAAGTATATATGTGTAAGGTTTGCTTCTTATTTGTCCATAAAGAATACTTAAACACCTATATTGTTTCCAGCATTACTTAAGAAACTATCTAAATAGTGATCTTATTCTAGGCTATTTGTTCTTCTATTTTATTTGGGTATTTTTTTCAAGCTTCGTACTCCTAACAGTCACAACTTCTACCATCTTATCTTTTCAGACATTTTCCACAGAAACACCTTTGCTTTAGGATTACTTTCTGAAAGCCTCTTAAGTGTATATGAAAGAGAGAGCATAGATCTCCTTCTCTCCAGGTCTCTTCTTCTGAGTAAAAAAAAAATTTTTCTTCAGAATGCTCAGTTCAGAACATAACCACAATTCCTTGACATCTATACATTGCTCCATTTTCACCTTTTGAATCCAGAGTCCATTTTAAAGAGCCAGAAAAAACTTTATTGGTAATGCAAACTATCATGAAATCATGTTCCCAAGCACAGTTTTTTGGGAATTGCTAGTGACAGAACCCATGAAACAGTATCAAACATGAAGCGATAGCAAGAGCACAAACTTGTTATGTCAGGAAGTATGCATGGCTGCAGGAGACAGGTTCCAGATCTTTGCTCTTGTAACATAACATTTCACTCCTTCAAAATGATTGAGGTTTCATTTTAACTTTCCTCCTGGGTCTCTGTTCTTACCCAGTCTCACCTCCCTACCACTTGGTGACCTGTTCCACTCTTCTTCATATTTCTGCCACACTGATTCCACAGTGCAGGCTTCAAATAAATATCTACAACGGTAGCTTTAGAGAAACCTTTCTCTTCCTCTTTAGAAACAGATAGAAGTCAATGTTACATTGTGCCTATGCACAGGCATGGCCGACTCAAGAACTGAAGTCAGTAACTAGGTCTTCTTGCAGGTAAGGAAAGTGCTGAAGGATGCAAAAGCTAGCCCCTAGCTTTGCCTGTGGGCAGGAACTGATGAGAGCCTGAAACAAGCTCTTGATTCTGACTGCACATTTTGAATCACAGGAGCTCTTTTCTGCTGCTTTCCATGAGCTGACAGCAGAGTCAAGATCTGACTCTGCTACAGATCACGCTGAGCTTGTCCTAGTACCACTGGCATTACATATATGAAATTAGAAAATCTTGCTATAAAAACTGTGGTGGTAATAATCCTTGGTCACTGTGGTTTATATCTAAAACTGTCAGGCTTCTAATTGCCTACATATAAAGCCAGGATAAACTGGGAGTGGGAGGTAAGTATCTAAACACATATATGCCTATCCTATCTTTTGGACTAAAGGAAAAAAAATACAAGGTTTGGTTCATTTTTCAATTTGAGGTATCATAAAAACAGTGTTAGAATAGATGTTCTCTGAAAACAGCATGAATAATTAGAATAAGGAGGAAAATATTTCTCAAATTAAAACATTTGAGAAGTTACTTATATCAGTTTTATAGCGTACAACACTTAAAAATCCGCTGAAAAAAATCAGTGCACAGGACTTCTGACTGTGACCCACCAAGGTGTAAATGATCTTTATTATATTTTCATGATTATATATTTATGCGGAATGAGGTAATTGAACAGATTTATCACTCCCCAAATCATAATGAAAATAAAGACTAGTAAGATTAGTTAGATTTTGTTTTATAATTCATGAGCTCATGCAATTTTAAGATCAACCAAATTAAGAAGCCTGTTAGCTTGCAGTGAATTTTGCTTTGCTAGAGGGGATATTTCAATAGCCTCACTTTTCCTTTAAAATATTTATTAATCATATAAACTCTAATTAAAACAGTAGAATAATTACATGAAAACCAACAGCAGTAAAAAAAAAATAATAATTCTAAAAGTTATACTAAAACCCACAACAATTTATTTAAAGATGACTTCCAAACAATCACACACAGATATGAATGGTTAAACAATAATAATTACAAATGACAACTCAAAAAAAAAATCATTTGGATGCCTAAAGTGTGATTTATAACTTTCATTCGGAGGGGTAATCCACCAAAGCTAAATAATATCCCAGTGAGGGATAACTCACAAACTCTGATATCTGTCCCCAAAGCTATTGTATCTCATGTTCTGTAATATGAATTCTAAACATCACCATCTTTACAGAACTGATTATCAAAATATACATTCTGCTTAAGACTACTAAGCTTGTCTAGGTTACTTAGTAGAGGTTATATCATCTGGAAATATAAAAGGTGGGCTAACAATTTAAAGGCTTATTGTGAAAAAGTAGATTTCACGTTCATATACAGAAAGTATCTTAAATGTCAGGAAATATCTGTTACTTCTTTATTTTAAATTGGATCAATATATAACATATTCCCAGGCAAGAAAAAGCCAGATTGTAACCTAGTTAGAAAGGAATTTCCACAAGAGTTGTGGTCCATGAGTATAATCCCAGTTTGCCCAGTTTCTAGTTTCCATTTCTGTTATTATGCAGTTTGATATGAAAAACAAAAACAGTCCTGGAAGAAAAAAATACTGAATAGCAGATACTAATAAGTAGACTTAACTTTCCCATGTGCACTGTATCCCTGCCCCTGCTCACTGATGCTCCACCATGGGGCACATCCACAGCATCATTTTGAGGTCTCAGGATGGAGGATGAAGGGATCGTCTAACCTTGAATGTCATGCTCACTTTAGCAGGTGACTCACTGGAAACTCCCCTTCCCCTTATCTCCTGAGGAAGCTTGAAATGGTCTCTTAGAACCCAGAAGGACTTTGGAAGAGAAACACCATAGCAAAGAAGGAAAATCCCCAAGCCATAATTTGGAACTAATGACTGTTACAAAATTTGGCTAACAATAAATTTTAGCTGCATATTTGTATTATGATCTCTTTGGCTCATAATAGTATTTCAAGCATAAAAGTGCTCTCTTTCTGACTTACACATTTTGCAGTCCTAGATATATACTGGCCAGGCTGGTGTAAAAAAACAACAAATCCATCCAGGATACCCACAAGCTTACAGTTGGGATATTTTCCTGGTCAATAGGAGATAGAGATGCAAATCTCCTTAGTGGGGTAAACTTAAAGGCCAGCCATTTTTGAGCAACTATTGTAATTATCATGAAAGTTGGTTGCCTCTTCTGTGTTTTAATAACAAAAATTCCTGAATGGAAGTGGGAAAATTTATACTCTAAATCGCAGTTGCACAAAGTTGTCAGGTAAGGACTCAAAGTCATGTAAAATATGTTACTTCAGGTGTACTGAATACACTGATTTTTTTACTCCCAATCCAGATGCCTTTAAAGTGTAGAATATGTCAATGCTTTACTCAGCATTTGAGATTCAATTTATGGAGATGGCTACCTGAGTTCAGTTTTTTTTGCAAATCTGAGAAGAATGTGCTAATAATGTTTACTTAGATGTTCAGAAGTCAACAAAATTTATTTTGAAAGATACTGAACATATAACACACACAGTTCTAAGTAAAGAAATACCATGAATTTGAAACTCATTAGGGCTTTCTTACATATAAATGGACATGGCTCAATAATGCTGTGGTAAATGCCTGAGTAACTAGCAACATTTTGTCTAGACTATTCAATCCCAAACTGATGTGATAATTTGCTTACCTGACAATGCCCAATCATATAAAATGATCTTGATGTGACTGCATGGCATCAATAAAAGACAACATTTTGGAGATTTCCTGATCTATCTGTGGATCTTTTTTCACTAGCTAAATTGGGTGATTTTTTTCTAAGAGTATTAGCACAAATATAGATGACAGGCCTGAAATTTCTACTTTTTTCTTTGCATTTGTTTCATCCCTAATTTTTATTGCTTTAGGGATAGTTGAAATAAAAGGCAGTATTCTCTCCGTATTCTTGGTTGTTATTTTACGCACAAATCTGTACCTCTCCATAGAAATAAGAGCAGCTAATCAAGAAAATAAAACCAGTGAAATGATTGAGTTGTGAACATCCAAGGTTAAACTAATTTCAAAGGAAATTAATTAGCTAAAATGATTAAGTGAAAGCAATCAAAACAAATAAAACCCCTTCAAACCTTAACCTGAGGAATCAATTCAGAAACCACACAAAGCGTGCTTCAGAATTCAGTATCCAGAATCTAAATTATGAATCTTGGTTACAAAAAAACTGTTAGAGAATCTGTGGTTAAAAAACAGCTTCCCGTAAATAGAAAGTTTCCAAAACATAGAGGTCAATTAAAAAATTAGAGTGACTGATACATTTTGTATCTTATTTTTTGCTTGTTTTTGTTCATGTGTATGTTTCATTTGTTTAGTACAAAACATTAAGAGAAAATTACAGAGAGGAAAAAAAAAAAAGAAATACAAAGTCCCCTTCTTTGGTTAACACCTTAAGATAAAATAATTTCTGCAAATGACTCAAAAATAAATGAAGTAATGACATAGGTAGAATTGAAAAGATGAAGTCATTTTTAAAGAGAAAATAGAAATCATGATATTATAATAATGTTAAGAATAACACTTATAAATTATTCTCATCCCTTGTTCACGGTTGAAATGCATAGATGTTCAGTTACTGCATTAACCTTCATAATTTAGTATTAAATACGTGTTTCACAGAGGTAAAGGATGGAGTCTGTAGCAGGTGTATGTGTAAGGAGGAGTAGGCTGCAATGGCAGTCTATGGGGGAAAGATCATGAGCTGCAGTGGATCCATTGAAATAGAGTCCAGCCTGTCCTGAGACAAAGGGAAACAACAGTGGGAAATATTCACTGCGAACCAAAAGTTAATGCTCTTCCTGTCCTTATCTCAACCCATGAGACTTTTCTTGTATTTTCTCTTCCCTATCCAACTTAGTAGGGAGAGCAACAGAGATGCTTTGGTGGGCACCAGACACCCAGCTTTAGTCAACTCATCACAGATGGCAAAAAGTTAGTCAAAGTTCCCCTATTCTAGGTTTTTTGGTGGTGGTGGGTTTTGTTTTGTTTTGTTTTGTTTTTTTCCTGTGACAGCAATACATAGAATACAGCATACATCATCAGTTTTGTGAGGAAATTGCATACTATAACACTAAAGTACATCTCAGTCTACGGCTATATTCACTTTATTATCTTGAATTAAATATAGAAATATTTTAGAGTTTTAGTGACACAAGTACAGAAATATACAGAACAAATATATCACTTTATGCCCCTGTTTAAGTTAATCATTTGAATACATGCCTTTTAGTAAATGAGTGTTAACAATCAAGTAGGAAACCTTCAATATAGAACTTAAAAATATGCTTGCACAGTTGGTTACTTAACTGCTTGTCCTGAACAGGGAACACTACCTGATTAAACTTTCTAATAAAATTAAAATAAAAGTCATTGAAAATATTTTTAAGTTTGATATGCTACTTTGTAAGCAGAGCCCTTCCAAGTTGTCAGTCCACGTATTTTCTCATTACATTTACCAAATGAATGAATAGATCATTAACACAAAATTACAAGCATGAACTCCGTAATACACTTTTATATTATTTATTTATATAGTATGTGATATTTATAGATCATAGAAAATTTTATGCTTATAATAAATTTTTTAAATATAATTAAATATATAAGATACATGTATATATTTACATAATTGTATATGTTTACATATACTAAATTATTTTATATATTGATATGTAACTTTATATTTACCGTTTAAATATGTAGATAAGTACATTTCAATTCTATATTTTAACATTCAGCCAAACTGATTTGAAAATGTTCAAGTACAAGTTTATGAAGTTTGACTCATGCTTGTATTTATGCATTTACATGACTGTACTTTGAGAAGAAATTTAAATCAACCAGATTTAATGACAGGACTTGGTATTTCAGAACACCAGAAGAGCACCTTAATACTTTACTTTTAAAGATTTGCTTTCAAGGAAAAAGACATTGGAAATATTATGCATTCTGAATGAAAAAAAAAAAAGTTAAAAAAACCTGCTTTTTCATCATGAGGAAACAAAAAAAAATCAGATGATAAATTAAAAGCATTTGTTTAAAGTAGAAAAAGAAAACATGGAGATTTTGGATTATTTATGTTTTTGGAGAATTTATTTTTACAAGTATTTCTCTCAGAAGAATAACTTTTGTGATCACCTTGAGCAACCAAAGCATATGACCTGCAAATAATGACCTCACTCCTTGTAGATATTCACTTCCAGTTATCTTGATCACTCTGTAATGTAAATTCCTTTTCACTTGAGTGCCTATATATTTTTCCACCCAGATGGACATATAATTACACATTTTTAACACTATTCAGCTTTCCTTCATGTGCAAAACATCAAAGAAGAATTTTATCTGGTATAAACAGTCTTCAGCATGATTTTTACAATGAAGAATATTGAACATATTTTAATAATATAAACATGGAGGATTTCTTGTTTGTCTGTTTTTTTATGTGAACAGCTTCTGATTTTATTTTCTTTTGAGCTGTACTTGATAACATTTTGTCCTCCTTGATACAACAACAACAACAACAAAATGGTAACCTAAAATACATGCACAGCAGGAGAAGGCTGTCTTTACTGTTCTTCCTGCAGGGTGAAATTTTCTTTCTGCTGATAGATCTTGTTATTAACTGATAGTGGAGTGGAAGGGAAGAATCCTGCAGGGATGTCCTGGTGTCAAGGCAAAAGTTTGTTGTTATGCAAGATGTCCTGCTCTTTGCTATTGTATTACACTTTTGTCAATGAAACTTCTAATAAATATTTTAACATTTGCTAAAGACAGGCAGTAACCTCTCTCAGATAAAACCCTCCCCACATGCTATTAAGAGTGAAATGTTACTGAAGCAACTAATTTGTTAAAAACACACGCACAAAAATCCAAAATTGTTCTCAGAGAACTTTAAATCACATTAGAAAGAAAAGACTCTGACTATATAAGGCTTTGGCTTTAGCAATACTTTCTAGATTTCTGTATTTATACAGCTTCTGTTACAAACTGAGCTTGCAACTGGTACTGAAGAGCAAAGAATAGAAAAGAATAATTTTGTGCATCCTGAAATATTCTTCCGATGAGCAGATGGTGTTTAAACTAAAAGTGCATAACAAATTTCAGCATGATCCAGGACACGCACAAATGGCCTGACTGATGAGCCCAGAGATAAACTAGAAATTGTTTTCTTCTTTTTCAAATCCTCTTACATTTTCAGGATTTATACAAGTTGCTGCCTTTCCTTGACGGGTTATTAAGGTAAGCATTATTCAATGAATCTTAAAAATCTTCATTAAAAATATAATTTGTATTTACAGAATTCTTAGCATACTGCATAACACAGTTTTGTTAAAAATTGTTTAGTCATTGCATTCAATGGAAGGTAGGCGATAGCTATCTAAATGCCCTAAAAATCTGTCTTTGTAAGATGTTCCAGGTTTATCAGAAAACAATGGTATCTATGTAAATATATATGTATAGCAAGCTTCTCCTTGATAGCAGTAGTGGCAGTGAGTTAGACTGAGACTTTTTAGTATCACAGAATCACAGAATGTTAGGGATTGGAAGGGACCTCGAAAGATTATCTAGTCCAATCCCCCTGCCAGAGCAGGAACACCTAGATGAGGTTATACAAGAAAGCGTCAAGGCGGGTTTTGAATGTCTCCAAAGTAGGAGACTCCACAACCTCCCTGGCCAGCCTGTTCCAGTGTTCTGTTACCCTTACCGAGAAGAAGATTTTTCTCAAATTTAAGTGGAACCTCTTGTGTTCCAGTTTGAACGCATTACCTCTTGTCCTATAATTGGTTGTCACTGGGAAGAGCCTAGCTCCGTCCTCGTGACACTCTCCCTTTACATATTTGTAAACATGAATGAGGTCATCCCTCAGTCCCCTCCAAGCTAAAGAGACCCAGCTCCCTCAGCCTTTCCTCATAAGGGAGATGTTCCATTCCCTTAATCATCTTTGTTGCCTTGCACTGGACTCTCTCCAGCAGTTCTTGAACCGAGGGGCCCAGAACTGGGCACAATATTCCAGATGTGGTCTCACCAGGGCAGAGTAGAGGGAAAGGAGAACCTCTCTCGACCTACTAACCACTCCCCTTCTAATACACCCTAGGATGCCATTGGCCTTCCTGGCCACAAGGGCACAGTGCTGGCTCATGGTCATCCTGCTGTCCACCAGGACCCCTAGGTCCCTTTCCCCTACGCTGCTCTCTAATAGGTCATTCCCCAACTTATATTGGAACCTGGGGTTGTTCCTACCCAGATGCAATACTCTACACTTGCCCTTGTTATATTTCATTAAATTTTTCCCTGCCCAACTCTCCAGACTGTCCAGGTGTCACTTGTGGTGTGTCAGCCACTCCTCCCAGCTTGGTGTCATCAGCAAACTTGCTGATAATACACTCTATTCCCTCGTCCAAATTGTTGATGAACATATTGAATAATACTGGCCCCAGTACTGACTCCTGAGGCACTCCGCTAGATACAGGCCTCCAACTAGACTCTGCCCCATTGACCATGACTCTCTGGCTTCTTCCCTTTAGACAGTTCGCAGTCCACCTCACTACCTGATCATCCAGACCGCACTCCCTCAGTTTAGCTGTAAGGATGCTGTGGAAGACTGTGTCAAATGCCTTACTCAAGTCAAGGTAGACCCCATCCACCACTCTGCCATCATCCATCCACCTCGTTATGTCCTCATATAAGTCAATGAGGTTGATCAAACATGACTTCCCTTTGATGAAGCCATGCTGACTGCCTCTAATGACCCTCTTATCTTTGATATGCCTTGAGATGACACCAAGGATAAGTTGTTCCATGAGTTTCCCATGGATGGAGGTGAGGCTGACCAGTCTATAATTACCCAGGTCCTCCTTCTTGCCCTTTTTGAAGACTGGAGTGACATTTGCTTTCCTCCAGTCCTCAGGTACCTCTCCCGTTTCCCAAGACTTGGCAAAGCTGATGGAGAGTGGTCCAGCAATGACCTCAGCCAGCTCCCTCAGCACCCTGTATTTTCAGTCTGTCACTGATCTAATCATCTACTATTATAAAACTTAAACCCTTTTATTTGGAAAGGGTAGGTATTGAGATTTCATTTCCTTCCTTTCAGAAAATGAGCTGTCCAATTATTCAGTGCATTTAGTGTTTTCTATCTGCCACCTAACTTTTATCTTTGTCATACAAGGTTTTGTGTTTTGTTATGTTTGAATATGTGACTGTTAAGACTATATACATGTTTGGAAACACATGTGTATATGTGCAGAACAGCAGATAAATGTATTTAATGAAATTTCCGTATATCAACTCTGGAATAGAAAAAAAAAACAATGCAACTTCAAACTTTTCTCCCCCTTTTTCACAAAGAAAATTCTTTCTTAAATGTAAAATTCATTATTTCCTTCTACATGCAGTAGATTACCATTAACCATATAACTGATAAAGATAGTTAATTAACTTGGTAGATAGGAAAGGTATAAATTATCATACAGATTATATTGACTGGTATGAGAATGACTATATCAAATTTTCTTTGATGAGATTTAAAACACTTATTTGATAGCAATGTTGGAGAATTCAGGAAAATATAGCTTTTATAACAGTGACTTCTAGACAAGACATGATTTCTGTGTGCAAGACTCATGTAAGTAGGCCTCATGCATCTTACGTTCAAATACAAAATGTTGTTTTTACTTTTACCTGACTATGAAGACAAATCCAAATCGAACTCTCTAACTTATTTCAGTCATTTATAGCCTATTTTGTATTTAAATAAAACAGGAAATACCTACTTCCTTCTCTCTGCCCCAGTCACTTGATAACTTTCTCTGTATTTGGGATCCAGTAGGCCACGGTCTTGTGTGGATAGAAAATTAGGTCACAGAACTCATAGCAAAGCTTTCCCTTATCCTGTTTTTTACCCAGCTTCCCTGCTGATGAAGATATTATCTTCACAGAAAACACCTTACCTCTGCGTAATTATTACAGGAAATTACTATCAATATAAGAGATTAAATGTGGTTTACTATGTAACTGGTAATGCATTTCAATTAGAGTCCTGTAGATATCTGTCTTGAGATTAGTACTATTCAACTTCTAAATTATTTACTTAGCTAATTGATAGAAACTGCACTTACAAAAACTGCATATGACCCCAAAAGCAGGGAGGTTAAAAACACTTACAAAGATGACATCAGAATTTTATAAAAGTTTTGGACAACTAGCTTTAAATCGATAGGATTATATTCAATAACAGATTTGAGAGGAGAAATCCAGTACATATCTACAAGATGAGGAAAATATTGCTAAGTGTCAGTGTTGCAGAGAAAAAAATTGAAATTAAAAAGTACAGAAAAGTAGTTTTAAGTGAAATAGTAAATCTTATTCTGAGACAGGCTACTAAGATTGCTGCATATGAAGCAAAAGTAGTAATTGTAAATAGTAATCATGAAAGAAAAATAATTTTCTACTAAAAATAATTTCTACTGATGTTGGTGAGACTGCAGCTGTAATAAAGCATGTTTTATAAGAACATAAAAATAAGTTCTTAAATTAATAAAGCAGTCCTTTGCTTTCCTTTCCTCCTTAATTTCCCTGATAGTGAAGATGTTCAGGAAGGAAGACACCTTATTATGTTGACTTTCAGGCACCAACTCTTAAGGAAGATAGAGTTCTGGAGGAAAGCAACAAAATTAATTGAGTAGAGGCTGAAGAAAACAGACATACCTGTAAGATTATGAGAAGATCTAGAAAGACTCAAAAGATACACAAATTTTACAGGAAGACTGGTGACACAATTGTTCTTTTTGGTCATTTGAGTTATTAAGATATAAGGGACAAGGGGAGACAAAGAAAAGTGTTTTCTAAATATAATTATCATGAAGTACTGAAAGTTTTTGAGATCTCCCTCTCTGGAAGTTTTCAAGTGTAGGTTAAGCAAACAAAAGCCAAGTATACTTACACTTCCTCAACAAAGGATAGACTAGAGGTTTTCTGAAAGTAGCTCCAAGACCCATTTATTTATGGCTGTGTGATTATGATGGAACATATAATCCATAAATTTGGACTTGGTTTGTATATTAAGCCTATGCAAATATATCTGACTATAATAAATTATCTATTTAATGTGTAACTGCCCTATTTTGACTTTTAAAGACAGAAAAGAAGCATGTATATCTTATCTGATTTCAAAAAAGGTAGGGACCTTTCACTGCAATTTAGGGAACTTTCATTTATCTTTTTTGCTATAGGTGAAGAAATAATAAATTCTATTACGGAGACCAAATTTTGCCATAGTTAAATATTGACCTAGGATACACTAGTTGTAAGACCAAATTTCTGAAAAATACCTACATCTTTTAGCATTGCAAGTTCCAGTGAAAATTAATATGCACTCAGGTTATCCAAGATAAGATTTATGTGAAATAAGTATACTTTACTTAGCCTCCCAAGAGTTCTTCCACTGAATGGATGGCTATAGGATCTTGAGGAGAGACAGACAGGACAGGTGAGGTGGGGATGTAATGCTGCATATAAAGGAGGTTTTGGACTGTACAGAGCTTTCAGGGACAACATGGCTAAGAGACTCTGGGTAAGGATTAGGGGAAGAGCTAATAAAGCAGATGGTGTTGCAAGTGTCTACTGGAGATCATCCATCCAGGATGATTACATCAATGCATTATTCTATAAGTAATTAGGGGAAAACTCTACATCAGTAACCCTGTTCCTTATGGGTGACTGCAACTTCCTAGATAGTAAGTGGGACTATCATACAACAGGCACAAACAGGTCCAGGAAATTCCTGAAGCACATTGAAGAAAACTTTTTTGATACAGGTACAAAGGAAGTTGACTAGGAAAGCTGTCCTTCTAAGTCTGTTGTTTCTGAATAGAGAAGTGATGATTGGAAGCTGTCTTGGCCACAGTGATCATGAAATGATTGAGTTTAAAATCCATGGTGATATAAGAAAAACTGTCAGCAGAGCTACTCCTCTGGACTTTGAGAGAGCAGACTTTAGGCTACTCAAGAAACTAGCTAGTAAGGTCTCCTGGAAATCAGCTTTCAAAGGTAGCAGGGTCCAGAAATGCTGGTCACCTTTCAAGATCCATCTCTTAAGAGCACAAGAGCTGGCCATTCCTGTGTGTCAGAAGTCAATCAGACAGGGCAGAAGGCCAGCTTGACTGAGCAGGGATTTCTTTCTAGAACTTAGGAGGAAAAAGAAAGTGTATGGACTTTGGAAGCTAGGTCTGGCTACACAGGAGGACTACAGAGGTATTGTTCACCACTGCAGGGAAAAAATTCTTAAGACCAAAGCTCATGTGGAGTTGTAGCTGGCCAGTACTGCAGTATATAAGAAAAAAGGTTTTTAAGGATATGTTAACAGTAAATGGAGGACTAAAAAAAAATTGGTCTGTTACTTGGTGAGGTGAGTCTCCTCACAAAGAGGGATGAATATAAAGCAGGGACAATTTAATGCCTTCTTCACCTCTATTGTTAACACAAATGATGGGCCTTAGGACCTCCCAAGCCCGGGACTGGAGGACCGTGACTAGGAAAGTGATAAGCTGCCAATAGATTTTGAACTTATATGGGATTTGCTGCTGCAACTGAACAAATATACGTCTATGAGGCCCATTGGGATTCATCCCAGGGCACTGAAAGCATTCACGAATGTTATTGCAAAACACCTCTTAAATCAATGGTAGTGGGAATCTGGAGAGAGTCAACTGGAAGCTAGAAAATATTATTTCAATTTTCAAGTAAGAATACCCTGGTAATTATGGAACTGTAAGTCTCATTTTAGTTCCTGGTAAAATTATGGAGAAGGTTATTCTAGGAGTTATTGAAAAACGTTTTAAAGATGATACAATCACCATTCAAAGCCAATGTGGGTTCATGAAGTAAAAGTCATGCCTTACTAACTAAAATGTCCTTTTACTACGAGGTTACCAACTTAGTGGACAGGGGGAAGACAGTGGACGTTGTATTTTTTTGTTGCTGTTTTTTATTCCAATAAAGCTTTTGTTACTGTCTCTCACACTATCCTTCTGGACAAAATGTTCAGCACACATATACACAGATCCTCTAAGTCATGACTCATCTCACTGTAAATTAGATTTGTACATATGGTCATCCAAATTGTTCCTTAAAATGGCCTGTACCTCCCCATTTACTATGATAGTATTTTAGAATTCCAGACAGGTCCATTAGAGAAGTCTGAAGTTATGCTGGTTGAACTGTATCCTTAGTGACCTTAGTCCTTCAGTGTTGCTAAAAAGTCCTTTAAAAGGAAGACAAAATAAAGAAAAGCAGTACATCGGAAGTCCTAATCTCCTTTATTAAAATCAAGGACCTTGTATTTTTCCTTTGGGAACAAAATTTTAAATTAAGCTATACTATCACAATACATTTTTTTTCTTGTAAAAAGGAAACTCAATCATTCACTTTAAAGTTATTTTAGGAGGTTCCTTTGTAAACTATGTTTTTTTACATGAAAAGGCTCATTTTTTTTGTAGTTCACAATAAATGAAATAAAGGTAATATCTTATATTTAGACTGTAAGTAGTACAATGAACTTCATAAACATGTTTTCAGGATGTCGTCTAAGAAACAGAGGAGGATATAAATAGGCTAAAACAACACCAAAAAAATACATCCTCTACTCTTCTTCAATCTTCATTTTGTTTTCTTCCCTTCTATCCAATTTATTTTTTTCCTAATAGGGAGCACATTACAGTGACACATTTTGCAATTGCCTGCATGATGTGACGATGTGTCTTGTTGATCTGAACGTAAATATATAGACACAGATGCCCTGAGCATCTTCTGTTAGCATCTTCTCCCTGCTTAAATAAATTTCCCTAATTGTCTCTATCACTGGCTATATATACTCCTATATTTTTAAATGTACATCAAATATTTGTAAGCAAAATCATGTTTCATAAAAACAAACAGATCTAATGTGATGTGAAGACTTTGAATGAAATCTAATGAAGCAGAAAAAAACAAGAGTTTGCTTCATCTCCCAGCTCTGAAAACATTTTTTCGTACTTTAACAGGGAAAAATTTCTATCAATTTCACAAAAAAAAAAAAAAAGACAGCATACTATTAAATTGTACATGCAAGATAAGCAAAATAGAGCCTAAAAAAAATGTGGGCTGTCTACTGAATGGGGGAGGGGACCTAGTGGTAAAGGACATGGGAAATACTACAGTATACATTTTCTTTATGTTGGTCTTCACTGGTAATACTGGCCTTAAGGATTATGAGCCCCTGAGACCTGAGGCAAAATCTGAAAAAGGAAGACTCACATTCAGCAGAGGGTGAACAGGTTAGGGAATATTTAAACAAATTGGATACACACAGTTCCAGTGGATTTAATGGGATGGACCCACAGATGTTGAGCACGCTGCTCGATGTCATTGTGAGAGCACTCTTGACTATATTTGAAAGGTCGTGAGGGAGGTTCCTAAAGGAACTCCTTTCTTCAAGAAAGGAAGAAAAGCAAGAAAAACAAGGGAATGACAGCAAAGTCAGCCTTACTTTGATCGTGAGGAAGGTAATGGAGTTAATAATGCTTGGAAATCATTTCCAGACACATGAGGAGAGAGGAATGGATGTTCTTTATTTCAACTTCAGTAAGGCTGAGCATCCATAACAGCATTATAGATAAATGGATGAAGCACAGGATGGATAAATGAACAATGAGGCAGGCTGAAAATTGGCTAAGCCACAGACTCAGTGGGTGTTCAGCAGCAGCACCAAATCCAGCTGAGGCCAGTCACTAAGTGGTGTAAGCCAGGAGCTGATCCTGCAGTCAATGCTGTTTAATGTCTTCATTAATTAGTGAATGATGGGACAGAGCTCACCATCAGCAAGATAGCAAGTTAGCAGACAACACAAAACTGGGAGGAGTGGCTAATACACTACATAGGTATTCTGCTATTTAAAGGAACATTGACAGGTTGGAGAAATCAAACATAAATATCATGAAAGTCAACAAGTGCAAATGCAAAGTCCTGCCCCCAGGGAGAAATTTCCCTGTGCATCAGGACAGGTTGAGGACCTACGGGCTAGAAAGTAGCCTGGCAGAGGAGGATTTAAAGGTCCTGGTGGGCAGCATGTTGAACATAAGCCAGCCTTGCAACAAAGAAGTCACAGGGCTCAGCCAAGCATACTGACCTGGACCTTTTTACACAGGATCAAACCCTTTTGCACCCCTTTTGTGTATCTCCGCTCTTTTTTTCTGCCTGTGCCCCTTCCTCTATATATTGCTTCATCAGTTCACACAGTGTCACCCCTCCTCCAACACCCTGGACATTTTTTTTGCATCCTTATCAAAGTCCCAGTTTGGTTGCAGTTTCTTGGTAGCCCATCAATTACTGTGACTATTTATCTCTTATTTTTGTCTCCATCATGTTTGTCTGTCAAATTTGTGTCTCTTTGTTTTGTTTATAGCTTTCAATTTTTCCTTAGTATACCATTTAACAAGGTCCTCCACCAGGTAATCTTACTGAAATAAAGACTCCCACATTCCACCTACCCTTATCGATTACTGTGACTAGCCAGGTTTAGTTCTCTGATTATTACTTCCTGTGTTGTTTGTACATCAGGTATGTATCCCTCTATGTTCTTGCTTGTGACATTTTCCTTTTCTTATTATCCCTTTCTGCACTGAAAAGGTCCTAGACCAGATGAAGGGAACAGGTGTTTTCTCCTTCCTTATACCCTTACAGCCTGGATGCATGTTTCATTTCTAACCTGACTAAAAACATCTCCCCATCAGTCTACACTTAGGCTATAGAGTCTCCATTTAATGGAATTTTTCTAGGACCCTCCATTAGTCTGAGCAAATGTCAGGAGGGATATTACACAAAATCTCTTCACATTTATTTTCTACAGACTGATTGATTTTTGGATCACAGTCAGATCAGAAGCAGCTCTTGAATGTACAAAACAAGGTTCAGGATATAAATAACATAATGCTACTTTTTACACAATGTCATTATGATACCACATTAGACATTAGTCGAAGGTAAGGACCAGAAAAACAAAAACCAACCAACCAAACAAACAAAAAAAACAAAAAACCCACAAAAAACCAAACAACAACAACAACCAAAACCCAAAAAACATAAAACAAACAAACAAAAAAAAACCCAAAAAAACCCACAAAAACCCAAACATCTAAAACAACTATATTTAACTTTAAAATGGAAAAGAAATTAAGAGAATAGTAAAATAGGATCAGCTGAACAGGTAAAATGGTAACCTTTGGTGAGAAAGTATGTCAGCATTACTGTTGATGAAATAACGCATTCATTAACTTTAATATCAGAGGAGGCAGACAGTGAAATGACAACATTTTTTAAAGGATTATAAAGATGACCTGTGACACTACAGACCAACAAGTCTGGACTTGGAATTGTGTTGATCTATAGAAACTGTAATACATAACAAAGTTAGTAGAGACACAGACAAAGTTATTCTATTGGGGAAGTTTACTATGCATTCTTAAGGAACAACTTTCCTCTACAAAAACTGTTAAATATTTTTAGAGAAGTCAAGAAGCAGATGGGCCAGAATGAACTAATTTTGTTAAATACTTGTACTTTTTTTATATTCTCAAAGAATTGTTCATCAGAGATAGTTAAATAATGTAATATTTTTTGGCTAAGAACTACTTTTTCTAGGATGATAATGTGTTAAAATATGAAATCATAGACAGAACTGTTCAGTTTCCCTGGAAAAATAAAGTTAACAGAAAAGATCTGAGATTGTCTTGGAAGCTGTGTTTTTCTGTATATCAAAAGTTAGTCAGAGATGCAAAATAATTTAGAAGAGTCAAATCTGAGGTAACTCTGAAGAGGTATAGAATATTCTCATTAAAATCTAAGTGAATTGGTCTCATAAAAACTGAAATAGATCTGCAGTATAGTCATCTATGATCAAAGCTAGTTGTCAACACTCCTTTTATACTTTCTGGAGAGAAAGCACATCTCTAGGATTGACTCATTTCACCTTAATGCAGATATCAAAAATAATTTGGTGCTTGTACTTGATATTAATTTCCCTCAACATTGATGTATACTGTCTGGCTGTGAGACGCCCAGAGTTATTACAGCTGGTTCCCAACTACAGTAGGTCTGTCACAGATCTTCTGTCATACCTGCCAGCACAGTATGGATGCTTCGGATAGCTCAGGGCATCTCAGATGGCACTAGATACTTAAATTGAGAAAACAGAACCATTTTTAATCCTCTAATTGACTAGAAAGCTTGATACAAATATCAAACATAGACACTCATCTCCTATAAGTCTGAAGTTAGGCAAGTTGAATTCTAAATGAATTCAAAATAATAGAATATTTTGAGTTGAAATGGAGCTCTGGAGGTCATCTAGTCCAGCCTTCTGCTCAAAAATGGGCCACCTTTGATGTTAGGATTCCAGTACTGAAAAATATATAAGTAGGCATGGCTAAATTGAATGGCAAACCTCTAATATCCTAACTATATATTTATAATTATGGGCTTTAAAATTGATTGTTCTTTTCAAGAGAGCTAACATAAGATTCTTTTTGGGTAATCTAAGATTTCAATTATAGTACTCTGCTGTGCTCAAAACACTCAAAATACGAATAATTATTAGGAAAGGAATGGAGAATAAACCAAACTCTGTAATGTAACTGAATAAGCTCAAGATAAATTAAGCCAGTATTCTTCACCTTTGCAAAGAGATTACATTAGTAAAATGATAGAAAATTCTGTAGTCATTAAAATAAATTATATTGACAGGATTTTTGAGACTTCCAGATCACACCTGACTGTTGCATATCAGAACATATACGTATTTATTTCATATTCTAATTATTATTTACTATAAAAAGAAGCACAAGAAACTATATGTAAAGTGTTAATTCCTGTATTATTCATGAGGAACTTCTGAGAGTTCTGTGTACTGCTTACCACTGTGAGGGATCTAAATCTGTACTAACAAAGTAAACTAAAGAAAATAGTTTTATTTGCTATTGATTGTTATTGCTATTGATAGCTATTGTTATCAGTGATTTTATACACAAGTTAGACTAAGGAAACATATAAGCTCCATACTTTTCTGAAAGTTGCATAATTAATGGAAAATTAAATCCAGTGGCTGTTGCAATGTTAGTTCTTCTATATTGATGTGAATATTTTTTTTATACAAAGAATGCAGAGCTAGAGTACAAGAATTGATATCATGATAGTATATACTCTTGTAGGATATATCCATCACTTTTTAATAGCTCAGCTTTATCCAATAATCTATTATCAAATTAAAAAGAACAAAATAATATTAATTTTCATTTATGTACTTTGCAGTATTTTAAACAAATTCCAGGTTTTTATTAGTGCTATTTAACAGGAGACTCCTGTAAAACACAGCTATTAACCAACTAAATCTGAACCAAGTAAATGAGTAAAGACAGAGTAAAATGAGCTCCTGAAAATATGTCATTAAATGGAGGAAACAAAGGCAATTAACAGAGCCGCAGAAGTTGTCTTCATAGTTAGTGCAGCAAGGACAGAAAAGAACCCAGAATCTGTACTCAAAACTGTGCAGTGATGGATCTATCATCATCTCCAACACCAATTGCAGTAGCTGTTCCTACCACACAAGAGACCTCTACTCAGACACAATTCCCGCGGTAGGGTGCTGCCACCCCAGTCTCTGGCAGTATCTGTTGCTCTGGGAGTATCCTAGAGCCTGGTGCCGCTCTTCAGGGCCTAAGAAGTGGCCTCGCCTGTGGAACATTTGCTCTGGTTGAAATGCTGAGTCACCAGCTGAAAGGGCTGTGGTAGGAGATGAGCAAGCTGTGCATCAGAGACACCTTAGCCTGAACCAAAGAAGAGAAGGAGAGTGACAGTTGCTGGAGACACTCTATGATGATGGACAGAGGCACCCACCTGCTGACCTAGGCTGATGTTTTGGAAGTCTGGCCGCTTACCATGTGGTTGGCTCTTGGGTATTTCAGAAAGAGACTGACAGGGCTTGTCCAGCCTTCCAAATATTCCCCTTGTGGCTCATCCATATAGGCATCAATGTTACTGCCAGGGACAACTCTGAACATGTCAAAAATCATTACAGAGCTCTTGGAGCAGGAGAGAAGCAAAGGACAGTGAGTAGTAGGTATGATTACTCCAGGTGGAAGCCCAGATGTAGGTGTCCATCCCTCCAGTGAGGGGTAAAGGCTGAGGTAGAAGTGAATGCACCAGCCAACAAATGCCCAACCATCTGGCTAGTGCCCCAGACAGGGCTTTGGCTAGTATGATCATGGGACCTTTGAGAAAAGAGGATTGCCTACAAGGGACAGGATCCATCTGACATATGGGATGAAAGGCTAAAGTAGGTACATCAGGGAAGGACTGTCATCATCTGAAAAGACGCAAAGACATGGAGAAGTGGTGAGGAACTGTCTGACTGTGCTGGTTTGGCTGAGCTAGAGTTAAATTTATTCACAGCATCTTGTATGGGGCTGTTTCAGATTTGTGCTGAAAATAACATTGATAACACAGTGATGTTTTAGTTATTGTTGAGCAGTGCTTACACAGCATCAAGGTTGGAAGACTGCATGATGGGGAAAGTTCTTGCACTTTCCCTATGAAAGCAACATGGAGGTAATTGGCTAGAAAGCAGCTTTGCAGAAAAGTATCTGGGAGTGCTGGTGGACAAGCTGAATATCAATCAGCTATGTTACCCTGTGGCAAAGGCAAAAAGCGTAGCACTCTGGGTTGCATTAGGAAGGCTGTTGCAGCAAGTCAAGGGACCTTCCCCCTCTATTCCACGCTGGTGAGATTGCATTTGGGGTGTTGTGTCCAGTCCTGGACAAGTGTGAAATGGATGTGCTAGATTGTATCTATAAGAGAGTCAATGAGATGTTCAGGCAGCCAGAGCATATGTTATACAAGAAGAAGTTGAGAGAGTTGAGTTTGTTCAGCCTAGAGAGGAGAAATTTCAGGGCAAACTGTCCTGCTGTCTACAAATACCTAATGGATGGGTATAAAGAAGTTAAAGCTGGACTTTTTTGACAGTCACATTATGGAAGGACAAGAGGAAACAGACACAAGCTGCAATGTCTCAATATGCAAAAAGTTTTTTTCTTTAGGAGGGGGATGAATCACAAAGAGGTTGCTGAGGGAGTTTGTAGAATCTCCAGCCTTGGAGAGGTTCAAAACCTACCTGGAGAATGCAACATACTTAAACTGGATTTATTTTGAACTAACGGTTATACTAGGTGGCCTTTAGAGTCACCTTACGATTTACATTATTCTATGATTCTTTGAAAAAATTCTTGGTGCATAGCCCCAATAGTAAATATATTTATATTCTACTCTTTTTTATCATTTGCTTTAGTTCAATCTCACCATTGTAGTGAACTGAAACTCATATATTTTTTTTCTTTCCTCTTTCTTTCTTCTTTTTTTTTTTTTAATTTTTAAATGCAACAGAAAGGAACAAAATCCATATATTATTTTCATCTACTTCTTAAGAATCTGACTGCCTCCAAAGTACTTCCCAAGAAGCTGTCTAACACAACTACAAAGCAGGTCTTTACCAGTTAATGTATCTTATATTATTATAGCAGGGAATACAATGTCAAGATTTTGTTTCTGTAGAACAGAATAAAAATCACTCTTATATGACAGGTAACAGTTAGAATGGCTTCTTCCTAATCAGTCCTGCACTAAAACTTTAACCCTCTTTAATCTCTGCCTTGTTGTCCAGTATCCAGCTATTTATTAGGAAGTAGTAACTATATCTTTGTATAAGTTTTTTTTCAAATTATGCTTCCTTATATAAAAAGCCCTTCATCTAAAAGAAAAAAATATTTTCTTAACATGTAGGCACTTCTGAATTTTAACAAAAGCTATGTTCTTCAAGCTTTCTCGATATAACTAACATGATCCATATCAAGAGTTTTGCTCTTGGTAGCTACTTATTGGATACCAAGTAAAGGGATACATAAAGTGTTAACCCAAAAACTCTGCTGTTATATTCAAGAGATGTGACATGATATGTTTTGTATGGATGAAATTATAAAAGGAGGGATTCAGTGTCACTACTATTTAATAATCGCAGGAGAAGGCTTCTTCAACTGTTTTTTTTTTGTTGTTGTTAATTATTTGAAGTAATGAGACTTCGAATTTTTTAATTTTTGTTAAAAGCCTGAGTACATGGTCATTTATTCACTGTCACTTTATATCAGATTTATTGATGCTCATGACTGCAAAGACTTTGATGTAGAGCCACGCACTTTTGATAATCTTTCAGTAAATTATTATAGTTCTGCTAGTGGTGTCTACAATTAAAAAATTCCTTTGTGCATAAATAAAAGAACTTTGAAGGCCACAGGCAACCTGAAGACTTCACTTTCACAACTGGAAAATAGTAAATGTTTATTTTATTTTTTTAAAGATTTTTTAAAGCACTTGCAATTCTAGTAATATTCCCCTTCAGACATTTCTAGATAGCTCTCCTACATTATAAATGTTAAATCAGTTGAAAGATAGTGAGACCAGGTTTGAAGACCCCATCCTGTTCACAATCATCAGAGCTCTTTTGTTGTGTTTTAAGCTGTTAAATATTCAACAGAACAAGAAGTGGAAGATGGGTCTCTTGCTGGGTAAGTGTCTCCAGACTCACACAGATTTCTTCTGACATTCCCTTTCGCCCAGTTAAGGTTTAATTAATGTAAAGATAAAGAGCTTTTAACAGACAAAAAAAAAAAAAAAAAAGGAAAGAGAGCGTCTTCAACCTTTCATGTAAATATAAGTGTTTACTTGACTAGTGAAGCATCTATATACTTCATGAAGCAGACAAATGGTTTAAGCAATCTCTTCTGGCAGCAGCCTGCACAACCTGAACTTGGGCATTCTTTCTTCTAGTAGCATACTGGGTAAAAAATTACACTCATTTGTTGTTTTATTTTGCAACACGGAGTTGGTTTACATATATACAGCAGAAAAGAATTCTTGGCTGGGTATCCTAAATGAAATCCCAAACACACTACAAAAAATGGTGGTGATTTCCTCAAGTCACAACCTTTCCTAGGTATTTTTTATGCAGTAGTTTAGGTTTCTCCCCTCATTTAATATGTTGTGTGTTTGGTTTTTGAGTTTGGGTTTCATTGTTGGGTTTTTTACTGATGTTGTTTACTTGCTTATTTTGTACAATCTATGTATGGTTGTCAAATCCTCTTTTGTATTGCATAAAACCCCTGAATTCCTGACTTGAAATTTTTAAGTCCCTGAGTCAACAAGATGTTTACCAGCAAAATACAAATAAGAGGCATAAGTATTACAGCAGTTAGAACTACAACACCTAAGAGTTACACATCCCACTATATGAGTAAATGTCACAATGCATATTTGAGCAGATAAATTATAATTGTTTGAAGGAAGGATAAGTATACATATGAGATTTCTCAACATCTAACGTATTAGGACACCTACACTGAGCAAAACAATGAGGGCATGGGTATATACAGAATTCTTCTCACCTCTGATGCTTTACCTCAGGGGTAAAAAACCTACTAGTTGTATGTAGCACTTTTGTCTTGAACTGTCAATATTATTATCACAGTGGGTATAGTTTGCCAGATCTCACCTGTCTGTTGTGTCCAAGATGCTCAGACAGACTGTGGAATTTCTTTTTATCATTCTTATAAATGTAAACATCTTTGCTGTATAACAATATTCTGAAAATTTTAGCCTTAGTATTTATCTAAGTGGTCTTCATAAGCTTCTGAAATGGTCATATGTATTTTTGAAGTTGATTTACACTTTAAAATTACATAATAATAACTATTATTGTTATGTAATAATAATATGTAATAATAACTACTTAGGATGCAAAACTAGGTGGAATTATAATGCACCAAATGTATGTTTCCTCAGAACCTCTACATAATACTCTGCCAAACCTGGAGCTAACACCACTTTTACCCTTAAAGTTTCTTAGTCAAAGGTTCCTTCTAGGTTTCTTGTAACTTTTAAAGAATCATTTATCTGCATATCTTAATCTAAGTGGAATCCCCTGACTGACAAGTTTCTCCAATAATCTTTTCAAAGTCAGATACATCAGGAAGGTGCCTTCTGAGTATAGCTATTGTGCAAAAAAACCTCCACCACAGAGTTCAAACCAATAGCACTTAAGAATATGATCGAAGAACTGGTAAAATCTCTCTGGTATCACAGCATGCTGGTTAGTGCACTTTGCTATGAAACAGGATACGTTACTTTGTGCTTTTCTGAACTTTGAGAGAAGCATCAATAATAAAATACTTTCTATGTGGTATTCTTAAAAAAAGCCCAGACTCTTAGTGAAAATTAATATCTCTGGTATCTTCCCAAAGACATATATCAGAATGCCAGTGGTAAGGAACATTTTTATTTCCTTTTTGTTACTGGTATTTTTGTAGGTGCAGGGGAAGTTATTTCCAAATCTGAAGAAAAATAATTTCAGCTTTCTTTATTTAGATGTGAAAAAACCCTATATTCTTCCTGAAAATAAAGAAAAAAATATAAAATATTTGAATCAAGTAAAAAACTAAAGAAGTATTCTTTTCCTATTATTGATGGGTTTACTTTGGTCCAGCATTTAATTTCTTTCTCTCAGTTTTGTCGGAGACGAATGGTGAAGAAATAGGTACAACATGTTCTTTGCTTTGCTCAGAAATATCAATAACTTTACAAGTGATTTGTTAAAGACCTCTGGCACATTCTCTTTAGTTAGGCTTGCTTTACATGGTTGCTGAATATAGACATGTCAAGGTAAGTTAAAGTGTACTGTGACTTATTCCCCACAGACAGGCAAAGGTTCGGGCAGTCTTACCCAATGTAAATTTTCTTTTGCTGTGAGATTGGATGAGTTAATACTTTCAGATTTTCCCAGGGGTTTTCAATAGCCTTTCAAGGCACTATTCTGGGTAGAAAGTAATTTTCCCCAATAATCCAGATCTTATATCCAGGACATTATCTCCTTCAAGGTCATATTCAATTTCTTTATAAAAATTACTGATTCTAAGTGCCTCAGTGAACAGGACTCAGTTTTTATACTCAAACTATTTTGAACACAGGGCCGTCTTGACTGCAATTATATATATATATATATATATGAAGGCAATAAATGGTAAAGGACAAAATAGTGATTTGACCTACATAAGCAAGTAAACAAGCACAAAACACCCTCTCAACATACTCTATGAGCTATTGATATTTCTGGTTAGCTTGTGGCAAGCAAAGCAGCACCAGTTGTGTACACAGCTTTGGTGCACTTCATCATTCTGTAGCTTTTATCTGTGGCTGAGAATAGGAGGAGCAACAAAGTCTTCAACTGCGGGTCTCAGTGACCCTCAGAAGTAACTGTGTTAAGCAGACATAAGCTAAAGTGCTCTACAGGCTGCTCAAATTCATGCTGGACAACACGTTAGCTCTAAAGAACTGCAAAAAAAATGGCATGTATTTTAAAGTTTTTGTACAACCCCAAAGGGCAGGATTGCTATACTGTGGCTTCTGAGTCATACTTGTTGGTCATTCAAGGTGAAAGGGTGGGCCAATTAATTTGTTCTGTGTCAAGTCATACAACAAAGGTGAGCTAAAGTTGTATGGCTTTAGTCAGAAAGTTTTTATCTCTGATTTATTCTTGTTTCCTGGTCCCTTTGATACAGCATTATCACAGCATGCTTAATGTGACACTGCAGTTTCTCTATGGATCAGAAAAAAATTCTACTTGTTGAAAATGGGGTGCATCTGTGTACTTCTACAAAGGAAGAAGGCAGAGAGGAGATGTGCACAGGTGACGTGCTCATGAAGATCAAGGAAGAATACAGGGAAGTAACCACAGGTGCAGTAAAAATTGTAATACCTGAACACAAAGAGGATCAGAGAGTGGCCTTTGTGTTAGATACATGATTGTATCAGTTGAGTGCATCAGCTGGTGGTGTAAATGGTCTTCTGTGAGTTAATTAAAAAAGTGTGAATGTCTTCTTGATTTAGCCAGACCAGCATGTGGAAGTGCCTATGTGGCTCAGAAAAACTGAGCAACTAACAAACTGTGGGCTTGAGCTGACTTCAACCCATGTAGTACTTCCCGTCAGTTTGTGATACCCAGCATCATGACAATGACTATACAGAGCCCAGTAATGGAAATCAGGTTTGTATTGCAACTGTATATTGCAATTGCTGTATTGTGCTTGTGTTGTAATTTCAGTACATTGCTGTATCATTCTGCTAAATAAAAATCCTTTGTAATGTAAAGTGTCTTAAAATAAGTAAATATGATACTAATACATTAGATATTTCCCAATGGAAAGATTTAAATAAACCTGGTCAGAGAGTATTTGACACTGACAGTACGGTACTAATAATGGGCTAGTGCATGAAATGGTATGTGAAGAGAGACTAAAACTTTCTCAGCCTCTCATTTAGCTTGGCATAACTTCTAAGATCAGTATTTTCAAGGCTGTAAGAGACTTCTGTAGAGCAGATTACCAATAGCCAGTGATAGACCTGGGACTAGAATATTGAGTTTCACCAATGGTTAAGCCTAATTTAAACAAAAAAGAAGGTGTTAAAACTGAGAAGTTTTTACTCCCTATGGCATGTGCACTTCTCCCACACTGACCCCCAAAACACTGGAAACTTCTAGACTGATGGACCACTATGGTCATACATGCCTCTTGGTCAACAGACAGGGGCCTTGACCAATGAAATGCCTCAGTTGAGAGAAGTTTCTAGACCATTACAATAAATGACAACAAGCTGAGATTCAACTAGGGTATAAAGAGAGCCTCCCAGAAATTTGTGTTGAGCTGGTTTTCCTCAGAGAAGTGGGTCTTCAGTCAAAGACTCTCTTCCTTAGATCTGGGTTGCTGTGTAAGAAATTTCCTTGAGGACTGAGACACCGTACCTTATGCTTGAGGGATTGTATCTTCTGGGTACCTTTGAGAGTTCTTGCTTTTTATGAGTGGGTAGATGTGCATTTTGAATCATCATTCTGAAGTTTTGGGATCCCCTGAGTCTGAATTGGCTGTGTAGTATTTGAATTCCTAAGTGGTGTCCTAATCTGTGTTTTATAGTACTATCAGATTACAGAATGATTTTTGGATTAACCCAGTTTCTAGTAGGTTCTTTGCTAAAGAGTTCTGGTTAGATTAAAGTCTGTCTGGAGCTTAACATCTGCTTAAATTGAATTTTAAGGTGCTTCTGTGACTTTCTAAATGGCTGAGATTTCATCAGGATGGCTCATTGCAGGACTCTTTTCATCCTGATATCTCTGGCCAAATGGTGACATTAAAAAGGATGCTGACATCTTAGAAGAGATATTCTCTATGCTTATATTGCAAATAAAAAAAAAAAAAAGTGTTGGAAGCATGGAGTTTAGGGAAGTGGATGAGTGAGGGTGATTTTACTTCTGCATGTGACATTGATTGACAAATATTCTAGGGATGTTGAAAGAATAGAGGTGGGAGAAAAACATGAACCCCCCAAAAAAACCCTGCAGAGATTTAAGAAGATTATTAAAGATGATAAAGAAGTAACTTAATTGTGTTTTGTGAATGTATCTATTCACAATGGTATTTTCAGTATAGCAAAAAAAAAAAAAAAAAAAAATAGGCATTAGAAGAGTCAGGACAGACATGCAAACAGAAAATAAGGTATAACTAAGCCAGGGTGACTAAAAATTGGTACAAAGAAAGACTTCAGCCAGTGATGCTGCTACACTAAATAGTCAGGAAAAGGCTAACACAGCTTTTCAACTACATCAAAACTACATCTCCTAGAATATGTGACATACGATGCTCCAGACCTTATGTAATTCACCTCTCCATGTTTGCATTCAAAATAAAAGTCCCTGAGAATGTCCATCTTGTAGTCTCTGGCCGGAACAAAGGGGTTAATGAAATTAAATTACCTATGTTATTATGATTTAACTGAATGAAATTCTACAGGTTGTATTATACAAGAGGTCAGATTGGTTTTTGTCTTCAGGTTTTTATGCTTTTAGAAATGTATGGTAGAAATGCATTCATTCACGTAAATCTGGTAAGGTGTAGGTATGCTTTTTTATTCATCTTCCTAATGGCCATAAAAAATTCTAAATGGTTTTTCTGTTTTTGTACTGGTTATATAGTCAGGCTGTTAGCTCCATAGAATCATAGAATTTCTTCCTTACATCTAATCTAAACCTACACTTTTTCAGTTCACTACTGTTACCACTTGTCCTGTTGCTACAGACCTTGGTACAAAGTCTTTCTCTGTCTTTCTTGTAAGTATTCTTCAAGTATTGAAAGGTCACAATAAGGTTTTTCCAGAGCCTTCTCTTCTATAGACTGAACAACCCCAACTCTCTCTGCCTGTCCTCACAGGAGAGGTGCTCCATCTCCCTGATTATTTTCATGATACTCCTCTGGACCTCATCACTGAGGCCGATTGTAAACCTACCTTTGTCAATGTTTTCCAGCATTCATCTGCTATCAATGAAGGATTTCATCTCCCACAATATTATCTCCTTGTCAATGTTGAATTTTCCAGGCTGAATCTTCAGTTGTTTTCAACTCAGTCTCTCAATAAAATGAAAATATTGCATATATAGAGAGTACCTGAATGACATTCACTGACAGAAAACTGTTAATTGCTTTCCTTTGTAATAGCTGTTTTTGGGTTGTTTTTTTTTTGAATGACAATCCATTTGTTGTTTTTAAAAGAAGAGACCAATTATCAAATTGCCTTAGTAAGCCCCTAATTCAACTTAACAGGGCTATTCTGAAATAGATCACTTGGGGGAAGTTCAGACAACAAGTAAAAGCTTTCAACAAAAGAACATTTTTCTTTGCAAGAGACAGAACTCAGCCATATAGTAGTGCTTTATGAAAATTAAAAAGGTTACATTAGAAATATTACCCACTCTAAAACAGAGTACTTCTTACAAAAAATTATTTTTAGCAGAAAAGTGGTTCCCTCCAGCTTCTGTTCTCCTTCCCCAGCACCTCAGTTCCTTTTAACAACAGCCTTGTTCATGTAATTTAAGAGAAAACAAAACAAAACAAAACAAAACAAAAAAGCCTTATAGCTAAAATATGGTAAAATTGAAAGTACTTTGTCTGCAGGAGATGTTGTTAGGATCTATAAAGCATATTTATTTTCTGTGGCTTAAAATAAAGCTCTTTCTATCTCTAGTACAAAAGTTCTCTTCTGAGTAATTGGCTCCCATCACACTATTTCATCTTTATCCGAATTTTGTACCTATGTTATTTTTATTTCCATCAATCCCTAAATGTCAAAACTCAAATTGGTTACTGTCTCTACTGCTTTCAGACAAGATAACTCCATTTAATCATATTTCCTTAGGAGGAGAGGTGTTTCTAGAAAATAAAGATAGATAAATAGGAAAAAAAAATATAATAAGCAAAAAGGTGTAAATCTTCTCAGGTAGAAGTCATGGGATCTTATTTTTCAGGAAAAAAAGGTTGACAAGATCCTACTTTTCCATCTCTTTCACAGTATTTTCCTTTATGATCTCAGGATATGCTATCACATTAATGAAACACAGCTGATATGCAACCTCCATGCAGCAGGTACTCTGACATTCCTAAATTTTTCTAAAATAAATATGTGTGAAAGTACAAGGGATACTTTATTAGTATTTCAAAAAAAATGAAAGATTTGCAGGAAATGAACATTTGGAACCTGACCGCTACATATTATTTGCACCCCATGAATCTAAGCAGATTTTATGTGAATATCACTGTTAGCTAGAATATGTCATTATCTTTCCTATTGTGATGACTCTTTGCATCATAAGGGAACAACCAAATTGTCTTTTTTATAGTGTTATATATGAACTATTACAGATATCACCAGAATGACAAATGTATAAAAATATTACATATATTTTTAGAAGTCCTGTGATGATGTATATAGAGACTGCTTATAAAAGCTCATGAAACACTAAGGTTGCAGACAGAAACACTCCGAGAGCAAATCAGTTTTACACAAAACATATGCGAACAGAGTAATTTAGATCAGTTGCCATATTTGAGATATGAATCTCCTGTGCCACTGTTTCTAGATCCATTAATGTTTCCTTCAGAAATTTTTCTATGTGTAAAATTAGGAAGTGCAGGTAACTGACAGGAACAGAAATTATGACAGTTGGAGAAAAAAACAGAACCAAATATCTTAATCTATGAAGTTTCACCTCTAGGGAAAAAAAAGAGAAAATGAGTTGTTTTTTTTTTTCCTAGTCTCTGCTTTTTCTATTCTCTGTTTGGCACATCCTTTCTCTCTCTCTCTCTCTCTCTCTTTTTTTTTTTTTTAATTCTACATTTTCTTCAAATATGTATTTTTGGAATGAAAATAGAAACTGAAATTTTTTTTTTCTATGGAATTGTCACTGTATTTTTTCTGTGTAAACGGGCAAGCTCATTAGCTAAACTGTTCAAAAATATAAGCTGTCAAAATGTATTAAAATGTATCTATAAACTAATTCCTTCTAAGAATTTAAATTGGCAAGAAATCTGGAAATTTTTACAAGATGGACTACTAGGGAGAAATTGTGATGACTAGATATTCTAGACATGAAATATAGCAAGAACTTTTATTTGTTAATGCTTAAATCTGTAGTGATCTTTCCAAACTTGTTTGACTTTCCCAAAAAGAAATTATTTTATATGAGGGCAAACTGTTTTTCTTTGTAGAGAGTTGGTAAAATCTTATGGATTTTCAGACTTACAGCTTTATCTGGGTAGTTGCTGATTATGTCACCCTTCCATGGAGAGGAATGGTCTTATATGTTTCCTGAATTACAAATACTGAGTTTTATAAAGACATGGACACTTCTATGAAATAGAGAATGCACTTAAAAAGCATGTAGTGAATGCCTAGCACTGTGTTTCACATATTTCTTCTGTAAAATCTGAAAATCCATCATGAACAATTATAAGATACAATAAGATTTCCAAACCTTATTGACCTGAGGAAATTTATAATGATTGGGTTGGAAAGAGAATAAGGTTTGTTAAAGTATGAAAAAGCATAACAAAGTTCCCAAGCATCTGGTTACTATGGCAGAGACAGACAAGAAATAGCTGCTGGGTCTACTTTTTAAAAACTGTGAGCATAGCACTATGGTAAGAAGAGAGGGAGTGAAAAGAAGATGGGCTTTACACCTGAATGATAAAAAGTATTCTTATTTTAAGCAGCTTAGTAATCACACTAAAGCAGTGCAGTTGTGGGAGCGCAGGTTCTACATTTGGCTCCTGAAGCCGTCTTCCTTTTTGCACCAGAATGAAATAGAATTGTAGTTGTATTTTGAAGAATTATTTATATCTGTTCTCCATGATTCCTTAAAACAGAAAATGATCTGTAATGTGTGGCTGTTAATGTAAGTGCTGGATACAGCTATTACATAAATTCAAGAATAAATTAGTCTGTTATTAAGCAGTCACATTCCCAAGGCCACATAGGTCCTCTTGTTGGTTCAACAGCATTAGAAATGGTTTGGAAAGTAGTTTCTGGCTTCCATGATTCCAACACTGCCTTGCAAAATGGTAATAATAGTTACACGGATAACATCTTTAAGTTACAAGTGCTTTCTTTTTACTATGAGTTCCCACAGTGTGGTTACAGTGGTGACTCTGACAGACTCCTATTTTACTAATTCCTCTAGCTGCTACAATAATAATAAAAAATTTATACAAGGAGGAATCTAATTTATGAAATTCACAGAATCAAGGATTTTCTATCTCCTTATATGCTGCTCCAGAACTGAGAACACAAGCAAGTGGATTTCTCCAAACTTTTCAGGTCAACTCCTTAACTACCTGATTTCCATAATTAGGTGATTTGTACCAGCTGTGGGACTACCACAATGATTCCTCCTCTTTGTATTTTGATGTATGTTCCTCCTTGTTGAAACATGAACATAGAAATTGCTTGATATTTTTTTCAGAGCAAAATACTTTTTAGTACTTCTACATCTTGTTATAAATTAAACCAAGCACTTTTTCAAGTTCAAGTATTCAAGTTCAAGCATTCAAGTTCACCTTTACAGATATGATCCAATTAAATATTAAGCATAATAATTCACGATTTCATAAGAAAAATGGTTAAGTATTATTCTATTTTAAACGGGAATACAAGTAAAATAATAATATTTAACAAAAAGACAGAAATACGAAGTGTATTTATGAAACAGGACGGAGGCAAGTGCCATTTGTTTTAGAAGCTTTTTCTAAATAATGGTGGAATGGTCCTGGTAACTTCCATATTAAGAACTTGAGAATAATATATAGTGTAATGAGAAGCAAACAGTGCAAGGAAGGTTCTACCTTCTCAGTAGTGACCATTAATGAATGAAGCATTATGAAAAGCTTGTAACAGATGAGAAATAAAAAAAGAAAAAAGCAAACAGAAAACCTATCAGAATGAGATATTTGCATGTGATTCTATGTAATAAATGAGGCACAGCACCCTGAATCTGTTCAGTGAGAATCAACTAAATGTATTAAAACAAAAGATATAGCCTATGCAGAACACATCCCATTCACAACATATCCCTTTATTCCATTCTGGTGAGATCCCACCTGGAATACTGCAACTCTGGAGCCCTCGGTACAGGAAAGACAAGGATCTGTTGGAGAGAGTCCAGAGGAGGGCCACAAAAATGCTCAGATGGATGGAACACTTCTCCCATGAGGACAGGCAGAGAAAGTTGGGGTTGTTCAGCCTGCAGAAAAGAAGGCTCCACGGAGACCTTACTGTGGCCTTTCAGCACTTAAAGGAGCCTATGAGAAAGAAGAGGACAGACTTTATAGCAGGACCTGTTGCAATAGGACAAGGGGTAATGGTTTTAAACTAAAGGAGGAGAGATTCAGGCTAGACATGAGGAAGAAATATTTTACGAGGGTGATAAAACACTGGCCCAGGTTGCCCAGAGAGGTGGTAGATGGTCCTTCCCTGGAGACATTCAAGGCCAGGATGGACAGGACTCTGAGGAACCTGGTATAGTTAGAATCATAGAATTGTTGAAGATGTCCCTGCTCATCACAGGGGGTTGGACTAGATCACCTTTGAAGATCCATTCTAGCACGAACTATTCTATGATTGTATGATTCAATTTGCATTAAAGAAATTTTTAAAAATCTCCTTTTCTGCACAGGTAATTTTTAATAGATTGAAGAAGGATACATCAGTACATCTGGTCTCCATTATTTTATCCATATTTATTTAAAGATATAACAACCCAAAATGTGTCATTTAAAATACAATATTTGACCTTACTCTGAAGAAAATTAGCAACATTTATGGTAAAGTGCTCAGACAATGAAGACATATATAGATTCTACTTCATACGATCAGTATTTTATTAAGTAGTCAAATAGATACCCAACTGAATATTGTCTCACTGAAATTAGAAAATCGGTTCTGGATGAAAAAGAAAAGTGGTAGGAGAATTGAACTGATGAGGTCAGTTTTGGTTTCCTCTCTTCCTCAGACCTTTGGTTTTCTGAAGAACTTTAGGTAACTCTATAAAGTCACCCTGGCTACTCAAATTAGGCTTTGTCATCTTCCATTGAACATTTAGGAAACATTAATTAACTGATTGTTTAACTAGTGAGCTGCTATATAAAAGGTGGACAGCAGTATCTTTTACTTGTCAAAAATGCTGAGTAAGTGGTAAATATCTATCTGCTAAGGGCTTATGGATATGTGTTTACAAGTAAAGTTGTCACATATAGAATATTTCTGCTAAATGCAAAGGTATATATGGAAGCTGAGTTCCCAGAGACCTAGACAGTGTAGAAATTACTTGGACTTAAGAGGGCTTTGGGTGACAAAATCTAAATTAGGAAAGAATGAGATGAGTTATACGGCCAAAGACTTTAATATATACATATTTTCAAGTCTATGGCATTTGAACAAGATCTTTTTGGCTTTTATGGAAACTCAAACACTTTTCCTGTATCTCCATTTTTGGTCAAACCTCTCTTTATTATCCTCTTCCCCTTCTTTTTACCTTTGATAGCATAATCCCCAAAGCTGTATCAGAACTTACTGGCTTTCTGTTTATGGGAAAATGGGTGGCTTGAAGATGTAAAATATTTCAGAAAGAGGTAAAAGCTAGTGTTAGAGGTAAAAGCTAGGTAAAACTAGTGTGATGTTTCAGGCTACTGACAATGAAAAGTGACTATCCAGTATGAATAGTGACTGAAGGAGAAACTCTAATTCAGTAAAAACATTTTTAAAATATCTTAAACATTTAGGTTGCCTGAAGCAGCTGCACATCATCTAATCCTCAGTATCATTCCTATCATCCTAAAATATTCCATGAACCACAGGGAAGGTTATAGTAAAAAACAACTTAAGGAGAAGTAAATTACTTTCCTTTCTTTGGTATCATCACCATGATTATTCTTTTTCTTCAAGTTCTTACAAAATATTATCTACATTCAACAGAAAGATGTCTACTTATTTTAATAATCTTTGGATCACACTACACTGCTCCAGTTGGCACGGTAGGCAAAATACTAAGGAAACTGCAAAATTAACATTAAGGCATTTTAAAATTTTGTTTCATTTTTTCCTTCTTTTGGTATTTGTTTACCTATTAAATTAACATATAGTTCACATTGTTTATTCCTTGGCATCGCTGCTTCCAAAATAAATACTGCTTCTGTAAATATTATAATATCAAATGCTGTTTGTTATTCTGCTTTCCATATCAGGACTCAGAATGAACTTCTACCTCATGGCTTTTTCAGGGCAATGAGAAGTCAACATTTAGAAAAAAAAAAAAAATGGAAAAATGGAAAAAAAATGAAAGGCTCAGATATATATTTAAGTATGCAAAGTTATTTTTCTGTTTGCATTTCTGTAGAAAATTAGTTCACATTTGACTTGAGTTGGTAAAATGCATGAAGATTGGCCTGGTGTCATTCTCTGAGGTGTATGAACATTTAAATTACTAATCTGAAGGACACTGACCTGACTGTCATGGCACAAATATCACTTAAATCAAGGAAAGTCATGCCAAATTAAAGATAGTACTTTCATTAACTTGTAAGCTAAAAACTTGTCCAATGAAAGAGAAGATTAATGTGTTTGGCTTGAGGAAAGTATTCTCTGAATATTAATTTGTGTATTTGCTTGCTTCTTTCCTTAAAAAGTCTGTAAGGACACCTTGTGGATTTGAATCTGGTTTTATCCGAACAGCTTGTTAGTGGAATGAATTACAATGTGGTTCTTCCGGTAGACTCAAGGAGAAAGAAAATAAGTTCTCACAAAAAGAGGGAATAACGGATACACAGTTTGTTTTCTGCCATGTGCTTTTGTAAACCAATGTTATGCCTTAAAAGATGAAAGGTTGAAATAAAGGAAGTTGGAATGTAAACATAGAATTCAGCTTAGAAAAAGAAAGCTGTTGTTTCAGGCTAACACAAGGCCAAACACAACCTTGACATGAGTTTCCTAAACCATTAGATTTACACTGTGATGTGATGAAGGAAATGAATTTGACCTGTAGTTTAGGATTGTCAGAGAACATGAGGATATTAAGAGACTGAGGTGTTTAACAGAGTCTTCGTTTCCCCATGGATAACTAGCCTAAAGAAAATATTTCTGGTTTTGTTTGTTTGTTTGTTTGTTCCAGTCATTTGTGCAGTTGATTGATGGGTTTCAAGTATTGATCTCTACTGTTTCTCTCTGACTCTCCCCACCTGGAGGCAGAAGACATGAGAAGAAAACTAACTCCCTTGGGACAGGAAAATCACACCAAATACATGACAGAAGTGACAGTTTTTAGATAAGAATCTGGAATCCGTCTCCAGCTTCATTATTTTCTAAGGAATGATATGACACAGAAGTCAAATAATAAGAAAACATTTCTGTACATATACTTTGTATGAATACTCATACACATACACAGTAAAACTCAGGATAAACATAGTACTGAAACATCAAAAGTAGCAGCCCAGAACTCATCAATATAGATTTCAGGTACCTGTCATGGCTGGTACACATGCTTTTCAACTAAAAATTTAATCTGAATAACATGCTGCTATTTTTTTTTTCCTTCTAACATAGTTCTTCTCAGTGAATATCCAGAGACATACCTACAAACATATAATTAATATTTTCAACTACCTTTTTAGTACTTTAGGCTCAGTGAGACTAATAAATATTAAACTAGTTGCCTTCCAGAGCACGAAAACATTATAATTTCGTATGGAAAGTTTTCATTGATAGCTGCTAAAGTAATTGTAGTCACTACCCAGGGCAAAACCCTTCACATTAGGCTGAGATGAAGCCTAAATGATGACCACATGCTAGTATATCTTCTTGATGAAAAATAGCTGTTTTCTGATCAACTGGGTTAATGTGTGATAACTAACACATTCTAAAAACCAAGTGAAAACAAAACATTTAGTTAGAAACAGTCTAATTTCAGTGATTGACAGCTCATCTTCCAAAGATGAGACTGGAAACTAAAATTCAAAGCACTGTTGAATACTGAAACCTCAACTCACGGAGCCCCTGGTGTATATGGTATTTTGTTATTTGTCTTCTCTTCCCCACTTATTTCCTTTCATGTTCCAAAAGTTTCAAGACACAAATCTTTTTCTTAGACTGTGTATCTCCTCTCCCTCTCTCTTCTCTCTCTCCCTCCCTGCTTCCTAATTTTCTATCTCTTCCCCCCCCTCACTTCCAATTATAATACCTTCTTTCTCATAGATGTCAACTACCACTTCTTTCAAAGAAGGTCCAATGTATGTGTATTATACTAAACTGATAAATTACTCACAATTTGCATTTAGTCTAAAAGAATCACTTACCCAAAACTCGGAAATTCTTCCTGGTTTTACTTGTTGGTTCAGTAAAAGAGACTATCTTTACCCACAGCTTTGTCTGTCTTGTGTTTTAACAGAAAAAATAATTTTCATTAGTAAGATTTTCAAGTGTAAATACTGTTAAGAAGAAATGTCTCCATTTCCATACGTAAAATGGTCTAATTAGAGCATTGTCTAACCAAGTCTCAGAGAAATGTGCTAAAGTATAACAGTAACAACGAAATTACCATTTATGGCAATTGGCTTATACAGCTATTCATAAAAAACAAAATATTACTGATTTGTGTCATTTTCAAATAAGAACACTTGCTATCTGTAAAATTTAGGTTTCCCTCAGAACCTTCTGGACACTTTGATGGAAAGCATCTTATTTTCCTTTTACTAATTTTTGCAAATATCAATATATGTCCAACATTTAAAAACGAACTATTGGAAATTGATGTTTGATTTAAGCTACTGACAAATTCCATTTATTATATCAAAAAGTTAAACACAGAGGTTTCCTCAGTACTGTTCTGATTAACTATGAATCTTCAAGCTTGTTAATACTTCTTTTTATCAAGATGATAGATAACATAAATTAACAAACTTTTAACTTTGGTATTGGGTCATTAGTCAACATTTGCAAACTACTTAGAAAAAATCAAACATCATACATGTACCATGCAGTAGAAACCTGAAATTTCAGTGATGGTTCTTCCAACTGAACTATTCATAAATTCCTTACTAACATTCCCCTTCATCTACATTCTTACTTGTTGCTCAGTTCCCAGACTTGCATAGAATACTGTAGCTGTCTTGCTGTATTGAAGGCAAAGATGATTTAAGAGAGAAAACTGTTGTTGAATAACATCAGGTTAGAAACCTATATGGGAGAAGATGCTCTGAAAGCTTGATAAGCAAGCTTATGAAAGAAAATACATTTGTTTTTTCTTGGTTGTTATTAACAATATTATAAAGAATAATAGAATGGGAGAAAAATAAATGCACACCTCTGCTTAGATGACAGTTCTTCAGAGATGGCAAGAAATGTGCTTTTCTTCAGCAAGGGCTTGTGTATGTCCTCACTTGCAAAATGTATCAGAGTTGTCAGAAATTTCTAAACCCCTACAGATGTCCCATACAATGTCGAACCACCTCCACCTACTCTAAAACTGATATAATTTACATGGCAGATTAAATCAACCATGGGGATCCTCTTGAAAATCCCTAGACTCTGTTCACCTGGGAGTGTTGGTCAGCAGCCAGCTGAATATGAGCCATCATTGTGCCCAGGTGGCCAAGAAGGTCAACAGCATCCTGGCATGCATCAAGAATAGTGTGGCCATCAGGACTAGGGAAAAGATCGTCCTCCTATACTCAGGACTGGTGAGGCCGCACCTTGAATACTGTGTTCAGTTTTGAGCCCCTCACTATGAGAAAGACATTGAGGTGCTGAAGAGTGTCCAAAGAAGAGTAATGAAGGCTCTGGAGCACAAGTCTTATGAGGAGTGATTGAGGGAACTGGGATTGTTTATTCTGGAAAAAAAGAGACCGAGAGTAGATCTTGTTGCTCTCCACAGCTACCTGAAAGGAGTTTGTAGCGAGGTGGGAGTTGGTCTCTTCTCCCAGATAACAAGTGTTAGGAGAAGAAATGGCCTCAAGTTGCACCAGGGAAGGTTTAAATTGGATATTAGAAAAAACTTCTTCACTGAAAGCATTGTCAAGCATTGGAACAGGCTGCCCATGGAAATGGTGGAGTCACCATCCCTGGAAGTATTTAAAAGATGTGTAGATGAGGTTTTTAGGGGCATGGTTTAGTGGTGGACTTAGCAGTGCTAGGTTAATGTTTGGACTCAATCACCTTAAAGGTCTTTTCTAACCAGAAGTATTCTATGATTCTGGCTCTCTAACACAGTAGTTATGCAGTGTGATATTAGTATCCATTGTCCAACCATGTCCAGTTCAATCAGAGCATGTACAGTCTCAATCAATTTTTGCTCCTGCTTTTCAGAACCATTTATTAGTTATTACGCTGAATGTTGTAAAACCACTTTTGAAGTACCTAAAGTTTCTTAAGCATTGAAAAATGAATGTATGAATATATGACTCAGTTCATTCAGTCCATTCAGAAGCCCAGGCATTGGTAAATTATCTGATGCTATGGTGAAGTAATTTTTTTCAGTTAATCCACAGTACTTAGTGGATCATCTTCACAATTATTACTTCACAGAGTAGATTTTCTCAAACAAAGAGAAATAGAAAATACAGATAATAAATTTATTTCTGTCTGTCTCCTTTATAAAAGCCTAGAAAGTAGTGTACATTTTACAAAAAAATGTGATTGTTATTCAAATTATTACATAGTACTGACGTGTATTTGATGGTCTATGAACCATACACAAAGACGTGTATGGGTTTTTTCAGTATTCTATACCTAAGAATCTGAGAAATGACATTCTACAAATTATGGGGAACCCCATGATGTGATTTAAGGTCTCTGTGGAAGAATTACTTATTTATTTATTTTTCAAAACTGAAAAACTAATTACTCAATTCAATCTTTAATGTAAGATACACTTAGGAATAGTAGGGGTAGGAGAAAGAACACTTGAGACTCCAGATGTGATTTGAATTCTATAGCTCTTGGGAAACAAAAACGAACCAAAGCCTTAAATATATATTCTACCAATAATTTTCTAGCCTCTGGCTTTAAGTAATTCTGTTTATTAGGTTTGCCCTGGTGCCATGAACTCACTAATTTTCCTTAGTAATTAAAACAAACTAGCTCTTTCACACAAGTTTCTTGAAAGTTATATCAATGGTTCATTTTGGTTTGAAGTCTACATACCTCCTCCCATTACATAAAATTATTCCTGAGCATTAGAGCTAAAAAAAACTTCCAATCATTCAAGTACAATAAATGCAGAGACATTTTTTCATCACTTTATTCTGGATGTTAGCCAAATTAACTGGTAATTCTAAAACCACACAAATGCCAATGCAAAGTAATTTGAAGTGACAACGTCCCACTCTATATAGCAATCATTGCACAAGGTATTACAGTTTGTAAACCCAAGGTTGGTCTAGCATTTATTTTATTTTTTTTTTAATTTAAAATTGATAAAATAAAACTTATTTACAGTTTACGTGTGTGTACATACTTTCAAAATTCTCTTGGAATTTCAGCTCTATTCTGTGAGAGAGACAAGGGAAAGAATTACAGCTACTCCTAGGTTATATTGTCTCTCAGAAGCAGAATATCTTACAGAAGTAAACAGTAAAAGCTTTAAAAAGCCAGACGTACAACTAGTATTTTCACTAAAATACTAACTTGTAAAGAACATGTAATTGTAGTGCTGTGTGATTTTTATTGCAATCATGAGTTAACAGAATTGTAACTGTTGTCTATTTTATTCCTCTTGAAGTTATATTTTCCAATTTGTTGACATCCTGATGACCAGATCGATAGATGTAATTCTGTGTGTGTATGTATGTTGTACATTATATTTCTGGCAGTTATGTAAAATATGTTTTTAATAGCTGTTTTGTTGAATAGTATTTGATGGATTGGCGATTGCATTCTGGGAAATCATGAGTTCTGAAAAAGATCCCATGATAAAACAAATTTAGAAACTCCTCACACACATCATTTAATTTCTTTTTAAAAATGGTCAAATTAGGTGGATTTTTAAATAATAATTAAAAAACAAAACAAAACAACAACAACAAAAAACTATATCCATATTGAATGAGATATCAATCAGTAAATAGCTAGTCATTCTTTCACCTCAAAATATTTTAGGAGCATAGTCAAATCAGTGAAAAATGTTTTTAAATCCTCTGTACCATAAACACAAAACCAGAAAATCAGTAATCTACTCAGTCTTCTTGAATTATGTATTTCCAGTGGAATTTGTATTTTTGTTTGGCTATAGTAGCTAATCCTGTATGAAAAATGCCAGTGGCAGCTCCCACTGGGTACCAACAATCACCTGGAGGTTGTGGGGAGAGGAGGAGGTCCAGCTGCCTGGGCTAGCTGAGCTGTGCCAGATGACCTTACTTCAGGTAGGCCTTGAAGTAAGAAATTCTTAAAGTTATCTTGTTTATTGGGCAGCTTTCTCCTACCCTACCCATCTTCTCTATGGAACAGAGAAGACCTCAAGGCTTACTAGTTTAGAGAATAAGTGAAAATGAAGAATGCTTCCGTGGCCCAGAAGCCCTCTCAAGAGCATATACTTCCACAAATTAATGATTAAGATGCTTTCACGGGTTATGCTCCCTGCTTGCAGTAGTGTTTATGTATTTTACATAACTAATCAAGCAAATTAAAGAAGCAGCCCTAGCAACAAGGATCAGAATCCTATTTCACCACTCTTATGTCAGTATCCTATATAGTAAGCTACGGAGTAATTTTCTCATTGCCTCCCTGTAGCTGCTATTGAATCCTTTCCTGTGCACCAGCAGTGGAGAGTGGAGAGCAGCTGAAGTCTGGAATAGTTGATGAATATTTCTGGGCAATTCAACCGTTTGAGTTCCCTCCAACTGAAGGTGGTAAACAAACTCCTTTTCTGAGCAGGTATGTGCCTCCTGGACCTTACGGAGATCACATATCTCCCTTTATATGGTCAGTAATGCCTTGTCCAGGCAAAAGAACTTTAAAGGCTCTCCGTAGTTTTTATACTGTCTATTCCTTAAATCTGTATTCAGCAACAGTCAGAAAGTGAATTTTTGCCCTCAGCTACAGCAGCACAATTCTTGTATAAATCTAACAAATTCTCCAGATTATTCTAGATATACCATAGTGTTAAGTTTAATTGAAACTAACATACATTGCCATACATTGTAAGGAAATGATAGAAAGTATTTTAAAAATATTTGCAATTTTAAATATGCTTTTTATTTTCCCCATTAACTGTGTAATTGGCTAAACACAAATATTTTGAAAATGCATGTAATTTATTTGATTGACAGTAATGGCTTCTGTGGAATCAAACTAGTCAAGTGAATCAATACATACAGTGAATATATACATAATTTGGAAACTATTTAAGTAACTGGTGAAATTAAATAGCTGCATATATGCATACCAGCTGCACAAGAGGGGACTGTTAAAAATGTAGTAATCATCTTCTCAGCAGGCATACTGTTTTCTGTAGTATGTTTCAATGTTTTTTTGCCTGGAATGCTTTTGAAAACTTATTCCTTTTTTTTTTTTTTTTTCCTTTGGCTTAGTAACTCAGTTATCAAAAACTGAAGAGGATAAGAAAGGTACGTGGCAGACAAACCAAGACACCAAATTGTGAGAACAGCGCTAGGAACATATGTTAATTAATCTGTCGTTTCTCTGTTCCCACAACAGTCAACATATGTAGGGTGTGATTCAGATGAAATCAGACTTAAACAGTACACAGAAAATGTACTTATGCCACCTAAGTCTAATCTTATATGCATTGCTATGGAAGTCCTGTGTTTAGACTGGATTTGAAAGAAGAGAAGACCATATGGATGAACTCATGTTTTGTAAAAAATGTGACACGAAGGAATTGATTATAATTCACTTTGTAGTAAGACTGATACGATGTTAATCATTTATTTATGCATGACATTTAACATGGCTAATTTGGGCTTATTTTCTTTTTCTTGTCAAAAGAAGTATTTCATCCAGGAGAAAGATCATTCTTGTATATTTTCTTTGAAATTGCAACTCATGGATTTTCAGAGCTTTTAACAATCAAGTAGAAAGAATACCAACACAAGTGCCATGAAATGTAATCCCCGTCCTCTCATGACTGACCAACTAACCACAACAACTGAAAAAGTCACAGAGGAAACAAGCAAGGATGGTGTGCTCATGAAGATCAGAAAAGAATGTACAGCTATTGTAAAAGAAGCTGAACATTTCTCAGTATCAAAGGGACCAGAAGCTGGACTTAGTCATAAACAAACAGCTGTATCAGTGGAGTGGGTCAATTAGCTATGTTAATGCTCTTCCTAAAATAATCAATAGAAAGTACTATCTTCCTGATCCAACCAGATGAACATGGGGAAATGCTTATGTGGCTCAGCCAAACACAGAGTATAAACATCAAGCAACAAACAGAATTAACTTTGAAGAAAGCAAATACTTGAGCTTGCTTCAACCCATTAATTCCTTTCCAGTGACTGAGAATGCCTGTTGTTGTGATAGTGAGCATGTAGAGACTGGTAATGGGAATTATGTTTGCATTGTGATCCAAACATATATTGAAATTGCTATATTGCATTTGTGTTGTAAATTCACTATACTGCTGTGTCACTTTTCTCAATAAAAATCCTATGTAATGTCCATTATCTTCAAATAAGTAAATTTAGTATTAAAACATTAGATCTTCCTTGTTTGGGAAATCTAAAAGAACCAGAGTATTGAACTCTGACATCCAGTAGTTTATATTTGTGAAATATACCCAGTATTTATGATATTATCCCATTTTTAAAATAATTGTTTTATTAACATCATCATCGATTGTGTTGAAGGAAATGTAAGAATTACAGCAAAAATATTGATATCAATATCCATATCAATAAATAAAAGTTAAATCACTATGCTGACATAAATAAAATATTTACTTAAGCCTAAATTTAAAGCATGTGTTAAAAAGTCTCATCTGAATGCAGAATTATTAATTTATTTTTTTCAGATCTTGTTTAAGTATTGTAAGATTGTATGTCTGCACTGTAAGCAGAAAGAGCATTTCCGGAAGGATTTTATGTACAAAATTGTCAATGTTCAGGTTAGGTACATTTCAAGATAATTTTGGCTTGTTCTACACAGCAATTGTTGATTTGCTGAAATAAGTTTGCTGAACTCCTTATACAATCAACAGGAAGGTGTAATTCTAAAGAAAATATTATCCAAATTAAGGTCACTGTGTAAACTAGGCCAATAGATTCAAATTTCTTATAATCTTCAACATGTACTGACATCTCTACCTACTCAGAGTGTACAGGTTCTTGGATTTATGCAGTTACTTGAACTTTCAGAACTATATTTTGTACCATCCTCATTAACTTTATCTTCACTTGTTCCTTTATTACATGCAGCCGGCTGAATCAGAACTCTTACAGCAAGATAACATCTCTGGTATCTAATATGACCTCCTCTGAAACATCAGCATATAATTTTACCATGCACCTAGTTCTATAACATGGAGGCTAAGAATATTCTGTTTTCATAGTAGTGACCTATAACAGATGGTGCAGAATGACTTGCATACCTAGACAAGTTGATCCAAAATTACTTTATATTCACTATTAGTGTATAAGATATAATAGATAATATATGTTATATTTAGTACATATATATCTGTATGTATGTAAATACACACATATCTATTTCAATAAATAGATATCTATTTCAATAAATATAGATATATTTCCAGCAGAACACTTCAGTAGTTTTATTTTTTTCAACTACAAAAACTGTGCAATAATTTAATGTAATTTCATGTTGGTTAGCAATATGACTTCGTAAGTATGTGAAGGAAGGAAATAACCAGCATACTGAATAAAAATTGTTATGTAAAATGTCCTTCTCTTTGGTGTCTGTGACTACGTAACTAAATAAATTAGAAAGCACGGAAATTTCTTTCTTCATGTTAAGGGTGTGTTTTCCTTCCTCTTAGAAAAGAATGTACAAAAGAATATTTTTTTTCCACTAAATAACCACATTTGGCAAAACGCCAGAACATTTGATTGTTTGTTGGTTTTTTGTTTGTTTGTTTTGCTGTTTGTTTGGTTTTTTACTGTGAGTGACTTTCTATGATGAAAATGTAATTTCTTCTTTCATTTAAATGATGGCATGTTCTGATATTTGTCTCACTTTGTGTTTAAATTTCCCTTTCATTTTGAAATTTCTCACTTCTTAAAAGTTAAAAATAATTTACAAGTTCAAAATAAAACAAATATTTTTGTCAGAATAAAACAATTTGTTCTGCTCTGAAAACATTTGTCTGATTTTTCAATTAACTGAAAATGGTGCGTTATTTCAGTTAACATTTTTATATTTGTTCTTACAATTGAAAATGAATTTTAAAATCAGTTGTTTCCTAATCTTTTTTTAGTATATCATATCTTTTTCCTTGTTTTTATATCTGTTTAGATGGAATTCAGTGAAACATTGGGGCTGGTTTTTAATCTCTGCAACTGTCATAAGACTAGATTATTCTTGCTTTGCAGACAGGAAGGTTGAAAAGGAGAAGCTGTGGAAAGCTTCTTGAAATCTTTTTTTACATTTCCATTTTTCTTCAGCAAACAAAGCTTGTACAAAGTACTGTGAAGTTGTATGTGAAGCTGGAATTAGTATTTGAATAACTTTAGAATAGTCCTATGGTTTTCAAGTTAAAGCATGCATGCAATTTTGCTGAAGAATATCTGTACAATTTAAGATTTATATATACAAGGGTTTACCTGAATAATTTTGAAAAGCATTTTTGTTTTGTATCTATCTATAATATGCTTGCTTGCACACATAGGAAAACTTAAAAGGAAAAAGATTATGTAATTGTACTTCATATATCTCAGCTTCTAAGCAGCTATTTTAATTTGGTGGATATTTATAGTGCTTAATTTTAGGCAACTAATGTAAGTGCTCAGATTAGGATCTTAGTCTTCCCCTGTAATCAGAGAAGACAGATGTGGACCTTTCCAAAGGTTGATTCATAGTAAAAGCAAAACTGAATTATTCAGGCAGCACTGTTGAACTACTGATACTTTCCTAACAGCGCACACACCGTATCCACTAATAAGCACCTTTAGTACTACATATTTTTTGTGTCCATCTAGGAAATCATGACTTGGTGCTCAGGGGGTGAAAGAACTCTAAATTCATATTTCTTTCAAGGAGAGTAAGTTCTAAGACAGAAAGCACCATTTGTAGATGCAATATCGTTTTCCAAAGATCCCTGTGGATGGTTGGTAGAAGGTGTGCTTTGTGAAGTCTATCTACCAAATCATTCAGATAATTTTCTTCATATGTATCCTCTTATTTGTGAGAGGAAAAACATAGTAGGGTATAGAAACAAGACATATTTTTAAAATCTCTTCTACTTCCTGTTCAGAGAATTTAGTAATGTAACACATGCACAGACACACAGAATAATAATGTTCTGTTCCCTTCAGTACTCTTTAATATAGCATTTGTCTTAAAATTAGTGGTATTGCTAGAACTTTATGAATATTTTTTTCTGTTTTTCTTACCCTTATTTAATAATATATTATTATCCTATTCTTCTTGTTGACATCTGTTAATTTCATTTGGCTGTGTAATGTGATTACATTTACCCAATTTCTTAATGATTACATTGTGAATAATTAATACTTTTATATTCTATTTCATTGCCAGGAAAACATTTATCTAAATTACACAGAAAACCTTTTCATGGAATCAGCTGAACACATAACTGTTTCCTCTTTTTAAATTAATCTTAGCTGTTAATTTAAAAAGTTACTTCTGGAAGATTCTATTATTTCAGCAGTGCCTTTATTAAGCCCTCTTGTGCTGAGAATTATCCAGATAAGAACACAGTCTCTGTCCTAAGTTGTTTTCATGCAGCAGGAAATTAATAATAACAATAATAATAATAATAATAATAATAGTAATAATGCAACTAAAATTGCAGGACTTGCAGGCTTAAGCCTTTTTGTGCATAACTGTGCAGTCAGCAGTGAATGTCCTTGTCAGTCTATGGTTTGTATTTTTTGTATTAATATGTTTATTCTAAATTGATGGTCAAGTCTTGAAGAATTTGTTTCTTAAACATCTTGAGTGAAATTTTCTGTAGTTACTAACAATGTTATATCTCCCGTTCACTTCTAATATTTACATGTTTCTCTTTAGGGAGAAGGGACTGCTTTCAACAGTCACAGTTAGTTGTTTCCCGAGAAATAAATACATAGAAAAGATTGAAGTTGATCCCAAGATCCCAGGTACCAGTGATGCATCCATATTTCTGAGAATCATTAGTCGGATTCAGTTGCTAGTATCTGAGTAATTGATAGCTTGGGTAGCGCTGCCTCAGTGGTCAGAGTAATAGAAATACAAATTCTGTTTATATTCATTTGTTAGAATATGAAGTACAATTTAATCAGTTAAAATGCAAGAGCTCATTTTGTTTTCTGGACTGTGAAAGCCCTGAAAATTTATATAGACACTGGTAACTTGGCAGGCCACTACTATAATGGGATGAATTGTCCATATATATAGAGAGGAAAAATCACAGCCTGATACATTCCATAATTGCAAAGTGGCACTGAGGAAACAATGTAAATTAGTAAACCTATAGTCTCTGAATCTATTTCTAGAAAAGATACATTTGTTTGCTATTCAATATCTACCTCAGTATTACTGAGTTCATACCTAAACTGCAACAACCACTAATGGAGAGTCTGTAAGTATAATCTGTGCTTATTTTCAGCAAATCTACCAGAAAAGCCCACTGCCATCTTGGAGTACACTTTGCAATCAGTTTTACTGTTGTTATTAATGTGTTACCTGAAGACTCTTTCCATCGCCTCAGCTACCACAGAAATATGTTCTTCTTGAGTCAAAAAAACCCCAGAATTCTGAAATAAATCAACAAAATTATAACTATATTTGACATCCAAATTAAGATAGACTATTTAATGGAGCACTGTTAAAAAGACTGAGATAAATTAAATAAATAAATAAAAGAAGGAACAAATGAAGATAAAATAAAGGACTTTGGAGGTTTGAGATTAAGAATATTAAATATGGAATGAGTGGTATTTTTCAGTTGCCATGATGGTATAAAAAAGCTAATTGGGACAAAGGCTGTAGTATAAGTAATAGTTTTTCCTACAATTTGACTATTGTTGAACTGTGGCCAAGTAACATTTGAATGAGGCTATATCTATAGTCACCACAGGAAAAGAATGACAACAGAATAGAGGGAGGAGAAATATAAACTTTAAGGATCCAGACTGGAGTGCTAGAGCTGAGATTACACCAGCTGTCCAGGCTAGAATATCATGCAGAAATCTTTCCCTTTTCTAAAATGATTTAGTGTTACACAACTGGAATACAATTATGGTAGTAATGACCTTTTATCTTACCAAGATGCAAAAGGAAATAATGAGTAGAATGAAGCTTCACTGTCAATGTAAAAGGGGTAGAACCTGTTCCTGGTGCCTTCAAGTGCTTTGCCAAAGCATTTGAAGTAGAAATATGGGCAGATACAACCCCCCTATTTGGTAGGTAATAAAGCTGGATGATCCTCATGTGAGGAGTAGATTTGTTTAAACAAATAATGGCAAACAAATTATTTTCTGTCTTGTGTTGACATAGTTGAAATTGTTAATGCTTCCAGTCTTCCCTGAAACAATATGACTTCTGGAACTGACTTTCCTTTGATTCTTCCTAAGTGGCACAATATAGTGTTAAATCTCCAAACATATGGTGGAATGCTGAGTGATAAACTCCCACTGAAGGCCCCAGGCCACTAAGAAAAGTTTCAGATAAACTGCTTATCTCAGCTGTACTTCCAAGCCTTTAAGAGGTTCACCCATTTCTAATTTACCATGAGACTTGTGGGAAATAATCATTGCTGCTGGCAAAACTCATGAAAGTCATGTTTTGCCAGGGAAAACACAGCTTTTGTGGGTGAGGGGGCTAGGAAAAAAAAAAAAAAAAAAAAAAAAAAAGAATAACTCAGTTGAACAGAATATGGAATTAATTCTAAGAACCACAGTTTTATGAGGTGAAGACACTTGTTTGCTATTCTAGATGGAACACACCTGTTATATTTTGTTATTGTATTAATGTTTTTGTGTGTATACCTGATGCTATGATACTTGAAAATGTGTCTTTGATTTTAATATAAACTTACTAAAATTTTCACTGCATTTAGTAGGTGATTAAAAGGTTTTTTTCCTCTGCTCTGAAACAAATAATTGTCATATAATTTACCTCATCTCAATCCAGTGTAGTTAATGTTCATTAACCTTGAGTTTTGAGGCAAACTTTCATGTTTCTCTCATCTTGTACAAATAAAAAGATACAGAAATAATCACTTATACTTTACTGATTTCTCATTTTCTTCTTTATAAATCATTGTCATAGAGTGATATTCCCCCTGTATTCATAACAGATTGAGAAAGAAAACTGAAGTGTTCCTACTTGATATCTCTAAAAATAACATGTTGCGTTCAAAATGCAACTCTGCCAGAACAGTTTTCAGGCTTCAAAGTAAAAAACCTCCATAACAGAGAATTTGGGGATTCAGACTGTTAAGTCTGCCTCTCCATCAGCTCCAGCCCAAGACTCCCTCCTGATTAGCTGCTTGACCCCAGGCTGGTACCTGGGGTATATTCCCACAGTGAGAAATGCAGTTGCTGCTTTACCATTTGCAGAGGGGATAGAACAGAAATAAAATAGTTAAGAAAAAGGATTTATATAATAAAAAGTTAGTATAGTGCATAGTGATCAGGTGCATGGCTGAGACAGCCAAGTGTAATAACTAGCCCTACTTATGTGCAACTGGCTCTTTTTATCCCCTTTCCTCTCGGTCTTCTCACACATTTTCCTCCCTGATCTCATATGATGCTCCCTTTTCCCCATCTTTTGCCCTTTTCCTAAGCATCCCAGAGTAAATTTCATACATTCCCACAGACTCCACTCAAGTAAACCCTAAAACTCTTGCTATTCTTGTTTCCTCACAACAGATCCCATGTTCAAGGTGACAATCTTCAGAGCTATGCTTGAGCATTTCCTTTATGGCTCATCCATCAGTGCGTGAAGAGTTCTGATCTTCATTATAGTCACTGTTATAATTTCTTGTTAGGTTGTGTATGCATATGTTTAATTATCACTTTCTTTGTTATTAATATCTCTTGTACCAAATAGTCCTTATCCAAGTAACTTAAACAAGCACGTGGCCTCACTTTCCACATCTCCTTACACAGAATGTAAACATTATTTTGTAAGCTAGCAAAATAAGACAAAATTCTTAATCAAAAATGCTGTTCAGATTTCCTGTCTCCTAGTTCATGAGTAGGTCACTCAGCTGGTTAGCAAATTCTGTGATTAAAGGTGATTCCCTTATTTTTCTTATTTCTTTTGTTTATTTAAAGACTTTTTAAATAGGCATAATAAAAAACAGAGCTTTTAATTCATGTGATTTTTCTTTTACCCTCTAAATCTTTTTCTGTCATCATCAATTTTTATTATAATTAAAAATATAATCCAGTTATATATATGAAATATGCACTCTCTATAACTCTTTAATGGCATTACAGTTCTTGAAATTCACGTAGGTCAATGTATTAATGGTAGTAGCTACAAGGACCTGTTGAGATTGCCATTCTTCCATTTACAACATTCAGTCTATTCTTCAGTAAAACTAGAATGCTGTGACATCCAGGAAGCTGTTAAACCCTGACAAGTTGAACTCAGCACTTGGAGATGGAAAAGCTGAGCAGTGTATTTGATCGAGTATATGATCTTACTTTCTTAATTTGTAAAACAATGCTTATATTTTCTCACACATCCAGACACAGCAAGGTCGTTATTTTTTCCTTTTTTTTTTTTCTTATATGAATTTATTTGAATCATTTGAAACATTATTTTCTCCTTTCCAATATCCTGTGCTGCTTTGCTTGACTGCTACACTACATGCTCTCAAATTAAATTATTTTAATGAGACACTTTTACATAATTGTTGAAATGTTTTGGTCTTCCGCAGTCTAATGTTATCCTGTTATGACAGAGTGATCCTCATTACTTGTTAGCTTGAGAAACTGCTGGGGAATTTCTCTTATTACTGATGAGAGAGGCCATGACATAATGTTCTCGAAAGCACTCTAAACTCATGGAATTTGAAATATTTACATAAGCCTCCTCCTCCTTCTTAAATATACATATTAAAAAAAAAAAAAAGAATCTTCCAGGATAGCTGAAGCATGAAGGAAATTTTAATCCCTGGATCCTGTTTCATACATATATTATAAATATATTGTCTCACATTTTGAAATAATTTTGGAGTGTAAAATGTAATAGCCAAAGCCGTAAAATATTTCCACTAGATATATGGAAAATATCACAGTATCACAGTATGTTTGGGATGGGAAGGGACCTCAAAACATCATCTAGTCCAATCCCCCTGCTGGAGCAGGAACACCTAGGTGAGGTCACACAGGAACATGTCCAGGCAGGTTTTGAATGTCTCCAGCTAAGGAGACTCCACAACCCCCCTGGGCAGCCTATTCCAGTGCTCCATCACCCTCACTGAGAAGAAGTTTCTTCTCAAATTTAAGTGGAACCTCTTGTGTTCCAGCTTGATCCCATTACCCCTTGTCCTATCATTGTTTGCCAACGAGAAGAGCCTGGCTCCATCCTCGTGGCACTCACCCTTTATATATTTATAAACATTAATAAGGTCACCCCTCAGTCTCCTCTTCTCCAAACTAAAGAGACCCAACTCCCTCAGCCTTTCCTCATAAGGGAGGTGCTCCACTCCCTTAATCATCTTTGTTGCCCTACGCTGGACCCTCTCCAGCAGTTCCCTGTCCTTCTTGAACTGAGGGGCCCAGAACTGGACACAATATTCCAGATGTGGTCTCACCAGGGCAGAGTAGAGGGGAAGGAGGACTTCTCTCGATCTACTAACTACCCCTCTTCTAATACACCTCAGGATGCCATTGGCTTTCTTGGCCACAAGGGCACAGTGCTGGCTCATGGTCATCCTGTTGTCCACCAGGACCCTCAGGTCCCTTTCCCCTACACTGCTCTCTAATATGTAATTTCCCAACCTATACTGGAACCTGGAGTTGTTCCTGCCCAGATGCAGGACCCTTAACTTTCCCTTGTTAAATTTCATTAGATTATTCCCCACCCAACTCTCCAGTTTGTCCAGGTCTTGCTGGATGGCAGCACAGCCTTCTGGCGTGTCAGCCACTCCTCCCAGCTTAGTGTCATCAGTAAACTTGCTGATAGTACACTCTATTCCCTCGTCTAAATCGTTGATGAATATATTGAATAATATTGGCCCCAGTACAGACCCCTGAGGCACTCCACTAGATACTGGCCTCCAACTAGACTCCGCACCATTGACTACCACTCTCTGGCTTCTCTCCTTAAGCCAGTTTGTAACCCACCTCACTACTCTATTGTCTAGACCACACCTCCTCAACTTAGCAACTAGGATGCTGTGGGAGACTGTGTCAAAGGCTTTACTGAAGTCAAGGTAGACCACATCCACCGCTCTGCCATCATCCATCCACCTTGTTACATTCTCATAAAAGGCTATGAGGTTGGTCAAGCATGACTTACCCTTGGTAAAGCCATGCTGACTGCCCCTAATAACCCTCTTATCCTTGATGTGCCTTGAGATGGCACCAAGGATAAGCTGTTCCATTACTTTCCCAGGGACAGAGGTGAGGCTGACCGGTCTATAATTACCCGGGTCCTCCTTCTTGCCCTTTTTGAAGACTGGAGTGACATTTGCTTTCCTCCAATCCTCGGGCACCTCTCCCGTTTCCCAAGACTTGGCAAAGATGATGGAGAGCAGTTCAGCAATGACTTCAGCCAGCTCCCTCAGCTGATGCATCCCATCTGGACCCATGGATTTATGGATGTCCAGACTATTTAATTTCTCCCTAACCCAGCCCTCATTGATTAAAGCAAACTCCTCCATTGACCTGGCTTCATCCAGGGTCTCAGGGGTACAGGGCTCCCCAGGACAGCCTCCAGCAGAGTAGACAGAGACAAAGAAGGCATTCAGTAATTCTGCCTTCTCTGTATCTTCTGCCACCAGGGCACCCACCCCATTCATCAGTGGGCCTACATTGCCTCTGGTATTAGTTTTATCCACTATGTATTTGAAAAAGTTCTTTTGGCTGTCCTTGACCCCTCTCGCCAGCTGTAATTCTAAGGAGGCCTTGGCTATCCTAGCTGCCTTCCTACATCCTCTAACAGCAGCCTTATACTCCTCCCAAGTGGCCAGCCCCTGCTTCCATGACCTGTAAACTCTCCTCTTCTGCTTGAGCATACCCAACAGATCCCTATTCAACCACGCAGGCCTCCTAGCTCCCTTCCTTGACTTCCTACGTGTGGGGATGCTCTGATCCTGAGCGTGGAAGAAGCAATCTCTGAATGCAATTCAGCTCTCTTGGGCCCCTTTTCCTTCAAGCAGTCTTGCCCATGGGATTTCCCCCAGCAATTGCTTGAAAAGGCCAAAGTTAGCCCTGCTAAAGTCCAGGGTTGCAATTCTACTTGCTATTCTGTTCCTGCCACACAAGATGCCGAACTCCACCATCTCTTGGTCACTGTAACCCAGGCAGCCCTCAACCTTTACTGCTTCGACCAAACCCTCCTTGTTAGTGAGGATGAGATCCAGCAGTGCACCTCTCCTAGTCGGCTCCTCCACCATCTGCATGAGGAAGTTCTCATCAGTGCACTGGAGGAACCTCCTAGGCTGTGGCTGGCTGGCTGAATGGTCCTTCCAGCAAACATCAGGGAAGTTAAAATCCCCCACAACAACCAGGGCCTGTGACTGTGAGGCGACTCTCAGCTGCCCATAGAAGGCCTCATCACCTTCCTCAGCCTGATCTGGTGGCCTGTAACAGACGCCCACAACAGTGTCACCCCTGCCACCCTGCCCCTTGATCCTGACCCATACACTCTCAACTTGCTCATCATCCACTCCTGGGCGGAATTTAATACATTGTAGTTGCTCTCTCATGTAAAGAGCAACTCCACCACCACGCCTGGCCGGCCTGTCTTTCCTGAAAAGGACATAGCCATCCATGACCACATTCCAGTCATGTGAACTGTCCCACCATGTTTCTGTAATTGCCACCAGATCATAATCTCCCGACTGAACATAGGATTCTAACTCCTCCTGCTTATTCCCCATGCTGCGCGCATTGGTGTAGAGGCATTTCAGGGAGCAAGCAGAGCACACTCATTTCTCCCTAGGGGCATAGGAGGCCACCTGGTCCTCATCAGTTCTAGAATGCTGCCCCACTGGGACAAGCCCAGCTACAACCCCATCCCCCTTCGAGCCTAGTTTAAAGCTCTCCAAATGAGCCCAGCTAATTCCTGCCCCAGCCTCCTTTTGCCCCTGCGAGATAAACCTTTCCCGTGTGACACTGTCCGGACTGGTGTCTTATAAAACCAACCATTATCAAGAAATCCAAAGCCCTGCCTGTAGCACCACTCTTGGAGCCAACCATTTAGAGACTGAATTTTCCTATTCCATCCCACATTGTCACTTGAAGACGGAAGGAGTGAATATATGAACTCACTGTGGAGCTAGTTACTTAGGAATGCAGAAATGTTTGAAGGAGCCAGCTGTTGGTTTCAACTTTTTAATCATTAATTCTTGATTTGTTAAAAAGTTGTCACATATACTTGGTTTTTTTTTTTTTTGTGATTTTCAATTTCATTTTTGGGACAGATTCTTTTTAGAATACACATGTATATATGAAAAAATAAAAACAAACCAACCTCATTTAAGGAACAGAACCCATTTTCTATCCATTTCTATCAAGTTAGGTTGCAAATGACACCATAGCAAGGTTAAGTGTAGACTATAGAGGGAGTTTCATAAGATAGAAGGAAGATTGTTGATGGGAATAGCATAAGTGTGACAAAGTGAGAGAAACAGTGAGACCCTTTCCAGGTTTCGGAGCAGTGCAATGTGCTACATTAGGGGCCACAGCAGATTGCTTAGATGTCACAGGCATTTTCCTCAGGGAGTCAATGTACTATCTGACTCCAAAAATAGGTGACTCCATTCCTTTCCCCTTATACATCTTCTCTTTTTTTTCCTGCTTGTCTCTGCAACTACTCTTTGGCATGCAGTAGGCAATGAATTTATTAGACTGTACAGCAGCCAGAAGTGGACAGAAGACAGAGAAGAGGGATTATAGACTAGAAGCTAAGCATAACTTTTTTTCACCTAACCTTTTTTTTTTTCCCTCTATCAGTTCTACGTTTTCTTGTCAGAACTGGGAATCTGTTCTGGGCATTAGGAGAAGTTGAAAGAGAAAGGCAAGAAGCAATCAGAGCCAGGTATACAGGCAGCATGACCATTACAGCAAGCAGCTGCAGGTTTTGCTCCATCCTGAAAGTCTTGGGCTGTTTGAGGAAGATGGTACCTTTATGAGCTACTTGCTGACACAGTTGAAGTGAATTGTATCATCCTAAGAATGACAATAGCTTTGCAAAGATGCCTTCAGCAAACCTGCAGATCAACATGTTTGCATAAATATTGCTTAAGCTTCAGCTTTATGTCCAGCAGATGCTGACATCCTTAATCTGGGCATGACTGTCACATCCCGCCCAGAGGTATGAGTGGGGGAGAGAAGTGACTCAGGTTCGTGGGTCCCCTTGGCTGGAAAACAGTATACACAATACTTAAGGTCTGTAAACAAAAGGCTTTTATTTTGCAGCTTGTCCTAATTAGCAAATGATTTGTTGGCAGAAGGATTTACGTTATTGTAGGTTCAGTTGGTAAACATAAAAGGTTTGCGGCATATGTAGGGCTGTAAATCTTATGTTACTATATACTTATAAAAAGGAAAGCAAGAGAATAGAAGTGTAGGAAAGAGAGAAAGAAAGAGAGAAAGAAAGAGAGAAAGAGAAAGAGAGAAAGTAAGAGAGAAGGAAAGAAAAGGAAAAGGAAAAGGAAAAGGAAAAGGAAAAGGAAAAGGAAAAGGAAAAAGGAAGGAAGGAAGGAAGGAAGGAAGGAAGGAAGGAAGGAAGGAAGGAAGGAAGGAAGGAAGGAAGGAATATTTCACCACCCTTACAGCTCCGCTTTATGTGTGATGGAGTTTGTAGTCTCGGATCCAGCGATGTACGACGTCCCCCAGTGTCTTGTTCAGTTCATATGGTAAGACTGGTGGGCAGGGTGGTCCTCAGGATGGTGAGTGGGCACCACAAGTGCTTGCACAAGGTGAGCTTTTATAGCCCTCTGGGTCACCCACTTGCATAATTTTTGTTCTCTTGTGGAGGTGTTATTGCAAAAGATAGAAAAGTTGGGGGCGGGGGGGTGATTGAGAAAGATTGACAAGTCTCGAACAATCTTGAAGTGTCTCAGCTTTTCCCTTAGTGCCATTCTGGGCCTATCAAAAGACTATGTGCTCTCCAACATACTCCTCACCTCCAGTATCAGCCAGCCGGCCTTTGTCTGTGCCTCATTAGCTTGTAGTTGATATGCAAATCACAATTCATCTTATACTGAATGTCCCATCTCCTGCAGCTGGATAAACTGGTTTTGCCACAATGTTTGAGACATTATTCTTGTATGTCTCTGACAATGGATTCTTGCAAGTTAGAACAGCTAAGCAAAACAGTGCAATGGAACAGCAATAATAGCAGCAAAATTATGGCAAAAACTTGCTTATCATGTCTGGATTCTTCTCTAATTAGTGAAATGAAAGCTGTCCTCTTATCCCTGGTAAAAAACAAACAAACAAACAACAATGAACCAAACAAACAAACCACACAACAACAACAAAAAAAAACCTGTGCTCCTTACTCAGTTATGTATTCTATCAACTAGAGCAGTATTTTGCATCTGCACTAAGCTTTGGATCTACTAAAACCTACCCTGCTGTGAGGTTGGGATGCTTTGATCTGTGGCAAGTTAGAACTGATATAAATTTTGTGATAACCTTTGCCTCACACAGTTAAACAAGGCATTGATGGAAGAAGAATTACCAGCCACCACACCACCACCTTTTGTCAGTGAATCAGAAGTATCTGATGTGATACTGCTGAGCGTAAGGAACTACTACAGTTCCTTCCGACTTCAGAGCCATGAAACACACTCTCATTGACAACCGCCCTCACTCCCTGGTTTGCCTTTTCTCTCCATCATGACCATTTTTGGTAAAGCACTTCTTGTTTTCTTCCTAAAAGTTCCTTTCAACTAATTGTTTATGTCAGTGTCATGTCCCATGATGGGGCAGATTGTACACTCAGTCAGTTTGCTGATGATACAAAACAGGGAGGAGTGGCTGATATGTCAGAGGACAGTGCTGACATCAAGAGAGACTTCAATAGGCTGGAGAAATGAGCTGACAGGAAACTCATGATGTTCCACAAGGGGACTTGCAGTTCTGCACCTGGGGAGAAACAAACCTATGCACCAGTATATACTGGGGGTCTACTGCCTGGAAAGCTTGGCAGAAAAGGACATGGAGGTCCTGTTGGATACCAAGTTGAACAAAAGCCAACAATGAACCTTTGCAATAAAGGTGACTAATAGTATCTAGAGGTTCATAAGGAGGAGTGTTTCAAGCAGGCTTCCTCTCTATTCAGCACTCCTGAGGCTATATCTGGAGTCCTGTGTCTGGTTCTGGGCTTCCCAGTACAAGGGTGACATGGACATACTTAGAGAGGATCCAAAAAAGGCTCACTAAGGTTACTGAGAGTCTGGAGCATCTCTCCTGTGAGGAAAGGCTGAGAGAGTTGGGACTGTGTACCCTGGAAAAGAGAAGACTCAGGAGGGATCTTATTAATTTATACAAATACCTGAAGGAGGGTGCAAAGATGGAGCCAGACTCTTTTCAGTAATTCCTAGTGACAGGACAAGAGGTAATGGGTGCAAAATGAAATACAGGAAGCTCCCTCTGAATATCAGCTTCTCCTGCAAGCTTTTCTGAGAGATCAGAGATCATAAAAACAATTTCTCATCTTTCTTGAAATCAGTGGAGAAGCTCCAGTTGACTACTTTAGATTACAACTTTCACTCTATTTGTCATGTTTTATTTTGAGGTACTTCAGTGGTAAAGTTAACAAAACACAGGGCAACCTTTGAATTGAATTATATAATTCAGATATTTTTTTCAGAAAAAAAAGAAAAAGAAAATTCTATAAATCTATACATACTTTTTTACTGACTGTGCACTGATGGCATGGGATTCCCAGAAAGGTTTTGGAATCTCCCTCCTTGGAGATATTAAAAAGCTGTCTGAACATGATCCTGTGCAACCAGCCCCAGGTGGTCCTGGTTGATCAGGGGAAGTTGGACCATATGGCCTCCAGAGGTCCCTTCCAACCTCAACCATTCTGTGATTCTGTGATTCTGTGAATTCAGACTCTCTGGATTAGTAGAGAACTTCTGATAACTCAGCAAAAGAGTATTTTCCTCTTTATATTGAGGTAATATTAAAAACAGCTGGAATTTAGGCTAGAATTTGAAGATTGTATAGAGAGGACTAGCTGCACGACTGTCATGGTCCATTTGGTGATGGACTCATGATGATTCGTTTACCTTGATCTCAAAGAGTAAAATTAAGGCAACCAAAATGCCAAGGGATTAGAATTCAATGAAACAATGTTACTTTATTATTTTGCCAGTAAAGTGGCATGCATTAGCGAGAGAGTAGAGAAAAAGGGAAAAGGAAAAAGAAAAAGGGAAAGAAAAAGTTAGGAATGAGGATTGCTTTACCACCAGACAAGTTCCAGAGGTGTCCCTCTGGTCTCCAGTCCTGTAGAGTCCTGCTGGTCCTCCGTTGTGGTTCAGGATCCTCTGGTGGGAAGATCTTAATGATGTCTGGTCAGCAACCATCTTTTATGCTTCTTCACCCAGTCTCGCTCCCATTGTTTGAGGCCAGACTCCACCTTAGTTTCGCAACCCAGGCTTAAACGGCGCAGTCTCGAAAAGTCCTTATTTTTATGTCATAACAGTATACTTTTAGAATGAGGATATGGATATTCTAATTATAGAGAAGGACATTTAAATATTATAGAAGCACAGATCAAAAAGATCTCCAGTTTCTTAGAGATACAGGAGTTTAAGGGAACAAATAACATTTGAAGGGAGGCAGACAAGTGCAGTGGAGCTGGTCAACAGCATTGATCAGTACAATAAAGAAAATTTTTCAGTGAGTATATTGAACTTCTGTGCAAATAACAAACAAAATAGCCATACATAACGTTTTTGAAGTGTTGTTTCTATTGCAATTCAGTCTGATGTATTATCATGTCTGTGACTCTTGGGATGCATAGTAACATATTACACGACATTTATTTATTCTGATATGCTTCTGCAGGCTGAAGACTACTTTTAAAATTGTAAACATTAAAGATGTGCAGTTTTCTAAAATAAATAGGGATTTTTAGGTCATGAAAAATGAATACAAAGTGTTGTAGATGCTAAGAATGAGCTTCTTTGAAAAAGAATTTTTTTTTTTTTTAGTATACTTCATATTCAGCTTCATTTCAGTAATTAAGCTGTTTATTCTGTTTGTACAGAGGCTAGAATAAACTGCTAAAACATGTTTTTCTGAACTGTCAAGTTTGTGTTTGCAATGAGAGAAAGTTTTTGTTGGTGTTATAAAGTTTACTTACAAAAAAGGTTATTCAGAGAACACAATATTCACCCTTATTATTTGGATGCAAAACATGTTTTTTCAAGTAAACCTAGTTGCAGTAGATCTAAAATCTGATGTCTGATTTGGTTTATGAAGCAACACAGCTACATTCATCCACTTGTTCTTTCCTCTTAGAAGGTAGTATTATGCAAAAGAAACTCAGCTCAAATGCCTGCCTCTATTAGAAGGTTAATTCATAGTGCAGGTTTACTGCCAATGGAAGATTTAGTTGACTGATACATTTCCATAAAAGGCAAAATAAGAAGAAAAGAACAAAGCGAGCATACATTTTTTTCTGCTTAATCTTCATGTATTACCTGCTGCATTCCAATGGTCTTTTTCAGACAGAGAGAAGTAGGGAAATCTACATAGTAATTTCAGTTTGATTTAGAATTGAGGTTTAGAGTAGATCTCTGTGTCATCCTCGGCACTCACTTTGGGTTGAACTTAACAAGAAGACACACTTCAGGTGTTTGCCTGGTTCCTGAAGCGCTAATGCATGTTCGGTTCAAAGTAAAACTGCTTTGAAATATTTGTTGTGTGGACATCACGTCCTCAGTAGCAGCTGTTTCACTATGCAAACTCAGTTGTATTTATCTGCATTACTTGCTAATGTAGACATATTAATGGAGTCGAATTTAGTTTGGGCACACAGAGTAACTGTACATGTGCAACATGCACAACACAGATGGCAAATAATATGAACAAATTATGCCACACTGCACACACTATAAGGATGTCAGACAGCTTATGGATATCTACAACATGTATCTGTCTCCTGTGGATACTGAACAACTGTCCAAACAGACAGAGCCATTTCCCCAGCTGGGATGGATGGACTAGTTAAGTAGTCAATGTTTTTAACTTTTGGCAAAAGACTTTCTTATCAGATAAATGGACAGATATAAATAAAAGTCTGTCAACTATTGTCATAGAATCATAAAATGGTTTTGGTTGGAGAGGACCTTAAAGATCATCTAGTTCCAACTCTGCTAGTATGTGCAGGGACACCTTCCACTGAACCAGATAGCTCAAAGCCCCATCCAACCTGGCCTTGAACACTTCCAGGGATGGGGCATGAACAACTTCTCTAAGAAAACTGTTCTAGTGCCTCACCAGCCTCATGGTGAATAATTTCTTTCTTATATCTAATCTAAAGCTACCTTCTTCCAGTTTGAAGCCATTAGCCTTTGTTCTATCACTACATGTCCTCATAAAAAGTCCCTCTCTATCTTTCTTGTAAGTCCCCTTTAGGCACCGGAAGGCTGCCATGAGATCTCCTCAGAGCCTTCTCTTCTCCAGGCTGAACAACACCAACTCTCTCAGACTGTCTTCATAAGAGAGGTGCTCCAGCCCTCTGATCATCTTCAGGGCCCTAATCTGGACTTAATTAAGTAATTTAGTGCTTAAGTAAAAGTCTTAGTTTCTCTGTGTATGTTTGACTCTGCATTTAGGCTTGATTTAGAAATGGTAAAGGCTAGAGAAGTAGTGATGGGTTATGGAGTGAAAGCAGTGGGCAGACATTTTGCAAAACCTTACTGTGCATTAAGCTACAGTGCTTCTTCTACAGACTAGTCCAGTTTGGTATCTAACTAGGGCTTGAATGAATCTGAGAGGTCAACATCAGATGTGAGAGGCTTGCCCTTTTGAAAATGCAAGTTGAAGATAAATACAAAGCATGTATAATACACTACAGAAAATTTGGCAAAGATTTTCAGCAAATTTGAGAGCTTAATTGATTATTATTCTTGCACATTAGTTTTGCACATTCTTGGAAACTTTACTTAACTTTGTCCCATGTCTTTTATTCCACCAATCAGATATCCCACAAGTGGACCTTTGTACTTTACCAAAAATGTAATGTACTATGTGGCATACAATGTATCAATCCTATGAAGAGGAGATCTTCATGTGAAGACGAGATAACATGTCCTGTTACTTCAAGAGACCGGGAACCAGAAAGACCTTAAAGCTCTTCATAACACCAAAATCATGAAGTAATCTCAGCACATAGGAAAATGGTTAATCTGTAAAAGTAAATATCCCGAGTCTTCTAGTTTGTGTGAGAACTGCACTTAAATCTATTTTTAGTAGCAACAGATATTATCAGTTTAAATGAGCAATCTGAAACTGCTAAATGAATTAGGTAGTAAATGGATTATTTAACAGCTATTTTCATAGTGTCAGAGCACTGTCGTGAGTCAATAATGATTTTTGCCTGAAAACTATGGATAAAAACACAAATAGTATTTGTGAGCTGACATTTTAAGTATTTAATGTTAATTGTCATTTAAAAATAATACCCTTATCAGCAGCACATAGCTATTTAGAACAGTGGATGTTTTACTGCCTCTGTAGTTATATAACAACATTTTGGCTCTTGTAATACACTCTAAAATAATGCAAGCTTTGGTCTGATCTTCTCAGAATCAGTGAATACCATATAAATGTGCTGGTAAATAAATACATTAAGCATAGTCACTATGTTATGTTTCTAACACATTCCTTTATGCTGTCCAGATTTTTATTCATTATCTAGTGACATACAAAATTATGAAACAAAGGAAAGACATATGTCTAGTATTATTTTTCATTTATTTCATGAAATTATAATACATGATTAACAGCACACACTGAGCAGAATTCATCTAGATACCTTTACTTTTATACATAGACCTAGTATGAGACAGTTGCCCACTGAAATTAGTAAAGAGAAAAAGTAAGTACTTTTAGCATGCAAATCTGTAGAACTTGCTGTTTGAAACAGATCATATTAATTGTACTTTTGAAATAACTATTTATTTTCATTATGCAAAACAGAATTTACATGTAATTGAAGAAATCTCCTAAAAATTGTTGTAACTTTTGAAGTAAGACCACTTGTGGCTTATACCTAAAGATGCTGTTTATGATGTCGTTCATTATAATTTTGAGCAATGCCATGGTGGTATGCTGTTGACAAATGCATTAAAATCCAAATAAAGTGAACTAAACAGAAGTAAGGCTAAGATTTGTTGCAATATGTTTTTGTTTTGTTTTTGGTTTAGTTGGTTTGTTTTTTTCTTTTTCACTTTAGAGCTACAAATTTTCTAACCTAAGCTCTTAATTTCCTTTAGGGCAGGAAAGTCATTCCATTCTAAGGTAGACAGCCAGGATAAACAGAATTAAATAAGCTCTGTAAACGATTCTTCACCTCTTATAGAGGGAGCCTAAGCAAGTAGCTGACACTAGATACCTGCACTTTATGATATCTAAATTAGATAAGATGACTCTGCTGCTCCAGAGGCTGATTCCACAGCATTAAATCAGTGCCACAACATATGAAGATGAAAGTTTAGCTAATATGGAAATTATCCCACAATCCTTTATATTTTGGGGAAATTAAGTGGATTATTTTGTAATTTTAGATATATATTTTACTTACATATATGATTATATTATACATATAAACACATATACACATGCATATACGGACATATTACATATGTTAATTTTTATAATATATCTGTATGCATGTACATGTAGTAAATACAGCATATATAGTGTATGCATATAAATATATATGCAATTATTATGTATAAATATATATAACATATATGTATAATATACATGTATACATACATAAATATACACATATATATATACAGAGAGAGAAAAATTAAAAAGCCCCAGGAAATAGCTATACAATTCTTAACCAACAACTGGACTTTTATTGGAGACAGTTGTCCTCTGGCTTGCATAGTTTTCTCTGGTTTCATCAAGCCAGATAATTCATGAACTACTTTCTTGGAATAATTAATGAATAAATACAGATGCTACAGGAATGTGCATATTTTCTACTTCCACTGTACACAAAACTTGGATTTGCTTTTTGAACTTCACTAGGATGTTCTCAACACAGGACCTCAGAGAATAGGAAATATTCGTGTATAATGGAGGATAGACTTCACTGAAGCATAAAGCAGTCTTTCTCCTCGGCATAGCTTTCCCTGGAGACATTCCTCAAGTGTGTCTACAGTCTCTTTATACTCTCCTTTACATTTCTGTAACTCTCACAAAAGCAGAAGAAACATAATTCGTAAAATTCTAATCTAGTACTGCTATGTTTAATGAACTGGTTTGTTTCATGACATGGGATGGTTCAAGATTCTTAGTTTCAGTTGTTGTATCAAATAAAATTTGTATAGACATATACTTTATCTCATTCTGGTAGATTCTATTTCTTTTTATTGTAGGCACTTTACTATTTGAATGGATAGTAAAATTCTGAAAAAACTCAGCATTTTGGTCCGTATAATGACAGACTTTGCCTAAACTCTGTTTAGGTATGTAAGGAAATAATTTATTTTCCTTATTCATAAATTTAGTAGGAAAAAAAATGGGTGTTTTACATATGAAAGCCAGGCACACATACAATTAAGTAGTTAAATCCAGGAGACTTTTGTGTCTTTTGGGTTAAGTATTTTTTTCAATGCCTTACATGTAGTATGAAAAAACTACACCTGCAAAACTCTGAGAGCCAGGTTCCTTATCCTGTGAGAACTAAAATGCTATTTATGCAAAAACTATAGGTTAGTAAATGTAGAAAACTCTTACTGGATTGTCCTACATATGGACTGAATTGAAGTTTTCTGCTGAAGTTTTCTGCAAAACATGCCTAGACATCTTCAGCAGTGTTACTAAACACAATTTGTAGATTCCCTGGATTTACTGAGCTGCCTGTATATCTCATGTCTAACTCTATTAACATGTAAATGCATTGCATTTCTGAATGCGTTGTGAGTTCTTATAACTTGGGCTGGCAGGTCTCCAGTTCTCCACACATACATTAGTGTGCACTCTGTTCAGTGTGCACTGCTGTTTGAAACTAATATTCAGCCAGGGCATATAGTGTTCATCAAAAATTAGAAAAGGAAAGATAATTATATATATGCTGGCATAGACATAATTATCGAGGCTTCATGAAACAGACATCCTAGAACTTATGTCCCATGAAAACTCAAAATATTGACTAGTCTGTGCAGCTGTATGTTGTGTTTCACTGACCTCAGTAAAAAAAAAAAACAAAAAACAAAACATGAAGGATTTCTAGTATTGAATAACCTTTATATAAAAAAGAAAGGGGACTGTAGATGCTAAGTTAAACCTTTTGGCCCCAGGTTCAGCCAACAGCTTCCTAATTCATAAATCAGCAGGCTACACATCCTCTTACCTATCTCTCCATTTAATGTAGAACAACTGTGAAGGCAAGAGGAAAGGTCTACAGGTTTGGAAAAAAGAATAAGCAAGAAGGAAAATATGGAAATATAATTTAAAGGAAGTTCCTAGTTGCAGTAGTTAAACAGAATAAATATGCAAACTAGGCAGTATAAGTCTAAGTATGCCTTTACAGTTTGATACCCAAGCCAGTGACAAAATCAAACCAGAAGTCTAAATTCCCTCTAGAATAGATAATGGATAGCAAGTCACCTGGAACGGAACACATAAGAGACAGGATATTACCTAAATGAGCCAAAGGACTGCACCAGAGCCTGAAACATCATCATCTGTGTAAGTTCAGAAACATATGTCAAGACTATAGTTGACGATTAGTCCATGCAGAAGAGAGGCTGTCAGTCAATCCTGCAGTCTGAAATGCATCTAGTACTGTGGTTTTGACATTTCAGATGCCAAGTCACTTAAAAAAATCTTTTGCCTTGCCTTGCCTTATAATTTTTAACCACTGTACAACTTATATTAGTACTGACTGATACTCAGAATAGTAATTTTATGTTATTAGAGGGTGCTCTTCATAGGATCAAAAGCTCAAATGTGGCTTGCAAAGATGACAAATTTTGCTTTTGAATTAATTCGAGCTGTAAATTTTGATCTTTAGTTATCCTGCTGACAACAATGTCTATAGAATAGGGCAGTTCTTTCTTAAATATTTTTTCCTTAATAAAATAATAAAGGATTTCTCCTGTAATGACCTTCTTCTCAAATTCCAGATATGTGGCCCTTGATTACACATAGGCTTTAAAGACTGACTAACCACATATTTAAATACTTGATGTCATAGTTTAGCCCTAGCTTCACCCCTATCCTGTCCGCGGTGGGATGGAGAGGATAATCAGGAAAGAAATCTTGTGGGTTGGCATAAAAACAATTTAATGGAACAGCAAAAAGGAGAAACCAAATCCAAAACTCAAACCAAAACAGAACAGCCCCCCAAAAACCCAATAACAATAATAATAATAAAGAGTATACAAAGTGAGTGATACACAATGCAATCTCTCACCACATGGCAACACTGATATGCACCCACCTTCCAAGTGGTGATCCCCCTGAGCAGTGATCGACAACTGCAGACAGCAGATCATGCCAAAACTTTCCCACTACCCCATCCCACCCCATCCTGCAGAGCAGCTCGGTGGTCCTGGAGGACAAAAGAGCATCCTGGCTGCCCTGCTCCCAGCAGCAAGAGAGAGAACTTCCCATGCCAGCCTCCAGTTTTAAGCTGAACATGGCCTTATATGGTATCAAATATCCCTTTAGCTAATTTTGGGTCAGTTGTCCTTGGCTGTGTTGTACCCTCAGCCTCCTGTGGAAATCAATCCTATCTGGGTCAATCCAGCACACTTGACTAACATCTGTATCACACATGTGCAAAAAATACTGAGAACTTCAATCTTCATTAACGTGATAAAAGACAGTGTTACAAAATGCTAAATGCTACATGCTACATGCTAAATGCTAGAAATTTCAACATCCTTAAATAAAAGATTGATTATAGTAGCTGATATACTTACAAGTAAACCAGTCTTAGTCTAAGTCATGATCAGTGGGGTGTGTTAACTCTTCTAGCCCTTCCAGGTGCTGAATAGGGGAAATAAAGCTGTGGAATTGCAGTTAGCAGAAAAGAAACCAAGCAAAACAGCTGGTTTATACCCACACAGTAAAGCATAGCACAGCATATTTTCTGTTTAGTGCAGCAAGTTATTCATAGCCCAAAGCATCTTTTAAATGTCAAAACATGGCTTCATTTTGAAAATTTAACAAAGTGATATTTCAGTGGTATCACTGAAACATGGAACTCATATGAATCTTTTATGAAAGATAATAAAAACCCCATTATTCAGTCATTTCAAACCTTTTCAACTAAGCAGGCTAGGCATGTGAGCTTATGGATTAATTTTATCTTATGTTTGTTAAGTGAAGGTCCAAATCCCAGCCACATTTATATTTATTGGTGAAGGAATGACTGAGAAGTACATAATGAACTTATATAACAACTAAACACCTACCTGTTCCACTCCAGGTGCTGTTAGTTTTATCTGATCTATTTGTGAAAACACACGATAACAAGCAACTCATAAACAATTGCAGCACACTCTTTTGTCTTTTTGGTAATACAAAATAAAAGCCATGTAAATCAAATGATACACCACTTAGCAATCTACTGAAAGACTTCTGAAAACCTAAGGGTATATGACTTAAATTAGATCTTTGATGACATTAAATAGTCCTGACACAATTCAGCCTCCTCTTTCAATACCTGACTTCTGGAAAAGGCTTGCATTGTGACACATCTTGAGGTTTATCAAATCAAAGATTCAAGTGAATAATGCTTGGGAAATAAAAATCAAAATTAACTATGTATACTGAAGAAAATATGGTATGATAAGAAGTTTTCCGATCTCATTATGAAATCTAAAGAAAAGAGTAAAAAATCTTCTGCCCAGGATATTACTTGAACAAAACTTCTGCCAACTTTATCTACTCTGAACTTCTGATTAATGTAGTTGTACAGATGCATGGTGACCACATCATAAAGATGTAGTCTAAGGCATTAATGATGTCTGAAAATATTCCTTAAAAATTAAAGAGCTTTTTCTTCTGACCAGAGTTATACAGCATTTTCTGCTTCAGACTGATCATAACTTCAGTCATCAGAAATCAGAGTTGTGTATCACCAAACATACCTAATGGGAAATCCTTAACTTTGAAATCCATTCTTCTTTCTCTTTGAAAAGAGTTATTGAATTTCAGGATTTACTCTCATTTTATACAAGTTTTTGATTACACCATTTTTTCCCTTTACTTATGACATGACACCAGTTGAGGTTTGCTGTGGGTAATGTGTGTCATCAGGTAGGTTATTTATCTATCTGTTAAACAGTACCCAATCTAGTATCTGTCTTTTATTACTTCTGCTAATAGCAATAAAAAATGACAACATTTGCACTCATTTGTGTAGAGAAGGAAGGCATACTCTGAGCTCACTAGTATCAGTTCAGGCTATCTGTGCTATTTTTTCTTTCTCTTCAATCTCTTTCATAAATATAGTGGGCTAGATCTTTAAAATTGAGTAGCTTTGGCTGTTTTTTTCAAGATTTATGTATTTAGATACCTCTTGTACCAGTACAGAAATTGTGTTGAGATATTTATCAATACAGTCTGAATTATGGAGAAAAACCTCCTGGAAGCCATTTCAAAGCATCCAAGGGACAATGACATCATTAGGAATACCCAGGATAAATTTATTATATGTAAGCCATAATTGAACAACTTGATTGACTTCTATGATGAGATGACTCATCTTGTGGATGAGGGGAGAGTGGTTAATGGCTGCAAGCAAGGCCTTTGAAAGAGCTAGCCATAATATCATTATAGCCAAACTGGGGGGATACAGAGTGGACAAATGTTCAGTAAGATGAGAGGAAAACTGACAGAATCCATCAGGGTAAACAGTTGTGGCCAATGGTACAAAGTCTGATTGGGGGCTGGTTACTAGTAGCTGATTACAAATCCTCAGGGATCGTTACTGGATCTAGTACTGTTAAGTTCTTTATTATCAGCCTGGACAGAAGGCATTGTCAGAAAGTTCATGAATGACACCAAACTGGGGCAAGTGCCTGATACATTTGAGAACAGGACTGATCTTCAGAAGCACCTTAACAGAACAGGACAACACTCCCTCTCGTTGACATGCCTCAGCAAGCAGCCTTGTTCCTATTGTCAGCTCTTTTATCTTGGCTTCAAACATTTGCATGGAGATCCCTGTAGAGAGTTCCCCCTCATGGGATAATTGTTTCATTATTTATTGTTTTCTAGCTTTCAGACTACTAGCACAAACTGCCAAAAGCCTTCCTATTAATAGTTACTTTGCTTAATCTGTTTGCATTTCTTCATATCTAACTATAAAGAGGATATTTTACCTGAGTTACCATCACCTCCTAACTTTCACCTCAAGCATGTTACAAGGATCAAATTTAACAGAAAATCTGTGCTCTTTGTATTTTTGTTTGGTTGGCTGGTTGGTTGTGGTTTTTTTGTTTGTTTGTTTTTGTTTGTTTGGTTGGTTGGTTGTTTTTTTTATCTAGTCTATCAGTACTAAGTAGATACAGGTCAGGCATAATTTACAGAATTGTGAAGTTGATAACAGTTAAATAAGAGAATTTGCCTATTTCTCCTCTGTTCTACAGCATAGATAAAATTATTTCTGTCAGTTAGAGAGGAGCAGATGTAGTCCACACATCACTTATCTGAACAGTGCTTTTGGGTAGGCTTCATTTCAGGATGCTGCTCTTTTTAAATTGATACCATAGACAGTACCTTCTGAAGTTCATCAAGTTCACCTTGGATCAACATATTTAAAAACTTTCTGAATAGTTGTAGTCCAGGAATACAACAAATGCAAGATACTGTATCAGATACAAAATACTTGTGGAACAGAAAAAAAAAAACCAAAAACAAAAAACAAAAAACAAAAAACCAAACGGTAAGATTAATTTTAATTAATGACAAAAAGATTCTGCTATGATGTGGACTATACATGTAATAGCTTAGAGAGATAAAATATATATTTTTCTGCAAATCAATTGTTAAACTGGAATTGCACTGGAATGATATATCCTGATTTATGTATTATGCTTCCAGAAAGATAGGAGCAAGATAGTGAAGAAACAAACACTAAGCCTACCTATAAGTCTGAAGCAATCTTAGGGACCAAACTAAAGAAGAGCTTATTCTCAAGCTTGGTGAATTCAGCAGGACTCCTTTGTCCTCAGAAGGGAATAGACTGAGCTTTCATGTGCAGGCTGCTTAGCTCTGTTAAAGATACTGGCATTTACAGCCAGTTTTCTATAGAAAACCTCATATTTTGAATTGGTAGAAACTTAGTAAAATAAAGTAAGATATCATGGTGTTTATGATCAAATAATGATGATTTCTGCAATAAAAATGACTATAATTTGAGAATAAAGATCTATCAGTATAGCTGATCTTAGACACAGAATCAAGAGTATGATACAGTTCCTGGTATGAAAAGCAAAAGTAGTGCTGAAATACATCAGAGGATACATTACAATAGATTTAGGGAAGTGCTAATGCTACTGATGGGACTTCAAATGGAATATTATGTTCAGTTCTTGAATTTAGTGCTCAAGAAAAAGTGTATTTAAATTGAATTTGAGCAGACTGAAAAAGTATTTCTTATGTAAGAAAAAAATCTCTGTAAGAAACTATACACTGAGATGTTTTCCACACACAGTCTAAATGGCAGAGTAAGACTAGGAACAAAGAAGAAGACTTTCACAAGAAGTGCCATCTATAAGCTGGTAAATGAATAAATTCATAATAAGTTTTCTATCCATTGGATTAGTGAAACTCTAAAACAGCTTTTTCTGTAAGGATGCAGGGAAAAAAAAATCAACATTTTTTAAGCTCTGATTTTCATCAGTTATGAAAGAGTGGTATAAAATTGACTGATTTAGCCTATAAATCAGTTTGGAGCCTATAAATCATGTAATAAATGAATCTTGTGTGAAAATGGTACTGACCTTTATAATTAATTATGAGTCTTCAAGCTTTTTCAAATCATTAAGGACATTACTGTCTTTATACACAATGCAAAGTACTTTGTTGGAGCAAAAGAAGGACTCAGCACTCCGATTCAATGTAAATCAAGCACAGCTGATTTATTACAGAAACAAGCCTCCTTATATATGCAGTTATTTCCTGATCACATGTCCACGCTCCAAGCATGCATTAGCTGATTGGATATCACCTATATTCATGAGCCATCCACACACCCAAGTCTCACTGCTGATAGGTCTGTTGATTTACGTCATGTTGCTGCCTTGTGGCTGCTGAATTGTTTTACTCCCACAGCAGATCCTGTTTTCAGCTTTCCAGGGTGGCCTTGAAATTCCTTTGGGCCTGGCTGGTTCGATAACAAATCTCCATCTAATAGAAATCCATCCACAGTACTTCATTAATTAGTAGTCTTAACTGACTTCAGTAAGCCTCTGATTGTAAAGAAAAGGATCAAATCTATATCTGTAATATTCAGATAATAATCATATTTCAAGGATAAATAAATGAAACACACAAATTTCTTCAATGAAAGAAGATATTCTACAATTCAGGTATTTTGGAAAAGAGCAATTTTGGTCTTTTTCCACAGCCTCGAGAGTGTATCTGTCTGTCTTTAAGAAAAGCTCTCCACTTATCACTAATAGACATGATGAGATACATATTTACAGTGAGCAAAAGCTCTCTGGAGAGCTGAAACCTTTCATTCATATGTATCAAAGTAGAAATTGATTACCAGTTCAAATTAAGAGAGCTCCCCTCTTTACTGTCTTCCTTCTGGACTGTTTATCTGTCAATTGTTTTGACTTCATTTGTAAAGACTTTCTCTTCAGCCTGGAAAAAAGAAGGCTCAGAGTGATCTAAGTGATGTGTATAAATGCTTGATGAGATAGAATAAAGATGAGTGCACTATGATGCACCCCATGTTGCACTATGACAGGACAAGAGGCAATGGGCACAAATTAAAATACATGGAATTTCATCTGAACACAAGAAAAACTTTATTACTGTGAGGGTGGTCAAACACAAGAACAGATTGCTCAGAGCAGAAGTGGAGTCTCACTCCTTGGTGGTACTCAGTACCCAGCTGGATGTAGTCCTGGGCAACTTTCTGTAGGTGACCCTGCTTGAGTAGAAGGATTGGTCTAGGTAATACCAACCTCAACCGTCCTATGACTGGTGGGGTAAATGAGAGGATGGTAAAAACTGACTAAAAATTATTGTACAAAAGGCTATTTGAAATGTAACAAAAATGCCCCTGGGATCTATCAGTCAGATAGAGACCAACATTTTAGGACCTTAATCCTACCCCTGAATTTTGAGTGAGCTGAATCTTTCCCCAATGATCGTATAAATTTGGGTCATTTTTTTACAAATAGTTAACAAGAGATTATGTCCTTATTGAAAAGGGAAGATAGTAAAATGTTCTGTTTAGCTACTGTCTTGGTTCCTAGTTTTTTAATAAATTCTTTAAAAAATTTTAAAAATATAAATATAAAAAAGAAGAAAATACCCACTTTAGCTTTCTGTTATTTCTGTTTGTTTTTTGTTTGGTTGGGTTTTTTTTTGTTTGTTTGTTTAGTTTTTTTTCTGATCTATTTGATCCATGCGATAGAAGAGATTCCTTAGCTCTAGCAGATTTGTTTAACTGTTGACTAGGAAGATAATTCTAGACTTATTTGGAGCCTTCTGTCTTTGAAAGGTGCTTCTTTCGTTTTCAGAATGTATCTGTTTTCTGGTCATGTTTTAATTCCTCTAACGATTGCAGAAACACTTAAGGAAAAAGAGAGACATGGATACATAAAGGAAACCATATATAAATTATTCAGCCACACATTAATATACAAATATATATATTTTCAGCACAAGACAAAAATTTGAAGGATATCTCTGGCTGATGAAATTTCAAATCAACAATGGAAACTGAGTCATTATTATTTTATAAGGAGCCCTGTCAAATCTAACACCCAGATATATTATAACTTCTTTCTCATTTGTTGTATTTGTTCACTAAACTGTATTTGAGACTCACTGTTACACTTTAAATTCTGTCACAGGCAAAGAGGAAGACATCATGTGCAAAAAGGTAAGAATTACTGCTGTTTTGATAAAAATCTTAACAATCTAATACAAATACACTATACAGTTTATAATAGTCCTAAACTTTAATAGTCCAAACTATCATATTATTATAACAGTCTCACTGATCATAAATACCGTTACTGTTACAGAAAGATCTCCTGGTGTACATCCCTTTACTCCAGAGTTACTCACCCTTCCTGTGATTGTCCGTATTTTACAGGCTGCAGTGCCTACCTTCCCCAGGGAGAAGGGGGATTGTATCAGGATCACCACTGCCCCAAGACTTTCACGGGGAGGAACACAATGTTCATGGTAGGGTTTTCTTCCTCCTTGGTCTTTGGGTCCACCCAAGTATGTTTCTATGTTTTCACCCATCTCTCCTCTGTCAGCTCCTTCTGGGACCTCGACATGGGAGGCACCAGGTGCCCCCCTGCCCTGTAGCACAAAGGGCTGTTGTCCCCACTCCACTACAGCGACAGTCACATGAGCATGGCGAGGGGGAACCAGCCCCAACTGGTTCCAATTGGTTTCCACCAATGAAGGCTGCCTCATCCCCCTGAGAGAAACCTGCCCTGCCCCTGTCATCTCAAGAACTGTGCATACTGACTGCTATCTAGTCTCATTTGCATAACACACATTTGCTATTCACACATATTAGTCACCTTAGCTAAGAGCATATGTCAGTCACCACCACCATCACATTGTATTTCCCTCGAGGAATTAACCTTTTGCCCTATTCATGTTAACCCTTTTGATTTTCTTTTCCTTCATCTAGTCACTTTAGCTGTCTGTTTGATTTTTTTTTTTTTTTAAGTGTCTCCTTTGATGTTGCATCAATCAGCATCCTTTTTTGTCTTTTTTTTTTTTTTCTTTTTTTTTAATCTTTTGCCATAAGGAAAAGATGATACAAAAAGCTGTTCAACGGTTTTGGTGGTAGCTGTCATGGTCACAGGACTATTCTATGTAGGCCTAGTAAATGACTGAGTGGGTGACCTAGGCTAACCTTGTCCTCATTCGTCATTATTTAAAATTTATCTACATTTTCAACACAGGTACTGTGTGGAATTTCTACTCCGCGCAGGCATTTTAATCCTCCATATCATTGTGCATAATATTCACGCTAAACAGTAGTTAATCTTATTTATATAGTCTGTGTCCTTCTTATCTTTTCCTTCTTTCTCATATCTTATTTTTTATTGAGTCCATTTTTAAAGTATTCTGATGTTTCCACTGAAGGACTTAACATATTTATAGCTACCATAAAATATTAAATAAAAAGGATATTTTTATTATACAGCATTAAACTGTGAGAAATTATTTATCTTCATATACAGGCACAAGTGTTAACACTGAAGTACATTACCACTCGTGTTTATGTCAAAGATACTGCTAAAAACATTCCCAGAAATTTTAGTGTCTGTTGTCATAAAACTGTTCTCTAATTCTCAAATTAAAGAAATAGTAATATTTTTACAGTGTCTTGAAAACAGCAGAATGAAGCTATGCATAATCCAAACAGTAGTTCGTATCTGGGGAGTGAGAGTGATTTTGAGTTATTCTTACACACTTTGAGAACTTCAACAACAAATCAAAGACATTTCTTAGTGCAGAAGCTCCATCCTGTTGAGAAAGGAAATACAAAATGTTTCTTTCCAATGAATGCATATTTTGTAAAGGCTGAATTGATATATTTTACAGGTATTTTGAAATGTTTCATATACTAAGAATTTTACGGGACTAAAACATTAATACTATATTATGCAGTAAACACAGTCTTTGTTTCATAATAAATAGCTCAAACCATTTCTAGCACTGTATTTGGTGAAATACAATATTATCCTAATATGATAAGTAGTGATGCACTGTTGAATTTATCAGCAACACTGAAAGCAGAATTCATTATATGGATCATTCTTCCACTAAATGTTTAAGCTGTCTTCTATAGATCGTTTTGTAACGCTTTATAACTCCAAGGCTTAAAATAGGTTTATATTGCAGAAATTGTAATTTGTTAAGGAAAATAACTTCATCTTAAAATTGAGAAATACAGTTTTATTTCTAAACCCTAAGCACAAAGTTCAGGAATGATGAAAAAATAAAACTAAAAGGAAATCAGAAAAATCCAAAAGCTTTGAGTTTATTTTCTATTATCAGCCTTTCTCAGTGGATCTAATTTTTGAACATTTTCTTACACTGAACATGATTAACACACATATTGCTTCTGAATATCTGAATCAATTGCCTGAAATGTTAAACCAACATTGGCAGCGTCATTAAGTTTTTTTATTTGTGTATCTTGAGATACATTTTTTTTTTTTTTTAATTTCTTAAGGCTGAGATTAAATCTGCCTGAAAATTATTTGTTCCTCTTTTCAGTTTTATTAGTTGGCATGAAAATCATAGTATTGTTGAGGTATAGGTCCTTGAATTAGGATGTTTACATGCATATATTATTCAAGTGTTATAGAAATATATATGTTGTAAAGTTTGTAACTTGTGTCATGGTCTTACTGAGCAAAGGTTTATTTTTGTAACAAATAATTGAAGAGACTTGTTTATGTATTTTTACTCACTTCACACAGAAATTAATCACAGGTCTGATCTCTAAAAGAAGAGTTCAGATTTTAAAGATTTCTTCCTGTCTTTTTCTGATTTTACTCATTCATAGTTACTATGGTAGCAACTGAAGTCCTCTGCACACTGTGCCAGTTTTGTGTAGATACAGCAGTAAAATCTTAGACTATTGTAAGGTTTACATATGATCCTTTATTTTTATATCAAGCAGTTTTTAATCCAGAAAATAAATATCTTCAATTAAATAGTAAATGTATTTAAGCAAGTGGGTAATCTTTAAGACAGTCTGCCATCACGGTTACATTTCTATTTGCAAGTAAACCAGACCACACAAAGATTACTGGCATTGAAGAGTGTATATGTTCCTGACATAAAGACAGTTCTGAATAGAAACATTAAAAATTGTAATTGACACATTTAAAAGTCAAAAATTTCAGTTAACCTGTGTAAGTCTTGTTTTGGAAACTGTTCCTTGGCAATTAATGCATGTAAAACTGCTTAATCCTGAAAGGGGCTAATATTTTGTTTCCAGAATTTCTATGTATTGAATTTATTATTTTTTAAAATTATTTTGTATATTGTTGTCATATGAGGCTGGAGAAACCCACTCTTTAAAACAACATTTTCCATTCAGATCTGCCAACATCATGTATTTCAGAATTTCAGTCACTATGCACTATCATTGGACAGAAAGTGATATATTTTCCTGGTTGCAGAAGTAGTATCAGATCTTAGCACCCCTGTAATTTATTAAAATTATCTATAATATGTAGAAGATTTATACCTTTAATAACTTTGCCACATTAATGTGCATATTTTAATGAAAATTATAGATGCAGAGGATATGAGTTAAATTCCTTTTTGAAAGTTTAAAAATATATCTTTCAATACCTGATAGATTCCTCCTTTTTATAACTTGCATTTGTACATGTTAAAAATTCTTTATTTACTAATTTCTGAGAATTATGAATACCAAGGAAATATTTGATTCAGATGTGCTTTTTTCTTTCTTTCACAGCAGGAAATAGTGTCTCCCTGTCTTTCTCTTTTTTTTTTCATGCACTTTAAATTTAATGAGATGTGAAAGACTGGTAGGCAAAGTAGAATTCTGTCAACCCATTTCACTCTTCCTAGTCCAGAGAATCAGATTATTTAGAGACTGTACATTTAAAGACATGCATCCAGTGAAGGTCATATAGGAAAGGAGAAGAGGTCCAATTTTATTTACAAAGAAGGAAGCTATAATCACTCTCACAAAATTAGGTAATATTTATTTATTTAATTGATTAATTCAAACACAGTTTATAAATGTTTTGTCCTAAAAGTAGTTTCTGCTACTAATAGGGACACAGCTAAATATTTCTCCTTTCTCTTGCTTTTTGCAAATAAGATGTGCACTCATGAATCCTGTAAAACTAATGGGAAACTCAAAGCAACAAAAATGAAAAAGTTCTGAATAATAACAATCACACACAGTCGTTTGTGTCTACTACTGTGACCCTGAACGATTCTTCATAAGTGTGAAGTAATTTACTTTTTATACATATATTCGGCAAAGTATGCCTATCATCTAGTGCTCTAACCTTTTAATACCACCCTGTTTCAAGGATGCACAACATTACTGATTGACATCAAGTTCTACAAAGTCTGTAAGATTCTTTTGAAAATAAAACATAGAAAGTTTATTTAAAAAAAAAAAAAATCCAAGCCAACAAAACAAACAAACCAACCCTATTAAGCAACAACAAACAAAACAACAACAGAGCAAGAGCTGGGCTGGAAACTCTGAAAAAACGTTCAATTGTTAGAATGTACTCCTGTTTTTTTAGAGTACGTTACAAGATTCACAAGTTTCCTTAGAACTCATTTGGATCTCAGTCCCTTGGACTGTTCTTCAATATGTATTGTCTGTGTTTCACAGCAAAAAGAACTGTTAGATTTTGTTTTACAGTCAGATATGCCTTTTTCCAAAAAAAACCCCAAACCAAATCAAACCAAAACAAAAAACAAACAACACAAAACCAAAACCACAAAGGATGGGCCTATCTCACCTAACTTTATACCTAGTTACACTCACATTGTGTGGTTTCTGTAATCAGTAGAAGCAGATAAGTACTTACATTGAATGTGGTGGTTTTGTTTTTGTTTTTTTCTTTGTTTGCCTCATTCTGTTTTGTTTGCTTGTTTTTTGTTTTTTTTTTTTTTTTTGGTGTGTGGTTTTTTTTTTGTGTTTCTGTGTTTTTGTGAGGAGCGAACTATTCACTCCATTCTCTATAAACATTAGAATTGTTAGAATTAATATGTGCTAATCCTTGAACTGAGAGCAGATAACAATTGTTTAATGATAGTGTAACTTGACAGCTTAACTGGTCAGGATTATTTTTTTTTTTCTCATTACTTTTAAAACTGTTGACTTGTTCCAGGAGCTACCTTTATTATTTAATTCCTTGATAGGTATTTGTGGGTTATTTTGGCTTTTTTTTTTTCTTTTTTTTTTTTTCTTCCCCAGTTAGTCATAAGTTCAGATCTGCATACAAACTAAAGATAAATGGTTTTCTTCAAATTCATATCTGTGCTCAAACCAACACTCTACTTGCAACTATTAAAAATGAAGCAGAAAGGGTAGATATTTCTGAGTTTAGGGTAAGCTAAGGCAACATTTCACAACTTTGTGGGTCCTGGTGGACATCAAGTTGAATAAGAGTCATAGATGTGCTTCTGTCAAAAAGAAGGTTAATGATGTCTTGCGCTGCCATAGGAGGAGTGTTGTCAGCAGTTTGAGGGAGGTGTTCCAATCACTCTCTTCAGTACTGTTGAGGCCACACTCAGAATATTGTGTCCAGTTCTGGGCTCTGCAGTAGAAGAGAGACATGGACTTAGTGGAGAGAGTGCAGTGAAAGACCACAAAGATGACTAATTGTCTGGAGCACCTCACCTATGAGGAAAAGCAGAGACATCAGGAACTGTTTAGGGAAATCTTAACAATGTGTCTAATCACCTGAAGGAGGAGTGCAAAGACAATACAGCCAGGCTCTTTTCAGTTGTGCCCAGTGACAGGACAATGGGTGATGGGTACAAATTCAAACACAGGAGGTTCTCTCTGGTTATCAGGAAACACTTTTTACTGTGAGGTTGACTGAGCACTGGCACAGGTTGCCCAGAGATGTTGTGGAGTCTCCCTCTCTGGACATATTCAAGAGCTGTCTAGACATGGTCCAGGGCTTCCAACTGTAGGTGGCCCTGCTTGAGCATGGGCAGTTGGACCAGATGACTTCCAAAGGTCCCTTCCAACCTCAGCCACCCTGTGAGTCTGTGATTCTGTGGCTTTGTGATGCTATGAACTAAGGTAGGCTCCTTCCATAAAAGGAAAGTACTCCTGGAAAAAGAAGAGTCTAAACTGAATATAAAATATTTGTATTTTTAATAGTTCTTTGAACTGAGTGAGCAGATGAGACTGTATGATGATTTCATCCCAGAACAAGATATGTGTGCACACCATTCCCATCACGGTCTACTTTTCCCTGAAAGAAACATTCTAATATGGACAAAGAAACACTTAAATATGGACAAATATGCTCCAACAGATTTCTTAGATACCTAACTAACTGGGACATTTGCATGTTAATATCCCTGTCTCATAGTTTAGGAAAAGTCCGTAGGATTAGAAGGAACATCCTCTCATAACATCAAAGGTTTCCAAGGACCTGTCAGGTGCTATTGAGATGGGAGTGAACACCCTCATTTTTCTTTCTTGGTAAATGTTTGGAATTTCAAAGAAACTATCTTGAGTTGCCAAAATCTGTCAGAAAGACAATGGATCCTGAATCACTTTCACTCATAGTGTTTGCAGAAATTCAGCAAGAGTAATGTTACCCCAAGTATTTAAAATTCAGTTATTTTCCCAGAAAAGAGGAGTGCTTCTTTTGAAAATTTTTAAGGGGAAGTATGACATACTGCCATATACGTTCCACTTCAAGCAGTAAAAAGACTATGTCATTGATTATAGCAGCAGTAAAATTGGTTCATTTTAACTTGAACTACCTGATGATAGCTCTTTACTGAAACATTATTATCATCTGCATAAGTTTCAGAGATACTGCATGTGTCATGGAACCAAATACAGCCTCACTTCCAGGCCCCCTACCTCCTCAGTCTCTTATGAGACAGATTTTGCTATAAGAAAAAGTTAATTTTAATGCTGTCTCTGCTGGAATCCTCTCTCTACTGCTGTGACATTGCTTTAATTTAACATCCTCTTTAAATCAGTGGAGGGCTGGGGTATATGAGGGAAATCTGGTAGCACAAATTGTGTTCATCCTGTTCAAGAGATCAGGTCTTTCATCTGAGTTAACCAGGCTTAATTCAACACATCACTGATAAAGTCCCCTACTGTCTGAATGTGCGTAAGGTGCTGGGGGAGGCTTTTCAACATTTCATGGTTAGTATTTCAAAATAGACTTTTTCACCCTTTAGCATCAAAATGCATCAGCAGTATCTGACTATTAGAATATAATTGATGAAAAAGTGCCAGTATTTAAAACATCTATAGCTTAATCTTGATGGGACCCAAATGGTGCTATTGACCTCCAGTGATCTCAGATGTGTGCTGATTTTCAAGAGGTCCACAGTACTTTTTCCAACACCTCAGTATGGGGCTTTTCAAAGACAGAAATAAATATATCCTTTTTCTAAACCAGCAACTCAAAGGTATGGAACACTATTCTTTCTTGCTTTTTCCAGAAATACTTTTAGGTAAATGCTGGATTTTTTGGAAGCCAAACTTCTATTTTCAAATGCAAAAGAAGGAGTCAATATAACTCATTTTGCAGTAACATTATTTAAAGAATTTAGTAGGTATCAAAAATCTGGTCTCTGAATAGAGTGTTTTAAGCAGAAATGTGTGCCTGGGGAAATATAGAGGAATACACTGATTTGTACCTAGGTTGTAAACTAAGTGTAATTCATCTATAGTATTTCAAGGGACTAGTTTATTTTCTAAAATGTTAGATTTAGTGTTTATCTTTCCATGTTACTTCATAAAAAAGTAATTTATAATAATGAAAAATAGGCAGTCAAGGGCAACATAAAAAGGTTCAGTTCAGCTACACTGTCTTTGACTCTATCTATGCTAACTAAACAAGTGCATCTTGTATGATAAGGACTGTAATCAGACCTAAGAAAATATTTTCATTCTCAGCATTCCATTTGTCTCTAATTTCAGAGGAATTCTTAACTCAAACAGTTTTCATGCTATTTACTAAGTTATTTATATAATTATTTTTCTTTTCATGACTGCAAAAATCATCAAATGCAAAAGAAGAACCTAGCTATTTTTCAAGACTACTAACAGCATTGTCCTCCATGGTTTTGCAGCTTTTAGTTACAATAAACTACACATAAATACAGAAAAAATCTTATTTTTAATTTCAAATCTCACAGATTTTTTGAAGTGCTACCTTCAAAAGTGATAGTACTTCAGATAACAGGTAAAAAGTTGTTTTATTCTTGTAATACAAATGACTGCATTGCTTCTGAGGTTGATATAAGCTTAATTAATATCTGAGTAACTATTCTCTCAAAGGTTTTTTTTCTTATGCTTCTTGAATAGCCTTCTACATAGTCTTTCTCCAGACATCTGAAGGGGAAATTCAACTCATAACTGCTCAGCAGTAGTAATCTGTGCCCAAGGAATGGTCTGGCATGGAGGATAAGAAGGCCCAACTGCAGAAGGGGATAAACTGGCTTACAGCAGGAATGCCAGAGGCAGAAAGATGTTCTATAAAGGAGGGAAGTTTTTCTTGCTGATAAGAAACATCCACAGTATTCTCTTGTAACAATCCTGGAAGGGTACTGGTCATTTCACTTTTGGGCAGCAGATCTGGGCTGAGGGATGGACTCATAGTGTAACACAAGTGTATATAAAGAAACGGCTTGTGGCACATCTTTGCAGACTCCTTGAGGAACCACTTATGGTGGAAGGACTGTTCAATGTACTGTCTATTATTTATTTAAAAAATATATATTTTAGCACAAACATATTTGCCTCAATGGGTATAATAAAAATTCCCCAACACTTCCAACTAGCTTCTCATTTTGATGACACAGACAAAAATATCACTTTTAAGAAACAATGCATAATCCTTTGTCTTTTTTGGCTATGCTGCTCATAAGTGCTTTTCTAAGGTTTCTAGTGTTGCCACAATAAATAGACTCATAGAGGGACAGGTAAACTGCAACTATCTTATTGCAGTACTACAAAAATTAAAAATCCTGTGATTCAGTGGCTAATTAAGAAACTATATATAGATTAAAATTCCCTCACACTGATACAAGGATTCATTTTGCAATTGATTTTGAGGAGAAATATTCAAGGTGAAGAACATGTAGTCCATGATGAAATATCTTACTGACATGTCTTCATTAAGTACTCAGTAGTATAGAATACGCTATGCTTATTGCTTCTTAGAAAGTGTTTCATTTTGCAGAATATATTATTTTCCTTTTCTTTGTTCACTATTCTCTGACTATAATCTTCAAGGAAACCTGACATGAATGATCAAACAATTTAATTGTTAAAACAAGCCAGCAATAACAAACCACTGCCCCTAGAAGAACAAGTGAGTTAGTCTCTTTGACAAGGCAGACAGCTGTTTTGAATTGAGCCTGCTACCAGTTATGAAGACATTCTCTGATGAACTTCACAGTTGCTTTCTTGCCTTTATCACTCTTCCCACTCATTCTCCTCTTTCCTCTTTCTTCTTTTTTCTTTCTCCTATCCTCACATCTACCTTAAAAGTAGGTTTCACATAATATAAACGCCTAAGCCAACAGTCAATGAATCTTCTCCCACTTTCACTTTCCTGCTTCTTCCAGTGCCATAAAAGAACATGTGCTTGTCATAGATTTCTGAAAACCATTGGTTCAGAGAAGTGAAAGAAAGTTTGTAAAAAATGAATCTTCATTTAAACTCATTATTTTCAGAATACTTAACTTTTTCTGTTTGTTAATATATTTTTAAACAATTTTGTCTTTGCTTGCCTAAAAACAAAGACAATTTAAAAAAAACCCAAACAAAACACAAAAACAGGGGGGTGGAAGAAAATGTAAATCCTCCTGTGTAATTCCATGAAACCAAAATCAACAGTCCAATTTGTGTCAACAAAAGACTTAATGATATCTCTGGGTTCCTGTCTTCTATGACTTTGGTAGACTTATGAACATTATTTTTTTGAAATCACTACAAAAATTCAAATAATTTATGTCCACCAAGTGACTTGTATCTAAACAACTCCAAGGGAATCAGATATGTTACAAAGGCAATAATTTATTTCAGAAACTATACTCATCTAATTAATCTAGATTTGTCTTGTGTTCTACAATATTTTTAAACTTCTAATAAATAAATAAAACTAAACCAATTACCTACAAATATAGATGTAGACATTTAGACTGTAAAGTTCAAGAAATCTGACTTCATAGAACTGCATTTGCATTTACTTCATGTAAAAAAAAAAAAAAAGTGGAACCTACTGTGTATTCATGGGAGCTACTGAGTTTTTGTGTCATCCTGAAAGTGGTGCTCATGAAAGAAAATTATACCTGGCTTTGGTTTTTTCATGTTTCTCATTGTCCTGATTTAAGTAATTTCTTTTTCATATTTTCTGGATGTGGCCAGATACTTTTCTTAGATGGTTAATTCTGTTCAAATGTTACATGGAGAACCTAGAGGGTATATGCGCACACCCTACAGGCACAAAACATGTTAGGCAGCTAGATTTATTAAGGAGTTGTACAACCCAAGTTAAAGCTTCTACAACCCAAAGGTAACTCAATGCTTAAACTAGTTATAGAGTCAGCAGATAACCACAACAGGTTGTACACTCATCTACTGACTTCTAAATCTGTGTTCATGTAACTTATCATTATACATGTTGGGTTTTTTTCACAGCAAAATGTTCAGGGACAGGAGGTTGTTTCTTGGGAATGACCTCCACATGTATAGGTTTTATACCTATGTATTCCCTTTTCAGTTTGATTCTAGAGGTGAGTACAAATGGAAATTTCTGCCATAGAAATTGCCTTAGACATAGAAGAAGTCAGGAGCAGATTTTAAATGGTCATTATAAACCTGACAATAACAAAAAATAACTAAGTTAAGCTGCATATCCAAATTAATTTCCCAAAATCACACGTACATTCTGCACATCTCACATAACTTCATATTTTTTAGTTAGGCCATATTTTCTGTTATCAGGTCAATTGGCTGAAGAAAAGCAAAAAAGTCTGAACACAAAGAAAGCTGGAGCAACCTTTCTTTGTCTTTATATCAAGCACTGGGTTTCCAGGGAATTGTGGAGACACTGTGCAACCTCTAATTTGGATTTCCTTTTTTGGCTTCTCTTTTATAGGCAGAAATCCATTACGGACTTTACAATATGCAGAAGTAGCAGCATTTCTAAAAAACATAGTTGACCCATGATGCTGGTATTTTGAATTTTAGTTCCATAAGAACTCTCAGATAGGTACCTTCTGGTCTCTGAGATTCACTGTACTTGAATTTTTCATATTTCTCATAGGTTTTCTCTAACTGCACTTCAGCATCCTTCTTTGCTGTGCTTTCATTGTCTGTGAAACATATCTGTAAAAACAACTTAGAACTGAACTGAGCAGAAGGATATAGCTAGGTGTCATATAGCTGTAAACAGAGAGACGTTTGTTGTGAGATTCCTATACAGCATATTTAAATAGCTGGAATTCTCATGACAGGACATATAGTAGACTAAATAGGGTAATGTCTGTTCCTTCCTCAGAGGGAGATATTAATGGCCAGGCTGAACACAGTGTAACTGAGCTGTGGGTTGGAGCTGAAACTCTATGTCCATAATTTGCTGTGGACAAAAGGTAATACAATGCATACCTGAAGCTAGCAATTGATTGTTAGTGCTTTTAATGTTTTACTAGTTAAACAGTCCAAATGATCTAATTCAGAAGAAAAAAAAAAACAAACAACAAACAAACCCTCATTAAAAGTTAAATCTATGATAGAAAAACATCTAGTATCTATCCTATTTCTCTGTTTGTTATCTTCACTTTCCAATTTTCCATTGACTACCAAGGCTGACAGCACCGTCTTCCTCGGAAGACCAGATCTGTGGCAGTTACAGCAAACTGCTGGCACTCCGTGGCCCTTACTGCAAGACACAAGATGACAGTGGTGGGAGTTTCTTGCCCTCTCGGCCAGGGCCTCACTTGGGACTTTATTAGTGTGTCTCCCGTCCTAGAGACTCCTTCTGGGGGCCCTGCAGGGGAGATAGCAGGTACGTCCCACCCTGTGACACAAAGGGCTGTTGTTCAGTCTGGTTGTCCCTGCCTGAGGGCAGTGGTGCTCCCTCAGCCAGTGGCAGATAGTCACATTGAGTCTGGGGAGGGTCTCCAATTCAGAACTGGAGCTACAGCAAAAGGTAGTTCAGATCTTGTTCACTTTTTCCTCACCCATCAGTCTGGGTTAATAAGTAACTAATTAACCACTAGTTTTGGAGCTGCAGTGCTCTTTTAAGTTCTTTTTATATCCCTCCGAATCTTGAATTTATAAGGCATAAATAGCTTCAACATGATTAATGTTTTACAGACTGTTTCAAAAGTGCCCAAAAGACATCTAGAAGCCTAACATACAGAAGTCCCCAGAAGGTTTAGAAGGAACAGCACCTAATATCTGAATATGTATGGGATTTATGTGTGCCTTGGAAGATACATAGGACCTGCTCAGACTTGAGTTTTTCCACATCTAGATGAATGTTACTGTCCAATGGGAAAGAAATGGGAAAATACAGGGAATTCAAAGATTAACCTGCACAGGGTGATTTTTTTGTGTTTTGTTTTCTGAAACTGGGTATTTTGAGAGAAGTAGACAAAAGGTAATAGAAGAAGATCTACAATTTGGAGATAAAATCCAGAAAAACACCTACGTAATGTTTTAGCTGAACAAGTTTTTGATTTTTATAAGATCTTAACAATAAAAATTAAAATTTTACCTTCAGCTGGTTTTTGTTACTCGTTAGCTAACTTGCATATCTCTACCACTCTTTAGAGTTATCAACATATTGACAGAAATATTGTTGTTTCTGTAATTTCTATAAATAAAATTTTCTACCTTAATTATCACGGTGTTTTTGGTTAGATGGTTTTAATATAATTTAATTTGTTGTTTCATTTTAAATGTGAACTGAACATAGATAGTAATTTGGTTTATTTAAACTCTTCACTGAAATTCTTTTATTTGCCTTATTAAAAATATATTTTTAAAACCCCTTCTTTAACTTTAGAAATTATATGTGTGTGTGTATATATATATTTCTGGGTTTACTATTCCAGAGATGGGGACATTTAATGTATAGTTCAATAGAGAAATAGAAATTCTGGAAAATAAAACATAAAAAAGCAAAACAAAAAACACCCTAAAAATCAATCATCCATAGGTTTATAAAAAAATATTGACAGACTATATGTGGATTTGTTCTTTTGGTTTTTTGTTTTTTGTTTTTTTTTTTTTTGGTTGGTTGGTTGGTTGGCTTTTGTTCAGCAGCATTCATTAGATGTTTTTATCTGAGTACACAGCTGGAGAAGGTAACCTTAAGTTCTATTTTGAATAATACTGTAATGATAGAAATTTTCTTCTAAGTACTACTTACTGTAATTAATTTCTACCCACATTTTATAATGTCTAAGAAACATCTGAAGTTTAGTTGGCTATTCCTGGCAGAAAAGAGACTTCTGTGTTGAGTTAAATAGCATGAAGTTCATCCTGGCAGGTGGATATCTTAATCACTTCATCCTTTCTCTTGGAGCAGGAGACACTTCAATGGGTTTGTGGATCTAGCTTAGAGTACAATCCATTGTCTTGCTTTCATATCCAGAATTAGTTTTTGTCTTTTAGTGAAAGTTCATACACTGAGAAAGAAATGAAGAGTCAAGAATGAAAACAAAGGAACAAGCATAATAGGATGTATGGAATACTATGCACCTCTCTCTTTAAGGACCTTCTTTTTTGTGTTCCTCCTCTGTGCAGATTTCTGTCCCTTCTCCAGCTGTAATAAAGATAGAGGTAAGTGCCTTTGAGCTATAAGGCCTTTAATAGCATACCTCATAAGAAAAACAAAAAAAAACCAAATCAAAACAAACCAAAAACAAACAAACAAACAAAAAGATAGGTATATATATCTCACAGGATGTTCACTAATATGTGGCAAGTATATTACCGAACATGTCTCAAAAGACAACCTCAGTGTTGCAGTACAATAAGGTGGGTCAAAGTGGCACACGGTATTTCAGTATGAATTAATATCTGAGCCACCAAAGACTGCTGACATCAAAAAATACTTTTTCAGATTTGTTACTAAACTAAGAAGAATTGAAAATATGAACATGACTATAACAATAACCAGCATACAATAATTTTAAAGACTAAGGACTTGTATAGAGAATGTGAACGAATAAAGTAAAAAAAGCCATACGTTACTCAGCTTATCCATTATACCATTTGATATCCACATATTGTTGATGGATAAAGTGTTCTTCTATACTTTTTTTTTTTTTGACAAACAGGTTACAAAATTAACAAAATATTTTTAACCTATGGACAAGAATCCAGCAGTTTTCAAATATAATATATCCAGAATAGATCCAGATGTGCAAATAAGTTTGAAAGACTGAATACAGAAACCATTTATTTTTGATACTTAAAGTATCTATTAGATCCAGTAGGACTATCAAACAAATCATAAAGCACATGTAAGAATGTGATGCTAGAAATCATTATCAATGTGAAAATACTGGTGTTCCTGAGATAGTTTCTTCCAAAGCTAAATATTTTTTTTAAATAATAATGGGTAACTGAAAGTATTAATGTTCTAAAAATTCAGATCTATAAAATACATTAGTTTTTTGTTTTGTTTTGTTTTGTTTTGTTTTTTACTGCAACTTGACTCTAGACTAAAAGCATTGACATTATTTACTTGATATAAAAATGTTAGCTTAGGTTTTCAAAGTAAATACCATTTTTATTTCATGAAAAGTTTCTTAAGTCTAAAAGTTCATCAGAGTTACATATGTAACATCCAGATGCCACTGTATTACTTTGCACAGCTGAGCAATACTTATATTGCTTAATATAACTAAAAAGGCATCAGTGGCTACTTGATCATGATTTTTCCAGTTATTGTCCATTGGTACAATAGTACTAGCTTTTCTGAGAGATGAGAGACTACCAGTAAAATTTTCAGCTGTTTTGAAGTCAATGAAGAAACTCCAGTTGACTTAGATTACAAATTTCACTCTAGCTGTTGTTTTATCTTGAGCTAAAATGTGGTAATGTTAGTAAAATATAAAGGAATTTCTGAACTGGATAATACAATTAAGGATTTATTTTTTTTTTTTTTTTCAGGAAAAAGAGTGAGAAAATTATATAAATAGGTAAACATGTTTTTACTGCAAGGGTGACTGATCACTGGCACAGAATGCTCAGAGAAGTTGTGAAGTCTCCATCTTTGGAGATATTTCAAAGCTGTCTAGACATTGACCTGAGCAATGGGCTTCAGGTGGCCCTACTTGAGCAGGGAGGAGCTTGGAAAAAAATGACTTCCAGAGGTCCCTTTCAACTTCAAACATTTTGTGATTCTGTGATTATTCATGGATAGTTTCACACTTAAGAAATTTAAGGTCTACTTTATATAGAATCTACTTGTTGCTAAGGTGTTTAAATTCCCCTGTCATTCTTGTTCATATACCCTTTTTCTAAGCTGAGCCATTCAGACTTCTGTTGTTTAATAAGATCACCCAATGGTTACAAAAAAGTGTATCCTGGGGAGTCTCATCCAAGTGTACATTTCAGTGTTAATGGTGTTATAACTGATAGACATTAATAACAGGTAGTTAAAAGCACTGCATAAACATCTTCCAATAGACCATTGTGTTCATAAACTGTTCAGTGACCCTAGTCCAATAATATATGCCTGACTAGTTTGAGCTGGCATAGAACTAGTTATGTTATCAGGAAGTAATACCTGCATGGTTAGTGAAGAAATAGATGGACCTATAGCCAGACTGCCGAGAAACAGAGCACATTATTAAAGCAAAGGCCTCAAAATTGCAGGCATAAAATGATACCAGAAACTGGCCAATCACTAGTCACTAAGGAAATCCCAAGAAATCCAAAGAAATATGAACTGGAGAGCTGGGTAAAATTAGTTCTTGGGCACAAATCGAACATGTATAGACCTGTCTACCGAACCTATTGTAGCTGTCCCTAATTGATTGTATAGGCAGAAAAATCCCTATATTGTATAAAAGACTACAGTGAACCAAGTAGCTGCACAGGCTTCATAACTGGGTACAATGAGCATGATCATTCTCATATCTCATACTGCCAAATGAGGACCTAAGTTTGGTCTTGTAACCCTATCCTAAAACTTAGCTGTAATTTGAGTGAAACATTCCAGATCTAATGACAAGGTTCAGTGTTCCCTTCAGTTTAAGGTTATCAAGACTGCCTTCTAACACAGTCACAGGGCTCAACAAAGCTGATTAAAAGCAAGAAAGTGTCCAGCTTGTAATCATTCTTTTTATTGAAGTAATACTATTGACTTTGTACAGAACTCCCCCTTTAAGTATCTATTGGCTTCTTCCATCTTTTGTGATGCCTCTTGTGCTTTCTGATATATTAACAGTCTCTTTTCTTTCCAGAAAAAAAGAACCAAAAAAACTTACACACATAAAGGTTTCCACTTCTGGAGCCAGATCTGTAGTAATAAGTAGCAGTGGAAAAGACTAATACATAGAGACACTGAACTTGGCTTTAAATATTACCAAAAAACAATTAAAAAGTTATTTTGAAGGCTTTGGTAATGATCTGTTGTATCAATAAAAAAAAATGAAATGTACTAAATGTAGAAGAAATGCTTTGGTGAAAATAAATTCTAAAAACAATTCAGAAGAAGCCTTATTATACTAATCAACAGTCTAAAGGTATAACAAACGTTTTGGGAAACTCTCTCTTATTTTTGTGTTGGTATGCCTGCAATGAAAACAGTATAAGTGGATTAAATATCTAAGAGAACATTTAGTTTTGCAAGGCTGTGATGCAGTGAATTGAAAACTGTGGGTCTTGCCTTTTCTTTAAATGCATTTGTCACTGTCTTTGGTATTCTGTAATGCCTGTCTGACTTCTAAGTATTCTAATGCATATACAAAATATGATTATTCTATTTTGAAATGAAAATAAAGTTTCCATTCCTCAGATCACAGAAATAATGTATTTAATATGTATGAAGGTCTCACCTAAATTCTGATCATTAAGATGTTTCATCTGGGGCTTTTTCTAATTGTGATCATTTATAAAATCCATTATGATTTTTAATCAAAAGTAAGAAGATTTATTTTCTTTTTTCTTAAAGTGCATTGGCAATCAAGATTCAGCAAAATGTATGGCTGAAATCCTTATGAGAGATGGTTTTAATTTGTTTTAATTTGAGTACTTGTAATTGAACATTTTAATGAATACTGAAGCTGCCACCTTAAAATTTGGCACTGGGTTCTGAGAACCGAACTGAAAAATTCCGGTTTAGTACTTAAGTTTCTTACAATTGAATCTGAAGAAAAAGATCATGGCATTCAAAGCACTAAAGAGGGGGAAAAAAAGCACTAAGTCAAAGACAAGAAATAGGAGGGTATAATGATAAGAGTATCTCACCCTCCATGTAGAGAAAATGATTATGTGGAGTTTTAAAATAAGAAACCATGAAACTTCATTCTTTGAATCCTCCCTGTATAAGAAACCTAGGTCACAAATTTGAGTATAGGAGCACAAATTGAAGATTACATATGAGAGAGGAAATCACCTGAAAATATTTACCAAGTCAGAAAGTGTTCAGAACTAATTTGAGATTAATTTGTTTAAGACTTATTGTTTTTTACAGGTAGTGGTAATAACTAATACTACTTTTGCCAAAGTATGTTGCTAATGAATGTCAGTCCATCCAGTACTGTTTTGAAGGTTAAAATAGATCTCATTTAAAATCTTTTAAATATTTTCATCTGTACTATCTCTAATTCCCTATCTCATCTTACATATATAAATATATATATAATTGAAATAGGAGTTTATTTATTTACCAAACCCATTGATAGTCACCCATTGTCCAAATAAATGGATAAAAGATATAATGCAAACAATGTCAACTCTCAATAGTGGGGTAATTTCTCAGTACAGCGTCTTTACTAGTACATCTTCTAAGCTATGTAGAAGGTGCTTTATTCGTGTTATCCTGTGTTCTTTTTTTTTGTAGTCTGTTTTGTTAATGATAGCCCACACCATTACCTCTATACCTCTCACACTTCTTCTGACAGGACTCCAGTTTAGCAGAGCTTTGAGGTTGTTTGGCCTGCTTTTTTTGTTTCTTTCCCTACTTTTATTAGAAATTTATCAGACAGGGTCAACAAATGGTACAGAGTTAAAAAACAGCTTTGAATAAAATATACACAGAAATATTTAAATTTTGAAAACAAAAATCTCCAAGTCACTGGTTAACACATTATGGAAAGAAAGAGGGTTCATATATTACTCTCGATTTATCCAAGATGTCCTGCTAAGGTAGAACTTTCTTCTATTCTTGTTTTTATTCCGTTAAATTCTTGTATCATTACCATAGTCTACTTTTATCCCTACTAAACATCTTTTTTTAGCCATCTTTGAGTCTGGGCTGTGCATGTTTCCTAACTCTCGTAGTATCCCCTCCTTTGGTTCCATTTGCCTCCTTCTGTCTGTGATCCTTTGTCCTGCCACATCTTGCAGGTACTGGAAAATGCTTTACTTAAGGAAACCCAAGAGCTCTCCAGGAAAAGAGCAATATCCTGTTCTTCCAGGTACTCATTCTTTCTACTACCTGTCCTTTTAAAGGAAAACAATGTAGGAAGTGAGAGAAAAGAAAAAAAAGAAAGTAAAAAAACCCTCTAACCAAACCAGACAGTCCATTGCAATTGTATTCCAGTCATGTTTACTATTCTTTCTCCCTGAAAATGGAAATGTACACTATCATGCTCTGTGCTGTTGCCCACTTTTCTCTGTTTTGTCATCTTTCACACGATACTTAAGTAGCTTAAGATATACTATTTTTCTTGTTTGCATTAGCACCTAAATATGTTAGCTGTGTCTTACTGAGCATGCCTAATTCTCTGGCTGTGTTAATTACAGTCCTTTCACTGTCTTATTGCTGATCTGAATACTTTTTTCAATCAATATTAGTTCATTCTCTTAGTACTTCTGCCAGCTTTCTGACATTCTTTTTTACTTTGATATATTTTCCATTTTTTTAAAGTTAGACATTAAAGAAAATTTGAAGAATTGCACTTCAGCCCAGTTAAGCAGCTGTCACATTTTAAATGTTTGGTTTGTAATTCCTCTAATATTATTTCATTCATATCAATAGAGTGACACCAGAAAGCCTATTGTTTTATTACATTCATATTATGTACCGTTAAAAGCATGTTCCTGGAGCTCATTCCATTCAGGTGAAGCCTGATTCACCTTTCACTATCGTATTCACCCCTCTAATTGTAATTGACAGAACAATTTCCTGGTTTCCATCATGTCACAGAAGACAAGGTATGGGAAATTTGTTACTTGATCACAACACCTTCAACTGTAATCAGCAGGTCAACCTTATTTATTTTATCCTAGTGAAATAGTTTGGGCAGATACATTTGTTATGCTAGTGAGAAGCACTCATGACTTATGCACACCAGCATGCAAATAAATTAAAAAAGATTCCCTAAGATCTCATACAGAATAAGGTATCTGGATATTCCTGTGGCATCAGGTCTAAAATTTGGTGGATCACAATTCATTCTGCTAAATGCATTTTGTACTAATATATCACAACAGAGAGACACACACTTCCTCTTTTGGTTGTGAAGTCTAATTTCAGTTACATATTCTGATAAATGCAGATAATCTTTTAATGCAATAAATGTAATATTTAATAAGCTTTTGAAGTAATTTTATATATTGAGTTTCAAAATGTGAAAGAAATAACAAGCATATTATTAAAAACAAAACTAACAAACAAACAAACAAAAAAATAACTTCTTTTTGGAAATACTTTGTCCTCCTTATTAAAATTTTCCAGAATTCTGGTCCCATGATCATGGTCTTGTCACAGTGTAAGACTTAATTGACAGTGGGGAGACAAAATGGGCTCACTACCAAAATGCTTTTGTATTTAATTTTAAGGAGTGATATGCCCTTCCTCCTAAAGGTGTGGCATGGTGGCCTGGGAGAAAATATCAAGTTGGTCCTCACATGGTGTGTGGAGTCTGGCCCTCTACCTGGGCCATGGGGCCCCTTCTGTTACACTTCAGTCACTCCAGAAGTCTCTCTGGTATTGCTTCTGTGTGGGAACTTGCTAGGGTCTCTCTTGTCATCTCAAGCAACTTGAGACACAGTCAGTTATAGGATTGGGTAGATATCAGCTCAACAAGATTCTCATGGTGCTGAAAAAATGTCTGCCACTGTTGCAGTAACTTACAGCCTGCTTCTCTTAAAGGTTCTCTGGATAGGTTATTTAACCTTAACTTATTTCTTGCTTCTTGTCTGTTCCTTTTAAACAGAAATTTGAGAAGCCCCAACTCATGTCAGCTGCCACATGGTTTAACTTACTTAAATTAAAAAAAAAAAAAAAAGACAGACTGAGTTTTTACTTCTTCTGTGGATTGTCCTGTAGGACATCAGTGTGATTAGACCTTGCTAAAAGCTATTTTTCCCTGATATATCTTTACAAGAACAATGTAATTTGTAATTTTTCTGATAAAAAAAGTCTTAAGTCTTTGTACTATAGTCGTCACATGTCATTTCTATTCTGTTGACCTGCTGTATTTGCTTCATATCTTGCAAAAATTAATGTGTTACCTTCATGAATTGAGTGAATACTGCATCACATAAAAAATATCAATATAATTGTAAATATCACAACTTGAAATTAAATAACAGATTTTCTCTTTGTGTGGGCACTTCTATAAAGCAAAACCAAAACAAAATAAAACAAATAAACCCAAACTTCAGTAAAAAGTATGACTCCTTTATCCTGTGGTCATTACTTGCCCTATTGTTATTTTGAAAGATTGTTAGTTAACTCTAGATTGTGATACCTGCATAAGTTCCTCAGAGGACATTTATGAGGATGTTTTAGATGGTGTAGGACCTGAGTATGGCAGAAATGGTATTGAATAAAGAGTGAAGGTTTTACTGAGTTTGGCTTGGATGGAATGAACTTTCTTCATAGCAGCTTGTATGGTGCTGTGTTTTGGATTTGTGGCTAAAACAGTGTCAGTAATTTATGAGTGATTTGTTTATTGCCAAACAGTGCTTGCAGAGTGTCAAGCTTTTCTCTTCTTTTCCCACTTTGCCCCCTCAGAGAATAGGCTGAGGTTAGACAAGAAGTCGAGAGGGGACAGAGCTGGGACAGTCAACCCCAGCTCACCAGGGAATTTTCCACACCATATGACTTCATGATCAGAAACAAATAAAAAAGTGGGTTTTCTTTTTCCAAGGTGGCTGTTACTTGGAGACTGCCCAACTGTTGATCTTCTTAGGAGAGGTGGTGAATGATCGCCTTTGTGTCAGTTTTTCCTTTGCTTTGTTCTGTTTTGGTTTCATTTTCTCTTTCCTCCACATATTAAAATGTCTTTTCCTCAACCAAAGAGTTTTCTTGATTTAACTAATTTTCTTTCACAGACCCTGCTGGGAAAGAAAGGAGAGCGCTAGTAACTATGCCAGTGTTTGGCTGATGGCTGAGGGTCATTCAAACACAGTAGTATTATGAAGCATTTTGGAAAATATAAATAAATTTAAACTTCTGGGGCAAATGGTCCAATCTCTTCAGCTCCCATTTCCTGAATGTTTTTTACCAGAGGAATGTACTGTATAGAACCACAGATCTGATAATTCATAAATTGGATGGGTTTGAAACATCGTGATCCTGACGTGTTAATGAATTTTAAAATGTTCAGTGTTATCATTTCTAGTGGGAATATAACAGCAATTTGAATTTTGATCTTGATGTGTTTTGCCATTATATCCGTAGCTCTGCTAAGGCAGAGAAATAGAAGTAATCCTGAATTAGACATCTGTAAATTATCTTTACTGTATAAATGTCATTGAAATAAACTTCTTAGACTTGTTCCTCCTTTTATCATGAATTAAAGATAGCAAACACATACATTAAAATAAAAAAAGTCCCAGTTGAAGTTATCACAATGACTTGTACAGTTTTATGCATTACACAGTGTTACAATGAAACATTCTGCATTAGACAAGACATTGCCAGTAAATTGAGGGAGTTGATCCTTCCCCTCTGTTCAGCACTGTTGTGGCCATAGCTGGAGTACTGTGTCAAGTTCTGGGCTCCTCAGTACAAGAGAGACATTGACATATTGGAGAAAGTCCAGAAAAGAGCCAAGGATGAGGAGTATCTTCCATATGAGGAAAGGATGAGGAATCTGAGACTTTAGCCCAGAGAAGAGAAGGCTCACAGGGAATCTCATTAATACATAGAATCACATGAAGGGAGGGTGGAAAGAGGACAAAGCTAGGTTATTTTCAGTGGCACCCAGTGACAGGATAGGAGGCAATGGGCACAAACTGAAACACAGGGGGTCCCTCTGAACATTGGGAAATGCTTGTTTTTTACTGTGAGGATGAGTGAGCATGGGAACAATTTGCACAGAGAGGTTGTGTAGTTTCTTCCTTGCAGATACTGATCAGCTGTCTGGACAGAGTCTTGGGCAACATGCTCTAGATGGCCCTGTTTGAGGAGGGGGAGTTTGACAGGTTGACCTCCAGAGGTCTCTTCCAAACTCAATTGTTCTGTGATTCTATGAAAGATATTGAAGGCACACAATATAAATTATATTTTTAACAATAATAATAAGTTGTCAGGAATAACAGTTCTAGGTTCAACCTCATCTTACTTGAGATACTAGGCCGCCAAACATAATACATGTTCTCAACCTCAGCATTTAATGTTATGGTCACATGACATTATTTTCACATGATTTGCATGTCATTAATGAATTGGATAAACAGAGATCCTAGAATGTATCACAGCTCTAGATTGAGTTACTTCCTTTGCTGTGCCTTTCTTTTCTCAGAGATTTTTGTGCTGAAAATTAAGAAAAAAAAAAAAGTAAGTAAGTAATGTCTTTCTTTTTAAGAAGTCTGAATTAGATCCTGAAAAAAACTATTGTAATCATGTTTTGTTAAACAGAGATTTTTTTCTCAGGCTGGTGAATCAACATTTCTGTAAGTACTCACTGATTATATTTTCTTCATATGGTGAATATCCAATAGAAGACAGCAAGAGTCAAATTAACAGACACGGTAATGGCTCATAATTGTAACTAAATTTAGTTAGTGATCTACTCTGTACATGTGAATTTCTATGTGAAAATTCTGCATGACCAGAAAAAAAAAAAAAATCAGAACTTTTCTGTTTTGAATTTGATAGCTTTTTCTTCACATCTTCTGAGCGTCTTCTCCATACAGATGAAGACTGTAGTTTTATTTAGTTTCACAAAGATGTTGGTGAGATCAATTCAGCATTCAGATGCTATGGTCAGAACATCTTAGGAAGGTTTTTTTTAGTAGATTAATTATTAGGAGATTAATTAATTACTTGGAGACAAATAATTTTACATTCAATGAAAAATTTGGATCACATGTAAAGAAAAAGTCTTAGAGTTATCTGACAAGAACAAAGGGAAATATGAAGAAATTTTCATTCACTGAATATTACTTGGTTGTGGGTAGAAACTAGGATAGAGTCATGTAATTAAAAACTGAATCATAATGTACATGTAAAAGGGCACCAAATTAATTACTTGAACTTAATTCTGACATTTCATGGATACTAAGTGCAGTTCAAGTGCAGAGTATAAAAAAGTCTAGGAACTGTAATTGATAAGCATCTGGAACTGCAAAATTTCATAGTTCAAAACTTAAAAAGATTTCAAACCCAAATTTTAAGAAAAAAAAGTCCAATATTAATTTATGATTTATTTTTCTTTGCAATTTCATAACAAAATGTAATGCCTGATTTTAATTTAATTTTTAAAATTATTCACTAAGATATATTGAAATGAAAACACTGAATAACATACATAATCAATATACATATTTGGATTGCATGGGATATCAGCTAGACCAAAATACTTTCAGAGCTTCTTGAGGTTTTCAGTGTTTTATCTTTTTTTTAGAGTAATCTGCTTCTTGTAAAGGGCAATCTATAGCTTTAATTTTGAAGACGGAATAAAGACATTATAACTAAGGGCTTCTGAATTGTCATATTTTAACAGTGCTTTCTGCAACACAAAGGCAGCAGTTTTGTTTTTATGCCTTCCTAGATAGTTTTGAATGTTTTCCGGTGATATAGTAACAGCAAAGGAGAAGACACCTTTTCTGGCACTTGTTATAGTCTGTATATCCTACAAGGAAGTTGATTACCTTTCTCTGAAGCCTACATTACACGTTTTTCATTATCTCAGTAGCCTCTGGATATTAAATATCAGATTGAGTTTAAACAATTATTTTTCTATTTGATCCATAGGGGATAATTTTTTTATATAAATAATCCAAATGGATATTGATAAACAAACTGAAAAGCACTGCCTTAATATAAATAATAATATTTGGAATACTTATTTTGAAACATAAAACAATTCTTCATTCTTCAAGTTTTTTACTGCCTGAAGTGTTCCAAAAAGAAATCACTCTTCTAAGTGAAAAAAAAATTGACTGATAAAAAAACCAAGCTATGGTCCATATCTTTGCAGATTTTGGAAGAGATATCATCCAACAAGAATATTGTTCAAAGAGTAGAAAGAAAGACTTCTTTCACTGTTTGATTCTACTGATACGTCCCTAATGCTCCATGTATGCAAAGTGCCTGGAGAAAATCCAATAAAATATCAGGATCTGTAATTAAAAATATACTCTAAATCAGCCATGAGGAAATAGACTTGGTGGATACACCAGGAAGAATGTAACCAGCACCTCTTAATTGTAATTATATGTCACAATTTACTATTTCAGCATTTAGATTTGATTTGAGACATTCTAATTTTTTTTCTGCCTTGAAGCAGTTTCGTTTTAGTCAATAAATTACATGAGATTCCCTAATGTAGGATTTGAATTGAATCTTAATTACCAAGCTGATCTGATAGATGACAAAATTGCAACTTTTCTGAAATGTCATATAGTATATGATATTCTGCTTTGAATTTTACACAGTGAAAAATTCCTTAAAACTCAACTACAGCTTGACTTTTGAGTCACTCACCCTTTTGCTCTAGCAGAAATTTAAAGGTATATACTTACTCATTAGAAAAGAATATTAAAATGCCAGTTTAGTCATAGTCTTTTTTTCCTCTCTCCTGACCTTCATTAATTTTGTGTCTGTATGTAAATGTTAACATGAATACTAATCAACAAGTATATAATGTGCTTCTCTCCAAAGACAGCAAAATACTATATATATTTTGCAAGGAAATATGCACTAATTACTGAAGTTCATTTACCAATAGAACAGTATAAGGTAAGTAACAGCTTTCAAAGACTGTTATATTTGATAAAAAGTAAAAATAAACAAGCATATGGTACTATGCACCTCTGATAATTTTCCTGTATATTAAGATGAATCTATACAGGATCTTGGTTCTGTTCCTTGGAGATTCAGATTATCATCTCTGTTTTGTTTTTCATTTGGGTTTGGTTTTGCTTGTTTGTTTGCTTTGTTTGTTTGTTTTGATGTTTTTGGTTTTACTTTTTTTTCTCTCTTCATTCTTCTAATTTATATGTTACTCTATAAGCACCTAAATCATCATATCCAACAGAGACAGTCAAATCTTACTTTGCATTCTTTTTCTCATTTCATTAGTCTTCATAATATTTGTTTTTCATTATAATTTGTGTAACACTAAATTATTTCAAGACAAATAATGCATTTTTTTGTTGAAATTTCGGATGTTTAGTAGTTTTCTTCCCTTAAAATATTATCTGACAGAGGCATCTTGGGGATACCATTAACATCTAAATAACAGTACCTTCTCCTGATTCTTTAAAATATTTCTTATTTATGATACACAGTATAAGCTTTTGGGAATCTCCATCTACAACTGCAGTTATATTTGAGCTGTATAGAGAATAATTGTTAAAATATAAGTATATAATAACAGGCAATTGCTGAAAGCAACAAAATAAACCAGGCAATTTAGCATAATAAGGAAAAGTTACAGTAGATAAAATTCCTTCCCCTGGAGAGATGGTGTTTGCCTTATGCAAGAAGCTTAAAATTGTGTTGATTTTTAACTGTGACCAATACCATTTTGAATTCATGTTTACTGTAATATCTGCTGCAGTCATTAGCAATTTTCATAGCATTTAATTAGAAACAAACAAACAAAACAAACGAACAACTTATACCCTGAAATTTTATTTTCTTTGTTACTTTGTTATAATTTATTGTCCAATATTATAGATTCATTTGGATGTATTTTGTTCTCAGTAATGTCCTCAGCTTCTCTAAATTAAGGATGTGCTATGACTTTCACTATCGTGTCAGTAATCCATTCATTCTTATCCTCTGAGTGTAAATCTAGGCCTTAGCATTTTACCCTTGGAGGCATCCCTGGGAAACACTATTCATTCTGTAAGGTGAAAAAAAAAATATTCCTTTGCTATAGTGCTTGTCTGTCATGACAGTTTTTGTCTGTAGTGACAGAAGATGAAGGAAAGGGTGAGGTACTAAATGCCTTCTTTGCCTCATTCTTTGATAATCAGAACTATTGTGCTCCAGGGTCCCAGCCGCCTGAGCCAGAAGACAGGGATGCAGAGTAGAATGGAACCCCCATAATTCAATAGGAAATGATTAGCAAACTTCTACAACAATTGGACACCCACAAGTCTATGGGACCAGATGAAATACATCCAAGGGTGCTAATGGAGTCGGTGGAGGTGATTGTTAAGCCACTTTCCATTATCTATCAGCAATCCTGGCTAACTGGGGAGGTCCCAGTTGACTGGAAGTTGGCAAATGTGATGCCCATCTAAAGAAGGGCTGGAAGGAGGATCTAAGGAACTACAGACCTGTCAGTCTAACCTTGGTGCCGGGGAAAGTCATGGACCAGATCATTCTGAGTGACATCACATGGCACATACAAGAAAACCAAGTGATCAGGCTCAGTCAACATAGGTTTATGAAAAGCAGGTCCTGTCTGAGCAACCTGATCTCTTAATACAAGGTGACCAACCTAGTAGATGAGGGAAAGGCTGTGAATGTTTGGTAATTAGACTTCACTAAAGCCTTTGACACTACATCCCACAACATTCTCCTGAAGAAGCTAGCAGCTCATGGCCTGGGTAGGTGTACTCTTTGACAGGTAAAGAACTGGTGAGATGACAATGCCCAAGGAGTTGTGGTGAACAGAACCAAATCCAGTTGGCAACCGATCATGAGTCATGTTCCCCAGGGCTCAGTATTTGGGCCAGTTCTGTTTAATCTGTTTATCAATGATCCAGATGAAGGGATTGAGTGCACCTTCAGTAAGTTTGCAGATGACACCAAATTGGGTGGGAGTGTTGATCTGCTGGAGGGTAGGAAAGTGATACAGAGGGACTGACTGGATCATTGAACTGAGGCCAATTGTATGAGGTTTAACAAGGCCAAGTTCCGGGTTCTGCATTTGGGTCACAACAATCCCAGGTAGCACTACAGGCTTGGGGAAGAGTGGCTGGAAAGCTGCCTCACAGAAAAGGATCTGTAGGTGTTGATTAACAGCTGGGTGAATATGAGCCAGTATTGTCTAGGTGGTCAAAAAAGGCCAACAGCATCCTGACTTGTATCAAGGATAGTGTGGTCATCAGAACCAGAGAAGTGATCATGCCACTGTGATGGTGAGGCCTCACCTTGAATACTGTCTTCAGGTTTGGGGACCTCATCATAAGAAAGACATTGAGGTATCAGAGAGAGGGCAGAGGAAAGTGATGAAGTTGGTGAGTGACCTGGAGCACAAGTCTTATAAGGAGCTGAGGGAACTGGGGCTGTTTAGCCAGGAGAAAAGGAGGCTGAGGGGAGACCTTATCACTCTCTACAACTATCTTAAAGGAGGTTGTAGCATGGAGGGTGTTGGTGTCTTTGCCCAAGTAGCAAGTGATAGGACAAGAATGATAGGCCTCAAGTTGTGTCAGAGGAGGTTTAGATTGAATATTAGGAAAAAATTATTCACAGAAGTGGTTGTCAGGTATTGGAACAGGCTGCCCAGGGAAGTGGTGGAATCACCATCCCTGAAGGTGTTTAAAAAGCATATAGATGAGGTTCTTAGGAACATGGTTTAGTGCTAGAGTTAGGTTATGGTTGGACTCGATGATCCTGAGTGTCTCTTCCAACTGGAATGATTCTATGATTCTATTTCAGTTACATACATGTAACTTAAATTGATTTTAACTCTTTGCCACTTTGGACAGAGCAGACCTTTAAAGTTAACTTCTTGGGGATTTGAAAAATGGCCTACAGAATTGAGAACTACCATCTTTAGTTGCCATGTGCTGTTTTTCAGAGATCTGAAGTCATCCCAGAAACCCTAAACCACCATTCTCCACTATCTCAGTCAAAGGAATAATTCCTCTGCTTGCATTTATTATGTTTTTGTGTGTTGCTCTATAAAGCTTTTCTCTGAATAACAGGTATTTCATGCCCTCTGATTCATGATTGATAAACTTACATTGTTAGTGCAGATCACACACATTGCATTCCTGAATCTAATTTCACTGGTCATTAACACAGAAGCCTGATAATGGCTGCACTACTGTAGTGCCCTGTTATCCAGTATGGACAGAACCATGCGCGTGAAATTATTTGGTAAATAACAATGTCTAGCTTTTATATAAAGATCATAAAAAAGTTTAAAAGACTCTCTTTTTTTATATAAAGTTTTCTGTAGTTTAGTTGCATTAGATATGTGGTTAGTTATGCTTTGTACTTGGGCAAGCATCTTCCATTTTAAATAATAATTTATTTTTCTGATGGAGAACAGAGACTCCATGACAAGAAGACAGTTTGAAGCAGAAAACTTATAGGCAGAAAACACAGATGGTCTGATTTCAAGAAGTCTAAAAAATTAATAGGTAGAAGCACAGCATGTATAAAGCAGGGCCTGAAGAATTTTCCTTCCTTGAAAATGTCATGTAAATTTGCAAGCAGTTCTTCAAATGTCAGTGGGTCAACCCGCATTCAACTAAATCTGTAGTGTCTCAGTATTTGTCTGTAAAGGTTTTATTAGTGAATTAACTAAACACAAAAAGACTTCCAATATCTCTACTTGAATGTAAAACAGTAATTTAAAACACAGGCTTGAAATCCCAGTCTCACTGAAATCAGAGATTCTTTTATTCATTGTTGTTCTTTATGATGAAGATGAGCAAGACTTGCCATTTGCTAAATACACCTGAAGTCCCAAACATGGTGCTGACTTTTCTCTTGCATGTGTCTGTTTCTCCTTTCCTTTCCTTTCCTTTCCTTTCCTTTCCTTTCCTTTCCTTTCCTTTCCTTTCCTTTCCTTTCCTTTCCTTTCCTTTCCTTTCCTTTCCTTTCCTTTCCTTTCCTTTCCTTTCCTTTCCTTTCCTTTCCTTTCCTTTCCTTTCCTTTCCTTTCCTTCCCTTCCCTTCCCTTCCCTTCCCTTCCCTTCCCTTCCCTTCCCTTCCCTTCCCTTCCCTTCCCTTCCCTTCCCTTCCCTTCCCTCTCCTCTCCTCTCCTCTCCTCTCCTCTCCTCTCCTCTCCTCTCCTCTCCTTTCCTTTCCTTCCCTTTCCTTCTCTTCCCTTTCCTTCCCTTTCCTTCCCTTTCTCATAGCATCTCACAGCAATGTTATGCACAATCTGACTCTTGTACAAGATATCAATGCCTCAAAAATCTGATTTAGGGTAAGACTCATCAGTCCATATTCTATAGCAGGGTTCTTCCGCTATCAAATAGCAGTTTGTGTCAAAACTTAAAGCACTATTTTCTCTTCTGGGAAATAATAAGAGAAAACAACTTATAAGGAACAGTAAGAGGAACAAAACTGTATATAGAGATATCAACATATATGCATGTTGCTAAACTTTTTTTTTTTCCCATAATAGAGAATAATTAATGAAACTTCTAATAATTGTCATACGAAATTTTATCCTTATCCTCTTCCCTCCATATCTCTGATAAGTAAGGTTTTTTATTGATGATATTTTGTTATAAAGATCATGCAGCCTTTATTTTTAATCCAAATTTCATTTTTTAGTTAACTGCTAGTTTATCCACAGCAGGGTCACAGGCTCATTCACATATTCATTTGAATTCTGTAAATTAGACTATAGCATATCTTTATAATTTGAGATAACTCATCTTAAGTGTGTTAAAAGTAATAAAATAGATAGTCCAGAAAAATACTTCAGAACCACAACCAGGTAAGGTCACTTCTGTACTTTGAGTAAAATGTGTTGCAGAGTGTATTTATATCACTCTCAATACACTTGATTGAATCCAGCAGTGTTTCATATTAAATATTTTTTGAACCTTTTCATTTTTACACTTGGAAGACTGTAACCTGTCCAAAGCTCATCACTTTGGAAAGTCTTTACTATTGCATATGAAATGTGTAAAATAGCTGAAGTGCAGAGATTAATTGATAATTTCTAGCTTTTCCATACTACATAAAGGAAAACTAACAGAGGTTTAATAGGCTTTTCATGTATGAATGAAAGAAAAATTGCATTTAGAAAACATAAAACATTTACAAAATAAATATGTACTGGTTGCTATGAAAAAATATTTTTATGAAAAACAAAACAAAACAAAAAAACAAACACCAAACCCTCAAAATTTCATAGGTATCAGACTTCTATAAAAAGCTTGAGTAATCAGCTATGAGGTCAGACCAGATCAGATGTGATTTCTCACAGCTTTATGCACCTGGGTCTTTACAACTTTCAAGCATGGAGACTACAAGGGCTCTCTGGACAAATTATTCCTCTATTTGTTTGTTCTCATAGAAACAAGTTGGTTCAACAGATTCTTATGGATTTAGCCCTTATGTGTTTTTCTCTGTCTTTTAGTCTCAGAACAATACTTAACATGACCATTGAATCTGTAGATACTGAATTTTTCAGGAATGAGGTATTACCATTACTATTCCACTATCTTTCTTCTCCTAGTAAGTGCCATCAGCACAATTCATAAGAAAATAAGGCACCTTCATAGAATATGCAGTGTGATTACAGTAGCTGAAATTGAATGTAGGTGCTATCAGTGAGGATTAATAAGATTTTTGGGATTGACTTTAGCTCCATATTAACATAATTTTCAATTTAGATGTCTGAAAAAATGGATTTCATCACGAGACTTCCCTGAGGTCCTATTGTACTTGATGGAGATTTATTCAATTAATGAGATAGTTGCCGAAACACGTGCACATACTGGCACAGGTTGCCCACAGAGGTAGTAGATGCCCCATCCCTGGAAACATTCAAGGTCAGGCTCGATGGGGGTCTGAGAAACTTGATCTAGTTGGAGGTGTCCCTGCTCATTGCAGGGCAGTTGGACTACATGACCTTTGAAGGTCTCTCTCGACTCAAACTATTCTATGATTCCATGATTCTATGTAGTGTCATTTTTGGTGCTATGGTATAACTATATGTCTCTGGTCTCTCTGTCAGTACAAAAAGGGGACTTGCATTGGGATTTAACTAAGTCCAGAGTGACTGTGTAATTACTAGCAAGTCACAACAGTGTTATGAGGAGATGATAAAATAGATTAAGGACTACAAAATCCGAGTAGAAGAACTGATTTTTCCAAAGATAATTCTCCAATAATTTGATTAAATTTCCATGTTTAAATTTAAATATGTGAAACAACCATTTCTTTTATTTACATTATTCCTTTGAATTTGTGTCTTTGAAACAGCTCCATTGTTATAAACTTTGTATACTCTGGATGTGAGCATTACTTATTCATTATTGCTGTCAGGGAGTTCCGAATCCTAAGTCTATCCATATAAGCCTTACTTCCCCTGACTAGCCTCACCTGAAAATTCCTTTTGCTCATGGGCCCAGGAGCTTCTTTAAAGCTCAAGGCCTGTAACTCTTGGTAAGACCATTGCTCTTGCCTTTGCTGTGGACAGTCTTGGCTCTAGCTCATCTCATGGACCAATCCTGCTCTTGCTGTTCCCTCTCAGTTAAGCAGACCCTCATAAAAGAGAACAATTAAGTGAAAAGATTTTAAAAGATTCAAAAAAGCAAGAAAAGAGAGCTTATAAAAGGTCTAATGAACTCTTCATAAAAGAATATCTTGAGATCCACAAGTAGTAGGCAGGTTGCTTGGGAGTTAGCTTTCACAAGCTTCAGGAACTTGTTTCAGTCACCCACATATACACATCTAATGATATGTAAAATAACCTCAGACATCTAGAGCACCAGCATAGGGATGAAAAGTATGACTCAGGATCTATGATGGACTCTTTCCTTCCTGAAGCAAAAGCTGAACATAAAAAGCGTATCCTAGAACATAGAACCTGTGTACAGAAAACTGTATAGACTCTTGGTGTACACAGTGTAAGTGGCTACAGGTGAGTTAGCTATATAAACTCAAACAGAGATGGGCTAATCAATAGACTCAATCGATTCACTTCATCCTAAAATAAACAGTTATTTTAAAACAAATGAGTGGCTCTCCATTGACTGTACTGACTATGAGATCAATTAATTTCTCAAACATGAGGCTTGCAGTTATGACAGAGGACTCACAGAGACTCATGCCCTTCTGAATCATCAGCTGAAGGACAGGTGGGTAGGTATAGGAAATTCAAATGGCAACGTGTGCCTGTACTTAGGGAACTGAGTTGTCCTGTATCTCTATCAGCCATTATGGTGGCTTTGATGCCTTAGAGCGGGGGTGTCAAATTCGTTTTCACCAGGGGCCACATCAGCCTCACAGTTGCCTTCAAAGGGCCGAATGTAATTTCAGGACTGTATAAATGTAACCACTCCTACATACCTGAAACCTCGGATAGTGATGTCAGTAGACCATTGCCTCTCAAGGGACTTATATTTCAACAATTCGTTCACATATAGGAAGAATCAGGTAGACAGCACATACAGTTTGAAAATTAACCCCATTCCTATGCCTAGGTGATGTGGAGGCTCTTATGTAGCGTATTGAGTATGTTAAATATATAGGTAGTAATATGTTATTAAAAATAGATCTGGTTTCTTTACCTCCTGTACCAGTTGTTCCACAAAACATAAGATATGTAAAAAGCACAGTGTATTTCTCAGAGATGAACAGATGGGAAGTGGGAAGTGTGGGTGAATGAGATTCAGTTCTGAACAATATCATACCGGATTTTCCCACTTTCTTTAATTTTATTTTGGTCTATGTGGTTGAAAAGCTCAGAAATCAAGATTGAAAGTCTGCATATTTTATATAGTGCATAACAAACATAATAAATATCTCAAAACTGGGATGTTACTTAGAAATTTTATGTTAATATTCTATGTATGCCTCAATGTGTACTTCAGCTGTATCTAATGTAACAAATTAGACAATTTAAGTCTAAGTGTTTTATTAAAAATATACAGGTCACTATTTGATATTTTCAATACATTTCACGAGTGCAAATTAAAGTTGTTATTGGTAATTAAGATTTAACTCTATTTTAACAGTTTTGTTTTTTGCTTTGGTTGGTTGATTTTCTGCTGAAGCCAAGCAAATGGGAGATAGGGGTTCCAAACGAGGGATATGAATATGTTTTTCACAGTCCCTGAGTTGACCATATTTTATAAATCAAATACCTTGGAAGTTGAACCAACTCTGCTCCTAGATTATTGTCTTCACACTAAGCTACAAAGTAAATTTAGGAGAATTTTTTGTAACCTGAAATTACATGCCCAGTATTCAGATATCTTGGATTGTGTTTTTCATTCTGGGGTAATTTAATGGCCACTGTAGACAATTTTTCTTGTTGATTCATCTGACCTGTTCTAGAAATCTGCTTTATGGGTGAGTGATTTTAGCCTTTTCATGTTCTTACTCATTCACTATTCACTATTCACTACTCATTGCTTTGTTTAAATATGTATATGTTTAAATTGCACTGCAATAGTGCAACTTGAAATATTCTAAATGTCAGTAGATAAATTCCCATTAAGATCAAAACAAATCTACTTATTAAAGTCAGTGAGGTCTAGAAGGCAATCACTTTGAAGTAGAAAGAAGGGTAAGGTTTGATTCAGTTGCCCACAGATAACCATGAAGTGCCATTTGAGACATGTGGCTAGTAAATCTGGCATTGCATGTACAGTAGATTCATATCCTGGAGAAGTAGGAAAAGGCCAGGTGAAGTATCCCAAATATTATAAGGTGAAGACTACCATGAGCCACAGTTGAGTCACAATGAGAACTTAACTACATTTACTCAGCTCTTAACCAGAAGATCCTGATACATGTTGGGAAAACAAGAAAAACACAAGTAACTTCTGTACTCATCCGCTTAGCAAATAAATCTTCCATGTTACATCAATGAGTGATGTTCTTGTGGCTACATCTCCCTAAATTCCTGTGACACTCAGGATGCCTCTAATGAGCCTTGATATCTGTCTTGCAGACAACTAAATTAAACCTTTTTATTGATAAGCTGACTTGCTCTGACTTTTAATTAAAGATAAGATCATGTTGCTCACACGCAGGTTTCTCTTATTACTTGGAATATCCTGAGGTATCTTACCTGGAACCCAATTGTCAGTCCAGAAGATGAAGATCTCTCTGAAGTCCAATGTAATAGCTTACAGCCCCATGCAGGTGATTTAAATCATTCTGGGCTGGCAGGAGGCGCTGTCTTATGGTTAACTGAATTTATCCCTATGCCTTCATTGCTTCAAGAGGCGTTTGATGACAGTTTTCTGCATATACAAAGATTGTTGATAAATTTATGTGTCTGAATCTTGGAATTAATCCCATCCTTAAAATTTAATTCCTTTTATTCCTGTTATCAATTTTTTTTTCCTATTTATCTTTTTTTTTAATTTGTTTGTTTGACTTTTTGTACCTACAAAGAGAATAATACAAGTATTATGGACCTAAACCTTTTTAATGAACTAGCACCTAAACTCCTAAAAACAATAATAATAATAGAATATAGAATTAATTTATAATATATTAAATATTGACATACTAATATATTAATACAAAATTATTATAGTTTAAATTTGTATGATTTGGGATATTTTAATGATATTTTGTATACATTACAATTATTATTTATATTCACAGTGTACAGATTCTCAGTGTTGTATCACAGTTGCTTCATTCAGCTACTAAGAGATGCAGAGTGTTTCTGTGATATTTTAACAGAAAAAACATTTTATTTTCTTGATCTCTTTTAACTTTAACCAGCATTGCTTTGCCTAGGGTGCAACTTGTCAAAAGAAATTGCTCAACACACATATTAATAGCAATAACAGTATGCCTAATGTGATTCAATTAGCACAATCTAGTAAACTCACTCTGTGATTGCTTCAGGAAACTTGTCATTGAATTTTCGCTCATAACCTTAATGACTGTGTGGAAGTTAGTCAAAAGGTCTAATTAGATTTTTTTTTTTTTTTTCATAATATTTAAATATGTTCAATATCAGTCTATCTTCTATTTTTCTTTTGAAAACAGAAGCCAAAACACAAAACAAAACAACTGATTCCTAGGAAAATATAGTAATGAGTAAAATTATTTTTCAGTTTTAAATCTTGCTTGATGATAGCTTTCACACACACTGTTGAAACTTGTTTGAACAGAAAAGAGCAAAAAATAAGCAGCAGATGTAGGAAACAAACAGAAATAATGAGGTGCTCATCAGAGATTTTGGCATTGTATTTCTTGCCAATAACATCTCAAAGGCAAATGCATGTGATCTCAGATGACATTTTTAGATGATTGTGGATTAGGAAAGATTTTTTTTTCTATAGGAATGGTTAACGGCAAAGCTTTCATAAAGCAATAATAAAATTTGAAAAGGACAAGGCAGGGAATAAAAATAGGTAGGTGTATAGGTCAGAAATAAAGAAGGCAGCAAAGCTTTATAGTCTTTTTTCTTATTCAGGCAAGATGCCCAGTGAAATGAACTGAAAAAATATTATTTGTTTCAGTAGCAGGTATACAATTTGAGAATCGGTGACTAGCAAAAAAAAATGTTTATGCCTGCCCATATGATAGGTTTTTATCAGACCAAGTTGAAAAATATCACTACAAAAGACTGTGTGGTCCAGGAGAAATCTCTGCTCTTCGTATCTGACATTTAAATGTCAACTGTCCACACCTCCCTACCTAATTTGAGTTGGTGGAGAGTGAGAACATGGAAAAAAGCAGTGAAAGAAGAAGCTGTGCCAAGAATGAAATACAAGCTGTTCAGATGTAATTGGCTCTGGAATTTGGCACTACCTTGGTTTTGTTAAAACGTATTTCTCCACTAAATTTAAGCATAGCCTGGAGAACTAGAGCCTTTTTATCTAAGGTCCAAACTCAGTTTCTTTTACCACAGCTGATCAATATCGGGATAAAAAATGCTAAAGCTCTTACATGGATTAAGCTGTCTATCAGTATTCAACTTATTTGCAACTACCAAAGCTTCTTAACTTCTACTGAAATTTTGTGTCTGTCCAGTCTGGAGTGAAAAAAAAAAAAACTTTCAGTGACTTCTTCTTACATTCTTCTCTAGCTCCTTTCCCCCAGAACACTCTGTTCGAGCACATCAAAACAAGTTTTTAAATTATTATCAAAGGCCTCGACAACTACGTGTCTCATTACCAATATGCTCTTATAGTTTATATATGTTATTTCCGCCAACTCATCATATTTACAAATGGTGTCTCCTTTAGTAATTAATTTACCTATTTCTCCTTTTATACATCTACATCATTTGTTATTACTGAGTAACTTTCCTAAGTGTCTGTAAACTTTTTTTTCTGTAAAACTTAATGGGTTAGGAGTGGTGAGATCTCAAATCTATGTCAGCAAAAGCAGATGATAAAATACATTTTTTTTTTACATTTTACTTTCTAACACCATAAATAGATGAAACCAAACAATCTTTTAGGCTGGGCGAAGGAAGTATCATAGCTGTCATTGCTCTAAAGAATTAATAACTAGAAGAGCAAGAAAGTGAAATTATATTTAAACTTTTAACTTGTAAAAATAGAGGACAAGGTAACCTAGTGACATCATAACTGGGGTATTTGGTCAAGAAACTCAATGAACCACTTCAGAAGCTGTCAGAATTCCCTCAAAAATTATACTACAGAAGTATCTTCTCTCTTTTAATACCTTGAGTGGTAAAGAAAATGAAGGTATTAATGTAAAAGTAATAGATTTAAAATAATACACACTTTCAATATGCATATGAGAATAAAGACATAATTTCTAAGTGTTAAAAACAGAGCAGTCCTATATTCCACAGTCTTAACTATTAATAGGACTGTGGTCTCTTTACATCCTAAGTGTTTCAAAAAATCCATACTGCTTCCTTTTATGCTGTTGTCTGTGTTCTGAAACCTTCACAAGATTTCCTTCAAAAGACAAACAAATTGAATGCTGGTCCTGATGGGCAGTTGCTGAATTCAGAATCACACACTACTCCTATGCCTGCCTTACAAATCCATGTTACTTCTGAGAATTACTAACATGTTAAATTTTTCCATCCCATTACACTACATTTTCTTACATATCTATCACTTGCTTTTTTGGGTGACCAGGCAATCTAGATGATGAAATAAACTTTATTTTAATTACATTAAAATCTGCAAATAAAAGCACAAAATAAGAGTCAGGTAATTTTTTATTTCGTGGACATTTTAATGCAACTAATATATTTTCATTACATCTAGTAGAAATCATAACGTTTAAGCAGTGATTATCTCATAAATATCTAGAATTTCATTTTCCTCTTACAAGGATGGAAATCAATTCATAAGGAATTTACAGTGTCATTCTTTGACAGCAATTTTTCTCTAATGTAGTGGATCTTCTAAAAAAATGGTCTTTCCTTGGTTTGGTGTTCTCAGTGGTTGTTATGATAATTTCTTTCTTTCTTCAAGATTTCTGATTTCATAGGGAATGACTTCTAGTAAGTATGTTTTGAAAAAGCTATAGTAAGTAAAACTTCTTTACACAACATCTCAAAAGATTCAGTGACTCTTCAAAAGAAAAGTATGGTCTTCTGAATAGAAATTTCACATAGATTCAAAAGAAAGAACATATCAGATGCAATGAAAACAAAGATAGGAAAATAACAGGAACTCTTAAAATATTTAGATCTCATGGGGAGAAAGAAAATCTCCTTTAGGAATGACTGTGATTTTTATTTACACAAGTTTTCCACCTAACTTGATACAAATTTTTACCCTTGTAAAATTTTTAATCTTGTACCCTTGTACCAGATTTCTAATACAGATATTCAATATTTCATCATTAGAAATTAAAAAAAAAAAAAAAGCCAGGTTTATCAAATAAATTCAAATGCTTAATTTCTTCTTGTAAGTTTGAAATCAAGCTGATAATTGTAAAGTGGAAATAATTTACCCTTTGAATTATTTTAGTGTTGTCTTTATAGCAAATAAATGTTAATTTGATTAGTACTCTGTCTAAAAATTTGTCTGTATCATGATACATTTTTAAAATCTCTCGTAAATAGTAGCAGAGCCTTCAATGTTTAAATTTACCATTAAATAGTCATACATTTTGTATGTGGTTTATTTTTGTCCTTAAATTACTGTATCTAATTCAGTTATTTTTGTTGCTTATGTGACTTCTGCCTGAAAAAAAAAGAACAAAAAAAAACAAAACAAAACAAAACAAAAAAAACAAAACAAAACAAAAAAAAACAAACCCAAAAAATCATAATCTATGCACTGACCAAAACAAATTTTTAGAACTTTCATGAACACGTTTGATTGTTTGGTTTTGATTTGTCTTTATTCGTGTTCATTCTACAAGCCTTCGTTAGCTGGTGCAACGCTCTTTCACTGGTGTAACCCTCTTAGTAATAAATTTTGGGTTAGACTCTCACATAGAAAAATACATAATCATCTTAAAATGGTTTTACTTCAAAATGACCGTGTAGATCATCTAGATCCAACCACCCTGCAATGGACAGGAACACTTTCCAATAGACAAAGTTGCTCAAAGCCCCATCCAACTTGGCACTGAACACTTCCGGGGATGGGGCATCCATGAATTCTCCAGGCAACATCTTCCACTGCCTCACCACCCTCAGAGTGAAGAATTTCTTCCTTCTATCTACTCTAAATCTACCTTCCTTCAGTTTAAAACCATCACTCCTCATCATATCAATACATGCCCTTGTAAAACGTCCATCTCCAGCTTTCTTGTATGCCCCTTTTAGGTACTGGAAGGCTGCTCTAAAGCCTTCTCTTCTCCAGGCTGAACAACCCCAACTCTCTCAGCCTGTCTTCATTACAGAGGTGCTCCAGGCACCTGGTCATCTTTGAGGTTTTCCTCTGGACTCACTCCAACAGAACCAGGTCTGTCTTGTGCTGGCAGCCGCAGAGCTGGACACAGTACTAGAGGTGGGGTCTTGCAAGACTGAAGTAGAGGGGACAAATCATCTCCTTTGATCTGCTAGTCAGGCTTCTTTTAATGCAGCCCAGGACACGATTGGCTTTCTAGGCTGCAAGTGCACATTGTCAGGTCATGTTGAACTTCTTATCCACCAACATCCTCAAGTTATTTTCCACAGGGCTTCTCTCAATCCATTTTCCACACAGCCTGCTTTTGTTCTTGGGACTGCATTGACCCATGTGCAGGACCTTGCATTTGGACTTGTTGAACTTCATGAGATCCACCTGGGCCCACCTCTCAAGTTTGTCAAGGTCCCTCTGGATGGTACGCTTCCCTCTAGTGTGTCAATTGCACCACACAGCTTGGTGTTGTTGGCAAACTTGTGAGGATGTTAACGTCTGAGATCATACTAGAATCTCTGACATCCTGGACTGTTTTTGTTAAAGAAATTTAACAATTCAGGGCTGCATAAATGTGATGCAATTTATGTGGTGAAAAGGAGAAACAAAGGGATAGATGATATGAAAATTAACTACAAAGTAGATGGAAGAAGTGGTAAACAGAAAAAAAAAAAAAAAAAAAGAGTTTTATCATACCTACTTTCAGTCACCTGATGTTAAAGTCACACAGAAGTGACTGTCACTTATTTGTCCCTTCTATTATTCTCATTTTCTCATTTATGTTAGCTCCAATGTTATTCACAAGAAAACAGGAAAACATTTGGGTTTCTTTTTAATTCCTCCTTATGGCATTGAAATGTTTTGAAAATGTAGTGAAGGTTTCCTTCTTTTCTCATTGTCTGCACTGCAGAAACTCTCACCTGCACAGCAGCTGTCAATGAAGGTTGCAGGTGACTTACAAGCATCCTAGCTCTTAACAGCAGTATATACCTAAAGGCACAGCTACGTGGAGAGGTCAAGATACTACATGGTTTAGAGAGACATTTGGTCTAACAAAAAAATTGACTGGAAGAAAGGAAGGTGAAAACATTGTGACAAAATTGTATTTATAGGAGAAACACAGGTACTAAATAAAAGGGGAAACTAAAAGAAATAGAAAAACAACAAAACAAAACAAAACAAAAGGAAAAAGCAAGTCAGCCTGCTCAGGCAAGGGAATGAAAGGCTGCTAGAACAAGGGTAAAGGGAATTTTGTCAGTCACACAGTAAAGAGACCAGGGATTCTTCTCTTCTGCTTCAACCCAGTCATCACATTGATGACTGTACTGCAAGGACAGTCTCTAGAGTGGACACAAGCATAATGTTCTTGTTTTCCAACCCACCATTTGACCACAGGACTGTCACTCTTACAGCTGTTCCTGACAACAGGGTAATCCCTTGTGTGTACTGCAATGCAGAAACTCTGTTCTGTGGGAGGGAATATGTTTTGCAGATACGTTGTGCCTGTGGTTAAGCCTCTACTTCACAGCATCACAGAATGGTTGAGGTTGGAAAGGACTTCTGCAGACAATTTTCTCTACCCTTGCCTCCCCAGTTGCTCAAGCACAATCAGCTGGAGCAGATTGTCCAGTACCTTAACCGACTGGGCACTGTCTCCAAGGATGGAGACTCCACAACCTCCCTGGGTGACCTGTTCCAGAGTCTGACCACCATTACACTAAGAAAGTGTCTTCTGGTATTCAGGTGGAATTTAATGGGTTTCAGTTTATGTCCATTGACTCCTTTCCTGCCCTGAGACACTATAGAGAAGAATCTCACTTCCTTGTTTTTATTCCCTCCCATCAAGTATATATATTGATAAAATCCCCCTGAGCCTTCTCTTTTCAAAGCTGAAGAATGCCAGCTCTCTTAATACCTCCACATTTGAAAGATCTAGGTGCTTCAGATGAGGCACTTGAATGCTTACTGCCTGAATATCATTGATGCTGATGCTGGAGGATAGTCAGGACTGTCCAGCCTTTCCTTTCCTTTCCTTTCCTTTCCTTTCCTTTCCTTTCCTTTCCTTTCCTTTCCTTTCCTTTCCTTTCCTTTCCTTTCCTTTCCTTTCCTTTCCTTTCCTTTCCTTTCCTTTCCTTTCCTTTCCTTCCCTTCCCTTCCCTTCCCTTCCCTTCCCTTCCCTTCCCTTCCCTTCCCTTCCCTTCCCTTCCCTTCCCTTCCCTTCCCTTCCCTTCCCTTCCCTTCCCTTCCCTTTTGTTATTTTTCAATATGTGATTGCAGTTCCCAATACCGTATGGTTAGAACAAACCATCTAGATTTTTTAGTAACATATCTTCAGTAAAAAAAAAAAAAAAAAAAAAAAAAGTTCTTCATGTCTAAAATAAAAGTATAAGATGTAAAATGTAAAAATAATAACAAAAAAGCCATTAGGTGTGGAATAAAGAAAGGCTAATGTAATAATATAAGAAGTTTATAATTCTGTACAGACAACACCTCAAAATTTATATGGTCAAAGCTCATTTGAAGAGCTTTTCAAAGCATTATGGTGGAAATACTTTTTAAGAGGAAGTTGCTACATAAAATTGAAAACTGTCATGAAGAAGTAATCATTACTTTAATACAGACAGAAATTGGAAATGTACGCTGCTATACTTCATTGCACACCTTGGGAAAATATATGGGATCAGCATTGATGTCCCTCGGCTGTAGTGAATGCATGATTTATCAGAGAATCACACCTGTGAGAGACTGAGAGTCAGAAAGATTATATGTGTCACATGTATCATATTGTAGTTGCACTTAATCTACCTGTATAACTGAAAATTTAACTAAAGAATAATGTAAAGAGTTCTAGTCAAAAGAGGTGATTCTTCCGCTCTACTTCAGTCTTGCAAGACCCCACCTCTAGTACTGTGTCCAGCTCTGCAGTTGCTAGCATAAGACAGACCTGGTTCTGTTGGAGTGAGTCCAGAGGAAAACCTCAAAGATGACCAGGTGCCTGGAGCACCTCTGCAATGAAGACAGGCTGAGAGAGTTGGGGTTGTTCAGCCTGGAGAAGAGAAGGCTTTAGAGCAGCCTTCCAGTACCTAAAAGGGGCATACAAGAAAGCTGGAGATGGACGTTTTACAAGGGCATGTATTGATATGATGAGGAGTGATGGTTTTAAACTGAAGGAAGGTAGATTTAGAGTAGATAGAAGGAAGAAATTCTTCACTCTGAGGGTGGTGAGGCAGTGGAAGATGTTGCCTGGAGAATTCATGGATGTCTGGTGAAATACACCCATCACTTGTCACAGTATAAAGAAATTTCAGCATTCTTTCTGATTCTTTATTTAAACTTTATTACAACAACATCTCAGCAGCAGTCTTTCCACCTACACTTGCCAAAGAACAAATTGATAATTTTCCAGGCAAAGTGAGTTATTTTTCTTTGTATGATACTAATTTTTTCTCTCATGTCATTTTTGTTCTGATACAAAGTATGACAGGATCTTATTGATTTCCTTCCCCAGTGGTATGGAAATAAGAGTGGAAGAGCAAGAAGAGAGAAAGAAAAAAGTTTTGGTTTCTGTCCTTCAGGTTCTTTTTTGCCTTGTGTGCCAGACATTTTAGCCTGCATGACTCAGAAATCATTATTTCACAGCTACTTATTTATTTATTTGTTTGTTTATTTAAATCTGTTTTCTCCTTAGTAAACCTGCCCTATCTTTTGGTTTCCTTCAGTGTCTAAGTCTAAACCAATAACAAAATCCATCAATCAGCACTGATTGCCTTGGATCTATCATGCTTATGGATAGCATCCCTTGTATCACATTGAAATTGTCTTAAACACAGTCAGGGAGCAAAAGAATAGCAAACAGTGTTCATGGTGTAGCAACTGAATTTGTGCTTTTTTACTTAATGGTAAAAGTATAGTATCTTCTCCCTGTTTTCCACATCAAAAGAAATAATTTGTGGTATTCTTGCATATGTGTTTTTCTATGTGTATCTGCTCTTCCTGTCTCTATTGTAGCATATTGCCTATTGTTATTCAGCATTCAGTAAAATATTTTCCACATTTTATCTTGGTTATATTAAACTTTATTTCAATGATTTTCTGCATTACTTGTCTCCTATAACTTTCTCTATCACAAAATAGAACAGAACAAAACAAAATACCCCTTTTAATATTCAGATATTTTTCACATGTTCATATTGAACATCTGAAGAAACTTCTACATTTCTTTAAATGAAACATACTGTGGGTTTACTGAAGAACACAATGTTTTGTTTAAATTTAACTGGAATTTTCTTTCAAATTAATATTTAGATCCCAATATGCTATAGATACACAGTTTCTGTTTATCACATTTGTATGTGCAGGTTATCTCCCCTTCTTGTTGTTGTTTTTGTTTGTTTGTTTGTTTGTGTGTTTTGTTTTATTTTTTAGTGTGTGTTAGAGACAGTATTTTAAAAGCTTATAACACTATCTAGAAGAAAACATTAATTGTGTTTTGCAGAATGCTACTTTTCCAGCTCCTCTTTCACCATCTATGATGTCAAATCAGCCTAAAAGTGTGTTCCTTTGCCAAGTTTTCTAACTCAAAAACTATTCTGGATTTTGTTGACATAATGCAGTGTTACCCAAAGGGCTTTCTACAAGCTCTTTATTTATGTACACGAGCTATTTTTGAATGTGTTTGTCAGCTAATCCTTCATGCGTGAAACAAAAAACCCCACTAAACTGAGTTAATGATAATTTTCATTGTGATATTGGAATAAATTAGTGTATTAAACAGGTAATATTTTCTTTAAACCAAGATATGATCTGACCTTCATATTATTAATATATGTATTTCAGGTGTCATATCCAGTTGTGCAATTAGACAGTACTTCCTCCCCCCTCATTGGTTTCTATAAACCTCAAGAGATAATTTGAATTTAAATATCCAATATAAATTTAGACATCAATTATTGTGAGTTTATAGATCTTTATTTTTACTTTTATTTATTTTATGAGGAAAGAAAAAGACAATGAAACATCATAATACTGAGAGAGATAACACAGAATTTGAAGTGCCAATTAGACCTCAAATTTAGAAAAAGAAGTGCTTCTACATTAATAATATTTCTGGTTTAAGTTCAATTACTCTAGAGTTGTGTTAGCTGAAATTATAATAGCCTCAATTTCTAATGACAACAACCAATTTTATTCCTTTGTATAATCTGGATTGTATAATCACATAATACAAAAACAGAGGCTCAATTCCTATTTTATTTTTCCAAAAAATGTTAATGTTAAACTTCAGCTATACCATGTATATTTGAAATCTCCTTATTAAATGAGTCCATTTCTATTTAGGTAGCTCAGCTATGTTAACAAAAGCATAGTACACTTTTTTTCAGATATATTTTGACATTGCAAGAAACCAGAAAATATTGATTTCATTTTTTATATTACTTTTTTTGAGTTGAACTTCCTATGTGTATTTTAAATTTATTAAATGGACGAAGAGATATCAGAGTAGAAGAAAAGCAAAGTAGAAAAAAGTAGAAGAAAAACAAACAACTAAAACCAAAATCAAACAAACAAACAAACAAAAAAAACCATTCAGAACAAGCAAACTTCCTAAAATTTTATTACAGAAACATTTATGATATTACATGATAATCTCCAAAGATATTATCCTATCTTCTGAAGGCAATTAAAACTAAAATAATCTGTAATCTATAGGAAGTAATTTTGCTTCAAATAAACCAAGTAAATCCTTCCTCTAAACAGTTACTGACAAAAATTGGACTTTTTCCAGGATACTTGGGGTTAGTCAGTCCGTCAAAGTCTTTTATTCTAAGTAAATTCTTGCACTTTCAATCATATAACTTGACATCATTATATTTAGAAAATTGCAGCTCAGTCCACGTCTCATTGTTATTGCTTTGGTGGAAGTGAAGTGTAGCAACCCCTCCCACATTTATCCATGCATTTTTTAGGTTTTTCTGAAAGTTCTATAGATAGCTTCTGGTCATATTTAAATTTTTAATTTTTAGTCTAATTAAGCTTATATCCTTTGTGTGGCTAAAGACTAAGACAACTTCTCAAGGTAGATGATATGCAACCAACATGTGGGTTGCATTATTTCTTGAATTAATTTTTGTGGGGTGGACTGTTAGATTCTTTGTGGTTTAAGTCATTATTTTTTTTTTTTTTTTTTAAATATGTTATTACTTTATTCTTGTATGTACTAACAATTGCAATTTATAGGCAAATAAAAATAATAACAATAAAAATCACTTAAATTTGCTGTCAAGGAATTTATAAGAAATCATATTTATTTATAAATCATATTTATGGAGCTGCCACCATAGTTCAGTTTTAACAGGGATTTCTTTCTTCCTTTCTTTCTTTCTTTCTTTCTTTCTTTCTTTCTTTCTTTCTTTCTTTCTTTCTTTCTTTTTTTCATTTGCACATTTCTTTTGAATTTAAAATTATGGAGATTAAAAAAAAATATATATTTTTTAAAACCCTTAAACAACGAAAACAACAAAGTAAATAGAAGGCAGCAAAAAGTCATGTCCATTGTAAAAGCATAAATTAAATCCTAATTTAGTTAATTTAATATATGACAGTCTTTTGGCCTTTTAATTTTCATCTTAAGAGGTGTGAATAGAGCAATTATCTCAAAGATTATTTTATTCCTTTGAAATAGATTTTTCTCAACATGTAGATGAGCAATATAGAAACCTAACATCAAGCTGAATAACCACTAAATAACAGGATATTTAGACTTCACTGCATTGAACCTTAGAACTTCCTGCTGCCAGTTTTATGGCTTAATATGCAGTATTAATTAGCCATGTTATTAAATTAGTTTGCAATAATCAGCTACGTAATTTTCAATCAACTACATCTTTGCACTTAGCATAAATTGCAGGGTTTCAGTAGCAGGAGGCTACAGAGGTGACCTGTGTGGGAGGAGACTGTGAACAGCCAAATGACAGTCACATCCTGTTCCAGACAGCTCTGAAACTGTTGTGAGTAGCTCATCATGTACCAAAACTTGAGATTAACAGAAAAGGACACAACACCCCTACTGAGACATATCTGAGAAATAAATTGGAAACTACCAGTTGCTGGAGACATACTACACACTTCTGGATGTGCCGCTGGAGAGACACTCAAGAAGGAGACATCTGAAGCCAAAAGAGTCACATACCTAACTACAGGAACTAAGATGACACCCCTGAGGGACTGTGGTCAGGGGCAACTGCATCATGGCAGGGACATCTCTGAGGAACCACAGTGGAGAACAGCAGAGGAAAATTGAGGACAAGCTTCAAGATAAAAACATTGCTTTTCTCATAAGGTAATTGCTAGCTATTAAAAGACCTTTTGGAAGTACATAGTAAAAAAAACAAAAAAAAAAAAACAAAAAAAACCCTCTTGGTTCTTCGTTGCACATCTGAAGAATTTCACTTTGAGTGGGAGGGTTTATTCATCCAGGGGATTACTGTGGGTAGAAGACTGGAGTAAGTGATGGGAGCAAGAATAAATGTTTGCTTGCCTTTTTTCCTTTTGTTAGGGACCTTTTCCAGTCTCCACCACTTTCCAAACAGAATAGAGGGTGACTTTGCAAAGATATCCTCCAGTTCTCTCTGCACCTTTGCCTGTCAGGTCCATGCACTAGAAAAATATCTCCATAGGGCATACATTCTTACACAATTAGAATTAATCTGGAAAATAATATAAACATTCTAACAAACAAAATAGCAACAAGCATCATAGCCAACCCTAGAAATATCAGTTTCTTTCCTCTTTATACAGTTTCCTCTGTGTCTGCAAGAATTACATGATATGGCTGATTTTCTATGGCTAATCCCATGTCTGTGGCCATTATATTTTTTTCTTACTCATTGAGTACTAACTATAAAAATTAATTGATATCATACTTGAGCCTTTTCTCTCTGCTAAGGTACTGTGAATTGCTAGAGAAAAGAGATACAAACAGAAACAGAAAACTGTGTATTTTAACATCATCTGAATTCCTCAGAATGTAATGAATTTTTCTTTAATCTCTGTTTCAGTTTCTGCTGCAATAGCTTCTTATACTTCATTCATTCTCTCTCCAGAATAAATTCTAACAAGAAATTACAGTTCCAAGCATGGCAATTTTATTTTATTTTTGAAATTGAAGTTTTTTCAAGAGATTGTATGCATTAGTGTAATGAAACAAAAACTTATTATGGGGAAAATGTTAATTCCGTGCAACTGAGGCTCAATATGAAACATAATCAGAAAGTTAGGTTTCCAAGGTCAATTGCTCAGTTTATTAGTTAAAGTGAAGAACAATATTTTATGTAATGAAAACACATAATTTGCTCTCAGAAAAAAAAAAAAGTAAATAAAAATCCATAATTCTTGTTTCATATCAGAGATATACCACAAAAGTCAATGTTCAACGGTGATAACTTATAACCTCACTTTCATGTCAGCTACCTTCATGAAGCTACTGACAAATACTCAAACTCATACGTTGTAGAGGATCACCTACCAGTTTGATTGTAGTGTGAGCATTGCCTTTTTTGCTACAGGTAGAAATGATTCTGTTAGCTCAGGCAAATTACATAAAATGTGCATGACAAGTGGATGTTTTTCTAAACAGGGCTGAGGGAGGTGACAGTAGAGTCCCACAGAAATGCCGAAAGTGGTAGTCTGTGCCAATGTACTGTAACAAGAAATCCAGGGTAGTTAATCCTTTCACCAGCACATATGGAATTAATCTATAAATGTGAAAATTTACAGGTTTAAATAGAAAGGGGTTGGTTCATTGCTTCGACATGACTACAATAGTTCTCTTGATTTCATTAAATGACTGATACCTTTACCAGCAGTTAAGGTTACAATTTTGTGTATATATTTATGCAAGGTAAATACGAAATAGCTTTCATTAATTGATCCATGGACACCAAATTTAACAGATAATCTTTCTCTCTCCACTGTCAACTCTTACTCCTTTTTTTGGAGATTGTATTATCAGACTACTGATGTTTCACTGTTCTCAGTTACGAAAGTTTACACAGTTCCACAAATATAGACAAAATACTTACTTCATCTGTCTGTTCCTTTCCTTTGTCTCTTTTCCCAAACACTTTATACACTTTAGAAATCCTATTTGCCTTAGAGGCTTCTGAAAAGGCAGGTAGAAACTTTTTCAGAAACATGTTTTCACAGGGAAATGCATAAAGTAATTTAGAATTAAACAAGTTTTCAAAGGAAATTATTTCAAAGGTAAAAGTTATCCTAGATTTGATTAAGCTACTTTAATCTATAAAGCAATATTGCTATCACAAACCCAGTTTGAGATTCTTTAGTGGAGAATTAAAGAAAATGCCTTTAGAATTAGGATGGCTACAGAGTTTTCATGTTAAACCTTCAATAAATTTGTGGATGTTAATTACACACTTGTTAGGGAATAAATTTGAAAAGTTTGTTACTCCTTGAATTTCTCTGATCACATTTGGTCCTCTATTTCCTGTTCTTAAAAATGTTAGATTTCCATTCAACCACCAATTTTCTGAACTACTTTTAACCTTGTACATGCTTTCCTCTATTGTATTTGTGTTTTTCTACTATCTTTTTAAAGGATTGTGTTGTCAATGTACACAATAATGTCAAAGAAAACATATTATTCTATGTAAAAAAAATCATATTTTTAATGGCATCTTAAATTTGAGAAAAGTATAAAAAATTGTCTATTTCTATATTTCATACACCTATGTTGTTCCCCACAAAACTAAGATTAAAAGTAAAGTAAAAATAATATATGCATTTAATTTATCATATAAAAATATTTTAGTAGCTCGAGAACTGGACTAGCTGTAGTAACTCAAATATTGAAGTGGAATGAATTCTGAAACGAAGATAGTTCAAGAATATATAAGTGAAGAAAAAAGGGCACTTTGTTCTGTTACAAGGAGAGGTATCTATTTTTAGAAGTTGGTTTGTTAGTCACATTAAAGCTGAAATCTTAATTTACTTTAGCAAGAACACACACTTTCTTAAGTTCTAAATGCATTAGTCCACTTACAGAATATAACCAAAAGATATTAATGACAAAAATCTTCTGAAAGGAACTCTGGATGTCCTCAATTTTCAGATTTTCAGATTTTCATTGAGTTTTCACTCTGGAGGAAAAAAAAAAAAAAAAAAAAAAAAGAGGGGACCTGGCAATCCATCAAACTTAGTGGCCTCCTAATTGTACTCTATATACTGGTTTCTTCATTGATTACTTCCTTCTGCCATATTAGAACACATGTTAACCAATATCTGCAATGACATTCCTTTGTCTCTGTTCTTTTTTGAACAACTGGATATCTCTCATGTCTCTCTTTTATCAAACTTTATCAAAGGGTCAGTGCACCTTTATCTCTCACAAATTGAATTTGTTTTCAGTAGTGGATATGTCTCCAGATTATTTGTAGTGTATTTTTTTCATAAATCTACTTCCTGTCTTTGCCTTGTGGTAGTAACCTATAATACAGACCACACAGATATTCAAAGACTTTTGGGAGTAAGTACTTCTGAGAGTTACAAACTTACCAGATTTGGGTTTACAGAAAGGTTCTGAATCTCCAGCTCGATGCTGTAGCAAACACTGAACACATACTTCTGTGCTATCATATTGCATGAGAGGTTGGTACTACTGCTACTATCTCTAGCAGATGAACTGGAGGATGAGAGGAAGAGGGAAAGCAGAAGGAAGCAGAGTGGTGGCAGCAGGTGCTGCTTCCCAGTTTTTCATCAGTTTTTATTGGCAGCAACAGCCACCTCCCGGATATTGTAGAGACTCTTTGGCACTTGCTGCTAAGGCAGCTGTCCTCTGTTTTCTCAGGAGAGGAAAGAAATTAGGCCGTACAGAAAGGTCTGCTGAAAAATGGAAGGAATCAGTAATGCAATTTATAGCTTCATTTGCTGGGAAATTATATAATACATTTATAAGTCCCAAAAAACAGCAGGAGGAATAAACAGCTTGTGACACCTAAACTGCTTTAGAAAGGAGAATCCACTGCAACGCATTAGCCCCAAATCACAGAAGTTTGTGATAGACATAGTGACAGATCTCAGCTCTCATATTGTTTAATGCTTGTACTTTGACTATACACTTCTTTCTTTTACATGGTCTGTGAATTGACTACTGTAACTCCATCATGAAACTATATATAAACATAAAGCAAAAGGCAGTGACAGTACATTTTCTGACTGAAAGAAAAAATAAATGTCTAGAAAAACTTAATTTTTAGAGTAATTCTTAGTGTTGACATGTTAAGAGCTTTCTAAATGCTCCAAAATGTTTGACAGTAATAGAAGTTTATATTAAGAATTTGTAATTGACATAATTGAGGTAATTTTAGTAGAATGGATAATGGGGTGACAAATATTATCTTGTACAGGAATAAATAACCAAGGATCACAAAAGTCACAAAAAACCTACTGAAACTGGCCTAAGGAGTCAATTGAGATTTCAAGGAGACACTATATTCTTGCAACAAAATGTGTTGCAAAGCATTGCAAGCTATACTGCCAAACTCAGCAGTTTGGCTGTATAATAATCTACATTTCAGGCCAGGAAGGCCAATGGTATCCTGGGGTGTGTTAAAAGGGATGTGGTTAGTAGGTTGAGAGAGATTCGCCCCCTCTACTCTGCTCTGGAGAGACCACACCTGGAATATTGTGTCCTGTTCTGGGCCCCTCAGTTCAAGAAGGACAGGAGAGAGTCCACCGGAGAGCAACAAAGGTGATTAAGGGAGTGAAACATCTCCCTTATGAGGAAAGGCTGAGGGAGCTGGGTCTCTTTAGCTTGGAGGAGACTGAGAGGTGACCCTATTAATGGTTACAAATATATAAAGGGTGAGTGTCACGAGGATGGAGCCAGGCTCTTCTTGGTGATAGCCAATGATAAGACAAGGGGCAATGTATACAAACTGGAACACAAGAGGTTCCACTTAAATTTGAGAAGAAACTTTTTCACGGTGAGGGTAAGAGAACACTGGAACAGGCTGCCCAGGGATGTTGTGGAGTCTCCTACTCTGGAGACATTCAAAACCCACCTGGATACATTCCTGTGTAGCCTCATCTAGATGTTTCTACTCCGGCAGGGGGATTGGACTAGATGATCTTTTGAGGTCCCTTTCAATCCCTAACATCCTGTGATTCTGTGAAAAGCCTGATATGATTTAGACTTTGTTTCTGTATTCTAATGGTGTTAAAGTCGTACCAGTATTAAAAAAAAAAAAAAAAAAAAAAAAGTTCATTACCTAAAGGCTGTGCTTTTTTGTTTAACTGTGTTCAGCAAAGTAGAATTCACTACAAATAAATATATTAAATACACATTGGCAAAATTAAAAATAATTACAATGCTGCATATACACAAACATTTATTTGCATTTTATTAGTGATATAGCAAGAGAAAAATAGGTGTGCAATTTTTAAAATATCACAAACTATTTTACTAATTCAAATGTTTCAGAATAAGAATACTGATTACTTGAAAACATTTGGAAATATTTTGAATCCATCAAAATACTGTTTTGAAGCAGTCAAAATTTGCTGAACAGACCTACTCTCATATAGCAAGCAATCGAGAAACTGAAAGAACCTTTGCATCCAGCACAGAACAGCAAATGCTGATACTGACAACAGCAGCAGGAAAGGCAAACTGTAGTGCTTTCATCTCAGACATGAACACCAGCTGCCAAAACACTGAAATGAAAGTAACTGTGCACAGACTACAATGGGATCTGTTAACTGGCAAGTTCTGCAAATGCCAATTTGACTGGAAAGTCAAGTGGTGAAATTTTCCCAATTTTCTGAGCCAATCACACATTGGCTTTACTCCTACATATGTTTAGTACATAGTAGATCACCCAAAAATTCTCTGTAATCTATTTTTATCAGAAGCAGACTATCATTTATGATATTTTCCACATCCTTTTTAGAAATGGTTCCAAGTTAAAGGATACTGTAAACAAAGAAGACTTCAAAATAAGAATAAAAAATGCCTGATGCACTTTAAGTAAGAAAACTAAAAGAAAAGCAAACACAATCACATGGAGAGATTTGCTGAAGTCTAAAAAACATAAGACTACTTATTTCTTAGTATCAATACTTTCCCCAAAATTCAGTCAATTTGTTTTAAAATTCTCCGCGTTGTGATTGGATCTGAAACACTAATCTCCTTTGAAATCTTCAAGAGATTAGCCTGCAAGGAAATGTAGGTGACTCACTTCTGTCTTAAGGTTTTAAGTAAAACAAATAGAACAACAATGCATTCAACTGCTGCCTTAAATTTTGATTCAGGTTGATTGGGTTTTGCTTTTCTGATTTATGACACTGAACTTACAAACCATTATGAACGTTTTGTCATACTGAAATTTGAACACAATATTCAGACTGGTTTCTCTATCCTGTTATATGTCCTATGAACTTGGCTGAGGAAACCACATTCTAAAGAAAGCAAAAAAGCGAGTATCCAGCTAAAATAAAAGATTTTGAACACATGATAGTTAAATGAGAAATGTACAAAAAAGTTAATGTTCTACAAATTTTATCACAGGTAAAGGTCTGAATCACCTTGTAAAAAAGGCAGAGATGAGAATTAATTAAATTGCTTTCACTGTAAAATATTTAACAGCTGTGGTTTTGTGGGGGTTTTTTGTGTGTTTTTTGTTTTCGTTTGGTTTGGGTTTTTTTTGGTTTTTTTTTTTTTTTTGGTTGTTGTTGTTTTGTTTTTTTTTTTTTTGTTTTTTTTTTCCAGGTTAGTGAGATGAGGGAAAAAAAAAACCACAATGCAACAAATGATTAAACATATTTTTAAAAAACACCTCTTCCTTTTTATTTCATTTTAGTTGCAGCTTCTATAGAAACATAAAAAGACAATGAATTAAGATGAAAAATTATGACAAACTCATAACATTTGACGTTGGAAAATTTTAGTTTTTAAGAAATATGTGTAAATGTTCCAGTGATATGCACAATAATTTGTTCCTGACAGGGTAATGTTAGCCCTTTAGAATAAAATAGAGTGCTATCAATAAAATAAAGCAATAACATCTCTTTATTTGGTATGGCAAGTTGGAGGAATAGCAATTAATTCATACTGATGTGGCAATTTTGATTTTTCATCTAAAATAAATGATGTCTTTTCCTTTATGTTGCATCCTGCAACTTAATACATTTGATATGCATCCTTATAAGAGTGGAAGAAAAGTAAAATTAAAAAATGCTTCTGCATACATATTTCATTTCACTAGACAGGAATTACTCAGTGTATCACTAGCAGTATCAACCAAAAGGGCACAAAGATTAAGGAGTCAAACTGAGGAGGAATAGATGTTATAGTCATCACATACATTTTCCTGAAATTCAAAACATTCAACAGTAACTCAGTATTAATGATAGCTGACTTGACTGTTTCTTTCCTGGATGTTGCTCATTAACTTGTGTTGAACTTCTGAATTCCTTAGGCAAAGCCAAATAAAACAGCTTCAAAATCTCTCAAGAAACACCCAGTTGCATTGTAAAATCTTTTGGCAGTCAAGAATTCTAAAAGAAATATCATAGTGTTCTGCAATCTAAAATAATTCCTTCAAGTCCTGCACATCAATATATAAAACCAAACCAAACCAAACACACACAAAAAACCCCAAACAAACAACAACAGAGGAGCTATTTTTAAAGTCTGGATTTATAATGCTTTATCTCAGCTACAAGAAAAAATGAAATAAAACACTAATAAGTTTTAGACAATAGTGCTAAAGGAAATCTAGGGAAAAGGAACTTCTCTAACGTAAGCCTAGAACTCAAGCAAAATAAGAAAAAATATAATATTCACTAAACAGTTTGGTAATTACGTTGAGTTTGACAGATGTACCTTAAAGCTGAATTAGGTGCAATATGTTACTAAGGAAGTGTCAGGCTAAATTCCTTGAAAATGACGGAGAAATTCAGAAGAAATACTGCAATATAAGATTCCTTTCAATGTATATTACAGACTCATGTAATAATGGTTAGATTCTGAATGCAGAAGTATTTTGAGAGAATTTTATTTATGAGTGACAAAAAAGATTGTTCAATCCATAGGAAGCAAGAAAAAGGTAATGTAGCAGGCCTGCTTTGTGCAGACACAGACAGAAAGGTCAGAGCATAACAAGAGAAGAAAATTCAAGGCTAAGTGTGGGTGATGGCTATAAATGTTTCATCAGGATAAGAGGAGAGGACTCTACTTGAGATATTAACATCCTATTGATATCCTAATTGCCAGAGGTAGTCATTGGTGTGGCTGTGCATTGCTGTTGCTGTTGGTAGTAACATTAGCCATCTGTCAGCTCTTATGACAAGTGAGATTCAGAAGTGATCATAGTGACCCTACTTTGCTTTCTCATAGTCTGGATAGTTTCTGAATTGAGTCACACTTTGTAAACTTTCACATACTGCTGAAAATTTCTCCTTCCTCCTTTTCATTTTTTTTCACCTAAATTCTCATTACTGGTATATCTTAAAAGTAATTTTACTTGACCATGCATCTCATAGCACAGAATTATTAAGTAAACTGACAATAAGTCATGAGTAGCACCTTATCTAGTTGATGACTCAAGTGAATTTTATCCTATTGGGACAAAAGACATCACAGCACATAAACAAGAAGCTCAAATTCAATGAGATATAACAGGCTGAATATAACAGGATGAATGAAAAAGTCTTGGCAGTTAAGATTTCAGCATATAACTTATAACTCCTAGACCAGTCACTTGCTTCTTCAGCTGTCTGGCCTTGAAGTATGTTACAGAATATGTACTATAAAATGTAAAGTACTAACTTGTCCTTAAGAATGGCATTTCAAACCAGGCTAATACCTGCAATGAAAAGCAATTTACTTTCCATGACAGATTTCCCAAGATGTCTTCACAGGATCATGTGATCTCTGTTTCTGGAAATTGTATTTAGCTGGTAAGATACAGGTATTTTTTGACCCAGTTTTCTGAATTCCTGTTAAAACCAGTGGAAAAATAGAGTCATATATAGGTCATGAATCCTCTTATCTCAAGGTAAACTTATAGGTCAGATAAAAGTGCCTAATTTTCCTATTGACTATTAAAGACTCATTCTATCTGCAGATGTCTGACATTAGCTGAGAAGAATCCTTTTAAGTTGCCTATGGAGGACTGATTCATGCTTTCATGTTTTCTTGATGCTATTATAAAAATCTGCCTGTTATTTCTTCTGTTTTCCCCACTACTTGCAGTAGCTTTATCACAGCTAGCACCTAGAGGACTAGCTCTTGTATATTAAAGTAGTCTTCTGATATGCAGGTGTTTTGTTGTTGTAGCTGCTTTTCTTGCAAATTCTGGCTAAAAATCAAGTTAACCATGACTCCTTCAAGACAGGATAATGCTGAAAGCACTGGAATGTGCCTCTCAGAGAGTTCTGTTCGTAGTTGGGTAAGAAATAAAATGCTCGTTTAGCTAACAGAGGTGAAAAAAAATCTGCAAAACAAAACAAAACAAACTAAAACCAACAAAAAAGACAACAAACAAGCAAACACAAACAACAAAACAAAACAAAAGTGAAACAAAACAAAACAAAAATCAGCATGGGTTATCACATAGATTAAGGAATTCCTAAAAAAAAAATAAGATGATGGCTCAAATTTCATCCCAACAATTTGTAGTTTATCACAGAGGTATGTCATTGAGAATAGTTCCAGGATGACAGAATGATACCTCAGAATCTGATAATCAACATGGCAGAATGGATGGCATGTTGAATATGTTTAAATCCTTTGTTTAAGTCATGCAGAACAAATCTTAACAGTGGCTATCTAATTGAAAACAAATTGGGTGTCTCATCCTCCATATCATTGGTTGCCCTGAGTGTAGGTTGAAAATATTGTATTTCCAAAAATAATATATCATCTTTTTAAAAGCTCATGCAAAACTTTCTGCAAGGATAGGAGTTTGAACAATACTCAGTTTCCAATATAAGATCATTTGATTGGAAAATTCATAATTACTTCTAGGAATAGGAAAATCTTTTTTGAAAAGGGTAGAAAAGAGACAGTAATTTTTTTATGTGGATTAATGCATGGAACAGGGAATGTGAATACTTTCCAATTCATGTTTTGTGAACTTCACCTTTCTTCATTATGAAATTCAACAAGGGCAAGTCCTGCACCTGGGGAGGAATAATCCTAGGTACCAGTACAGGTTAGGGGTGGACCTGCTGAAAAACAGAGTTGCTGAGAAGGACTTGGGAGTTCTGGTTGACAACAGGTTGACCATGAATGAACAATGTGCCCTTGTGGCCAAGAAGGCCAACAATATCCTGGAATACATTAAGAAATGTGTGACCAGGAGGTCAAGGGAGGTTATCCTCCCTCTTTACTCTGCCCTGGTGAGGTCACATCTGGAGTACTGTATCTGGTTCTGCGCTCCCCAGTTTAAGGACAAATAATTACTGAGGATGCCCAGCGGAGAGCTACGAGGATGATTAGGGGTCTGGAATATCTTTCTTAAGAGGAGAGACTGAGAGAGCTGGGTCTGTTCAGCCTGGAGAAGGCTGAGAGGTGATCTCATCAATGTTTATAAGTATCTCAAGGGTGGATGTCAAGAGGATGGGACTGGACTCCTTTCAGTGGTACCCGAGGATAGGATAAGGAGCAACAGGCACAGACTGAAGCATAGGAGGTTCCATCTGAATATGAGGAAAAACTTCTTTATTTTGAGGGTGATGGAGCACTGGAACAGGCTTCCCAGAGGGGTTGTGGAGTCTACTCTGAAGATGTCCAAAACTCACCTGGATGCTTTTCTGTGCAGTTTACTATAGCTGAACCTGCTTTAGCAGATGGGTTGGGCTAGATGATCTCCAGAGGACCCTTCCAATTCTAGCCATTCTGTGATTCTGTGATTGTAAGGGGTCTGGCTTCAGTCATTAATAAAATTAGCCCTTTAAGGCAGATTTGTTACATCATAGGTGTTTCACAGAGGTCATAACTGGTCATCATATTTTCTAATTTTTACTTTAATTGAGTGTTCCTATATTCCTGTACATCACCTAGGTATTTAAAAACAAAACAAAATGAAACAAAGCTAACTGCAACACTATTTAGAATGCTTGTCTGGCACTCAGCACTGTTCTGAATACAAAATTTCTCCTAGCTGTTCTATTGTAGCCAGCTCAGACAAACGATCTGGCAGCACATGATGGTGTTAAGTGTAATCAGGCATTTAGTAACACTGACATCAGATGCTGGCTTCCTTTGTTTTGAAACAGCATTTGATCCAGAATGAACTAGCTGTACTTGCAAATTTAGTGCAGTGATGCAAAAAATTATGGGTCTTAGATTGCACCTGGAAATTGGATATCCTCCAAGAAAAGCTCAAAACTAAACATTTCATATCTTGTGCAGGAGAATTTTGGAGTTGATGAGAAAGGGGTTGTCTTACCTATCTTGACTTCTAACTACTTAGTGGAAAATGTCTGATGATCAGGTGTGGGGGGTTTTGGTTGGTTGATTGGGTTGTCATTGTTTTGCTCAATTGCTTGCAAAGCAACCAACAGGTAAGTATTATTTTGAGCCAGTAAGCCACATGTCAGGAAGAGAGTAGAAATCAGTGTTAAATTCATACATAAAATTTTCCATGAGACGAATAAAGGAATATAAACAACATCCACTTGAAAAATACCAGCAGAAAGCTGTATTTAGGTCAAGATAATATTAAAAACATCATCAAATTAACTTTGAAACTGTCAGGCCTTATGTATATGTTATATGCCTCTTTTATGCTTGTTCACATTCCACTTCCATTTTTATTTCTTTGTGGCTGTATTTGACAACACAGAAAGCACTCACATTTGTCTTTGTACAAACACTTCACAGTGCTTTATACACCTGATTGAAAAACACATTTGTTTGAAATAAATGTATATTACTTAAGATTTTTTAATTACAAAGAAGTTTCTATGGCAGGTTATTTTCTCGTTCGGTCTTCTGCAGTTTTTGGACAACCTAAGGTAGAAATAAAGTCTACTCAGAAATTATATGAATTACTAATTTTTTTTTTTGCTTCATTTAATTACATTTTTTGCAGAATGCTCACTCCTTAGTATATGACTTTCACAGAGTGTGCACATTGCACATACATATAATATTTTATGTAACATATCCCAGTTGTTAATTCTTCTAAGTGTGAATTTGGACAAAAGGATCATGTCAGGCTAACAAAAGATATAGAAAGCCAAAGAATCTTACTGTGCATGATATTTTTTGCTAAACTCTTAAAAAAACCAACAAAACTATTTGTAAGAATAAATTTTCCTTATAAGATTTAGGAATTATCTAATTATTATACTAAGGTAATTGTCTGGGATTTATCATAGAATAAATATGGTATATAGTAACATAACACTCACATTTTTCTTCATATTGACCTGCTAAGAATACCCCTACATATTTAGAAGAGGCACAACACAAAATGCTTTCTTGACTTTAGAGGTAAGAAATGTTAGATGGAACTACAATACTTGCCATGAGTAGAACAGATAGCACAAAGTTTTTAAGTTTTGGGTTTTTTTATTTATTTGTTCTGTTATTTAATTTTTTCTGTACACCAGTACAAACACTCATGTACAGAGGGAACAAACTACCACTATATAAACAAACATAAATTTGACAAGTTCTGTGTTTTCAGTGTTGGTCTTTGAAATGTAATTAACTTTCCTTATTATTTATTTGTGTAATTTTTCAATATATTACTTGGGGTTAATTTATTTTGTTTGTAAAGTACTTTTCAATAATTTTAAGGATCCACAGCTTCAGTATTTCTTTCCTTCCCTTCTTCAGCAATTTTACTCCAAAAAAATGTTGCCCAGGGAACTATTTATATCACCAGCAAGTAGGAATAGAGTGTGGTTGTCACTGGATTGTCTTCTGGACATAAATAGGCAGAAGTAGCCTGCCTGCTTTGTTCTTTCTTCCATGAATATCTTGTTCTGTCATAGGTTATGCTGTCTGTTCCTTTGCTTCCCACTCAGAATGTGTTTACTGCTGGATCAGCTAGGCATAGGCCTAGTCTTAGAAATATTGCATATTATTTGCCTCAGTATATTCTTAGTCTTAGAAAGGCTGTGAACTACTATTATTAGAGCACACTGCAAAAATTCTCCTGAATTATTAAAAAAAATATCATGATGATGGCAATTTTCAACGGTTTATGCCTCATTATATCTGAGCACAATTTCTTGCAACAAAGAGAAGGTACTTTCCCCCAAGAAAACTTAACAAAACACTAAGAGTATTTCAATTATCTGTTTAGGGTTCAGTGAATCATATCCCAGAAAAAACATTTCTCATCAGTGCAGAACATTTGTCATCAGTGCCTGTGGTTGGTTGACCTTTGCTGGCCACCAGGAGCCTGCCCAGCTTGCTTTATCACTCTTCTTTCTCAACAGGACACAGAGAGAAAATAAGATGAAAAAGCTCATGGACAGAGTTAAAAACAGTGAGATTAATCATAAATTAATATGATTTATTGCCAGTTAATAACAGATTAGGATAGCGAGAGATAAAAACAAAACCAAAACACTTTTCCCCCACCCCTCCCTTCTTCCCAGTCTCAACTTCAGTCCCAACTCTTGTACATACTTCTTATTCTGCAGTGCAGGGGGATGGGGAATGGGGCTTTTGGTCAGTTCATGAACCTTTGTCTCTGCTTTTCCTTTCTCCTCACACTCTTACTCTGATCCAGCTTGGGTCTCTCCCACAGGAAACAGTCTTTCATGACATTTTCCAATGTGGGTTCTTCCCATAGTCTGCAGTTCTTGAAGAACTGCTTTAGTGTTGGTTCAGACCTTTAAGAATGGACTGCTCCAGCAAGGGCTCCATGTAGGGCCACATATGCTGTCAGAAGACCTGCTCCAACATGAACTTTTCTCCAAGTGCCACAGCTCCTGCAAGGGGCCTGCTCCAGTATGCCATTCTCCACAGAGCGCATTGTGGGTATCTGCTCCAGAGTGGTCCTCCACAGGCTGTGCGGAGACAACCTGCATCACTATGGTCTTCTCCATGGGCTGCAGGGTAATCTTTCCTGCAGCACAAGAGGATCTTCTTCCCCTTCTTCTTCAATGACCTTGGTGTTTGCAGAATGTTTCTCTTATATTTTCTTACTCCTCTCTCACAGTTCCTGTGGTTCTCCAGTGGTTTTATCACCCTTTTTGAAATATGTTATCATAGAGGCACCAGTGTAGCTTAGCTTTGGCTCAGCATTGGTTCAGCTTTAGCCAGCAATAAGTCTATTGTGAAGATGGTTGGCACTGCCTCTGTCCAACATGGAGGCAGCTTCTGTTGTCTTTGCTGTAGCCCCTTGCTACCAAAACCTTGCCACATTAACCCATCATAGGGACTTATAGGAGTGCAAGATGATTGAGATGTACCTGAGTACATTGTAGACAAAAGTTAGTGGAGATATTTACTACTTTTTGTTTTGGGCAACTTACATTCATTATTAAATAAATGTTCTTTTTTTTTTTTTTTAATTTTAATATCATGTACTTTTTGAGAAATAGCTTAGAAAATTCAGCCAAATCAAAATCGATCACTGTAATTCTTACACACTATCATTAAACCCTACAGCACAGTGTGAAATAAATATAAGCATTGTGCAAACCTTAAGAGCCTCTCTCTGCCATACCCAGGTTAACCATCTTACAATAATTTAACAGCAGCAATCAGGTAGTTAACAGATGTAATTTTCAATAGGTGACTTCTTTTAAAAGACCTTTAGAAGTACAATGTGTCATAGTGTGAAGCCTTAGCCTCACAGTTCCTTGGATACAAGATTATAAATTAAATATTGCATTCAGTTCCAAAATCTCATCAGATTAACAAGACAGTAGAAACTTGTGTTACACATCTTTAAGCTCAATTACGATTTATTTAGAGTGTGCATTCTTGGGTTTATTGTGCAGCAATTGAATAATATAATGTATTATCTAGAATGAAATATTATTTCACTTTCCATTAACTTTTATACAAACATATTTCTTGCATTTTCCTTTAGCATTATCAGCTACAAAAGAAAGGATTTGCTTTGTATGCCTTTTTTTTTTTTTCTTGAAATATTTCTGGTAGACAGTAGAACAGTCTTTTATACATGTGTAGTAATCTATAGCAACGAGAAGCACTTAGATATTTCCAAAGTTCAAGACATCCATCACTACAAAGGAAACATATGCCACTTTCAACCAGGTCTTATCTGTTTCTCAAATGGAAGAGAATTGGCACAATGTTAGCATTAGGAAAGATGTTATCCCATCAAGATGAATCATTGTAGTTTCAGAAGAACAGTCCCAGTACATATCGTTTGCCTCCATTGCAGGTTATAAAACTAGGAAGACCATTTTGACAACTGAGTCCAATTGCTACTCTACTGGATCTTCACTGGTATTTCCAAAGTAAGAGAGAAGACTTTAAGACCCTTTTAAAATAAGGCATTTAATGTTATGTTATGTCATTCAGCAGATGATATCGTTATTTTATGTCATAAATACATGAGATCTGTAATATAACTGTTATTTTAGCTTTATTACGATTGAATATAATTTGATATATGTTGCGTTAATGATATTTGGAACTAGTAGATTTTTTTATTTTTCCTTTTGGGATAGGATTTGGTGAAGGAAGAGAAAAGCAGCATTAGTAATCCAGTTATCACTCAAGGTATTTATGCTGTATTGCAACTAAGCTTCAGGATCACCCAATAAATTCTATTGGCAGATCAATGCTGAATCTGTTCATTGCTCTTGAAATCAAATAATCACAGATGTTAGATTGTAGTTTACTTCAAAATACATTGCATCACTCCTGTTCTTTGTTATGTGATATTCCTTTAACTACAAGAATTATAAGTAGCTAAAAAATTATGAATAAGATATTAGCTAGTGTAAAATTGTACAGCAGCCTCAACCAATAAAGGATCTAGTTATTTGTTTCTTAAATCTAGTTGTTTTCTTAAACTGTTGTAAACAATGGATCTATAAAGATTAAATTATTTTAAAGTGGAACTAATATTTTTGATTTGGACATATAGAACTCAGATAGACCTTAATTACAAGTACATAATTACTTGTGAAGCATCACTGAATACTAATTAATACTAATAAATATTTCAGCACATTTCCACGGTTACTTGATTCACTCTGCTTATTATATTACAATGTGTGCCATTTTTTTACATCTTTTTCTTATGTAAACATTATTGGTAACATCCAATACAGACATAGAGAATCATGTAAATGGTTACAGTTCTGTATTGTACATAAATGTTAATTCTAAGTCTATTAATTTTGTCAAACTTAAAGAATGAGCCAGTGGTCTGAAGAACTGAATCACATGGTATGTTAACACTTTATTTTCAGAATTAGAATGTCAAACTGACATATATTATGAATCTGCAAATGCGTAACTGAAAAAGATCCCAGGTTCAGCTCAGCACACTTCACCAGATATCTAACCAAAACACTGAAACTGCATTCCAGGAAGGCATTCATGAGCTAAGGAAAGAAGTCAAGAAAACACAGTCTAAGATTATCTTAGAGAGAATAGTTCATATAGGTTTCTCCTTAGTTCACATAGAGTTACAACAAAAACAAAACAACAAAAAACACCCCACAGTTCAGAGGAAGAATACTTTAGAAATATTTAAACTACTGAGTTCCCCCAGTGTCACAGACTTTTACAGGTGAAGTGTGCTTTAGGCTTATTTTTTTTCCAAGAAGTAATCAAATGTTTATCGTAAATGTTTTTAAACTGAGGACTTTTGATCTGTTAAGGGTCTTTGATGATTGTAAGAGAATTTGTTACCACTTAGTTCACAGCAATTCTCCAGCTGTGTATCTGCAATTTCTGATTTGCAGTTTTTGGACTGTCTTTGTTATATTCCTGTTCTTATTCCATGTTGACTTGTTTTGGTTAGTGTCCTAATAGTAGCTGCTCGTATTTTTAAACATCAAAAGCTCAGGTAACATGTGACTCAATTGATTAATTTCAAAATAACTTTCTTACAACTAAAATAAATTCAGTTTAGAAGGTGTCCCATTAATGGAAAAAACTTAAGCTTGTGTTTGTGCCGCCGCTTATTTGAGAGAGCACTACACTGACAAAAGCATAAAATACATGAATTGTGCCTTCTTGTACTGGGTCGCTGTTGCTTCCATTATATAGGCATCGTAAGATGTCCTGATGAAGAAGTCATGCTGTCCTGATTTTTCAAGTATAACATTTGAATTTCTAAGCTGATCACCGACAGCTGTGCTTTCTGCATGGATGGTTAGCACAGGAGGATATAAAACTGCTGGGAAACCCAATCTGCTGTCAGAAAGTACAAGGTATCATGGGTCACGTTTAATGCGAACCTTGCTAGTTTTGTATATACATCAGTGCAATCCACCACAGAATGTTGTTACCAATGTTTTAATGATTAAAATGAACTACGCTGGCCGAAAGGGCATGTCTATGTCTGTTCCTAACATCTGTATCTTGTATGAGTGTGTTATTATTTAAAGTTGTGTTAGTAAGCCACTACCTTGAAATTTCTGTCTCTAGCAAGTAGACATAAACAGGATTACCGACTATATCAGTGTTGTATGGCATTTGTTCAACCATATGTTTATACAATCCTTAACAAATTACTTATATAATAGAAAGCTCCACAAGTTAGAAGTATGATAAGAAATCCTAAAGATTTTCATGGGGTGTTTTTTCTTTTTTGTTGCTGTTGTTGTTGTTGTTCTTCGGGGTTTTGGTTGGTCGGTTTTCTGTTTGCTTGTTTTATTTTGTTTTCATTTGTTTGTTTGTTTTGTTGTTGTTGGGTTTGCTGTTTGATTTTTCCTGCCTACCACATGCCTGTCTCTCTTGTCTCTCCTTACCCTCAGATAAATAGAGATAGTGTCTGGCATAAAGGTTAATTTTTAAGAAAACACGCATTTTCTGAATCAAAGGTCAAAGTCTTGGGAGAGACACCAAGCCCCTCTCCGGTCATTACATAATCATTCCTTAATATTTTTATCAAATTTCCCACAAGTAGAAGCCTAATTAAAGTAACCCTTCATTTCCTGCAGCCACCTTTCCTCCTTAAAAGTCTGGTTCAGTCTCTTTTTCTGACATCGTTCCTGGTCAGAGCTATAGCTAATAAATAACTGTATTTCTTCATTTATTCTTTCTAGGTAACTACCTTTAGTTGACTGTGAATAACCTTATAAATTGCCAGGGAAGACAAAGAATATCATACTACCCAATACTCTTTTTTTCTCTTTTCTAACAGCATTTTCAGTTGTTCTTGCCTTGGGACAGCAGGTTCCATTTTTTCTGCTTAAATAAGAGTTTTATATATTTTTTATTGCTTCTAAATCTATGTGCTACTCTCTCATAAAAATATGCACTTTAATAAAAATAAACATGGTTAATATTTGCCAGATGGGAAGGATTTTGTCAGTAGAGGGTGAGGAAGTTAAGTTCACAATTACCAAACTGTGGGTACTAAGAGTCTTATAACAAGCAACAGAAACCACAAAACATTATGTGAAATTCCAGAAGCTCAAGGAAAAATAAATCTTCTTATTTCTGATTTATGTTGCCAGATGTAAATGTCTGACTAAAATAAATAAATAAATAACAGTAACAAAAAAACACCTCTTTTTTTCAAATGTTTCAAATGTTGTTTGCCAGATCTTGATACATGCAGGATCTACAAAAATCAGCTCCCGTTAACAAATTCTCATATAAATAAATTGAATGGCCCTTATTGAACAGTATTTTGTTAGTAATTACAGAATGATCCAATAAGCTCTGGATGAGTTTCCAAAAATGTAGGAGGGAATTCAACATGTCTTGTTAATTTGTGGTATAGTATATGTATCACTGATCCTATTATTTATCAGCATCATACAGATAATATTCTCAGACATAAGGGCCATTTTAATTAAGTAGAACAGCCATAAAAATCTGCAGAATGTATCTTATTAATATAGATTTGTACTTGACTCATTTGTGTAGTTTATCAAATGATAACTTTGACTACTTTTTAGCTTAAGTGAAAGTGTAGCAAAAAAACCAATTTTTAACATAACATTTTTTTACATAGCAATAGAATATGATTTTGCAGACAGTGCTATCATCCCTATATACATCCTTTAGAAAAAAGAGTAAAATTTAAAAAAAAAATTAAAAAATCTAATAAAACATTTCATGACAGATTTAAGTTACAAAAAAGGTGAAATACATTGAAAGTACTACAGTATATATCTACTAGGACTGTGATAAAAACCAGATAAATATTGAGGAATCTAAGAGAATGCTCATAGTGAGGCCATCATTGTCAAATACGAACAATGGAAGTGCTGAAGTTTTGTTTTGAAATACAATTCAAGAGAAAATTATTGGATGACCTGAAAGCAAGAATTCTGCTTCATGACAAAATATTAAGATGCACAAAGTACATATTTTGTCTATGTGAAACAAAAATATTTCTTGTGGAAAATAAAACATAGTGATCTGGTTCTGATGGGGAAATACCTTTTCTGAGAATATTCTTACTCTGGATCAATAGAAAGTAAGGTTCTAATCTTTTGCCCTCACAGAACAACTTCCCATACTAAGTGAGTGCTTTAAATCCATACTTTAAAGACATTCACCTTATTAGTAACATGTAATCTGGATAGTGTACCACCCAACACTAAGTTACTTCAAAAGTTCTTGTTCTGCAAAGTTCCTTTCTGAAGTCTCTTACTATAATCTTGACCATATCAAATGTGCTTACTGAGGCCCAACTCTAGTTTGAAGTCCCTAATTCTTCACAGTGGGTATTTTGGTTTGTTTTCCTTTTCTCCTCAAAGCCCATGGGGACAGAAATGAATCATGGATTTATGTCTTTTTTTTTTTATATCAAGAAAAGAAATTACTGCTGTGCACACTTGGTGGTTCACATTGTGGTGCAGAAGCAGTCCTTGGTGCATTAGTGTAGACATTTCCTAGAGACACTTGTCTCAAAGTTTAAATTTCTTAAGCAGCGTAAACTATCCATCAGATTTTGCTTAGGCTCTGACCAGAAAATCCGTTGGGATCTAAAAAATATTTTCCACTATAACAGAGACAAGAAATCATGTTAAAAAAAAAAAAAAAATCTGCAAGTATTTAGAAAACATTGTTCCAGAGGAGACCATGATCTATTAGTGGCTATCTAAATATAAATCAGCACTGAATGCACAACATAATTTCTACTTTATTTGTTTTCCAAGTTTGTGATTCAAAGAAAGCTTACATTTGAATGAGAGTTAAATTTTTTAATGTTAGTGTAAGGGAAGGATACTATTCAATAATATTTTAATAAGCTGATCATGAAAGTGTGCCTTCCTACTATATTTTGAAAATCCTGTACAATTAACACTACAAAACAGAAATGACGGAAAATTATCAAGTACGGACTAAGTTACAGTGAATAAATTTAACTAGTTGACAGATTTAGTAAGGTTTTAGATGTTATTAAGGCTATTGAGTTTGATGGTGGCTGTTTAAAATATATAATCTAACAAATACAGTTCTTGAGCCGTTTTGCCTCCTAATTGTAAATCTCTAAATGTCCTTCTAACTAAAAGCTGTGGGGAAATGAGGGAGCTGAAAGCATATTGATCTTCATGTCACTGTTAATTTTGTTAAATTCAAAGGAAGACAGGAAGACTGATCATCTTTCTGAATAGCATACAGAAGATGTAACCTCTGAATTTTTCTTAAGGTATGATAAGGCTTGGATTTGAGCCTATTTGACTTTAGTACTTATCATATACCTGTGATCAGAATGTACAAAAAAGGAGTATGATAAAATCCTCAGTAATACATTTATTAATCCAGAGGTTATCCCTTTCTCTTACAATCCCCTCAAGCGCTTCTTCTGTCTGAATTTTAAGCATAATGATCTTGGAGTATGACCTAAGTCACACATTTTAAATTCAGGATATCCTGAATAATTCATAGTATTGATGTGCATTGCCATTTAAAATATAACAGATACTGCTTAGGGTCATGGACCTCTTCATAAATACATTGGCATTGCATAAATGTTAGTTGAGGACTCTGATACCCAGACAGAAGGTCAGTAATTTCTAATAACTGAGCTGTTTTGAATTTTAGCCCAGATCAAACTTCAGTGAACATTGCCTTGGGGTTTTGGATGTGCTTGATCATTTACCTTGTCGGCTTGTATGGCAGATTCAGTAGCATTTATTAATTATTCTGGTCATCTGAAATAGCTATAAGAAATATAATGGGGAAGCCTTGGGCCTCCCATCAAAAGAAAGACATCGTGGTACTGGAGAGAGTTCAGAGAAGGGTGACAAGGCTGGTGAGGGGTCTGAAGCACAAGTCTGGTGAAGAGCAGCTGAGGGAACTGGGGCTGTTTAGCCTTGAGAAAAGGAGGCTGAAGGGAGACCTTATTGGTCTCTATGACTACCTGAAAGGAGGTTGTAGCATGGAGGGTGTTGGTTTCTTCTCCTGAGTAACAAGTGATAGAACAAGAAGAAATGGCCTCAAGTTATGCCAGGGAAGGTTCAGATTGGATATTATGGAAAATTTCTTCATGGAAAGGGTTGTAAAGCACTGGAACAGACTGCCAAGAGAAGCGGTAGAGTTGCCATCCCTGCAGGTGTTCAAAAGACAGGTAGATGAGGGTCTTAGGGACATGGTTTAGTGGTAGAGTTGTTTGGACTCAATGGCCTTAAGGGTCTCTTCTAGCCACAATGATTCTATAATTCTGAGACATTTTACATAGAAAGTAAGACAGGCCATATGTGTAAAGTAATACAACATATAATTTAAAAGGCGTTTTCTACTAACAGCATATGTAAGAAAAGAGCATCTGCTCCCTTAAGGTTTTCTGATCAAGGACCTTGTCAAAATGGGATAATGCAGAAAACAAGGAAAGAAAATCATTAAAGGTAAAAACCTGATAACAGAGACAATACCAAGAAACAAACTTGGTCGAATACCTGAATTGATAAGGGTGTGTGGAGTGTGAGCATGATGTCAGTATTATGATCTAATTGGGGACCATGTAAAAATGGCATGATATGGAAAAGTGGGAGGCAATAAACAAAGCATACAGAGACATAGACCTGACAAACAAGAACAGAGACAATGAGAGCCTGTCAATTAAACAAATTGATAGGCTATCAACAAACAGCAGGAATCATTTCAGAGAGGGCCAGCATGAATTTTACAGCCCATAAGGATGCCAGCTTGGGGGTCCAGGATCTTGATTTTATTGAAGCATGCAGGCTGATAAAGGAATGTGCAGGGGAAGGCAGGAGCAAGGAGGAACAAAGAGAGGCTGTAGGAAGAAAGGGTTATAAAAGGGGATAGTTGTGTGTAGAATGGGGTCAATCAATACGTTTGTCTGTGCAATCTGTGCACTGTGCAGTCTGATCTGTCTTCTTATATCTTCTTAAATATTTTCATAACTATCAACTTGTATTATCCCACTCTAGCCCATGTGTGTGTATGTGCTGCAAGGACTCAGTGCCAGCTGCAGGTGAGACCTGTATATGTATGAGTCAAATTTGATGACAGCTACCAGAATCAGACCAGAGATGTGGGCACCCCCAGCCTGTGATGTCAGTTACTGGAGCAAGTGAGGGTCTTTAACCGCCAGCCATTGGGGAGGGAATGGTATGTGTCCCAAAAACAGCTACTGAGAGAACCAGGGTGACTGAGGCAAGTGATGGGCTCAATGACAGCAATTGAGGCAGAACTGTAAGTCACAGCTGGTATGCCTGGTGCTGGCTGATTTTGGGGTTAAAGAGTATCTCCCCAAAATTGTGTATTAATGGGATGCGTCTCTGTCTTCACTGGCAAACTTCAAGCTGGACAAGCCAGTGAGTTGGGTGGGCATTAGGGTAGGTAAGAGGGGCTGGGATCTGGGCAGGGGTGCTGGTCAGGCAGAGGAGCTGTGCCAGTGCTCAGGGCATCCATTAATAAATGTCTGGTTTTCAACCTGGAGAGTGCGGTGTGTGTGCTACACTAGTGATCTTCTGCCTCTGCCAGCCCAAGAGGAGGAGGGGATAAGCCTGTCTGGGCTTGTGTGTGTAGAGTCCTGTACCTAGTTGCTGTTGAAGGCAGCACTTTGTCTGTGGCCACCTGTGTGACTGGCCATGTCAGTGTTCACTGGGTATGTTTTGTTTTATTCAACCTTGATTTTTTTAATTATTTATTTATTTATTTATTCAGTATGAGAGGTTAAAAGATGTATCATAATACAAGTGACATCCCAAGACACTTATTTTTATTCAGCATATGCACCATGTATATTTTAATGTCAGTAGAAGACGCAAAAACAATATCTATGTTGTAAATTTTGTCATCTTCTGTTTTGTAAAATGAATTTAGAGAATAATAAGAAAAGAATCCCAAACTTGGTCCAATATCTGCAATGGAGGTAAGCAGCATATGAAAGGAGTTTGGCTACGTAGTAAGGTAACTTAAAGCTCAGCTTTCTAATGGCAAATCATGTTGCTGCTTTGTGCAAGCAGATCTTCCTGCACCTTGTTAAAACAACAGAAGACTCCTAATGAAGTTGATTCTCAGCATAAACTAGAAACATATTTTCGCTTTTTCATGTTTTGCTCCTGCAGGCACTGGAAGGAAATATTGTTGGTGTAATAGCTTCTTGGCTGTTTTCTGTCACTCTTGGGCAATTTTGTCCTATCTTTTTTTTTTTTTTTTAAAGTAGTTTCTCTTCCTCCACTCCTTCAAAAAGACTGAGGACTGCAGACCTGTCGAAAACCAATGCACACAGTCATAACCATTTTGTACCAGCTTGTCATGATTATGTAGATTATTTAATGATCAGCTGTTCTCATATGAGAAAATACTTTTTGACCCCATAAGGAAACAAGAAAGTGTATCTATTTAGACTAATAGCATGTCATCTCTGACATGTTTCCCAACAGATATTGTGCTTCAGAAGCATATGTGTATTAATTCTTGTAGTATGAGAAGTAATTGTTCCTTTACCTTTCATTTTTTTGTCATTTGAGAAGATGGGAAAATTATTATAGATGAGAATAAAACATTGTCAAGGAGGGTAAAATTCAAGGGAAGGCTGATCACTCCTTTTTACTGCAGAAATGACAATACTATTTAAATAATAACAATATATTTTTAAAGTAAAACAGTAAATAAAAAAAAAAAAAGAAATTAATTAAAAATATTACATAAAATCAGTCATGCACAGAACATAAACCAACCTGAAACATTAAAGCTAAAGAAAGAAAAACCTTCTGTGGCAAAAAAAAAAAAAAAAATAGAAATTAAAAAAAAAATCTACAATTTATTATAGCAGGTTGATGTTCAGCTTGTTTTCTGTGCTATTCCAGAGAAAAAAAAAAACAGTTCATTTTTTTTGCTCCCTTAGAATTCATTAAATCTTATAAGGCTTGAAAGGTACCAAACAAACTTCTAGAAACTATTTCATTTTCCCTTAGACATTGACAATTAAGGACTGACACAACATTGTATTTATGCAACATGTCTCAGAAAATATAAGCTCTCTGTTACTAGCTCATGAAAATTAAGCATAACAGCAGATTTTATTTGTATGTTTTAAAAAAATCTCCCAGGTGGCTGCAACTGACAGCTCACAGATCAATGTAGCCAATATTTTAATGTTCAATATTTATAATTTCATTATTTTTTCATTTGACAGTATTTCATTTGAATTAAACTTCTATTTTATGTTTTAAACAAGACATAAGCTCCCTCATCTTTTGTCCCTTGCTCTTTTCTTCTCTCCCCCCAATTAATAACAAAAAAACCCCTGATATATATTTATACATAAGGAAACTGAAATAATTTCTTGGTTTTAAAAATGTTTATTTGTAAACTGTTAGTGTATTATTAATTTAATGTCTGAGCATACACAGAAGGCATAAAAATTTTAACCACTAAACCACCACCACCAACATAAAAAAAAATAATAATAATATTAATAAACAAAAAACAAACCTCAAAGCAACATACAAAACCAGGAGTGTAACGACATAGTTCTTTGTAACTGAATGTACAATGGTCATAGACAGGAATTTGACAGTTGTTCCAAGAAAACTTCATAAAAATATTTTAGATTAATTCTGTGGTCTGCCATTCACTTAGAACAATTCTGTGTGCTCATAATCTTTTAGCAGGGTGTTTTTGGGTCTTTGTTCATTTGAACAATATGAAGACATAAAGAAGACTTAAAAAGAAAACAATTCAAAGTTTTGAAGATTTTGCAGTGAAGCAGAAATATTCCTTGACATTAACCAGAGTATAAGAAAGAAAGAAAAAAAAAAAAAAAGGAGAGGTAAGTAGGTAAGTTTATCCTCCTATCTGTGGGTATTTCAATTATGAGAGCTGGACTGCTATTTTGTACCAGATCTGAATACGTAATGTTAATATTGAGATAGAATCATTTCATATTCCTTCAGTATCTCTCTACAACCTCAGTCAAAAAAAGATATGGATTATGGACCTTCACTGTTAAGACTGTCTATTATTGCTTTGAGTCTGTACTGACAAAAGATACTGCATGCTAACTTGTTCATTACCAACAGGTCCCAGAAAGTATGGAAGTATGGTTATAATAAAGCGTATGTTAATGCTGTGTATATGTTATGCTTTACTTTTTTTTTTTTTTTTTTTTTTTTAAGAAATCCTGTACTTAACAGATATTTTAAGTGGATTTCTGATAGAAACAGAAATTCCTATCAAGGAATTTTACATAATTTAGCAGAGAAACAGAGCTGTTAAGATCAGTGATTTTCTTCTTTCATTAAAATTGTAGGCCTGTTAGAGTAAAGACCACCCAGCTGAGCAGAGACTACATAACAAGCTCCACATATTTGACACCAAAAATCCCAAAATAAAATGTAGTGGCTTTATATAATACCTTACTGGACAGCAGGGAATCCAACTATGAAAGAAAATATTCTGGGAGAGCTGGTTTCTGTTGTTTTACTGTTCACAGTGGTTAGTTATCTAGATTGAGTGTTATCTCATACTTGGTATTAATTGAAAATTTTTAAATTTTGAGATGGAATAAGAGAATCCAGCTGTGGTTATACAGTTATATATTCAAGTAACATATCCAAGCTCCAAAGACAATGCATACAGACTTATTTGTGTCATTAGTTGTCTTTCAGATGCTCATCGAAGCTCTTTGTAGAGTTGTCTTACATAATTTGTCATGATCTTTGACATTATGTTGGCAGTTATGAAGTAACATATGGAGTCCTGGGGACTCTCCAGTGATTTAGATAACAAAAGAGAAAAATTAGCAAGCTCCAGTTTGACATGTGGAAGGGGAGACATCATTTTGTGCACTACCCTACAGTAGTCTACTACAAACCTAACAATTAAAAGATGAAAATTCTTGTCTATATTAAGGTCTGGTACTTATGTAAGCAGAAAGCAATTAAAGTCCTAAGAAGCCTAACTAATTAAGTGTTGTTATTTGCAAAAGAGGAAAAAAGAGTGTAGGAAAGTACACAAGATCCTGGTTTGTTTTCTTTTTTTTTTTTTTTTTTTTTTCCTTTCCTAATAGTATAATAAAGCAATAAACCTTGTAATGCATTAATCTGTTAGATTAAAGTGTGTATAAAATGGGTGTTTAATCATGAAGCATTCTATTTTAACATTTATAAAGTCAGGATGTGTTAATTCCAACACTGTGAGATATTTGCAAAGTCGAGTTCGGAAACATTGTAGCCTTTCTGACTCTATTAGTGAAGAAGTGATGAAAATGTAATGTTAAGCCAATGAAAAGGTGTTGAGACATATTAAAGGAGATATGAGTCTGTTCACTAAAACAGAATATAGATGGAATGTGAGAAAATATATCCACTGTCAATTATTTTCTCCAAGGCTAGTTTTCTGATATCTGCCATTCATCTTGTTCCTGAAGAAAGCAAAGAAAAGGTATTAGAGATAACTGTTTCACTAAACTTTACCTGCTTGTGTATTCACTTAAAGCTTTTACTTTATTTCTAACCTTCTAAAAAATGTGGTTACATAGGGAAAAAATACAGATTTTCCTCAGAATTACTCTATTCCCATAGGAAGAGAGACGGGAAGAAAAACTTTTATTAGAAGGCTCCAAAGACACATGTAAGAAAAGAGTTGCCTTTCATTCTACACAGTGATGAAAATATTTTCTAGGGAGGTCAAGAAATTTATCAGGTTTCACACATCTATTATATGACTATTGATAAATCAGAGCTCAATGATAACAGTCACATGAATATGAGAACTGGAAGATTCAGGCAAACCAGTGACATCTCACCTGAACCATGGTGGATATCTCATATCTGTATGGGAGGTGAATCTCAGACCATATGATATTCTGAATTCAAAAAACACATTACATGTTTTAAATGCTGAGGTATATGTGGAGCTAGAACTGAAAGTCTGAACTGTAGTAGTCTATTAAGGATGGGAATCTGAGAAACGTGGAACACAGCATTGTTTTAATAGTCTCCTCAGTTCCCAAGAGCCCTGCATGACACACTTCTGCTTCTATTATTACAGCATGCTCTGTGCAACAGCATCAGATACAAATATTCAAACCCTGGTCAGAATGAGCATTCAGAAAAGTAAACCTGAACATTAAAAAGAAAAAAAAAAAACAACCAACCAAACAACAAAACCCAAGATTAAATTGTGAAATCAATTTTCTCCATCTTATTGTGTCCAATTTCTATTCTGCAAGTGGTGTCTGAAATTTATTTGAAGTGCTAGTAGGGTATTCAGCCAAAATGAGCCATGCCTGAAACTGAGAGTTTTCTGGCACTCTTACTATGTTAACGCTGTACAGACCTTTTCTGAAAGCTTGAAAAGTGTGAATTTGAGCATGTATTTATGAGAAAAGATAGGCTAAGACTGAGGTATATTACAGGTAATATAAATCTTTGTCATACTTAGTAGTCTTCAAACGCCTGGAGAACAAACTCAAGGATAGCAGAGAAAGGAGTACTTGGTGTGGATAAGAGAGTATTGCAAAGAACAAATTTTGTGCATTAATTACAACTAATTTATGATATTTTCTAATTATTTTATTTTCCATAAATACTTGATTTCAGGAATGATTGTGTCATATTAATACTTGATCAAAATAATGTTAGTACTGATGCACAGTTCTGTTCTGCATTGGCAGACAAAATGTGTTTATAAGAAAACAGATAAGGAACAAAAAACTTACCACAAATTGATAACATCTTATTTTTAAAATCTTGACTAGAAGGAGAACAATTTTGTACCATTTTTATTTTTGCTTGGTTTAGGAGATTTGTTTTTCTTCAGATTTTTATTTATGTAACTTTCCTTTTGCAGACCTTTAAGAGGCGAATTATATGAGAACACTTTAGTATAAATGAAGACTGTAATTAATTTCTAATTAGTTACTCACAGGAATGAAATGACTTATAAGCAATATGTTTTTTCAAATACTGAGTGCTTCTACTTCTATGAAGCCAAGATATCCTTATAAGAATATAGTAGACTTAGACTATTTTCTTAGAGCGGTGATATAAAGAAAGAGGCATATTACTTCCATCCTTCCTTTCCTCCTATTTCCTTGTATTATACTGTATAGAATATTTTCAATCACTGAAGTTATAAAGTGTATTAAAAAAAAAAAAAAAAAAAAAAAAAAGGAGAAAAGATAACACCCCAGGACAGAATCAATATTTTCCTTTCCTTCAAGTAATTTTCCTGTGTTTCTGAGTTGAAACAAAGAGAATGTAAGAGCTTACTGTTATTTTAGTTGTTGTCTGGGAAGTCAAGGTCTTTCTGGTCTCTCCATCTACAGGTGCAAGGCTCCTGGGAGGGGAAGCATGGATGAGATAGACGTTCACTTACATCAAGTCTGATCAATGAGAATACTCCATGACATTAATGTCAGGGTTCATATTTAGTGATAGGTGGGTTTTCCAGATCAGGAGATCTGTTCCAGTTCTGCATCATTCCAGCGGAGTTCTCTTTGGGAGTTCCTTTAGCTCAGCCTTTTGCCATTCTGCTGTTTTGCAGTGATCTCTGGGCCTTTTTGCCTTTTTTGGTCTTTTTTTGAACGGGCTGTTCAGGACCAGAGTGCTCTCTTCCTGGGACTAGCTGCTTGGAGTCGATAGATTTCAAGAAGAATTACATTGAGTATTACTCACTTTATATTTTACTTTAATTGTATATATATTAGACCTTGTAGTAGTAATAGTACATTAGCATTATTTCGTTATTTTATTAAACTGTTTTTATCTCAGTTCATGAGTTTCTCTCTCCGCTTTCAATTCTCTCCCCTGTTTGGGGTGGAGGGCATATCATGATTTTGATAGCTGGCTGGGGTAAAAGTCCGACAGCAGTGAACAAATATCCTTGGGATTAAATTGTTTGCAGGAGTTCCATTAGAGAAAAATAAAATAAATCCTCTTTTCTGATCTCAACATGGATGCTCCTTCTTGTTTCTTCTGCAAATTGGGTCTACCAGCTAGGAATCATAGAATCATAGAACGCTAGGGATTGGAAGGGACCTCAAAAGATCATCTAGTCCAATCCCCCTGCCAGAGCAGGAACACCTAGAAAAGGCTACACAGGAATGTGTCCAGGCTGGTTTTGAATGTCTCCAGAGTAAGAGACTCTACAACCTCCCTGGGGAGCCTGTTCCAGTGCTGTTACCCTCACGGAGAAGAAGTTTCTTCTCAAGTTTAAGTGGAACCTCTTGTGTTCCAGCTTGATCCCATTACCCCTTGTCCTATCATTGTTTGCCACCGAGAAGAGCCAGGCTCCATTCTCGTAAACCCTCATCCCTTGAATATTTATAAACATTAATAAGGTCACCCTTCAGTGTCCTCTTCTCCAAACTAAAGAGACCCAGCTACCTCAGTCTTTCCTCATAAGGGAGGTGTTCCACTCCCTTAATCATCTTGGTTGCCCTATGCTGGCCTCTCTCCAGCAGTTCCCTGTCCTTCTGGAACTTAGGAGCCCAGAACTGGACACTATTCCAGGTGTGGTCTCACCAGGGCAGAGTAGAGAGGAAGGAGAACCTCTCTGGACCTACTTACCACCCCCCTCTAATACACCCCAGGATGCCATTGGCCTTCCTGGCCACAAGGGCACAGTGCTGGCTCATGGTCATCCTGCTGTCCACCAGGATCCCAAGGTCCCTCTCCCCTACCCTGCTCTCTAATGGATCATTCCCCAACTTATACTGGAACCTGAGGCTGTTCCTGCTCAGATGCAATACTCTACATTTGCCCTTGTTATATTTCATTAAATTTTTCCCCACCCAGCTAGGAAGTTACTGTTTAACTGACAAAACTGACTTGCAGAAATTTGCCTTGCTGAGCAAATATGTAAGTGGTTAACTATTTATTTTTTGTACTCAATAAACAGCAATATTGATGAGAGTCTATGTTTTCTGAGTTTGTTTTGTTGTAATGCCTTTTCAGAGTGAGTGAGCATCCTAACCAGTGAACTGACATACTCTCTCTGTCTTTATTATGCCAATTGTCGAAAACATGGAGAATAAAACCTTGGGATATCATGCCATTTTTACTAACATATGCAAGATGTAATGGATCTAACTGACAGCAATATTTGCAGGTTTTATTTTTAGTTTGCTGACAATTGCCAACAACAGCCATAGCATCAGTTGTGCATTTATGAGAAGTTCCATCAGATTCTTGTGACTGTTGCAGACAGCACAAATCTTTGACAATAATGCCACAGCTTTAATTAATTAAATTTAATTTCCTCTATGAGATCATTCTAATATGTGTGGATAAACCATTGACAGCTTTCATACATCATTTGAATATCCCATTAAATAACAATAAGTAAATAATAATCTAGGGACAGTTTACAAAACTGTTATGGTCAATGATAAGAATTCCACTGACTTCAAAAACATTTGAAGAAGGTTTGTTTTATACCAATGACGCATATGCTTAACCTTTTGGTTTAGGCTTTGATATTATACTTCATCATATCTCTTTCCAACTGGATATAAGTGAATAAAAATAATGTCTAGTTTCTTTCACTGTCTCTGTTTAAAGGCACATGAACAACAATGTGTAGATCCTTTGTAGCTGTTGATGGTGAAGGGTCAAATATAGTAAAGGCTGAATTTCACTTTCTCAGAGTTATGTTAAAAAGAAACAAATTCTAAGCTTGCATGAAAGGTCTCTTTTCCCCATACCACTTGCACTGTAGGATGTTCAGTGCCAGGGCTTGGGATAACATCAATAGGAAGATTCATTCAGTTTTAGAGGGGCTTTAGGTTCCTCAAGGCTTTTCTTCATTTTGCAGTGCATACTTTTCTCCAAGCCAGTTTTTCTGTGTATAGCATCATTACCAGAAGACCAGTCAAATCTGTGACTATAATTTCTTCAGCTTTTTTTTTTTTTTAATTTTTAATATTTATTTTGGTCCTCTTGGCTGCTATGGTATTCACATTGATCCATGGGAAAAAAAAAATAGCCAAAATCAACTTTTTTTTTTGCATTCAGGACATTATAGAACTTAGACATTAGTTCTTCAACTTTTTTTTTTTTTTTCTTTTTTCTTTTCTGTTTTGATAATCTTCTCTTCTGCCCTCCTCCCTTTTCTGCACCCCCAGTGTGAATTGTTTTGCTGCTAATCAGATCCTTTGTGATTTCCCAAAACCTGAATGGGACTTACGGGATGCATCCCCCTATCATTTATACTCTGGAATGCCATGAAGGTCTTCTGCTGTAAGCTCTACTACTTCTAGTAAAAGTACAAATACCCAGCCCTCATCTAAAAAGTCAGCTGGAAGAGAAAGCTTATTGCTGTGGTACTAAATCTGGAATTACTAAACAACAGTGTCTCTGAACATTAAAAAGAAAATATATATATTTTTTTAAATGCTAATATTTATGGCAGGAAAACTATTCTTTTTATAGGTAAATTGACCTGTAAACTTCTGTTAAAAAGAGTAACATATTTACTGTAAATAGTGTAAAATACAGTAAAGACTGATACAGTATTCAGGGATAGGGGAACAGAAATCAGTGTTTGTGTCAGTGACAAAATATGTTAATTTATGTGAAACAAGAAAACCCCAAAACATCAATACTTACTGAAAGGTAATAAAGATTTTCTGGAAAGAATGAGATGTTACCCCATATTTACTTGTAATGTTAAAGAGAAATAAGTAGAGAGCTTGCAATTTGTTTAGATATTTGTTGCTTGCGGGAACTATTATATAACCCAGGACAGTCAAAATAAATCTGTGAATGTATTGAACTTGCAACAAATTTTCCACTGTTTTCTGAAAAGGTCAGTAGCACACATGACAAGTCACGAAGTACAAATCAGATGGCAAAGAGGTGAAGCTGTGCAATAAAAGCAAAAAAAACACCGAGGCAATATTTATTCTTTTGTATAACTGATCAAGGAAATACTCTTGTGAAATCTATGGCAATACGACTGAACAGGTTAGCACTTTAATGTGTGAAAGCCATGTCCTGTTTGAGCAAGGTAATATTTTAGTGAATCAGAATTATAGATCTAAAGTTTGTTAATTGTCCTAAGAAACAGATACACAATGCAAACATTAAGACACATTTATGGTTATCATTTTTTTTATGTTTAATATGTAAAGAAATTCTAGCCTTTAAGAAAAACGGCATTACCTGGAAAAAAGACCTGCTAGGTAGATGGTGCTTAAATGTATAATTTTTGGTGCATGTGGTGTAACCAAATGAATAATTTTGTAAAAAGCTTTTTTTAAAGTAGAAGTAAACATTCTGGTCTTCCTGCTTGTGCCTATATTTTGTCTGCCTACTGTACCAGATACCCTAACTAACAGCATGCTTCTTTTCACAGTTTTCTCTGCAAGTGCGTATCAGAACTATCTTATGTTGGAAGCCAAATAACATTGTGGCACCAATTGATGTAAAGAGGTCCATTTATTTTCGTAGCACACAGAAAAATAAAATAAAATGTAAAGCTAAGCAACTAGTGGAGAATAATCATCTGTGAATGGTTAAGCTTTGGGAAGAGGAACAAATTTTCATATATGCTTATTAGTAGTAGGATTTCTTTCATCCCATGGTAAGTGTCTATAAACTAATCCATAATTATTTTTTATTTGGATGCTTGTATTTGACAAAGGCACTCTGGGATTAAAAAAAAAAAAAAAAAGAAATAAAAAAATTAAATCACTTATTTTTGTCTTTTTCTGTAAGAGAAAATAGTAATTCTATTCCAGATAAGTAGTATGAACTATAAGCAACTTAACATGGATGTTTATATTAAGATAGGATAAAGACCATTGTCATATTAAACTACTTTCTGGGACACCACATTTATTTCCACTGTGCTAAAAGGGCCTAAAATATAATAGCTCATCCATGGCTTACATTGTTAACAAACATTTAAAACTAAGAAATAAGTTCTACCTTAAATTGCCTATACAGTCAAAAGAAAGGGATAAATACCTTTGTAAGCCTCCAAAAGAAAAAAAGCCTCTCATTAATTTAGGTGAGAATGTGAGGTGAATAAGATTCTCTTAATGGTATTTTTATTAAATGTCTTCATTGATTAAACAGTGAAGATCAAGGAAACTTTTAAAAGCAAGATACTTTCAAAAGACAGCTGCAGTTTTCATGCAGGTTAGGTGTTTAAATTAGATTGGATCTCACTTCTCTATTTCAGAAAATTTTTTTAATACTTTTTGTATTACATTATACATGGCAACATATTTAAATATTTTCACACTATCTAACCACTTCCTGGGGAAACTAGTATTATCACAGCTGTGGACCACAGATGTGACTTTTTGTAGATAAGAAGTTATTTCACTCATTATTTAACTGAAACAAAAATCTCAGTTCCACTGCAAATTAAAAGTTGAAGCCTTAATATATTTTTTTTTTTCAGTTTAGCAGTTATTTAAAAAAAAAAAAAAAAAGAGTTTGGAAAAACCTTCTATAGCATATTCCTACTATCTTTAAGCTCTGCATCAGTCTAGGGTTGTTAAAAAAAAAAAGCAATACTATGAAAGCTACGGTTTAATTCTCAGGAAATAATACAACTCATTTTATCCTCTTGTATCTGGTGTATACTTATGACTGTCCCTTCAAATGCTGGCAACTTAGAAAAGATGTCAACTACATAGTTCTTTTACAACATCAGTTAACTATGAAGTGGTAACCAAAGAGATAAATGAAGTACTAGAAATTATTATAGAACAGGCTGTGAACAAAACAAAAAACATCATTGTGCAACAGAAAAAATACATGCATCACCTCTGTCTTGACTGTGTATGATTTTGGACACTTCAAAAGAAAAAAAAAAAAAAAGAAGACAAGAATATCAAAAATGTTAAGAAAGTCATAGCAGCAAACAATGCTTTGTTGAGTATTCTTCAACTGGAAAGGATTCTTCAGTTTAAATAGGAGATGTCTGAGGAATATAAAATGCATATTTACAAAATCAGGAACTTATAGAGAAGGTCGAGGAGAAATCAGTGTCTGTTGCATAACACAGTGCAAGAACTTGAGAATATTACATGGTTGAAACTTAAAACAAATCTGAATAATTTTTCATGAGCTGTGCCTCCATAACTTGCCTCTGATACATTTTGCCAGAGGTGCTGTAGATACAAAGAGTGTGAATCTCTGAAAAGGATAAGAAAAAATCATGAATGAGAAGTCAGTCAGGATTTTTCTGTCATCATGTAGATGATAACAGGGGTCCTAACAAATGATACAATTCAGGGACATCCCAGAGCCACTTGTCTTGGTTTTTTTTTTCCTCTCTAAAGACACTATATGACCTTCATCAAGATTTGCTCTGAGCTGGTGCATAGGCTTAAACTAAAACTTTGTATGAATACTGTTGAATATTTTCCTACACACGATAGTGACCACTATGTCTGAATTAGTATGTGAATGCTACTTGGTGCAGATAAGAAAAATGACCACTGTCCAGCCTGGTACTGTTCATATTTTTCTTAAGAGAAATGTTACACATCATTCTTTCCTATAAGAAGCACAGCAATTCCAACTCTAAGAGTTTTCTTGAGAGGTTCTTCATCTTGCTGTGTGTATTAGTGAGCACATGTCCCATTTCCTTCAGCACATAGTGCTGCAGGATTGTACTTGTCAATTTGGACTACCAAGTGGAAGTTTATTTCATATTTTAAGTAAAATCTTTTATATGGGATTCTCTCTTTATGCCAGACAACAGTTCCCATACATATTAAATCTTAGGAGCAACATGCAAACAAATGGCAAAGAGACAAATAAAAAACAGATTAGATATCAGTATTTAGACAAGTCTATCCAAACTTAGCATTTAAGATTTTTTGCAGACAGACAAATTTTCAGGAGATATTAGTTCACACACAATCCATTGTACATGTAAGAAACAGTTGCAACTCAGGTAAATGTTGAGAATCCTTTCTGGAAATAAAATATTGATATACTAGATAATTGTGAGAAACTAGAGTCTACAAGTTGTCTTTCTTCAAAAACTGTCCTTGTGAAAATTAATTAGTTTATCTCTTTTCTGGTAGAACTACAACACTATCACTGAGAAATGATGCAAAAATATTTCCTGAAATAATATATGACTAACCACACATGTACCTCTGAAGCCACACAAACACTTCTTATGCTTCAAAAAGTACATGTCTACATAGAATGTGAGAGTGACAGCAGTATGTTATGTGAAATACGACATGAGATCCAGACACTGAGGGTAGGACTGACCTTACCCCAGTTTTGATCAATTTAAAGTGAAACATCTAGTCCAAACTACTTTATAGATTCCCTTCAAAATCAGTGAAGTTGAACTGCCTGGCCAATCTTATCACTTTGAATGTGTTCAGTTTCCCACTAGAGTCAATAGTCTCCAATAGCTACAAAAGGGTTGTGAAAAGATCCAGATAACATAGCTGTATTTGTGATACTCATCCAGCACAGCTGTTGTAAAGGCTCAGTCAGAGCTGAATGACTTAGGATGTTGTCTTTAATTTTTGGCTAACCTGTGATATTGAAGCTACAGGTATTTTTTCTAAGGTTCAGAATAATAAGTCAAGATTCATATTCTCAGAGCTCATAATAAAACCATAAAGAAGCCATAAGTATTGCCAGTTTGTTAAAATAAAGGAGCTTTTCATTCTTGTTTGTGACATCAGCTTCATAGTAATAAGGTAATACTCCACTACACAGCATTTCTCACAGCCATAGTTTATTTCTGGCTTCTCCCATACCAGAAAATGGTCATGCAGCATGAACTATATTGAAGAGCTAAGGCTAGAACAGAACAGGAAGATGAAGCAAAGAAACCAGTCAGTCGTGACCTGAACATAGTGATCTGGATCAGAATGATGTAGAGATTACTGGTAGTTTTAAAAAAAAAAAAAAAAAAAAAGTAGCATCTGCTGAAGCATGAACACTTATTATTTCTAAGACATATTTTATTCCTTTTCTTTTTTCTTTGTTTATTTTTTGGATAAACTCCTACTCTAGACCTATATATCACTTTGGGGAAACTAACAATTTGGCTGATTGCTCTGTCCTTTACTCTGTCCTGTTGGATGGGGAGTACAGTGTTGAGATAGCCCAGGGCAAAGCTCTAGGTGACTGGAACAATTTGAGCAACATCAGGGACCTCCTCTGTTTTCTGATGAGTGGCTGAATAGTTAGACATGTTCTTTTAGTTCGCCCTTGATCCTGTACAGACATTTCTACCTGGTTTTCATTGATCATGTCTACCTTACTACTTCTCTTTTTTTTTTTTTTTTTTTTCTTTTCACAATGCTAATGTTATAGCTAACTAAAGTCTTCACTACCCAGAGAATTGATTTGACACGTCTTCTGCTATGATATTCACTTGCTGTATATTTTAATGCCAAGCAAATTGTGCAGGGTAGTATAAAAAGGAGAGACCTCGTAATCAACAAAATAGGGCTAAAAGAGACCCACCTCAAATGTATGCACATAAACAAGGAGAGATCTATAGGAGGGCATAATAGAGGAAACCTTCTCTGGAGAATGAGCATAACTGGAGTGCCTGTATACTGATGCATGCAACAGGGAACAGGAGGAACTAGAGGTCTGCCTGAAGTGCAGGGCTGTGATCTCACTGGGATGATAGAAACAGGGTCAGAGGCTTCACACAACCAGAGTGCTTCTTTTGGAACGACAGAGCTGTCATTTCTGTGAGAGAGCAGTAGGAATGAGAGAGCTCTGTCTGGGGTTACATGAGGAGCCAGCTGAGAGATTATATGTCAGGATTACTAGAAAAGACCAGTGTGGGTGAAAATGTGATGTGTATCTGCTACAAATCATAACTGGAAGAAGCCTTATGTTCACAGACCCAGGTGCTCACAAGAGACTTGAACCACCACCATATCTGTGAGAAGGGCGATGTATCAGGGTACAAGTAACTCAGGAGATTTCTGAAGTGCATCGATGACAAATTCCTGACACAGGTGATCCAGGCAGGGGTACTGGGCAGGCAGAGGGGCTACGCCAGTGCATGGAGGATCTGTGAATGCACATGTTTGTGAACCTGGAGAGTGTGGCGTGTGTGCTGCACTAGTGACCTCCCACCTCTGCAGTCCAAGAGGAGGAAGGAATGGGTCTGTCTGGCCTTGTGTCTAATGTGAGTTCTATACACGGGTGCAGCTGAAGGCTGTGCCTTGTCTGTGGCCACCTGTGTGACTGGCTATGTTGGTGTCTTCTGTCTGTGTGCATGTGTGTGTATATGTTTGACTGTCTGTTTCTGCGGTTCTGGGGTCTGTTTCTCAGCTTCACTACAGGTTGAACCTGCAAAGGAGAAAGAGGCAGGCATGTCCGTCAGCTTGGGCAGAGGCCTCGGGGTTCCCTGGACACTGGGCTAGGCCCAATAGCTTGGCCAGAGAGGTCCTGATCCCTAGAGCTGCTGGAGAAGACAGGAACACTCTTAATATCCTTAACACCTCTGTCCATAATCTTTGATAATCCCTATGGTGATTAGGCAAGTTCCTTAGGACTAGAAGAAAGGAAATGGGGCCACCTTAACTTGCACCACATGACGTTTTGGCAATTAAAACCCTATCTATGGTCCCACAGAATAACCTAGTGTATCTTCTTTCTAGCTTTACTTAATCTTGTAGGCTGCTTCTTAGCTCTATTGCTTTTTCAGACCAACCTCTCAACATGATTCAAGTGCAGATATTATGGAAGAACAATGTAGAGATATCATAGGAGACATTAGCAGAACACACAATAAGCCTTGCATAAACATTTGTCTCACACTAAATTAATTTATCTCCTGATCAAGTATGTTGATTTACTAATGAAGCTACCTCTAGAAAAACAAAACAAAACAAATAAACACAAAACCCAAGCAACCAAAACCACAGCAACAACTAAAAACACAGAAGAAAGCTAAATTGAAGGGACATGATGAGTTTATAAGAAGATAAGAAAATGAAGAGAGATGGCCACAACACCAAATAAAAACATCTTAAAAAGCTTTAAATAGCCTGAATAAAGCGTTAATCAAACTAGTCAAGAGAGAAATAAATAAAGAAAATGTTGACTGACAGGCAATATTTAATGATACAGGAAAGCCATGTCTTCTGGGGCTGTCTAGAACCCTATATAATCAGCAGCAAATGTATTCAACTCTCAGTATAAATACTTAGAAAATAAACACCTTTATAGCTAGAACACTCTAGAAACAGCTGTAATGGATATGACTGGCTGCCTTCACACAAGTCTTCAGTAGAAACAAAATGGCTTTCAGCAAGAACATAGGCTACAGGAACAGATTTACTTGAAGAGGACTCAGTCTCAGTCTTTGGTGACAGACCCACTCTCAGCTGTGCTGAATGAATGGCACAGTCACACACTTTGGAAAGGCTAACGCTCAACACATTTCACACAGTTAAATTGACTTCCTTACTGCATTTAACAAAGACTCTTGCATTCATATCAGTGCTAAAATGCCTTCTTTAAAATACCTTTACAAAGATAAGGATATAACCTGCTTAGTATGTCACCACCAGTTGCCATCATTTAGGTGTAGCAGACTGGTGTGTGTATATTTAACTGAATGACGAACAACACAAAAAGCATGTGTTCGTCAGCAGTTATTTATTAAGTTCTTCAAAACAGATAATCAGGTGATCAGTTGCCAGAAGAATCAACAACTGTGTCAAAACGATCAATTTTCCAGTCAGGAAATTAACACTTCTATTTGTCTGATTGCTCTTCTCCGATTACCTGAAGGGCCTGTTCCAAGATAAATAACTAAGTTTGTTTTTGTTTTGCCCAATGTCGTTCTTCCCTGATTGTTGTAATTATGATTTATAGGTATCACAGGCCTCTTTTTTTCCTACATATTATTTGTTTTCCTTGATTCTCTTGGGATTTTAGACTCCACAGTCTCGTGGTCACTGCAGTAAGGATTGCTTTTGGCCTTCACATCTTCAGCAGTTCTTCATGATTTGTGACTGAAAGCTGGAGCAATGTACAAAGTCTCATACCTGACTCATCAACCACGTGCATCAAGAAATTTTCTGCAAAACTCTTCAGAAATCTCTTGTATTGTTTGTACCCAGCCCTGTTACTCTTTGAGAGGACAGTGAAGTGACTTGCAATTGTGAGGGGTTTTTTTCCAGTAGTCTAAAAAACACTTTGTCTAACTTCCTCTTCTTTATCAGGCTTTCCATAACAGCTTCCCACCTCATGATCACTCATGAGGAACTGCTCAAGCAGCTCATTCCCATTTCCAAAGCTTCCTGTACTCCAGCCAACACAAAGGCATTGAGTGCAACCCTTCCTCCTCGCTTTCTTCACCCATCTTTCCTGAAAAGTCTACACCTAGCCACTAAGTTTCCAGTCATGCAACTTATTCCACAGCCTCTTTGTAGCTAAAATTTCTCCTGTTTGTTTCCTATGCTGCATGTATTTGTATGCAGGCATTTGAGATGGACCCCAGCTGTGCTGGTTTCACAGGAAAGGTGCAAGAATCTCTGTCATCATGCAATGTCCAGACAGTTCTTCACTGCCTCTCCATATCTTTGTTTCTTTTAAGATGGTGAATGCATTTTTTTTTTTTTTTTTTTTTTTTTTTTTACTCAAAGAGGGTCCCATTATCATAGTAGCAAAGCCCTGTCTGGGGTACCTGTCACCAGACCAGGTGTTGATATGCTGGTGCATCCACTTCTGCTTCAGCCTTTCCCCTCACTGGAGGGATGGGAGACTTTCATCTGGGCCTCCAGCTGGAGTAATCATACCTACTACTCACTGTCTTTTCCTTCTCTCCTGTTCCCAAAGCTCTGTAATGACTCATGGCATGTTCAGGGTTTTCTCTAGTACCATCATTGATGCCAGCATGGATGAGCAGCAAGGGGAATAGTCAGAGGGCTGGACTAGCCCTGTCAGTCTCTCTAAGATCCAAGAGCCAACCAAGTGGCAAACAGCAAGACTTCCAAAACATCAGTTTACATACACAAGTAGGTACCTCTGTCCACCATCAGAGGGTGTCTCCAGTGACTGTCAATCTCCTTTTCTTCTTTGGTTCAGGCTGAGGTGTCTTTGATGACTGTCTGACTAGAGGTCATCTTCTTCACCCATTCCAAGAGAACTACACCTGTTAAGTAACTGCAGAACTTCAGAATGAGAAGGAGCTTTGCTGTGTTGCCAGGAGTCACAAGTTTCTAGACTCCTCCATTGTGGGGACCTTTATCCACTGCTCCCTGTTAGCACAGTCTCCAGCTGTCTCTCTGTTCTTAGTGCAAGGGTTGGGGCTGTTGGCTATCTCTGGTCTTTGAAGACCCTGTGAAACCCTTGTTCAACCCCTCTAATGGTGGTACCGCTTGTTCACTTCCTCCAACAACCCTTTCAGCTGGTGACTCCAGCCAGGGAAAATCTCCCACAGGGGAGCCCACTGAAGAGCAGCACCAGGCACTGTTAGGGCACTCCCAGAGCAGCAGACACTGCCAGAGACTGGGATGGCAGCACCCTGCATCAGGGGAAGTGTTTGATTCTGATATAGTGAGAACAGTTACTGCAGCTGCAGTTGCAGACTAAGCTATGGCACACCACTAATAAAGATTGCTCAGGCCAGTAGCCACATAGATGCTAGGCTATGGTGGCTCCATGCCTGCAGGTTTAGCCAGCTGAAATACTGAGTATGAATTTCTGACAGATGCATACGCACATATGCATAATACAAATATACAGCATGCCGTACAGAGTAACACATAGAACATTTCCTTGCACTTTACACAGCATTCACATACGCACGAACAGTATGGACTGCACGGCTGTTTTTTTCTGTCCAGCTGATCAGGTCATTCAAATTGAGCTCTGTTAGTGGAATATCTATATATTTGTGTGTATACAAACACATGTCACAATAGCTGGCCTTAGAAAATTAACCTTTTCATCAGTTGGTCTCAATACCCCAGTCTGCCCAGCTGCTGGTAGTTGGACCTACAAGCCTGGAAGTTCATGCCCCACTCCATTTGCTTAGACTTAGCCTGTTTGCTGGCTGTTGTAGCGTGAAGTTCGTTCTTTTTCACACATACTCAGAACAGGGGGTGCATCCACACAGAAGATAGGTAGAAACAGGTTCTTATGAGAATAAAGCTCAACCAAACAAGCGTGCAGACCAACAAGCCATTAGCACTCAGCAGGCATGTTTTATCCCTTTTCCTCTATTATTCAACACTTTTTCTCCTTTGATTCACCTTAATCCCTCCCTATTCCTGTTTTTGTTCTTTCTTCTAAACATATCTCATAAGAAGTCACTCACCTTCCTGCAATCTGCTTAAAAATACCCCATAAGAAGTTATGCATAGTTAAAAAATGCTCTTTCACCTGCATCTCATAATGAGTCCTATAGCCCCACAGGAAATAATCCCTTTGGTCTGATAAGTGATTTGGGGACATATTGTTTGGTTCACCACTCCCACAAGGCCTCACACTGGTTAGAACCATCTCAGCATTCTCCTCAATGGCCCTGGGAGCAATTGGGGCAGAGAGGTCTCTTTTTACTGACGAGGTGACTAGCATTCCCTTGTTCCCCCTGTGCTCTGTGTTTTGGGTGATTATCCACACAGCTCAGCAGTCACCACCATCATTGTAGATTCAAGCCAGACATGAGGAAGACATTTTTTACAATGAGGGTGGTGAAACACTGAAACAGGTTGCCCAGAGAGGTGGTAGTTGTCACATCCCTTGAAACATTCAAGGCCAGGCTGGATGGGGCTCTGAGCAACCAGACCTAGTTGCATATGTCCCTGCTTTTTGCAGGGGGGTTGGACTAAATAACTTTGAAGGTCCCTTCCAACACAAACTATTCTATGATTCTTTCATTCTCTGATTGCAGAGTCTTGAGCAGGGATTCTAGCCCCCTGTGCATCCTGATCGTGCTGACTGTTGGGAAAAGTTCTGTGCTTAATGATAATGATCTCAGTTTGCCAAGGAAATGTATAGTCTAGTATGGATATATATCATAGTATATTACAGACATTATTGCCAAAGTGTTTGTGATAAAGAATAACATCCCAGGGAAAGCATTCTTGATACATAGATGTCCCAGTGGAAAAAGGGACAGTTTTCTTTAAATTGTGTATTTTTCTGAAGGATTTGTTTTATAATTCATGGTTCAAAGACTATTGAACTGGTTGTTGCAGTTGATATAAAAAAAAAATTTAAAACAAAAGTTACTTAATGCATATAGAAGATCCTTCTATCTCTAATTCATCTTTCTGGGTGAAAATTAGCATAATTCTAACACAAAACCAATAAAAAATGTTTTACTGAAACTGATATAACATGTGCTGCATACATAATTATGATTTTCAGCTTTAGAAAGCAGTTTAATATACAGTGCAAATAAGTATTACTTTCATAGACGTGGAAATATTCTTTCTGCACTAAATGAAAAGGAAGATTTTCATGCTTCATTGGTAAGCTTAATAAACTGCCCACATTGGAAATATTGCAGAGCATTTTCAATTTTGGGATATTCACAAGGATCTGGTGTTTGAACATCAAAAACAATACATAGAAGTAGGTGTGTTAGTCTGAGGTTTTTTTCTATGGATCTGAATTTGTTTTGTTGGAAACCCAGCTATATCAGACTGCTAAGAACAAATATGATCAGTGAGAGTAAGAGTCATTCAGTTTGTCTCATAAAACATGATCATAATTTGCTTTCAGCTTTTGACAGACACCATTCTGAAGATTCAGTTGTCTGCCTGCAATGTCAACAATTGTTTTGAAGATGTTATTCACTGGATTTAAGTTATAGACCATTGATCACAGAGTTTGGATATCAATTTGGAGTCAAAACTCTAAAAGGATTTTTGTTCCTTGAAGTTGCTGTTGAAACCCTGATGGTCAGAAGAAAGAGGTAAAGCATGATTTTATGCAGAAGGAGAGCAGAGGAATGTTTTTACTTCAAAGATGAGGGAACATGAAAGCACAAAACTTGTCTACTTGGTCGACTTGGCCATATTAGATTAACACTTGGAGTTAATTAACTTTAAAGTCTTTTCCAACCAAAATAATTCTGTGATTCTATGATTCTCATTTCCTGCCAATTATGAGTTCAATGGTGAAAAAGACAGACAAAAACTAAAACATCTCCTCCTCCATCACCTTTTTCCTAGGCTCTGCTTCACTTTTTCATGCCCAACTCCTCTGCCTCCTTCCCCTAGTTCCCAGCAGCCAGGGGGCATGAGGAATGGAAGGTTGTGATCAGTCCATAAGAACTAATCTCTGCTACTTCTTCGTCCTCACACTGTTACCCAGCTTCAGTGTGGATCCCCTCCATGGTCTGTAGTCCTCCAGGACAAACTTGCATCAGCATGGGTCCTCTGTGGGCTGCAGTGTGGATATCCACTGTGGTCTTCTCCAGGGACTGCAGAGGAATCTCTTCTCTGCCACCTGAAGCATCTCCTCGCCCTCTTTCTTCACTGACCTTAGTGTCTGCAGGATCGTTTCTCTCTTTTTCTCCTCACTCTTTACAGACTGCTGCACAGCATTTTTTCCTTTTGTTAAATGTTTCCCCTGAGGCACCACCAGCTTGACTGAGGGGCTCAGCTGTGTCCTATGGTGGGTCTGCTGCAGCCCGTTGGAACCATCTGTGACTGGCATGGTTCAGTCCCCGACCTCTCCTCACAGAAGCCACCCCCAAAGTTCCTCCTCTGTCAAAGGCTTGACACCTACACTCAATACAGAACTACAGGAGAGGAAGTAGTGAGCATATGTAGGGTACTGTATTATGTCCTCTTCAAAACTAAGACCTGTTAGTGGACATTCTTTGTGCTTGTAGATTTCTCCAGTGAAGGAAGAAAAGGACAGGTGTGACTCTAGAAATAAAGACAACAAAGTTTCCTGGGGAATGTGTCTGTTTAGATCAGCACGCAAATGGAAAGGCTGCTCACAGGAGGCAAAGATGAGGTAGTATATTCAGTAGTATCTTGACTTCATATCATGGATTCTCTTTGACTATATCTTTCCTGTCTTGTGTCTATTATTATTAACTGTTTAAAGGCCTTCTAGCAAGGTGAATACTATGTATTTCCATATATGAAAGATAAGATTTATTGTTAAGATAAGTTAGTTACCCAGAACTGAACTCTAGCTTCACTTGAAAAATCACAATTAGATATAGGACTTCTGTGATTAGCCAGACTATTGCAAATTATCATTATTTATAAAATTATGGAAGTTTATGAAAAATAATATTTTGGTCTTTCAGCATTTCACCCAAACTTTATTTGTTTATATCAGTGTGATTTCGTACTCCACATTTTCACTTTGAGCTTCATGAACCTGAAATTTGTTCTGAAAGTCCGTCAAAATATTATATGTAAGTACTTTAATATACTTATTCATAGAGCCATGGTGATTCATTTTTTGTATGATGCTCATTGCAACCCTGTGATAAATGAATGAGAGGCTTTCATTTTTCAAGATTTCTTTTTTATAGCCTCAATTTGTCAGCCTGCTAAATCAAACAATTCTAAGTAAACAAATATATTCTCTAAAAGAAAGAGTTGCCTGAAAGCCTTGTTAAAGTGACAAGAAACCGAAATATCCTGCAAAGGATGGTTTCTTCAGCTACAAGTAAAAATTCCGTGAAATAACCTTCTGTTAAGATGTCATGTTATATCAAGTTGCAGGATGTTTTTTCTTTTTGTTAAATTTCCTTCTATTTATGCGTATGCACAGACTGCAGATATTTTATCAAAAATGCTACTCAAGAGTGCATTGTTAGTAACGGTAGAAAATCTCATTTTTTGGAAGTGTTAGCTAAATAAATTATTAAAACCTGCTCCAGTGTGGATTCCTCTGCACAGGCCACAGTTCCTGCCAGGAGTCCACTCCTGCATGGGCTTGCCCCAGTTCTGATGTTACCTTCAGGGCATACCCACCTGCACCAGTGTGGCATCCTCCACAGGTTGTCCCCTCCACAGGGACAACCAGTGTCACCAGCCCTCTCCTTTTTCTCTGGCCTTGGTGTCTGCAGGCCTGTTTCTCTCACATTTTTTAATTTCTCTCTCAAAGCTGCCACAAGGAGTTTTTTACCCTTTCTGAAATATGTTATCACTGAGGTGCTACCAGTATTGTTGGTTGGCTCAGGTTTCACCAGCGGGAGGCCTGTCTCAAAGACAGTTGAAACTTTCTCTAGCATTGGGGCAGCTCCTGATGTCTTCGCACAGAAGCCACACAAAACCTTAGAACATAAACCAAATATATGCTATGAGTTAAAATTTTTAGAAGCCTCCTTCACTTTCTTTTTCCTTAGTTTCCAATCCCTTTTTAGCAGCTCTAGCCTTGGTTACATACACAAAATCTTAATATGTCCTTTAAATCAGGTGACACTTTCCTTTCCTTTTTTTTGTGTACAAGCCAGGAACACTGTAACCAGAAGAATTTCTTTTTTTTTTTTTTTTTTTTTTTCTTTTTTTTTTTTTTTCAGGTGAGAAGTATCTGTCTTTTTCTTTAGAAAAAAAAATGAGCTAATAATATAATTTCTTGGTATATGATTTGAAGTTTCTGAAATAATGATATGAAAAAATAATACTTTTAAACATTTTTTGATATCTTCTAATGGACACTTACCTAAAGCATCATTTTAGTGTTTAAATCTCAGGCAGGATAATCTAGTCTTCCCCAAGAAAAAACAAATTTTTTCTACAGAGGCTTCCTCTGCTGAGATTCATTCAAAGTCTTGTGAAAATGATGGATTGAAAAATCCTCCATATAAAACTTAGACTCACTTAGCTTATAAGGAAAATATAGAAAATATGAAACTCAGAATGTCATGTTGGCCCTGTCTCTTAGTCTGTTTCACAAAGTAAGTGCCTAATGGGACAGAAGAAAGGAAAATAGAGTAGTGACAGTCCTCTGACACATTCTCTTCTTCCTCTGCCCTCCCTCTAAAATTTACCTGGTAGCTTGACCAACTGCTCAGTGGGCATAAACTTTGGAGCTTAGTCTTCTTTGGCTTAGAACATGTTCTTTCTGTTGATGGCTATGGTATAACCAGAAGTGTAAGTCATGGATGCCAGGGTAAAAAGAAACCTGACTCACATTTTGCAGCAGGAAGAAGCAGAATCTTATTTCGTTGAAAGATGTAAGTATATTCACAGTCTATAGAACAGAAACTGGCAGATGAGATCAAGATCCTAAGCCTGTTCTTCCCTTGCCACCACCTCACTAAGAATGCCTTTATTACCACTGAAACCAAATCCCTTTTGTCTGTTCAGTCACCCTTGCAAACATACCTACCAGTGTAAAGAAGAGGAGAAATGATAAGGGAAAAGCTATTGCAATGTGACCCAGAAATACCCTGCAAACTGAAGGAATCCAGTGCTTTTCCTCAAACTGAAGAGCGCCTGTGTTTCATATGGCATAATCACTCACATCAGTTACCTGCTATGAAAAATACTGGCATTGAATCTATGTTTTCAACCTTCTTAAGCACTTTTTAGGAGTTATTCACTGCAGCCTGCACTGCAGAAAAGCTAAGTGATAGGCAGTTCTGCAGCCAAAACAGATACCTCGGAGAATGAATGCATGCCTGTTGTTACATTCCTAAGATGTTTTCATCTTAAATGGAAAAGAACTTTAATATAGTCCTCTACAGGTTAGTCAGCATTAGAAAAAGAGCAGATTGTAGAACTTGTAGAGAATTGGGACAACGTGACACTTAAGTTCTTGCATTGGCAGTATTTTCATGGACTGAACACTTTTCCTCTTTCATGTGAAAACCTTACTACCTTGCAGACATATTCCTATATTACATGTGTTTCCAGCCTTTAATGCTTACAGAATTAACCAGTTGACAGAATTCATCCTTTTATAAAGCTGCCTTATAAGAACTATTTTGAAGTAAAATCAAATATGGAAAGATTAAAAGTGCAATAAACTTACATTCTTTTGACTTTTGAGAACTCAAAGTTCATAAAATATATATATGACTAAAAACAGTAGGTTAAAGATTAAGTGCCATGTAGACTGTAATTTTTAAAAAATTGAATTTCACAGAAGTGATAGCATCTATTTAATAAAAATATAATATTCTGTATGCTATTTTGTAGTAGGCATTGATTTCTGTTTCAAGGAATCAGAACAGAATCAATGAAAAAATACCTAATAATTTTCATTTATATTGAAGTTATTGATGTTAAAGGGAGGATGAAGTAGAATTTTAAAACAAATGATAATAGAAATGTTTAAAATACACTCTTAATAGAGAAAGAAACATATCTTGGCAATAGTAATTCAGTCTTATTAGTCTTTTATGCCATCATAGCTGTTGTTACTAAAATAAACTATTTCATACATTTGATTGCAGCCATCAGAGTGGTCATATTAAATAGAAGTCATCCAACCAAATGTAGGCAAAATATACCAATAAACAAACTAAATTAAAATTTGGGCCTCTACATTTGAGTTAGTCATCCTAGATTATCTTGATAGCAAATGGAAACACAGACAAATATACAGATTGCTGGGTATCTCATCCTATTATATATTATTCTATTAAATATACTGCCTTATTTCTCTTCATTAGCTACAAAGATAGCCTACAATGACTAGCTCAAATGTAGATATCTCTGTGTTGACACCTAAGAGTCGATTCAGTTGCTAAAATTAGACATTTAATGCTATTTAAGATGCTGTAGGGTGCTGAAGACATCTGCAGAAAGCTGGCAGATATGACAAAGGACTTATAAGAGACCTGTTGTGTTCTAGTTTAGTAGCTGGAGGTAAGGAGAGGTAAACTAGCACATCTCAATGATAATAATACAAATCCCAGCCCTTCTGTCATGAAAAAAAAAAAAAAAAAAAAAAAAGAGAGACAGAGATTGTAAGACCGTAGATAGTTTTATTATTCAAATATCCAGATAAAAAAACATTGATTTCAACTCTTTTTTTCCTGTTTAAAAGCTGGGAGTAGGTTTTTGTTGAAGAATGAGTTATCTGAAAGTGCCCCAAGGTATGCACATGTCATCTGGGATCTAAAAATACAATGTAGCCAATGGAACTGTACTTCAGCAGACCCTAGTGAGTTATTCAGCTCATCTTGAAGTAGACCCTTAGGATTTCATTCAGTTGCCCCACCCAGGTATTTGGTACCTTCCAGGACAACTGATTTACCCAAAATAATTGATACAAAGCCAGCAGCTTTAAACCCAGGCATCCAGGGAGCATGTGGGTCCTTCTGGACAGGCAACTGAAAGCCTGGCAAGATGCCCTGGAACAAGTCAAATGACAATAGACGCCTCCACGTGGCAAATTAAGCTCTCAATGACCATTTAGTGGGCCCTCCTCTTCGTGAAAAAGAATAAGAGGGAAGGGGGAAGAGGGAATAAGAGAAAGAAAAGGGAAAAGAACACCTTATTTGTACCGTTTCTTCGCACGTTTTCTGCTTTCAACTCAATCACTTTTCTCCTGAAATGACCCTTCTGTTTGAAACAAACCAAACAAAAACAACAACAAAGCATCCAGAAAACAAACCTACAAAAAACTTTTTTCTATTTATTTTCTGAGAAGGATTTGTTCTTCAAGACAGTTGTCATTTTCTGGGTTTTGTTTGTTTGTTTGTTTTGTTAATAGTCTTTATACTAAAAAGGTTTGCATGCTTTCTAGAGTTACGGATTTCTTCTGTTTACCTGGCATTTTAATTATTTTATGAGGAAGGGTTTTGTATATTTCATTTATTTTGTATTAGAAATCTGAATGCTCTTCACTCTTCATAGTATATGCTCACAGTCACCAAAGTTTCTTTATGGAAAAATTTGAGATACAAAACATATTCAAAATTCATAGAGAAGTTTAAAAGAATTTAGAAAGGAACTGATTCACTGAGGAAGCATAAGTAAGAAATAAAAGCAGTAAAGATGCACTTCTATTTCTCCAACTTAATTCTGCTATGTTCATAGTAAGAACAGAAGGATTTCCGTCTTGTGTCTGGTCCATGGAATTTGTGGCATACAGGTCAAAGTCATAGGAAAAAATAGTACAATACGTGGCTTTCGTTCATAGTTGGGAGATAATCTCGACTCTTTAATTATATCTTTGTACTTCTGAAAGCTGAATAGTGGGGTAGGGTACAGTTTTTTGTCCCTTTCAAAATTATAGGAGAAAACAGTTTTTGCTAGCCTTTTTTAGCTTTTGTAAAGGGTACAAAAAGGGTACAAAGAGGGTACAAAGAGTGCACATCAGATGTAGAAAGCACATTCATTTGACCTTTTAACCACAAAGTAGAAGAGTGACATAATAAGGCAAGAACATCCAAGGAAAAGTTTTTAATCTCACTGAAAACTCCACTATTCACAATGTATCAATAAAACCATGTAACTGAGAAATACCTAGTCATTCTACTCTTTTTGCCCCTTTCAGAATTTAATTTCTTATTTTTTAAAAAAGAGGGTAATACTTTATTGTTTTGGAACAGGCTGCCCAGGGGGCTTGTGGAGTCTCCTACTCTGGAGACATTCAAAACCTGCCCGGACACACTCCTGTGTAACCTCATCTGGGTGTTCCTGCTCTGGCAGGGGGATTGGACAAGATGATCTTTTGAGGTCCCTTCCAATCCCTGACATTCTGTGATTGTGATTTTTTTGTGCATATATTATAAGCACAAATATTACAAGTGTATATTTTCAGAATGTGCTGGAACAAGAGAAGATGAAGTAAAACTCCAACTTACTCAAATTGGTACCAACACTTTATTGCAGATTTCCTTTGTCTGAGAAAGTCGGTGACTTCATAAAATAATTCCCACAACATGAGTCCCTTTGTATAAGATTTACTCAGTCTCAGGTGAACAGACTGTCCTACATTTCTACAAGGAGATCACCCACAGGGAGCACGATTAATGCAAGCTTGTGAAAAGAAAATGTGGTAAAGAATAAAACATCAGCAAATAATATATATCCCTTATTCCTCAGAATAAGTTATTTATTTCCACTAAGGGAATTTCCCAACATGTCTGAATAACTGATTTTGGTTTTTTGTTAGTAATTTAAATGCAGAACAGACTTATGCAAAGATCTAAAATTGCTTTCCTTTGAAATGTCAAGTTTTATAATTATTAATGGTCTTAACGCTTGAAACTTTACTAATCTTCTTTCATTAGGATTTCTGTTTCAAATGTATAAGCATTATAACAAAGTTTAACAGGAAAAACGGCAGCCTCACTGAGCTGTGTTGATTTTGTTTGTCATTGTAAGACAAGAAGTTTCAAATTACTGGACTGCAGTTCTATGTTTTATAAATAATATACATTTTGACTAATGAAAATGTAAAGGGAAATTATTATGGCATTTGTTTTCTGACAGATTTTAATTTTTTTTAATGAAACATATTATTTTAAGAATCATAATGTTTAACAAATTTTACATGGGTTTTACAGGTAGCTTAGATCAAATAATTAGTGCTTCTTTTTTCAATTTCTTTTTGATGTTCCTATTACTGTCAAAAGTTTAAGAAAGCTCTACCGTCACATATGCTTTATAAATTCCCAGGTTATATGTCCTTGAGCATCTAAACTGTTTGTTTTCTCAAAGGATTATAAATTGCTGTAGCTAAACATTTTATGACGAGAGAAGTACAAAATGAGGTAACATTTTCTGAACGAGACTGACTGTATGTCAAGATGATTATTATCTAGCTGGTGAATAAGGAGAGATAACATATTTGGGCTATGCTATCTGTTAACTTATTATTAAACAAAGTTAATTTTTATAATTGCCAGATATTGTCCTTAAAAAATAAATATTTTTTTACTTCTGAGGATTCACAACAGGGTTTCAGTTAACTTTTTATTAGGAAGCCTGAAAGAGATATCTGTAAGCATTCTGGAACTAGTTCTTGGAATATTAACATCCAAGAAAAAGTATTCTTATTTTGCAACTCATTTAACAGTTACTGCAGATTTATATTAATATGTAGATCTTACCGATTATTTCATGGTTAAGACAAATTCAGTTGCTTGCAGGGTTTTTTGGCTTGAATAAAATAGTGTTCTTTCTAGGAATCTGTTGTCTTAATGAACTTTACAGTGATTTAGATTCCTAAGGTATTCCTGAATACTAAATTTATGCTTTTTTGAGAGTATCATACATCCCAACATTGAGAATTTACGATATGTAGTCTCTCATGTGAATTCTTACCCTGCTCAGGATGTACTATGTGGAATACTCATTGCTTCAGTACTTTCTCTATATTCAAAATATTTTCATAAACACACATAATTTATACAAATGAAAATCTTCTTTCCTCTGTCATAGATTCAAGCATTTGGTCTTAATTTGAAATTGTTGGGAATATATGTCTCTCCATCTAATTTATAATACTTTTTTAAGTAAAATGTCACAGTCAAAATGTCCTTTGGGTGTGGGGGTATAGTGGAATGAGAGCAAGAAATAAGAGTAGAAAAGAGAGGAGGATTTGTGGAGAAATCATGTATCTTCCACCAGCACAGAAAACTTAGCAAAAAGATGGTTAATTAATGAAAACTGAAAGAATGTTTAAGCACAATTTTTCCTAGCACTGTTTTAAAAGTGAATAAATCAGCAAGGTAGATGGGTAGAAGAGGAATATATTAGCATTACTGAATGGCTCTGATGGCTGTGAACTTCTAAAAAATTTTACTGACTATGTTTAAAAAAAGATTCTATTTAGCATATTGGCATAAAAATGTAATGTCTTCTGAAGAGGAAACCTAAAGATTTTATAAAGGAATTCTATCACAAAAAATATGAAATTTGGCAGATAATTTTTATTTTTTTTAATTATTACTAAATACCAAGTTAAATAGTTAAATGACTAAGGGATAACTGAAGTATTCAATATTATATAAAATTCGGTGAATTTTTTCTTATTTCCCAAAAGAAATGCATACAGCCATGCAAGCTTAATGGATCTGTAAATTCCCTGTGCAAAAAACCCCCACTGTAAACCTTGAAATACAGCCTTCACAAGTGGTGATTAAATACTTCAATCATTTAAGAATATTTCGTTTCAGTTATTGTAAAAGAACAGTTCAGTAGAAATATCCACTTAAAATATGAAATGAAACATTTGTAAAACCTTGTGTTAACATGTATGATTCTAATTAACCATTTTGAGGTAAAACACTGAAATCCCACAGATTTAAGCAGTGTGAACAAAGCAAAAAGAAAACAAAGTTTCTGAAATCTTGAGTTATCTGATGCCTCTTTCACATGGAATGATGTGTCAGATCAAAGTATGGCAATGTATTAGTGAATATAAGTCTAAGAAACCACCAGAAGAAAAGAAATTTTAGGCCTATGTCACAATAGGAAAGGAATGAGGAAGTGTCTTCAGATAGAAGTTAAACCTTCAGGTATCTAGATATTTTTTTGTCCCAAGACAAAGGTATTTTTTTCAAACAACATTCATGGACTTTGCTGCAATTTAAGATCGTGATTTGTAGAAATACAGGTCATGAATTTGAGTGTATGGATGATCAGGAAAACAAAGTCATTCTTTGTTTAAAAGATACAAATCTGGCTTGTAATAGTAAAGAAGAGGTATCAAATGAGAATGGGTGATATGAAGAATAAAACTAAGGATCCTGTGGTGCTACTCAGACAGAGACCTCAATATCAGAACTGATATTTAGGAAAGCAAACTGGAAAATACAATGCCAAACCTTAAGCTGCTTAGTTATGTGGAATACCAATCATGCTGAGGTTTTCTACTGAAAACTTTGCCAGAGGCTTATTCACTGTGCTGTGTAGGAAGTGATCACCTAAGTGTTCAAGCTCGCTTGAAATCCTCAGAAGAGGCATCCTCCCAACTAAATCTCATGGAAGTCATGACTCGCTCTGGACAATTGTAGAACAATCTGTATTAGTCGTTACACATTTACTGCTTCTCTAGTAAGTTTGTGGCTGGATAGCTCATTAGAAAGTGATAGTGGGGTTAGATGGGTTGGATACATTGGTCCCATGCAGTAGCTGTTGTTGTGCACCAGGTTTCCTGCTGCTTCCTGGTTGTAGCTGAGTAACTATGTGTATGGCATGCAGAGTGTGCCAAGACGGAAAGGAAGAGGAGGTAGGCTCAGATAACACGTCTGCATTGTCATAAACCGAATTAAAATATCCAAAATAAACCAGAGAGCTCCCTTTACACAGCCTAAAATATATAAATTGCTGGTTTTGATTCAACAAGCAAGCGTGGATAACTCTTATTCAACCTGAGCTGCCAGAGGCATCTCAAAGCTTTCTGCAAGGAACTGTATCAGGAATCTCAAAAAGGTCTTATATTTAAAAAAAAAAAAAAAAAATATTATTTTTTATTGTGTATAGCGACTGTGTAGATGAAGGAAACTGATCTTGAAAATTAATTTGGGAGTTTAATGAGGTCTTAATTATGTAACTAGTTTACAACTAAGTTTAAGAGGCCTAATCTGCCAATTTCACTGAAGAAATCGTCTAAGTTCATAAGCACTTTCTTATCTTTGCTGACTTTTGTAGGACTATTAAGACAGTCTTTTGAGGATTTTCTTTTAAATAGTTTCCTAAAATATAGATTCAAATAGGCCTCTAGGTTAAGCAGATGTTTCCCTCAGTTCAAAATGAAATGGCTGAAGCTGAGATTCTGGTGAGAAAATTGCCATGTTGTTCAATGATATTTAAAACATTTAAGCTTTCAAATATTCTGCCATTATTCCAGATTTCTGAATTAATTGTTGTGTTAAGAAAACTAAAGTAAAAGAAATGAAAAAGAGACAAAATTAAACCAAAACCCCTCACAAAGATATAACCATGTTCCTTTACATGTTTACATGGATTTGAATTTTGACAACTAGCCATGATGCTACAATATACTGCTCAGGAGTTGTTTTTCAGAGGTAAGAAAAATATCTCCTCACAATGGAAATTTTCACAAAAATTAAAATAGACAATTTATTTTTCTTTCTTTCATGTAAGTTTCAGTCTTCATTGAAATGAACTTGTTTATTCTTGAGGACTTATGCACTAGGACCAACATATATCATTTAATTCTGCATAATGCTTTTATCGACATCAGAAGTGATGGAAGATGGCTTCCTCAGTATACATTGTTCTGATATCAACAAATAGAAAGCATTATATTTTAGTTAACTTCTAAATTTTAAAACCACACCTTCATTTCCATAGTAATTAAATCACTATTTCTAATGTTGCTGTCCAGACAGTTTCATAACAAGAGAGAATGTTATCTTGTCCCCTACCAGGGCTTATCAAATAGTTATGTAAAGTTAGGAAAAGCCCACCAGTTACATTTTTAACATGTAACATCACATTTTTTAAACACAATAAATGAACAAAACGATCAATATTTCCTTAAATAGGACAATTCCCCACTTAAACTCCCATTTTTTCTATATTTGTGTATACCTGGATGACTTCTGGCAATATACTTACATATCTCAGTAAAAATTCAACATAAAACATCACCTGTTCTTTTAGATAAACCTTCTGTTTTCCTCTTTGAATGCAGTCACATATGGTAAATTAGATTAACATGGAAAGTAATAAAATCTGTGATAAAATATAATATCAAAATATGGAACTTCACAATGGAATGGTAATGTACTTAATTTTGTTAATTTCTGCATGAGAAGAGGGAGGACTGGACATTAAAATTGTTTTTGTTGGAAGCATTTGAATGTCCTCTTTTGGGCATGTGTATTTAAGCTATAAGTTTGGACCATCTTTTCATACCAATGGCCACAGTAAACCAGTCACTGTTAAACAATCTAAAAAAAAAATCCTCAACACTTCTTCTTTCTGGAAATTAATTGCCTCAAAGTAGGAAAGAAAATAGTAAAAAAAAAAAAAAAAAATAAAAATCAAGCATCAGAAAAACAAAACCAAAACACGAGTGCCCAAGGTCATATAAAGAAAAAAGAAGTGATGGTCCTATTGTCCGAGGAGGTAGTTTGTGGTCTGCAGAACTCTTTCAGATGTTCAGAGTAGTTTTGCCTTTACAGAAATTGTTGTTGTTTTTCAAGCTATGACTCTTTGTGTGCAAACACTAGTAGAGAACCACTCAATTTCTTTAAGAAAGGAGATCTGCTCCTTCCTTAACTGTTGCCTGGCAACCAGGAGCTAAATCCTGATTTCTACATCCCTGGCAAGCCCCCGTGACTGCCCTGCAGGGAAATGGCTTTTTATAAGGGCAACTTTACCATTTTTCATCCGCAGCTTCAAGAGCATTCAAGTGTACAGGATTGAACTAAGATGTTCTTCCAGCAAACAAAGAAGCTACAGGTCTTACTAAAAATGCTACTTCTTCCCCACTGTGAAGCAAAATGGCTGAAAAGGAAGGTGGAATAACCCAGTTTTTAGTGCCTTGATTTTTAAGTATGCCTTTTTACACAGACATACTTCTCAAGTTAGTCATTTCAGATTCCTTCACATCAAGCACAGAACTAAGCATAATGTCAGCAATTTATAAACTTTAACATGCAAATTGCAAGAAATGTATAAATTCTACTGGCGCCTACAATGACAGTGATTTTCTTCCTGTTTATTAGGATCTTCTCCCTTCAGTCATTCATAACTCTATACTGCTGTTGAGATAAGAAATAGTACTTTTATATCAAGATGTCTTTTCCATCTATAAACATTCTGAGTTTGTGAAAAAAAAGAACAGTCTGTACCATGACAAAAAGGGAGCTGGCAGAAGATTTGTGAAGACCACTAGCATAAGTTAAAGGTGCAGCATGTGACTCACAGAATCACAGAATCACAGAATCGACTGGGTTGGAAAAGACCTCAGAGATCATCGAGTCCAACCCTTGGTCCAACTCTAGTCTGTTTACTAGATCATGGCACTAAGTGCCATGTCCAACCTCACTTTAAAAACCTCCAGGGACGGTGAGTCCATCACCTCCCTGGGCAGGCCATTCCAATGCCTGACCACTCTCTCTGTAAATAATTTCTTTACAGACTCCTGCACACTGCACTCCTGTCTGAAACAGTCCTGGGCTTATGTCCTACAGCCAGGGTTGCTTCTTAACAATAGCCACATCTCTTGAAATTGGACTTTGCAAAGAAAGGGAGGGGAAAAGAAAGGAAGAGTAAGAAAAAGGCTATAAACCCCTTTTCAAACTTTTAACTACTAAACTTAGAGCTGTACATCACTGTGTTTCTTGCTTCTTGTGTTGTTCCATTTCTTCTAAATATTTCTATTCCTTTACAATAGCATTCCTATATACTGTATATCCAAAGACACAAACAGCATTGAAGCTAAATCACATGCTGAAACTGAAGTTTTTAATCTTAATTTTAATAATTCAGAATTTGCTAAAACAATTCTTTCAAGCACACTGTCAACTAGAACTTAGTGGCTGATCATATTGGTGACTTATTATTAAAATCTTATCTTTTACTGTAAGGGCCTTTCACATGAGTTTTGTAAGTAATATGGATCAAATAATCATTGCTCCTTTTTCAATCTGTTTTTTACATTTTTTTTTACTATCAAATAATTTGACAAAAAAATATTGAGTGTATGGGATCCTGTAGTCTGTGTGTATTCATTCAGTATTGGACTAAAAAAGCATGAGTTTAGTTATAGATACAGTAAGTAAAGTAAAATGTTATATGGGTGTTTGTGTTTTTTTGGCTGATTGGTTGTGTGGTTGTTTTTTTTTTTTACTGTAAAGGTTTTAATTATTACTAATGGCATTATTAGGTGTTTAGTCTACTTACTGTTTTAGTAATAAATAGAAAAAGAGCAGCATGTAAAATACATATTTAAAGTTATTATGAAAACCTCCAATATTCTCAAAGAAATAACAAATATAATCCTGAGAAACAGGTACATTTGCTCCATAATACTTGAAAGTTTCAGTCTTGTTCTTCTCCTTATTTCTTACAAACTGGTATGAAGATTCAATATGGCATGCCATTTATTTAGATGGTATTATGTTACAATTAAAAACTTGAAAATCTAACCTCCTAGCTGATCAAACCAGGAATAAAACACATTTATTTTCAGCAGGGATGCATCTAATATGTAAATCAGTAAGCCTAAGGAATCTCCCTTCCCGCTGTAATAGTCTGTTTGGTTGTGCATTCTTAGCAGTTTTCTCACATTGAAAATCATATTTCATGCTACACTTCAGACCAAGCAAGCTTATAAAACAGTTGCTGAAAACTTTCTACTTTAATATAAGCATAACTATTTTGTTCTTATTACAGCTATATAAATCTACCTTCTGCTTAGCCACCTGTAGAAAATTGCACCTAGAGTTATGCAGAATGTTTGCACTGAACCTTGAAGACATGTAATCTAAGACCTAGATTGAAACTCAAAATGCTTCTAGTCTTTGACTGCAAAAGTTTGTAAACAGTACTTGAAGACCTAAGGGTATTCTGTCAAACAACAGCAACTAAAAAACAGGGGTACACATCTGACAGCAAGAAATGAAGCATATAATATCTTTTATCTTTCTGCAATTAGATTTCTCTTGCAAAAGCTATTACCTCTTTTGCATACACAAGGAGAGACTTTATTTCTTTTCTTCTTTTTCTTTTTTTTGGTTGTTGTTTGACTTTTTATATTTTTGTTTGGGGATTTTGTTAGGTTAGTTTGTTTTGGTTTGGTGTTGTTTACTTGTTTGTTTCTTTATTTGTTTGTTTTTTCTTTATTCTATTTCACTCTATGTATCAGCAATTGGAAGTGTTCATAGAGACTTGGAGTCTCAAACAACAGCTCGGTACTTGCTCTCAAACAGAAAAAAAGTCAAAACAAGAAGTCATAGAAAGTGGCCCAGAGCCAGATATGTGTGCCAGCTTTACCATCACATACTCCTTTTTACCTTAGGCAGGGTGGCTTGTGATGTCTAAATAGCATGATTTGAAAGAAGAGGGTCAGTCAAGAGATTATCACAGAAATAGCGTAATCTAAGAAAAGAAGCTGTTTGCCTTTTCTCTTTCAAAGTATTGGGCAAGTGATGGCTGAGTGATTTCCTCATATGAAATTGAGAATGGATGTCTCCTTGAGGAGATACAGTGGCTGAGTGGCTTCTTTGTTACTTTAGTACAGGGTAAGAAGACACTCAAAGTTCATTGTGTTAAAGATTATTTCTTCTGTGTCTTCATCTGTAGGTTTAAGTCTGAGATAGGTATATTACACCTTTTTATTCTTTCAAAATCATATTACTGAGTTATACTGCTTAGTTGCTTACATAATATTTCATAGTCACATCATTCATATTCATATAATATTGTGTATTTCACCCAGATATAGATAAAGTTACCTCTGAAAGACAACTGCTAGGTCTTGACTCCTGAAGCTTCTCTGTTTTGGCCTGTATTCTCATACTCTGTAGACATTGAAAGAGTGTGAAAGACGATGCTTAGGTCCTGACCCTACAGGAATGTAGCCATTTCACCTGGACGTTCACAGTTGGTTTGTAAGGCAAATTCAGATTGTCATGGTGAGCAGACGACGTTTTAGATTCAGCTGTCATCCTGAAATAAAAAAAAACCCTGAATTTACTATCACGACATTGCCATGCCTTCACAGAAAATAATTTCAGGCTGTAAAGGGAAAGCTGACTGAATAAACATGGTATGATGAGATTTAAGGTGTTTGCTGAGTCTTGTCTCAAGGTAGGATAACGTGAAATGCTACAGCAGCAACTATGTTGGGTCATCCGGAGGGTGCTCACCATATTTGAAAAAGATAGGATGCAAGGGAATGGCAGGAAGATATGCCAGGGGAGGTTTAGGCTGGACACAAAGAAAAGTTTATTCACCCAGAGGGTGGTGGAGCACTGGAACGGGCTCCCCAAGGATGTAGCCATGGCCCCAAGCCTAACAGTATTCAAGAGTATTTAGACAATTCCCTCAGGCACATGGTGTGAATTCTGGAGTTGTCCTATACAGGGATGGGAATTGGACTTAATGATCCTTGCAGGTCCCTTCCAAATCAAGATGCTCTATGATTCTATATTTTTTGAATTACAGCTGGCGAGAGGGGTCAAGGACAGCAAAAAGAACTTTTTCAAATACATAGCAGATAAAACTAATACCAGAGACAATGTAGGCCCACTGATGAATGGGGTGGGTGCCCTGGTGGCAGAAGATACAGAGAAGGCAGAATTACTGAATGCCTTCTTTGTCTCTGTCTACTCTGCCGGAGGCTGTCCTGGGGAGCCCTGTACCCCTGAGACCCTGGATGAAGCCAGGTCAATGGAGGAGTTTGCTTTAGTAGATGAGGACTGGGTTAGGGAGCAATTAAATAGTCTGGACATCCATAAATCCATGGGTCCAGATGGGATGCATCCGCGAGTGCTGAGGGAGCTGGCTGAAGTCATTGCTAGACCGCTCTCCATCATCTTTGCCAAGTCTTGGGAAACGGGAGAGGTGCCCGAGGACTGGAGGAAAGCAAATGTCACTCCAGTCTTTAAAAAGGGCAAGAAGGAGGACCCAGATGATTATAGACCGGTCAGCCTCACCTCTGTCCCTGGGAAAGTAATGGAACAGCTTATCTTTGGTGCCATCTCAAGGCATATCAAGGAGAAGAGGATTATTAGAGGCAGTCAGCATGGCTTTACCAAGGGTAAATCATGCTTGACCAACCTCATAGCCTTTTATGAGAATATAACAAGGTGGATGGATGATGGTAGAGCGGTGGATGTGGTCTACCTTGACTTCAGTAAAGCCTTTGACATAGTCTACCACAGCATCCTCACAGCTAAGTTGAGGAGGTGTGGTCTAGACAATAGAGTAGTGAGGTGGGTTACAAACTGGCTTAAGGAGAGAAGACAGAGAGTGGTAGTCAATGGTGCGGAGTCTAGTTGGAGGCCAGTATCTAGTGAAGTGCCTCAGGGGTCAGTACTGGGGCCAGTATTATTCAATACATTCATTAATGATTTAGATGATGGAGCCAGGCTTTTCTCGGTGGCAAACAATGATAGGACAAGGGGTAATGGGATCAAGCTGGAACACAAGAGGTTCCACTTAAATTTGAGAAGAAACCTCTTCTCAGTGAGGGTGACAGAGCCTGGCCCAGGCTGCCCAGGGGGGTTGTGGAGTCTCCTTCCCTGGAGACATTCAAAACCCACCTGGACATGTTCCTGTGTGACCTCATCTAGGCATTCCTGCTCCAGCAGGGAGATTGGACTGGATGATCTTCTGAGGTCCCTTCCAATCCCAAACATACTGTGAACTGCTGGGGAGAGTCCAGTGCATCCTCGAAGATGCTGAAGGGAGTGGAGCATCTCCCGTGTGAGGAAAGGCTGAGGGAGCTGGGGCTTTGGAGCTTGGAGAAGAGGAGACTGAGGCGTGACTCATTCATGTTTACAGATATATAAAGGGGGAGTGTCAGGAGGATGGAGCCAGGATCTTCTCGGTGACAACCAGTGACAGGACAAATGGTAATGGGTACAAACTGGAACACAGGAAGTTCCACTTAAATGTGAGAAGAAACTTCTCAGTGAGGGTGCCAGAGCCTGGCCCAGGCTGCCCAGGGAGGTTGTGTAGTCTCCTCTGCAGACATTGCAACCCGCCTGGACACCTTCCTGTGTAACCTCATCTGTGTGTTCCTGCTCCATGGGGGGATTGCACCAGGGCCCTTCCAACCCCTGACATTCTGGGATTCTATGGATCATCCTCCCTTCGTTTTGCAGGTGCTCAGAAAGAATTTACCGTGTCGTTGGTTAACGATGGGTGTGTCTTTTGTAAGTGAATCACGGTGTGCATGAATTGAGCAGCTTCTCTTCACTCTCCATTCCCAGCTGCGCTCTCGCGGGCAGTCCTGCTGAGGCCGATGCCCAACGAGGATATTGACGTCAGCAACTTAGAAGTGCTGGAAAAATCCCGCAGTTTCAGTCGGTCCTTGAGGCTGGCGGAGAAGGAGCAGGGAGCCGCGCTGGGGGCAGACGGCCCGGCAGCACAGCAGCCCCAGACAGGTACTCGCCCAAGGAGCTGCGCCGTGCGGGGTTTTGCTGCTGGAGGTCAAGAAAGCTGTTGCTGGGCCTGCATTTTGCCCCAAACTGCGCCCTGTAAAGAGCTGATGAGGGTTTTGGCACAAGGTTGGCCCTTTCCTGATGTAGAGGTTTGCAGCAAATAACCCAGTTTGGCTGCAGAGCAGCCGCACAGACCAGAGCTGCTTCTCGGCTGGGAAAGCGCTGGGTCTGGGGGTGCAATGACCTGGCAGAGGAGGCGGCAGACGCGTGGAGGTGCTGAGGGAAGGCAGAGGTGTAGATTCGAGTCTGTGCTGTCTTGGAGTTTGCGTCTCTTTCACAGCCTCTCTAACGCTCTGCAGGCATTTTGTGTTTGGGTGTTTTGGGTATTGGAATTTATCACGTATGTGATTTTTTCACCCCTGTCTGAAGAGCCAAAGACTGACATCAGCCTGCCACGTGAGAAGCTGCTGTGGGCAAAGGAAATCAAGGCAAGAAAGAAGATCCCGAGGGAGAAGCGTCAGAATGCAGAGATGGAAAGCGCAGTGCGGCTCCGGACAGGTCTGAGTCCCGCCACATCCTCCCTGCCTCGGGCGTGCTGGGTCCCCCGGTGTCCCCTCCAGTGTTTCCCTCTCCTCGCAGTGCTGATCCCCCTCAACGAGGTCAGAGCTGAGTGGGAGAAGAGCAGCGGCCCCTTCCACAAGCAGCGCGTGGCCGAGCACTGCGCGGTGTTTCGTGACTTGTTCCGAGGGGCCACGTTCCCCCCGGGTCACCTTGAGGGTGGAGTACAGCCAGGAAGACGAGCACGCTGTGCCGGTCTGCTATAGGAACATGGTGACTCCGTCAGAGGAGTGTGGGGGGAGCAGGGCTCAGCCTTGGCCCCACGGGAAGCCTCTGTGGTTTTCTCAGACACTCCTGATGGGCATTGTCTGCCCCGGGGGATTTTGTTTAGAAGGGTATTTCCTCTGTGATGATCCAAACTTGTTTCTTGGACGTGATAAAGACAGAGTTTTGCAACAGGATGGCTGTCTGTCAGCAGGCTGATGTTTCTTAAGGCTCTGGGGGCTCTCAGGTGGAGCTGGATGACTTGGTGTCGTGGCCATGCCTGGTCTGTGCTGGGTCCTGGCCGTGCCCGGTTCGTGTTCTTTGCCATGGAAATCATGACCTGGTCTTAATGGAATCTGTAGTTTCAGTGATTGACATTCTGTTTGTGTTCCTCATTCAGGCTTCCAGTTCCCCCGCAGTGTCATCTGAGGCAGATAAAGGCTCCCTGTGGACTGTGCTGCCCACAAATCCAGGGGAGTAGCAGGTTCTTTACAAAGAACATGTTTAAACAGGATCTTTTCCCTCTGCTGTTAGTTCGCTTCTGTTTCTTTTGGCTGCACAGGCAGAGACAATGCCGTATCATCTGAGTAGGGATGTGTTACATACGCAGGAAAGATTGTAGCGTCCCCAAAGCTCTAGCAGTTGAGAGATGAGACAGGACCGGTGTCGCAGTGTAGTGGAAGCAATTCCCTGACTCCTGTCTTTATTTTCCCCCCCGACTCCTCTTCCTCAGCAGTCTGCCTGGCAGGTGCATTAGCTGCCAGTGCTCGCTCTGGGAAACCGAGGTACGGTGAAGCAGCTGACTGAGAAGTCCCTTTAATCTTGGAATGACATCTGTTGAGTTCTTTGCTCCTCATTTGAAGCTCAGTCCTATAAGAATGAGTTATTCTTCTGCTAGGAAAGGATTGCTGGGTGGTCTTGAGCTGCTCTCTTGGTTCGAAGCAGGTCTGGGGGTTCTCACTTTGGGGTTGATGCAAACACCGGCCTCAAGATGTGCCAGGGGAGGTTCAGATTGGACATTAGGAACCATTTCTTCCTGGAAAGGGTTGTATAGTACTGGAACAGGCTGCCCAGGGCAGTGGTGGAGTTACCATCCCGGAAAGAGTTTAAAAGACATGTAGATGAGGTTCTTGTGGACAGGGGTTAGTGCCAGAGTTGGGTTGTGGTTGGACTGGATGATCTTGAGGGTCTCTTCCAACCCAAACGATTCTGTGATCCTGTCACGAAGTCGCCTTTCTCTGTTGCAGATAGACGTTGCAGAGACGCGCGCTCGGAGTACCTGCGCTGGCTGGAGTGAGTACCGCACGGCAGAGCCGCGCTGCTGGGCTCGGGGAAAGCCCCGGCGGAGCGGGCAGAAGCTCCTTCAACAGAGCTCGGAATAAGGATTTGCTGAGACAGTTCTGTGGGTTCTCTGGTGCTCCTGCCAGTAGCTTCTTCACGCCCACGTTCTGGGTCCCGCTAAAGGTGCGGGAGTTCAGGTGTTGCTGCTGTTTGGCTTTCAAAACGCTGAGTGTGATGTTTTTTTCCCAGTGAAAGCAGCCTCCGCTGCTTGTTTGCTTGTCAAACAGGGTGTAGGTTATGTCACAACATAGCCCAGAGCGATGTGCAATCCTGGGGGAATCTGCTGGCCCTAAGGGCGGGAAATGAATGGATATGTAGTGAAGTAAACTTGTGTGTGTTCAGGACGAACAGCCCAGGCAGCGACATGCAGTCGGGTAAGGAGATCTGCCATGACCTGCTCCCCTTCCCCGTCGTGGGCACTGGCTGCCATCGCTTCATCTTCCTGCTCTTCAAGCCAGAACCGCCCCATCGATTCCAGCGAGGATGTTGGGCCCAGGCCCTGGTCACTGAGACTGTTACTGGGTGGTTCACGCTCTCTTGGCCAGGCTGTTCTTGCGTGTTCTGATGACAAGGTCGTTACTGCTGGAGGAGAGCAAGTTCCTTGGAGTCTGCAGGGTTGTTCAGGGCTGCTCTGAGATTGTGTGTCGCCTGAAGCCACAGCCCCAGCCCTGCAAGCACTGTGCTGTCCTGTTGCTTTAAACCAGGCTGTTAAGAAAGTGGGTTTTTTCCTGCCTGGAGCAGGAATGTGCAGAGGGCTGGGGAATCTGGGAGAAGTTTTGATGTGCCTTCATTTTCCACCTCTGTTTTACAGACTCTGGGGTGCTGTGGGGAAGTAGTTGCCTGCCAGTGTGCTGCAAGAAAAGAGAATCACCTCAGCTCTTGTGCTTGCGTCTTGTTTCCAGCCACAGGCTCAAGCTGCGAACCTTGTACAGTTTGACTTGTACAGAAACCACGAAGATGCCATGACCCCGTCAGGGCTGGCGTTTCACCAGTGCCAGTGGGACAGCTCCGTTACCTGGGTCTCCCATCAGCTCCTCAGTGAGAAATGGCCCGTGCGGGAGGCTGGGGGAGCCGTGACACAGCCCTGGGGGGAGGTGCAGGGCCAGTGAAAGAGCCCGTGGGCTCCTGCTGGTCCCGGCACTGGTCTGGGAGCTGTTACAGCACAGACTGGGCGCTTATGGAGCCATCCTCCCCCAAACTAACAGCAGTCTGAGGAAACAACCTCTTAAACGCCCATTTTGAATGAGTGTTTTCAAATAAACTGAGGGCCTTCCCCAGGGCGTGCTCAACCAGCCCTGGTGGGTGGGTGGGGGGTGACGGGGAGCCCTGGGGTTTGGATCTGCGCCATCTCGCTAACGCTCTGTGTCACCCCTTTACAGATAGGAGAGAGCCCGTGGCTGAATTTGTGCGGCCGCCTGTTTCCCATCCTCCCCAGGTGAAGTTCCCACGCCACCAGCCCCCGAGGACCTGGACAGATAGCGAGACACCAAGGAGCCCACATGCGGCATTTCCTAGGGCCGGGCCTCCCCTCGAGGTGCTCTGCTCTGCGCTGGTGGGAAGGGCTGGGCTCATCCTTCCTGTATTTTGACTCTGGGGACTGTAGCCCCCACAGGGTGGCGGGACGGGACGACGGACCCTCCTGCCTCGTGCTGGCATCTCGGGGCAGAGGCGCTTTGTGCCGAGCGTCCTCTCCATCACCCGCTTGGGATTCTCTGGTCCGTGACCCACCGAGCAGTCCCGGGTGGTGGGGCAGCTCCACCTGCAAACTCTGCGCATAGCACCGTGCCACCTGCATGGCTGTAAGATCCTGGAAAAATCATTAAATGAACTCAAATCAAGGATTCAGGGTTTCTGTGTTGTGTTCCCCAGAATAAGGCTCAAAGGAGCTGCCTGGTAAAATGGCAGCCAGAGGAGATGATGTCCCAATGCCCGACAACCTTTTCTGTTAAGGAATTGAATTATTCCCCAGATCCAACCTCAACCTCCCCTGGCTCAACTTGAGGCCATTTCCTCTTGTCCCGTTGCTTGTTCCTGGCAAGCAGAGCCCGACCCCCCCTGGCTCCAAGCTCCTTTCAGGCAGTTCAGAGATCGCAAGGTCTCCCCTCAGCTCCTGTTCTCCAGCTGAACCCCCCAGGTCCTGGTGTCACCTGCAGCATTTCCCTCCTCACAGCACTGATCCCCCTCGACCACGTCAGAGCTGAGTGGGAGAAGAGCAGCACTTGTCACTGGCCCCAGCTGGAGGTTTCCTGGTCAGCAGTCACTGGCTCGTGCCAACGGTCAAGAGAGGCAGAAGAAATCCCTTCAGAACAGCTCCCTCTCAAAAGACATCCTTCTGCTTGATGAACCACAGGGAAAGGCATCCTAAACCAGGCACCTTGACCTTGTTTTCAGCCCAGGTTCCCAGGCGCTGGTGCACTCGTGAGCCAGTCACTGCACATCTGCCACCAAGGGGAATCGCCTCCGAGGCCAACTGTGCCATGGGGAAAGGAAAGGGTTAAATGTCGGGAGAGTTTGATTTAGTGCACAAAATGGATAAAGTCATTCTCTCTGCAATTAAAACTGAGGGTATTTAATTCAGTGAAATGAGATTTCATTCCCCATGACCTGTGTGATTGTATTTTGAATCTGGGCATGGGCTGCAGTGACCTGCCACAACATTTGAGGTGTCACCAGCTGCACTGTAGATGGTAAAGTGGGAAAGGCAGGAGGGACCCTCAGCATCTCCCATCCCGTGAATGATTCATCACAAGGGACCAGGGCGGCGCCCGCTGGCTCGTGGGGCGGCTGTTGCCGGGCAACAGAGACACTATATTGTCCCCTGTCACCTGTGCCCCTCGCCCATTTGGTCACTGGCCGTGGTGGGATCACTTGCCGTGGTGGGATCACTGTGGTGGTGGACTCATTTTGGCAGTTTGATCGCTTTCGGTGGTGGGATCGCTCTTGGTGGTTGCATCACTTTTGGTGGTGGGATCGCTCTTGGTGGTTGCATCACTTTTGGTGGTGGGATCGCTATTGGTGGTTGCATCACTTTCGGTGGTGGAATTGCTTTTGGTGGTTGAACCACTTCTGGTGGTGGGATCACTTCTGGTGGTTGAACCGCTTTTGGTGGTTGAACCGCTTTTAGTGGTTTGACCACTTTCGGAACTTGGATCTGTTTGGCGACTGGATCACTTTCATCACTGGGATTGATTTTGGCACTTGGATCTGTTTGGTGACTGGATCGCTTTCTGGCAAGAAGGAGGAGGAGAAAGGCTGCTGGCTGTCCATCTCTCCAAGATCATCTCCGGACAGAAAAGCTCCCATCTTTCCACATCCAGTTCAGTGTTTTCCGGCAGAGCAGCGATGGCCACACTCGGTCTGCTGGAGATGCTGAACGCCGCCATCGGGACACCCCATTTGGGGGCTCTCGACTTGGTGGCGCTGCACAAATTGCTGGAGGCCATCATCGGGCAGCTGGGCCAGCAGGAGCTGTCTGTCCGGGAGCCAGGGCAGAGCCCGACCCCCGGCCTGGCAAAGGACCAGGACAGCAAGGACGAGCCTGGCCAGGAGAAGAAGGAAGATGGAGCCCTGGGCACAGGGCAGCAGCTCTGGCAACCAGAGGAGCAGCTGGAGGGGACCGGGAGCAACTCCGAGGTCTCCTCCATGGCCAAGGAGCTGATGCCAAAAACAATCGAAGAGGAGTAGAGAGCCGTCTCCAAGGTAGATGCTCTTGCTGGTCCCTGGGTGCTTCCCCACGAGACGCCCCCTCCTCTGGGCTCCGTGCTGCTGTCGTGCCGCCCTCAGCCCAAGGGCTGGGTTAAGCCCGGGCTCCTGCAGCAGAGCACAGCGGGGTCCAGGTCCCCAGGGACCCTCCCCTGGGCTCACCCCCCACCCGCTCTCCCAGAAAACGGCTTTGCTCCAGGACCTGTGGGAGGAGATCAACAAGTTGAAGGAGGTGCAGTCCGGCCTGGCAGAGGACATGCGGGCCATGCAGGAGGCGCATTCTGGAATGGCACAGGACATTCAGGAGGTGAAGGACGCACATTCCGGCCTGGCAGAGGACATGCATGCCCTGCAGGAGGCGCATTCCGGCCTGGCCGAGGACATCCAGGAGATCTGTGGAGAGTTTTGGGCTGTATGCTGTGAACAAGCCAGGGCTTGTTGTGGCTGTGGTGCACTAGGACCATGCGGAGATATACAGAAGCTGGTCTGCCCTCGACCCAGGCTGCAGGAGGGCACCCTCGTGGTCCCTGCGCATGTGGACAGTGCCCTGCAGCTAATCACCATCGTGGGGGGGAAGAATGACTGCATGTGTAACCAGTCATAGCCTGTGCTTGCCGCATGGCCTTTTGGGTATAGAGTATATAAGGGTTGGAAAAACGTGGTCTCGGGGACATTGCTATTCAGTGTTGTTAAGAGTTCATTAAAGGGTATTGATGGTAAATTCATATTGAATTAGATTCTTTACTCTCGTGGCCCGCCCGTCGTGCTCAAAGAGGTCCTGCCGGCAGTTTTGCATTCTCCACGTCGTCTCACGACAAATGGTAGCAGAGGATGGTTGGCAAAGCAGGATCTCCGGAGCACAATTACTGCGGCAAGCAGCGTTCCTAAAGACGGAGCCAAGCCGGGCTGTAGGAGAGTGTGCTTTGTCCGGGAGTAAAAGACAAGCACCAGACGAGTGGCCACTCGCCTTCTACTTTAAGACCGTTTGCCTAAAAGCACAAAATTTGGAGCTCGAGGCAAATAACGGCACTGTCGACGGCTATACTCTGTAAGAGAGGCATCGAATCGTCACAGGAAAACCTAGTCACATTGATTTTTTTAGCTCAGAAGTGGGGACACTTTGGAGAAATTCCACTTTCGTTTTCCCCAACGGAGTGGAGATCAGTGGGGGACACAATGTGGTATAAGTCTATCAGAGGGGAAGAAGAGAAAGGAATTAAAGCATTGAGAGAATTGTGGAGAAACGTGTTGGAATCTTTAGAAGTAATGAAGTCCGAGCAAAGCGCCGCCCTGAGAGCCGCGAGGGCGCTTGTTCCAGAACAAACCTGGACTGATAAAACTTGTCGGCCAAAAGAAAAGAGGGGCCTGTGGGCTACTCTGTGGGGTCTGCCCGCCGTTCGGGGTGGCCGAGGGGTCCCGGCTCAGCCAATACTCTGGCAATCCGATCTGCGGCGGGAGTTGGAAACTTTGCCGTCCGTAAACAAAGAACCGGAAGTTTCCTTTTCTGAGTCTCTGGGGCAATGTGACAAGAAACCGGAAATGCACCTAGGGGACTGTCCTGATGCGGGAGGCCCTGAGTACCGCCCTCCGCCTGCAGCTCCACCTCTGCCCCGCCCCGAGCCGGACACGCCCCCCTCTGAGACCGTCGCGTCAGCCGGGCCGGGCCCGGCCGGGCCGCTGGGGCCGGGGCCGCCCCACGACGTGTCTCCACAGACACCTGTGGAAGTGTCTTGTGAGCCGCCTTCTACCTCATTGGGCTCACCCCAAGTAGTAGAGCAGTTACTGCAAGAGATTACCAGCAAGCTTGAACAACTTGTCTTGCGAATGTCAGATGTAGAGAAAAATAAAGAGACAAATAGAGTTTCAAAAACCAGCTTGCCTTCCACAAACAATGCAACCAAGGGTACCTGTAGATTCTACTGACCAACCACAGCCGCGACCTGGCAGATGGTCAGGGGTCATCAAAGATGCCATCTTAGAAGGTTATTGGTCTCCAGCAAAATTAGCCCTACCGGTAATTCAGAATATGAACACCCAGACAGCCGTATGGGAACCACATGAATGGAAAATTTTACAGGAAGCAAAACAAACAATCACCAACTATGGTATACGTTCAGAAGCGACCAGACAAATACTGCATTGGATTTTTACCGCTGACTTATTGTGTCCCATGGACTGCCAAAATTTAATGTGCTTATTACTAACTCCGGCACAATTCCTCCTGTGGGAATCAGCCTGGTATCAACGAGCACAGCAAGATACAACCAAACACATGAGTCCAAATGACCCATTAACCAGTGTGGTACCCGACGCCTATACGGGTCGTGGACAGTATGCTACAGTAGAAGTCCAACTGCGATTTGGTGCTGAAGTTCACTGGAAAGCTGCACAACTTGCCCTAGATGCTTTCTTAACCTTACCAGGACCCTTAGCTCCCTCATTCAGCGGAATACACCAAGGCACTACAGAAAATTTCTCGCATTTTATTGACCGGCTACATGAAGGAGTAATGCAAAACCCGGACTTGTCAGAAAAAATGAAAAATTCAAATGTTTCGATTGCTAGCTTTTGATAATGCAAATTCAAAGACTAAACAAATATTAGCAACTCTGCCACCAGGATCTTCAGTAGAACAAATGCTAACGCAAGTAGCCAGATCAGAAGAACACCAAAGTGCAGAAGTGATGGCTGCTGCTTTTGAAGGGGTCATGCAGAGATCTCTTCGACAAGTTAGCCAGCAAGTCTCATCTACAATACAACCAGTTGTAGCAGCAGTTCAGCGATCTAAGACTTTCTGATGGACCAATTTCCCTTCTTATTAGCAATCTAGAACATCCATGTGCAATCATCTGCCAGTGGCAAAACAAAGACGGGGAATTCCCCATAGATCTTGCTACAGATTCTTCCTTTTGTGCCACTGTCAGATTGAAAACAGAAAATTATTTACAATTATTAGAATGGCTTTTTCTTAGTGTCCAATCAAAATTCAGCATTCAAACAAGACCGGAAGCAGTTGGAGAATTGATTTGAAAAGGTAGATCTTGAATAATAGAAAGTAGCAGTCAGGAACCAGATGACATCAGTATTCCGATAAATGGAGCCTATTTAGAATGGTGGCTGAGAAATTTGGTGCCTATTCAGAATGCATTATTAGGATTTATAGGCAAGGTACATTCACGACAACCAAAAGGGAAGCTATGGCAATTCCTTAGAACAAATCAGTGGTTAGAGAGAAGCAAAGTAAAAGCAAAACCTGTTGAAGGGCTTACAGTATATACAGATGCAGGAAAACGAAGACACCAGGCAGCATGTGTCTGGCAAGAGAATAGTCAGTGGAAACAGCATTTAATTGAAGGTTCAAAAGAGGATTCATTGCAGACTTTAGAGCTCACGGCAGTAATATGGGCCTTAAATAATTGGCTGAAATCTGCTTTAAATGTTGTCACAGATTCTTTGTATGTAGCAGGTGTAATACCCAGAATGGAAAATGCTCTGCTAAGACAGTCGAATAATCCTCGATTAGGAAAATTGTTTGTACAGTTGAGAGCTATTTTAAATCAAAGAAAAGAACCCTGCTCTGTGATTCACATTCGTAGTCATCAATGGAATCTTGATCTAGGTGAAGGAAATAAAATTGCAGATAGTTTAGTAAGTTTATCAACACCCAGCACATCGTTTGTTACATGTTAAGTAGGAGTACCATTAAACAAAAGTTCTTGGAATTTGTTTAATCAATCCATTGTGATATTTAAATGGCAATGGAATACCTCAAGTTTACTAAGAAGAAAAATATTAGCGCATGGTTTGACAACCATGATAATTGCTATGATTGCCTTCCCATAGGGCCAGAGCCAAAGGAAATCATACTGATTCATTGTTTGAACACCTCTTACTGTATTTTTATAAAAAGAAAAAAGAAAGACGTAGGACTTTTTGGTTTAAAAAGTTTACCAAATTGGCTTGGCCTAGGGGGGTGGATTAAGAGTTTATTGCAAAGTGCATTGTTTATGTTGATTGTTGTTGTAATTGATATGTATAAGTTGTTTTTTATCACGTATCAAAGAGGAATTAGAATGCACAGCTAATCAAGCCTGGCTTGTCCAAAAAAAAAAAAAAAAAAAAAAAAAAAGGAGGGATTTCTGGAGAGTTTTGGGCTGCATGCTGTGAACAAGCCAGGGCTTGTTGTGGCTGTGGTGCACTAGGACCATGCGGAGATAAACAGAAGCTGGTCTGCCCTCAACCCAGGCTGCAGGAGGGCGCCCTCGTCGTGGCTGTGCATGTGGACAGTGCCCTGCAGCTAATCACCATCGCGTGAGGGGGAGGGGGAAGAATGACTGCATGTGTAACCAATCATAGCCTGTGCTTGCCGCATGGCCTTTTGGGTATAGAGTATATAAGGGTTGGAAAAACGTGGTCTCGGGGACACTACTATTCAGTGTTGTTAAGAGTTCATTAAAGGGTATTGATGGTAAATGCATATTGAATTAGACTCTTTACTCTCGTGGCCCGCCCGTCGTGCTCAAAGAGGTCCTGCCAGCAGTTTTGCATTCTCCACGTCGTCTCACGACAGAGATCCAGGAGACACTTGGCCTGGTGAGCATCCCCTGGTGCCCCAGGAGGGAGCTGGGCCCTCGTCCCTCCCCGCTCCTGCTGCCCTGTCACACTGTGCCCCTGCCCCATGGCCATCGGTGTCACCAGCATGAAGGGCAGCAGGAGGGAAGAGTGGGAAGGGTGTCCCAGGAGTTGCTAAGGCACTTTTGAACTAGAGAGCCATCCAAACAGAACCATGGGAGGGCAAGGAGGGGAGATAAAGCTCTGCCCGTGCAATTCAGCGGCGGCCCCCAGGCACAGCCCTGCCCAGTGTCCCTCTGCCTCGTGCCCCAGTTCACTTGGGGATACTCTTTAAATCCCACTCACACATCTGAACGGATGTCCCTCTCCTCGCCCAGCTCCAGGGGAAGCCCCAGGACGCTGCCGGGCTGCGCAGAGACAGGAGGCGGCTGCGTCCCCCGCTCCCTCGGGGATACCAGCCCTCCTGCCTCGGGGCACAGCCTGTGGGTTGGGGGTGCTGGGCAGTGATGCTGGGGGTCCCATCCCTGGGGGTCCCATCCCTCTGGTTCCATGGCCAAACTGACCCCGTGATCCTTTTGCATTTGAGCTCTCATGTTGAACACGAGTTTGATCCCACTAGATGGTGGTTTGGGGACAGGGACTGGGGACATGGTGGGGGGTTCTGCGGTCTGTCCTCACGGCTGCCCAGCTGCCAGTAAACCTGCTGCGCTTTGCCTCTTCTTCCCAGGAGGGCAGTGGGGGCCAGTCTGCCCTTGCTGACCCCACTCAGGTGCCCATGGACAGCCAGGCCAGGAAGAGCTCAGCACTGGGGCCAAAGGGACGTGGGACACAGCCTGGGATGGAGACCAGCAAGGGGACTGCAGGGTCTGGCTCCCCGGGGATGCAAGCAGGGACACAAGGGGAACCAGCGACCCCTGTGAAGCTGTCAGGCGCTCCCTCTGATCATGCAGGATCTTGTGGTGCCGACGCCACCACCCCGGGGTTGCAGCCAGGATCCCCGGGCACCCAGGCCAGCACCTCCCTGGGGACACAACCAGGGGCCCATGACACTGAGGCCAGCACCTCGGGGCTGGAACCAGGATCCCCGGGCACCCAGGCCATCACCCACCTGGGGACACAGCCAGGGGCCCCTGATGCCCAGGCCAGCACCTCAGGGATGCAGCCAGGATCACCTGGGACCTACACCACCACCCCTGGGGTGCAGCCTGGGTCCTCCAGCTCCAAAGCCACCATCCCAGGGATTGCCCAAGAGCCGGCCAAGCCCTGGCGCTCCACCAGCACCTCCAGCTATGAGTCGGAGATGCGGGAGGTTCTCTCCCAGGTTGGGCAGCTCGGCCACCTCTGCACTGGTCTGAAGGAGCAGGTGGAGCAGCTTAAATCTACAAAAGCAGAGCATGCAGATCTTGAGAACGTGCGCCGGCTCTTCCCGAAGGGAGGTGAGAGCACGGGGGGGCTGACGGGGGTTGTTTGGTGTGGAGACACCCTGGGCCAGGGGCTCGTCATGCTCAGAGCCTGGCCCCACGGGTGAGACCCCCTCACTGACAGCACATCCCCTTGCACCATGTCCCTCTAGGCTGGGAGAGCATCACCAGCATCCTGGCCGACCTCAGGTGCCAGATGTCGTTCCTGCAGGACATGGCCAGGGCCCTCCACGGGGAGGAGGAGAAGGTGAGCCGGCAGCAGTCCCCGATGGGCTGCGGGGACGCCAGTTTGGGCAGGGAGGGGGCAGCAGAAGGGTCCCCGTGCCGCAATGACACAGGGGGCTGTGCCCTCACCGCCCCCACTGCCGTTCCCAGATCAGCAAGGTGGAGGATGCTCCCAGAAAGATGAGGGGGGCTGGAGCCAGCAGGAAAGAAGACGACAGCGGCCAGATGACTCAACAGCCCCGGTAAAAGGATGGGAGAGGGTTTCCTACCCTGCACGGCTGCGAGGGAACCTGGGGTCTGGGAGCATCCCAGTCTGGGGGCTGAGGGACACCCCCACGAAGGCTAAGTCCGCCCCTGCGCCTGTCTCGCTGGCCAGGCCCAAGGGACAGAAGGTCAAGGCAGAGCGGAAGGAGCTGGGGAAGCAGCAGGAGCCCACCCAGGCCGAGTTGGAACAGCTTGCGGCCGAGTACGTGAATATGTTGGTGGTGGAGACAGAGCAGCAGCTGCAGGCAGAGGTGGGGAGTCCTGGCGGGGTCTCGGCCACGTCCCCTGGCTGGATGGGGCCATGGAGCCTCCACAGCACCTGGGCTTGTGGGCGGCATCCAGCCCGGCTCAGAGCTGATTCCTCCTCCCCTGCCAGCAGCTGGACAAGCCGAGGGCGATGGCGCAGAGCAGGGGACACGAGCACGCAGGGTGCCCTGTCTGCAACACGGACACCAGGGTGCTGCTGGGGAAGCTCCTCCAGCACTGCGAAAAGCTCGAGGAGCAGCTGCAGTCCCTGGCCCAGAAGGCGGGCGGCAAGGTGGAGAGTCATCCGAAGTGGAGGAGACAGGTAAGGAGATGCGGTGTAGGGGGCTTGAGCTGCCAGGACCCCCCAGGCATTTCTGCTTGGCTGTAACGTGGGGGAGCCCCTCGCTGCCCCCCTAATTGGCTTGTCGGAGTCAGCAGCAAGGAAAGGAATTAAAGCCTTGGAGCAAATGTCCTGCTTGCACTGAGAGCCCGTGGCCACCAGCCAAAATACCCTGGGTCTGTCCCCGCTGGGCAGCCACCCCCTTGCTCAGCACCGCCTTGTCCTCTTAGTCCCTGCAGCAGGACGAGCAGCTCAGGTGCCTCCAGGCCAGCATCATACAGCTCCAAAAGGACTGTGAGAAGTTGAGCTCGGCCCTTGCAAACCTCTAGCAGGATCGCCAGCAGGAGCAGAATGACATCAAGGTGGGTGGCTGTAACCCGCAGGCAGAGCCCAGGCTGGGACCCCAAGGGGTCTGTCCCCCTGCCACCCTGCTCACAGCCCTGCACAGCTTCCCGATGCCTTTCCTGGAGGGTTCTGATGGGGTGGAGAGGCAGGGGGTGCTCGGCTGGCCGGGGGGCAGCTCCGACCCTGCCGTGGCATCACGGGCTGCTGTCTGCCTTGGCAGACTCTGTCCCAGGCCCTGGGGGGGCTCAAGAAGCAGAAAGCGGACAAGGAGCAGCTGCTGCTGCTGGGAATCGATGAGGTATGGGCTCGAGGGACCCTGGTGCCAGCCAAGGGTGTCCCGGGCAGGGTGACAAACACCCCATGTCCCTTGGGTGCCGGCTGGCAGAACCAGCCAGGGGGAGGGAGGATTTCCAGCCCGGCTGCGGGTCCCTTGCCAGGTCCCTCTGTGACCCCGAGTCCCTTGGGCTGTGGGACCAACCCCACGGGGGTGATGGGGTGAACAGGGCCACATAGCCACTTCTCCCTCTCCCATTGTCCCTCCATCCTGTCCCCACCTCTCTCCTGCCTTTCCCCGTTGCTAGAAAGCAGACAAAGCCGCCCTGGCTGACAAAGTCAGTCGCAGCCAGCTTGAGGTGTGCGAGGAGCAGCTGACCAAGATGATGGAGGAGGTGACGAGCCAGGTGACGGGCCAGGAGAAGGGCTGGCACCAGTTCCAGAAAGAGCTGCAGAGACAGATGAACTGCAAGGTGAGGGCTCGTCCCCTCCATGCAGAACTGGCACCTTGGGGGCCTGGCAGCCTAAGGCAGCATCCTTGCGAGGGTCCGCCCTCCCGGCTGTGCTTCCGGGGACCGCCATGTCCCATCCTGGGGTAGATGGCTGAGGGTGTCACCCGTCCACAGCTGGACCGCTGGGAGCTGGGGGCGTTCCAGCAGCAGCAGGAGGAGCAGTGGAAGAGCCTCAGGGGGCAGCTCCAGGAGAAGGCGCTGCAGCCAGAGCATGACAATGCTGCTGGGATTAGGAAGTGAGTGCGATGGGGACAGTGGTGGCTTTGGCTGTGCTGGCCCTGTCCCTGCTGGCTGCCCCAGCTCGTGCCGGTGTGGTACCCTGGCGTGGGAGCCATGTGGGCAGCGCCCCTGAGGATGCTGAGCAAGTGGCTGTGCCTTGTGCTCCTGCCAGCTGCAGCTTCCCAGCGGTAGAGGCGGCACAATGAGGGGGCACGTGTGGGAGGAGCCCTCCTGAACCAGTCTTGGGGGGTGGGTGCAGAGGCTTTTTGTGGCAGGTGTGCAGGTGGGGCTGTGCCTCCCAGGAGCTCCCCAGCCCTTTTCTCCCCCCTCCAGGCAGCTGCTGCCTGGTTTTCATTGCCTGTCCTGCGACCGGCCCCTCAACATGCTGGTGCCTGGACCGTGAGTAACTGCCCCCCGAACAGGGAGCACCCCCTGACCCCTCCCTGGTGTCGAGTGACACATGGGGTGCCACCTGCCGGGCACTGAGCACCCCCATGTCCTGTCCCACAGGGAGCGGACGGGCGAGTGCAGGTACCCCGCTGTTCCGCGGAGCTGTGGGGCCCCACACACCCTCACGCCCCCGCGCTTCCAGCCTCAATCGCCCAGCACCCCACGGCCATCCCAACCCAGTGCCCGCAGCCCCAACAAGGTAGGGATGACGGAGGTGGGGAGGGGGATGCTGAGCCTGCGGGGGGGATCTGTGCCTCTATTTCCCCAGGGAGAGCTGGCTGGGGGAGGGTTGCTGGGGGATGCGGAATGGGGCCAGTGTTTGGGTCACACACTCTCCCCTTCCCAGAAGGACGCGATGCAGCTGTCGGGCCAGGACAGCACTGATGGGAACCGGCAGGCCAAGCAGCTCTCCGTGATGGGGGGCTCTGAGCTGCCCACAACGCCAAGGACCACCCCGAAGACCTCGACCTCGAGGAGCCGGCCAAGTATGGCCCTGTCAGGGCACCGGGGGGCAGAGGACACCCTGCTGGCTGGGGGGACGGGTCTGTGCCCACAGCTGGGCGGGTGGGACGGGGGTCTGGGGTCTGGGCTGGGCTGTGGGGGCAGCGCTGGCTGCTGGGGCAGCCGGTCCTCGTGGTGGAGCTGGAGGGAGCTGTGGGGTCATGGGGGGTGGTGCTGGGCAGTGTGGGACAACAGCCTGTGTGCTTCAGGGTGGGGGCAGGAGCCTGTTGGTGTGTGTCTGTGGCTGACCCTGCCTCTCGCCCCCAGGGACCCACTCCTCACTGCTATTAGCCGTGCTGAAGAAGTGACCAGTCTTGTCTCCCAGACACTTCACCCTGGCACCGAAGCTGCTGCCGCACATCCAGCCCCGCCGCAATGAATCAACTCCCTGACAGCTGGGCAGGACACGGGGGTCCCGGCTCCGGTCCCACCACCCCGGGCGCTGAGCAGGCAGCGGCTGCAATAAATGGCGATGGGCAACCAAGTGCCGGTGTGGTCTGAGTGGGGGTCCCTGGGGCAGGATGGCAGAAAGCCCCGCTGTGTTTGCTTTTTCAGGAGAAAAATAAGTGCTAAAAAGGCACTTTGAGGGTGCCCAGATGGATCCAGTGGTATCCAGGGCCCCACCAGAGGGAGCTCGGGGAGCAAACCAGTGGGCACCAGGGCAGAGCCAGCAAAGGCCCATCCTGCACCCGGGTGGGGCTGAGGTGTCCATGGGCTTCAGAAACACCCCCTGGCACTAACAGGGAGGACGGGGTGAGGGAGGAATCAGGGGGGTGTGCAAGAACCCGGGCTGGCTGTCGGCAGCCGGAGGAGCAGCAGCAGGTGCCGAGCTGCAAGGCCGGGCAAGGCCGAGCTGTCACAGGAGTTCTGGTTGACAACAGGTTGACCGTGAGCCAGCACTGTCTTCTGTGGCCAAGAAGGTCGATGGTACCTGGGGTGCGTGAGGAGGAGTGTGGCCAGCAGGTCAAGGGAGGTGAATCCTCCCCCTCTGCTCTGCCCTCGTGAGGCCACATCTGACTTGTGTATCCAGTTCTGGGCACCCCAGTTTAAGAAGGACAAGGACTTACTGGGGAGAGTCCAGCGCTGGGCTACGAAGATGCTGAGGGGTCTGGAGCATTTTTCTTCTGAGGTAAGGCTGAGAGAGCTGGGGCTGTTGAGCTGGAGAAGAGAAGCTGAGAGGGATCTGATCAATGGGATCAATATCTCAGGGCGGGTGTCAGAGGATGGACCAGACTCTGTTCAGTGGTGCCCAATGCCAAGGTGAGGGGCAACGGGCACAGACTGAAGCACAGGAGGCTCCATGTGAACATGAGCAGAAACTTGTTTGCTGGGAGGTGCCAGAGCCTGGCCCAGGCTGCCCAGAGCGGATGTGGAGTCTCCTTCTCTGAGACATTCAAACCCCCTGGACCCACCTGTGTGATCTGCTCTGTGACTGCGTGAGCAGGGGTTGCACTGGGGGATCTGCAGAGGTCCCTGCAACCCAACCAAGCTGGGATTCTGTGATTTCTCTGACTTGTTCTCAAGCCGAAGTGAAATTCAGCCTTGACAAAGCCCATGCAGAAGGTTTTGGTGTTTTAAGGCATGAGGCGTGTGGGCTTTGCAAAGAGGTTTGAAAGTCGCCTGGGGGCAGCGGAGCCCAGCACCATTTCCCAGCACTGGCGAGAGGGGAAGGGAAGGGAAGGGAAGGGAAGGGAAGGGAAGGGAAGGGAAGGGAAGGGAAGGGAAGGGAAGGGAAGGGAAGGGAAGGGAAGGGAAGGGAAGGGAAGGGAAGGGAAGGGAAGGGAAGGGAAGGGCTGCTGCTGGTGGGGCCGGGGCTGCTGTGAGCCCGGGGACCGGGACACTGTGGCCATGGCCAACAGGCCCGCAGGCACTGGGGGCCGGGGGCGCAAGGGCCCCCGCTGTCGCGGCCACGGGACGCGGAGCAGCTGCGGTTGGTGCGGCCGGTGCGGTCAGTGCCGTTTGTGCGGTTGCTGCGGTGGCTGCGGTTGGTGCCGCGGCGGCTGCTCCGTCCTGCAGCATCGCAGGAGGTGCTGTTCATCCCGGTGACTCGAGCGTTTGGAGACTTCGCTTGGTGCCTTGAGCTACTGGAGAGTGTGCAGAGAAGAACAAGAGAGCTGGTGAGGGGCTGGAGCACAAGTGTGATGGGAGCAGCTGAGGGACCTGGGGGGTTCAGCTGGAGAACAGGAGCTGAGGGGAGACCTTCTGATCTCTGAACTGCCTGAAAGGAGCTTGGAGCCAGGGTGGGTCAGGCTCTGCTCCCAAGGAACAGGCGACAGGATGAGAGGAAACAGCCTCAAGTTGCGCCAGGGGAGGTTGAGGTTGGATTTAGGAACAATTTCTTCCCCAAAGGGCTGTGGGGCATTGGAACAGGCTGCCCAGGGCAGTGAAGTCGTCACCAGCCCTGGAGGGGTTTGAAAGATGCAGAGATGAGGTTCTCAGGACATGGGGTAGGGGTGGACTTGATGGTGTGAGGTTTGTGGTTGGACTCGATGATCTCGAGAGTCTTTTCCAACCAGAATACCAATGTGATTCTGTGATTCCAGGTGTGTTTAAGGCTGAGCTGGAGCCTGGTTTCGAGGGGCTTGGAGAGGTCTGAGCAGCAGGGAGCCAGCCGGGGGGTGGCAGGGGGACACAGGTTGAACAGCAAGTCGGGAAGTCCTGTCCCTGCAGGTCAGAGTGTGGATGCGACCAAGGATCTTCGGTCCCCCCTGGGGGTTGACATGGGAGGAGTCTGCAGAGAGACCGTCTTGAGCAAGGGAAAGCCTGGCTCTGGTGATGGTGAGTGTGACGGGTGCTCAGGCAGGCCTGGGAAATGCCCAGTGCTGCCCTGGCACTGGTTGGGAGGCAGGAGCCATCCTGAGGGCTGGGGGCTTCTGCCCAGCTGGCAGGCAGGAGGGGCTGAGCTCCCTGGTGTCACTGAAGGGGTCACATCTCCCTGCTCCCCCGGGCTTTCAGCTGCCATTTCCCAAGCAACACGGGTGGGACGAGGGCATTGCTGGTGCTGCTGGGGTTCTCTGGAGAAACCTGCCTCTGGCTTGAGTGCGCTGACAAAGTCCAGCTCAGATTCGCTTGGTTTTCTAAGGAGGGAATTTGTCTTTCTCCACAGGCTACGCAAGCCAAGAGAGGTTTAAGTGGTAAGTGCACTGACCTGGTCTCCTTTCACTGTGCGTAGGTGCTTTGGTCTGCTGGGAATGCCTGGGGCGGAGGAGGGGGACACTGGGATGAGGTGGCAGCCATGGCTACCGCAATGGCCACCATCCTTGTGTGGAAGGTGCAGCTCAGGGCATCGTGTCATTCCTGACCCAAAGATATTCACCTGCCTCTCCAATCAAAGGGATTTGCTTCTTGGGCTCCTATATTCTGTGGCTGCACGTTTTCCCAAATCTGGGGGAGAATATATGTATTTATTTCAGTTCTTCCCCTCCCCTGCTCCCTAACTGCTGGTTTGGAGGCCTCTTGCTGCCCCTGACACTGAAGCAGTGCATTTGGGCTTGCCCAGGGGCTCTGAGCTCCTGTCAGGTGAAAATTCCCAGATGAGGTGCTCCTTGTGGCCAGCAGCTGCCTGAAGGGAAAGCAGCTGGCTTGCTTGAGAAAGAAATGCTGTTTCTCCCTCAGCAAAGCCAGTTTTACGTCCCCAAAATACAGGATCAAGTCCTGGCCCTAGCAACTCTCTCTAGAAGACATGGCAGGCAGGACATTGCTGACGCTTGAGACCAAATCTTTATTCTTGGGGGATCTCAAAAGAGCAAGCCTTATTGGCTTTGGGAGCTTTTCTGCAGCAGCTCAATGAGCTCACCTGCCTCAGCACCTTTAATTAGTCTTGTTTCAGGCTCTATTGATGACATCCTTAAGGACCTGCATGGATATGATGGTAAAATGAAGCTTCTTTGCAGCTGCAAGGGCAGCATCATGGTCCTGGTCCTCCCTTCCTGGGAGCAGGAGCTCCTGGTGCAACAGCCCTTGATGCGCGAGGGGCTCCAGTTGTGAGGGGGGAGGCAGTGGGGAGCAGAGGGGAGAGCCGGGTTCCCAGAGCCAGAGGCCACTCAATGGGTTGGCTGTCAGTCTGGGGAGGCGAAGGGAAGTTTGTCCCTGATTAAAAGCCTCTGTGTTCCATGAGAAGCCGACCAATCCCCCTGTGGAGTGCCCAGGCCAGGGCTATGCCTGTGTCCATCATCCTGATCTCTCCCTGTGTGTTTCAGTTGAACCCCATGTTACATCAGGCAGCAGCGGTGGGAGAGCCTGGAGCACCAGTGTGCGGGACAGCAAGAAGTGAGTGCCTTTCAGATCTCTGCATGCTCCCTACGTCCTCCTGCTCTGCCCTGTTCTCAGCTTCTGCAGCCGCTCCCTGCCCCGACAGGTTGCTCGCAGAGGAAGATTTCTTCAGCAAGGTCCCTGGAGAGGACAAGGCAGCCGCAGGGGTGAGCCCAAATGTGGGAAGAGAGCCTGGATGTCCTGAGGGCTGGGGCTGAGCTCTCTGACATCACTGGCAGGGGGGAAAAGCCAGGAGAAGGGAGTGGGAGGAGATGGGCTTCCAGGTACCGAGGATGGAGCAGAGCCTGGGGGCACCCGCTGCTGCAGCCCAGCCTTCCTGGGTGCACTTCAGCCCCAGCATCGCAGGAAGAGCCCTCACCCAAAGCAATGGCCTTGGGTGTTCCTGACGCTTCTCCCAGAGGCAGCAGCAGGATCTCGGCACAGGACTCAGGGCTCAGAGCGTTTCAAGTACCAAAATCCCCCCCATCTCAGCCCCCGTGTGCTGCAGCCGCGGCCCCAGCACCAGCCTCCCAAGGGAGAAGCAGTGCTGAGGCATCCGCAGCGCTCACCCTGTGCCCGTCCTCATCCTCTTGCTTTCCAGGACAAGGATGACCGGGACTGGGATTTCCTGGGGACATCGAAACCCATTTCTGGCCCAGGGAAGATGCTCGTGAAACGTGGCACTGAGCACATCTCTGAGACAGCAGCAGAACAGAGCAGCAGGAAAGGTGAGCAGGTTGCTGGATGCCTCCTCCTTGTAGGAGAGGGATCAGCAGCCTGGCTGAGTGTGTGTGAGGTCCCAGCTGATGAAATGGAAAGCCACCCAATCCCGTCTCTGATTAAGCAGTGTGGTCATTCCTAGAGCAGCTTGATAACGGGTTTGGTTGTGCCACAGCTCAGGGAGTGCCCCAGGTTACAGAACTGGCCTTTCCTTTTCGGGAAGGGAGGCTCAGATCTTCCCTTGGGCCTCACCCAGCCTGTTGTGCATGGTGCCAAAGGAGAACAAGTTTTCGGGGTCAGGATTTGGGTGGCTGTAGCATCCCTGGTCCACAGCAAAGCCCAGCAGGGGCACGTCTGGGTGGGTTCCGGCTGCACTGGGCTGTGTTACAGGCACACGCCCCTCTTGTTCCTGCAGCGGGGACGCTCATGGGTCTGATAGTCCCCTCAAATGGCCTTTCCCCCCGATAAATCCACTCTGGACAGCAGTAGCAGCCGGTGGGTTGGGGCAAGGGCCAGGGTGTGTTGGTAGAGCAGGGGCTTTGGGTGAAGAGGGGCAGGAACGATCTGATTGGAAACTTGCAAAGCTCAAGAAGCTCCTGGTGTTGCCAGAGCTGGAAACCCCAGTGTCAGTGACCCCCAGCCATGTCCCAGCAGTGGACACAGGGGCACAGGGCAGGCAGTGGCGCGTTGCCGCTTTGTCACTTGCTGTGGGGGTTCGGTCAGGGAAAAGACATTGAAAAAGGACTTTGTAAATGGTCCAGGGAGAGAAGAGCAGGCAGGTCTGCTTTGATCTCTTGTTGTTTAAAAACCAAACCCCACCCTGCTCAAACCTCCTCCCATGTGCCATCCCATGCCCAGAGCTGCCCCCACGCCAGACGCCCCTGCGCACCGTGGCCCCGCTTCAGAGGAGGAAGACGTCGACGTTTGAAGATGGTGACGACGACCTGTTGGATGTGCTGAGACGTGGCAAAGGCCCAAAACAAGAGTAAGGGCACTGAGGAGGCGGTGGCAGTAACACAGGGGGTGGGCTGCGTGTTGAGCTGGTGCCACCGTGCTGGGGGGGGGGATGCTGGAGCTTCTGCTTGTGAGCTGGGAGGATGAGGATTTCATGGACCCATCCCCAGCCAAGGGCAGCAGCCAGCTTGGGGCTGCAGAGCAGGCAACGGCTAAACCCGACCCGACGGACTGGCTGATCGATGCCTTGGCTCGCAGGAGAGCTGAAGAACAGGCCAAGGCACAGGAGAAAATGGCCGAGACCATGGAGACTCAGGAGAAGAAAGCCAAGCCCTCAGAGACTGAGGAGAAGAAGGCCGAGCCCTCGGAGACCGAAGAGAAAGAGAATAAACCCTCGGAGGCCCAAGACACAAAGGCCAAGCCCTCAGAGACTGCGGACGAAGGGCCGGGTCCCGATTTGGGGTACTCGCTGTGATGTCCTCTGCTAGGGGCCCCCATTTTGTTGCACAGGTAGTGCTGCAAGTCAGTAAAGCCTTAGAGATCGATTGGCAGTTGCGGACTCCCTACAAGCCTTAAGCAAGTGGGCAGGTAGAAAAGAAAATGAATCATTTAATGGAACCACAGATAAATAGAATTTGCCAGGAAACTAAGTAGCATCCAGCACTACCTTTAGCGCTGCTCAGAATGAGAGGGAAGCCTCGAGCCAAGGAAAACCGAAGTCTTTTCTTTCAAGCCAATAGATGAAGTTTCTGTGAAAGCTCTTTCATGTCAGCCTTGAGAAGAGAAGTGGAATGGACTGTTCCAGCTGTTGCTGACGGCCTTTACTGCCATCAAGATTAAAGAACAACCTGCCTGGATTCACTATTCAAGGGTGAAGAAAGCAGCAGGTAAGAAACAGACGTTGGAACCAGTAGGACCTGCCGCTTTCCAGTTCTCTCAACGCTGATCACAGTGACTCTAAAAAGTTACGCTCTATAATGCCTAAAGATCCAGTAGAAGATGCTGTGGCTTGAACTTACCTGTCCTCTATCAGAGGACATCAGAGCGGGGACCCCAAATCGGGGTATGGTCTCATCTAGCAAAGCTTTAGATACATTTCCAGCCTCACTGGTTGGGCAGGAGATGCTTCTGGCCAACCTGAGAAGGTCTCTGTTAACACCAGCAAACCCCCTTTTCCATGGAGTTTGGAGAAATCTAGCTTCGAATGTTGGCCTGCTACATTTTCTTTTCTAATTGTTTGCATTTGTACCATATTTATCGTATTAAGCTTGTTTTCCAGACATAGTTCACATTGCTGGGTCACTTGGTTCCAAATACTACATAAATTCACTCTTTCCTTTTAATCAGATATTGGGATAGAGCATCAGCTCCCCAGTGAGTTTTGCTGTGTTCCGATATGGTTTCCCGTAACGTACTGCAAGACAGAGTTTACTGATGTTGGTTCGATAACATAACCATAATTTGGTTAACAATGTGTAAGGTTTCATTTTATTGATTCCTCTCCAATCCTGCACTAACTCCATAGCTTTACCATCTAGTTTCTTTACTCGCATTCTATCAGCCGTCCAAACTGCAGGAAGTCACTCGTCCTTCTCAGGAGCCTCTGCTTCCTTCAGCTTTCCAGAAGACATCCTGGTGTTTTCCAGCACATCCTCCTTTCACTGCCCTGCAGAAACTCCTTTTGCCTCTGTGCCATCCCCAACACTGACACCATTCTCTTGGTTAATAGGAACTCAAAGGAGAAGGTAGTGATACTGCTCTGAGGACAAAAACAAGTAGTACTAATGAACCACATGCTGACAGTAGATGTTCTGCCCTTCTTTCAACTGCCTCTATTTTTGTAGCACTTTCTCAAAGCATTTTCCAACTGTTAATTACGGAAATTTGATGTGAAAACCAACATGCAGTGGTGGCAGAAACTGGAAATTTGACCTGGAATGATGGAGTCCGTCTTTGAGGGCAGAAATCAGTTGACCAAGGTCGCTGGGTCTTCATCGAGAACATGGAGAACTTGTGCAGCAACCTGCAGACCTGGAGGCTGTTGCTCTGCACCCAAAGCGGCCACACGAGGAGCAGGTTCTGCAGCAGGAGCAGCTGGAGCAGCAGCAGCAGCGTCTGCATCAGGAAAGTGTCTCCTCACCCTCCCCACTGGGCCTGGGGCCACGGTGCCCAAGCCCTGAAGCTTTTCTGACAGCTTCTCTCCCTGCCTTTCTCCCAGAGACTGCGCAGCAGCAGCTGAGCACGACTCACCAGAGGAGATGGCGTGAACAGCCCTGCGAGGAGCTGCCCGACCGCCCTGTGACACTGCTGACCGCAGCCCAGGACCTCGGTGCCCCGACCGAGGGTCTCTCCAGCACCCTGGCTGAGGCTTCCACACGCTGCGAGTGGGAAGGGACTTGCCACTTTCTGTTCGGTCAGGGTCAGGGTCAGGGTCAGGGTCAGGGTCAGGGTTAGAGTCAGGGTTAGGGTCTGGGTCAGGGTTAGGGTTAGGATCAGGGTCAGGGTCAGGGTCAGGGTCAGGGTCAGGGTTAGGGTCAGGGTTAGGGTCAGGGTGAGGGTCAGGGTGAGGGTCAGGGTCAGGGTTAGGGTCAGGGTTACGGTCAGGGTCAGGTTTAGGGTCAGGTTTAGGGTCAGGGTTAGGGTCAGGGTTAGGGTCAGGGTCAGGGTTACGGGAAACTGCGCTTGTACGTATGTCTCCAGAGGCTTGGGATGCTGGCAGATGAGCTAAAGCCCATTTGCCCTGGCTTTGTGGTGTCCCCATCCTGTGCTGTCAGGTCCCCGCTGGGTCTTTCCCCAGGCAGGGACGCTCTTGGAGGCTTCCCCTGTGGGTCTTGCTCAGAGTGCGAGGCTCTGGGCTCTGGAGGAGCACAGGGAGGGGTCCCCTTCATGGGGGACGTGGCACGAGGGAGGCTTTGGGATGCTTCTCTTGTTGGTGAGCAACAACCTGGACTGTGACCCTGTTTCTGTGGCACTGCCTGGGATCCATCCCAGCCATCCTGCCCCTCTTCTCAGGGGGATGATTACTTAGAAAAGAAGATCCTCTTGCAGTCCCTGAAGAAAGCGCCATACAACACTTCACGTCTGTCAGCATCCCGTCTGTCCTTCTGCCCTTCTCCGGACCACAATTTCTTTGAGGTTACGCAGTTATTTCTGGAGATCCCGAGGAAAGTGCCCTACTGCACTTCACCTCTACCAGCGTCCCGGCTGTCCTCCCTACTCCTGGCCACCATTTCCTAGAGGGTTTCTTAGAGAAATGGGTTTAAAAGCCCAAGTCTCTTTTGCCTTGTGTTCCCTGCAGCTTTTGCTTTTTGGGACGATTTCTGAAAATCCCCTGGCTCTTGCACTGAGCTTCACCTCCCGTCCGGGTACCCCGGGGTGACAGCGGGGCCTCTCCGGTCCCTTCCGCGGGCTCTGCCCGGTCAGAGCAGCAAGGCCAGGAGTCATGCTTGACTAAACCCTCTAAGTCATGCTTGACCAACCTCATAGCCTTTTATGAGAATGTAACAAGGTGGATGGATGATGGCAGAGCGGTGGATGTGATCTACCTTGACTTCAGTAAAGCCTTTGACACAGTATCCCACAGCATCCTAGTTGCTAAGCTGAGGAGGTGTGGTCTGGACAATAGAGTAGTGAGGTGGATTGCAAACTGGCTTAAGGAGAGAAGCCAGAGAGTGGTAGTCAATGGTGCAGAGTCTAGTTGGAGGCCAGTATCTAGTGGAGTGCCTCAGGGGTCAGTACTGGGGCCAGTATTATTCAATACATTCATTAACGATTTAGATGATGGAGCCAGGCTCTTCTCAGTGGCAAACAATGATAGGACAAGGGGTAATGGGATCAAGCTGGAACACAAGAGGTTCCACTTAAATTTGAGAAAAAACTTCTTCTCAGTGAGGGTGACAGAGCACTGGAACAGGCTGCCCAGGGGGGTTGTGGAGTCTCTTTCGCTGGAGACATTCAAAACCCACCTGGACGTGTTCCTGTGTGACCTCACCTAGGCGTTCCTGCTCCAGCAGGGGGATTGGACTGGATGATCTTTTGACGTCCTTTCCAGTCCTAAGCATACTGTGATACTGTGTGATGCTGTGATATTTATAACTACCAATAGAAACAGCTCCAGTTCAAGTTAAATAGGGTGTACTGTTCTGTTTCTTGAAAGCAAAGATAGTTTTGGTCATAGTAATGAGGAAACTACTGATCATGGTAGTTTGGTCCTTTCTGTCTGAAATTTTCTGTTCAACTTTCCACCAATTGATATATTTTCTCTTAATTATCTTGTTAATAAATGAAATGCAATTTGGCAGAATAGGTCGTGTGGTTTTGTTTTTTTTTTTTCCTTCCTCTTTCTCTTAGCGCTAAATAAGAAACTACGTTTTTTCTTGCCATAATACTATGTCTTTTGTATACTTTATGTCCTTCCACGATAACCAGCTGGACATCTGGGCTAGCTCTCTTGTTTGTGTTGACTACATAATCAATTACATTGTTCAGATAAAAAAGGGTGTAAGGTGACCTTTTTAGGTAAGGATCAGATGGCAAAATTAGCATAAAAATACAAATATCAGCAAAAAGCTAACACTGTAAAGAAATTATTAAGCTTCACTTAATAAGTTTGTTAAACTAGATCAAGAGTACTATCGTCTGTGTCCTGGTTTTGTTAAAAACAAGACCAGTTGTCTATTACTGAATTTTCCTTTCAGCTAAGCTCCTCTAACTAACTGCACTTTTCTGAATTTGGCTGCATGTTTTTCAGACACTGTTCGCTCTGGAGCTGATAATGGTTGCAATGATATGCAGAAGAGGCCCGGGTTTAAACTTATTGCTATGGCAGCCAAAGTTGCTGAGAAAATGCACATCCCATAAGCGAGAGGGGCGTATTTGGAAGGAGAGGTGGACAGAACAGGTGACTAAAATTGACCAGCTAACTATTCCATCCCATACACATCATACACCCTATAAAAGTGGGAGATCGCGAGGGTCTCACTCTCTTCAACCATGGCCGGCATCTGAAGAGGACTCTGTCTGTCGTGCCTGCTATCTGAGGCCTGGATCCTCACCCTGCATCCCTGAATCCAGTTCCAATTTGCTGAGGAGTCCATCCCAGGACTTCTGGGTGCCTACCCTGCAGCAGCTGGAGCAATCTCAGCTCCACTGTCGGCAATGCTGTGCTGGCACAGGAAATTCAAGATTGTTTTTGTATATTTTGTATTATTTTCTCTATTTATTGGTAACATTAGTAAAACATTTTTAACTTTTCCAACTTGAAAGTCTCTCTCCCTTTTCCTCCTATTTCCTTTCCTTAGTGGGGAGGGCGTGGGGTTAACAGAGAGCATCTGCCACAGTTTATTGTCACCCTGCAGTAGTTGGTGACAGTCTGCATTAGGCAGAGTGTTTACAGCAGGCCAAGAGAGTTGATACTTTTACTCTACTCAGCAATGGTGATGCCACAGCTGGAGTGCTGAGCACAGATCTGGGCTCCCCAGTGCAAGCAAGTGAGTAGTAAAGCAGAGGAAGGAAGGAAGCAAGCAAGGACAAAATGTAGAAACTATTAATTTATTTGGAAGTCATAAATTGAGAGCAATAAACTATTGTGACTATGGTACAAGATTACTAATAACAGGTACATTGATGTGTCATTCGAAGAACATCGAAAAATCAGGCCTGTAATAGGAAAGACATTCTGTAGACTTTCATTTACTCATTTCTTCTAAAAGAAAAAGTAATGGAAAAAAACCTGAGTTGTGTCACTACCCCAAAAAGTGTGATCATTTCCTTTACAGTCACAAAAGCCTACATGTTTTTATCTTGCAATTCAAATTAATTAAAATCTAAAAAAAATCTTAAAAGTATAAATTATATCCCAGAAGCAAGAGTTGCTACAATAGTCTCTAAGCCACATTAGAGGCCTTAATATCGGCATTTCATTCTGCTAAATATCCAGATTTCACATTCTGTGCTGATAATGATACAGGTCTCTCTCGGTAAATGAGGCAAAGAAGCTGCTTCATATTTTGCCATGTCAAAAGTGAAGAAATACAATCTTTGCAACTTAGAGAACAGATAGTCCTAAATGACACTGACTGTTAAGAAACTAGTTCAGGATGTTAAATGTAATACTTGGGCTGAATATGTTGGCACACATAAAGCAAGGTGTTAGAAAAAAACCAAACAAACAAGCACTGAAAACCATTTTAACTGTTGCATAATTGAAAAGAGAAAACTGTAAAAAAAATGTCAGTAAAATACGCTATAACATTATTATACACAAAAAATTTGCAATTTGTAGAAAAACAAAACAAAACCGAAAAACGTCCACTTCAGATAACCTCTGGAGCCAACCTCCTCTACCTAGAGACAGTTGCCCAGGACCATGTCTAGATAGCCTTTGAACATCTTGAAGGAGCAAGACTCCACAAGCTCTCTGGGCAACCTGTGTCAGTACACTTGGTCAACCACACAATGAAAAGTGCTTCCTGATGTTCAGAGGGATCCTCCTGTGTTTCTGTTTGCATGCATTGCCTCTGGTCTTGTCACTGAACGCCACTCAAAAGAGCCTGGGTCCATCCTTTTTGCAGCCTTCCTTCAGGTGTTTAGGCACATTTATAGGATCCTCCCTGAGCCTTCTCGGGGAAAAACAGTCCCAGATGTCTCAGCTTCTCCTCATAGGAGCAATGTTTCAGACCCTTAGTTAACTTAGTGGCTTTTTTTTTCTGACTAGTGTGCCCATGTCTCTTTGTACTGGGAAACCCAGAACTGAACAGAGTGCTCCAGGTGTGGGCTTCCCAGTGAAGTGGAGGAGGAGGATCATCTCCCTCACGTTGCTGGCAACAATCCTCCTAATGCAGCCCATGATACCATTAGCCCTTTATGCCACAAGGTCATACTGCTGGACCTCCAGGTCCTTTTCTGAAAAATTGTTTTCAAACTAGTTAGCCACCGACATATATTGGTGCATTTCTCCCTGGGGCCAGGACATTTCCCTTTGTTGAATTCTATGAGCTTCCTGTCAAGAAGTTCCAGTCTTTCACTTCTGGCTCTTTTCATAATAGTTCTTCTCTGCAAAGAACATCACAGTGGGTTCAGCCACATAAACTCCACAACGGAGGATGCACTCGGGGTACCGACAGAAAACCCACACATATTCCAGTCTGATTGCCTAATTCCCTTCTGTGGAATTTGCACACTTAGATCAAGTAATTGTGAAAAATTTATGTTTGTCAGTATGCTTTTAAAAAAATAATACAACAACAAAACCCCAAGACATTAACCAGTGAATAATTCCTTATGTCTTTCAAGGCAATATGTGAGAGCATTTTAAAAATAAATTGAGTAATTGTGAATTGGTGCTATAACATCATTATGATTATACTAGAGTTAGATATGTAAATGATTCATGAATTCCTCTTCTGTACTGGAAGTGTTAGGCAATATATTAAAATTGACTACATTTACAAATAATGAACAGTTTCACAAATATCTTTTTTCCTAATGCTATTTAAATAGTTCAGTTATTTGATTTCTACTTCAATAAAATTTCTCTACTTATAATGTGCTTCTGTATTGTTTATATGAATATCTTTTCTAGAATAAAAGTTTTCTTAAGAATGACTAGAATTGAATAGAATGGAACAAATTAGAATAGAAATGGAATGAATAGAATGAAATAGAATAGAATAGTTTCAGTTGGAAGGGACCTGCAATGATCATCTAGTCCAACTGCCCGACCAATTAAGGGCTGACCGAAAGTGTGTTGTTAAGTGCGTTGTACAAATGCCTTTTAAACACTGACAGGCATCGACCACCTCTCAGGGAAACCTGTTCCTGTTCTTTTTCAGTAAAGAAATGCTTCCTAATGCCCAGTCTAAACCTGCTCTGGTGTAGCTTTGAAACACACCCAAGTACCCTATCACTGGATACCAGGGAGAAGAGATCAGCACCTCCTTCTCCACTTGCCTCCTCAGGAAGCTGTAAAGTGTAATGAAGTCGCACCTCAGCCTCCTTACTCCAAACTAAAAAAAAAGTTGTTAAAGTCTAATTGGGAAATGGACTCCTGTAATATCAAATAGTTATTAACTAGATTTGATCACTGTCATTTCAGAACTAGTAAAAATACTGTAACAAGCGTTACCTTTTAAAAAAATCTGTATTTCAAATATAGTACTGAAACTGCTGCTACAAATCAATGGTTGGGATGCTAATAAACTATTAGACAGACTATTTGACCTATCTAAGGAACTTTTAGTTTTTCAGAGTCTGAACTGCAAATTAGGCAGGGCTAAGTGGTGAAGGAGAGTATCTTTTACATCCTATTCTCTGTAGAAGCTAGAAAGACTCAACAGGCATGGTGTCATGGTCCATTCAGTGATGGACTCATGATGGTTCTTTTACCTTGATCTCAAAGCGCAAAATTAAAATAACCAAAATGCCAAAGGGTTATAATTCAGTCAAACAGTGTTAATTTATTATTTTGCCCATAAAGCGGGCAAGAGAGCAAGAGAGTAAGAAAAAGGAAAAGGGAAAAGAAACAGGAAAAGGAAAAAAGTGGGAATGAGGATTGCCTTACCACCACATGACTTTCAGAGGTGTCCCTCTGGTCTCCATTCCTGTAGAGTCCTGCTGATCCTCCATCATGGGTCGAGATCCTCTGGTGGGGAGATCTTGACAGCGTCCATCTCTCAGGCTTCTTCATCCCCCCTCGCTCCCATTGTTTGAGGCCAGTCTCTGCCTTGATTTTGCAACCCTTAAATTGCACAGGCTTGAAAGTTCCATGCTTTCTTTTGCCAGCACTTATGTGGCCAGCATTCAGGGTCTTTCTCTGGTCCATTGGGTGACCTCAGGACCCTTGGTGAGCTTCTGGACATGCTCTTTTTTGTTGGCCATTTTTTGAGGGAACAGGTTGGGGACAGATGTGACTGAGGCTGTGGGTGAGAACCCATCTTGTGGATGGCAGCTATTGTCCCTGGGTCAAAGAGACCCTCATAACAATTCCTTTTAGGAAGTGGGGGCTGGTTTGGCTGAAGCAGCAGGTGAAGTCCATACAGCGGCCATTGTAAGCAACAGCCACCCCAAATCGGAGAAACCAGTGCAACAGAATGCTTTTCCTTGGTCCTCTCTCCAAGTCATTGTCCATGTGTTCTTTCTGTAAGGGCCTCAGTTCTCTCAGTTCCTGATGGCAATGTCAGGCAAATCTTCGGACTGACTCTTACACATGGATAGTGGTGTGATGGATGCTGTAGAGTACGGATCCCCAGACTCTTCTGTCTCTGCCATCCAGTAGGTCACATGCTACAGCTAAACTATGCTCGGCTTGATGGGGAGCCAGAAGCTGACACTGATGCAGTTCATTTTATGCACTGCACTAAAGCCTAGAAAATTTGTCATCATTCTTGACTATAGTGAACACTTCTTTTGTTGGATACACCTGGAGAAGTGTTTCAGATATCTTTTATAATTTTAGAGCCACTCAGTCTGCTGATGGGCACTGATCACTTTGGTCCTAAGCTGTTAGTGTTCAGAGTACAGAAACAAAACATAAAGAGGAGGTAACAACTAGCTAACTGGTTCTATCTGAAGAATGTATAGCCAACATAAATACAGAAAAAAAGTATGTGCAATAAGATGTTATGTGTTATGTTCAGCTAAAACCTTTTTAGTAGCATATCAAGCTCTTTCCAACTAGTCCAGTTTGAAGTACTGTTCCAAAAAAAAAAAAAAAAAAAATCACCATCATGCTATTTATAGGCTACAATGTTCAAAAGGCAAAGACAAAAGGGAATATGCTATAACTGACGAAAGTCATCTTCATTCTTCTCTGACCACCTTCAAGGCTTCTGCTTACCATGTTAAGGAGGCAAGATATTTCTTCATTCAAATATAGAAAACTAATTCCTATTCAGTGTCTACAAAAAGTCTAGGCTTTAGCATGATCACTTATTAATTTAGAGATGCAACACTGCATTTTCAACTTACAAACGTCATCCTTTGCTCTTACATAATTTTTTTGTTGTCATGCAGCACAAGTTTAAATGGGTTTTATAGGTGAAAACTTGAGAAGAAAGATTGTGAGAATCCTGTGCTTTAAAATTCAACTAAAATTCTTCTTTATTTCTCTTATAGTTGACAAACTACACACACAGCTGCAGGATTAAGCATCGATATCTCTCAAATAATGGAAACACTGGGGTAACTTGTTTACTTCTACTGATCAATTAGCATGAAACATAAAAAGCTACAAAAACCTTACCAAAGTCAAATGCAGAGCTTAAATGAGGAGTTTTGTAATTAATGTGAATCAAATGTGCAGATGCTATGCTTGGGATTTAAACTGAAAACAAGAAGTGAGAACAAGTTCGTATGGAGATTTCCCAGACCGAAAAGAATAAAAAACCTACTTTATAATGATATCATGACAAAGCAAGAATTTTACAATAGTTAGGGAAATATGCATACCTTGAAACTGGAGTATTGGAAGTCTAGGTAAAAGCTGCAAATCCCTAAAGTTAATAAGTAAAGCTGACTTGAACCTCACAAGGCAAGTAACAATAAATAAAAGTTGTTCTTTAGTTATAAATCTATAAGGAAAAAAAAAAACAACACCACCAAAAATAACCGACAAGGCTATTTATACACTTTGGATGGGAGAGATATAATGGATAATCTAAACCAAAAAGGAAAGACATATTCATATTAATAGATGTGATGCCAAATTTAAACAAAATTCAGCTTGGAGACATAAATAATTTTGGTTTCAGAATCTTGAAAAACAGAACAAAACAAAACAAAACAAAACTGACATGCTTTATTGCAGATTTTTTCATAGAATCATAGAATTATGAAATAATTTAATAGTTTGTGTTGAAAGGGACCTTAGAGATTATCTAATCCAACCCCACTGCCACAGGCAAGGATGGCTTCCACTAGAGGAGGTTGCTCAAAGCCCCATCCAACCTGGCCTTGAACACTTCCACGGTTGGGGCATCCACAGGTTCTCTGGGCAGCCCATTCCAGTGCCTCAGCAGTACCATAGTAAATAATTTCTTCCTTTAATTTAACTAAATCTACCCTCTTTCAGTTTAAAACTCTAGGTACTGGCAGGCCGCTATAAGGTCTCTCCAGAGCTTTCTCTTCTCCAGGCTAAACAACCTCAACTCTCTCAGCCTGTGTTCATTGCAGGGGTGCTCCAGCCCTCTGATCATCTTCATGGGTCACTCCAACAGGACCATTTCCTTATGTTGGGGAGCCCAGAGCTGAATGCAATACTCCAGGTGGGGTCTCACAAGACTGAAACAAAGGGGAGAATCACCTCCTTTGACAGGCTTCTTTCGCCACAGCCCGGGGTATGGTTGGCTTCTGGTCTGCAAGCACACATGGATAGGTTGATGTTTTCACCATCCAACACTCCCAAGTCCTTCTCCTCAGATCTGTTCTCAATCCATTCTCTGCCCATCCAGTATTTGTGCTTGGGATTGCCCTGCCCCATGTTCAGGAATTTGCACTTGGCCTTGTTGAACTTCATGAGGTTTGCATGGGCCTACCTCTCAGTCATAATGATTGCAATGACTAGCTCTGTTGGTTCTCATATGTCTATTATACTTAGAATCACAGAATTATTTAGGTTAGAAAATACACTTTGAGATCGAGTCCAACTGTTAACTTATTACCTCTAAGTCTACCACTAAATCACGTCCTTAGGCACCATACCTCCAGGGATGGTGACTTAACCACTTCCCTGGGAAGTTGGTTCCAACTCTTGACAACCCTTTCAAGGAAGAAATATTTCTAACCATCCAATCTACACATCCTCTGCTGCATCTTGAGGCGATTTCCTTGGTCAAACAATTTGTTACTTGGGAGAACCTCACTACAACTTCCTTTCAGGTGGTTGTAGAGAGTGGTAAGGTCTCCCCTCCCCCTCTCTTCTCCAGACAAAACAGCTCCAGTTGTCTAGATACTTACCCAGCTTTGTTGCCCTTCTTTGGATACACTTCAGCCTCTCAATATCTTTCTTGCAGTGAGGGGCCCAAAACTCAACACTATATTCAAGGTATAACCTCACCAGTGCCAAACACTGGAACAGGTTTCCCACAGAAGTTGTGAATGCCCCATGCTTGGAAGTGTTCAAGGCTAGGTTGGATGGGACTTCAAGCAGTTTGGTCTAGCAGAAGATGGCCCTGCTTATGGCATTAGTTTTGGAAACAGATGGTCTTTAATGTCCCTTCCAACCCAAACCATTCTATGATTCTATGGTTCTCTGATTCTATGAGTATATAATTCTGTGAGTATGGGGGAATGATCACTTACATAACCCTGCTGGTCACACTCTTTCTGATACAAGTTAGGATGCTGTTGGCTATCTTGGCTACCTGAGCACACTGCTGTCCGATATTCAGCCAGCTGCCGACCAGCACCCCTAGGTCCTTTTCCGCCAGTCAGCTTGCCAGTCAGTCTTCCCCAAGCCTGTATTGCTGCCTGGGGTTGTTGTGACACAAGTGCAGGACCCAGCACTTGGCCTTGTTGAATCTCATACAATTGGTATCAGCCCATCAATCCAGCCTGTCTAGATCCCCCTATATAGCCTGCCTTCCTTCAAGCAGATCAACACTCCCACCCAACTTGGTATTGCCTACAAACTTACTATGATTGCACTCAATTCCCTCATCTAGATCAATAATAAAGACAATAAACAGAACTGGCCCTAATACTGAGCTCTGGAGAACACCACTCATGATGACTCACCAACCGATTTTAACTCAGTTCATCACAACTCTTCCAGAGTAGCAGGTTTTACTAGAAATAAAGTTACCATATGCAAGACTACTAGTTCAGTCTCACTATTGAGTTTCAGATTAAAAATAAGATGGAGAAAATTATAAAATAATTCACACTGAGGATAAATGAACAAGAGAATAATCTCCATCACGAGTTTTTCAAAGGCAGGCTGTTCCAAGAAAGCGAAATCCAAATATTGCTCTTGCGTAAGATTTTTAGTTGCTTTTTGCATATGACAAGTGATAAATCTTGAGAATATAAACTTCAGTAGATATAATCTCACTTGTAGAAACTCTATCTAAAATACTGAATGTTCCAATTGGTTTAAGAAGTAAGTGAAGAAATTAAATGAGAGGAATAAATGGAAGAAAGCTACCTGAGGTTTTTCTGAAGGATCAGTTTTGGGATTGATTGACTTTATCTTTAATGGTCTGGGCAGCAGAATTGGAAGTGTTGATGAAATTTGCTGAAGATGGGTTTGTTGAAGAGGTTTGATCAATATATGAGTGGATAGAATGTCATAGGAAGAAATGGATGATCTCGACGGTGGGAGGAATAGAAATGAAGGAAAATCTGACAAAACAGAGAGGAAGGTCATGCATTAGAGGACAAATAAACACTTCTCTTACAAACTCAGAAACTTCTTTAAGTAGTGAAAAAGAAATAGGTATATTAACTGATCCTCTTTGACATGTAGGAATATGTCTTAGTTTCTGAAGCTTTCTTCATGCCAAAGAATGTATTGCAATCTCAAGTCAAGACACTGTTTATGTAATGCAGCCTAAGAAAGGTAAAAGTACACATCTATGTCATACCAAACAAGGTTATTTCCTGTAAGAGTAAATGACTAATGATGACATGTGTAAGTTACAAACATAGTCTTCATAATAATAAGTACAATTATGATTGCATTGGTGTATTTGCTTTACATAGCAAGGTTTTGGTAGTAGGAGGGCTACAGGGGTGGCTTCTGTGAGAAGATGCCAGAAGCTTCCCCCATGTCCAATACAATCAATGCCAGCTGGCTTCAAGATGGACCAGTTGCTGGCCAAGGCCGAGTCCATCAGCAATAGTGGTAGCAACTCTGGGAAAACATATTTAAAAAGAGGAAAAAAACCTGTGCAAGAACAATTTCAGCCAGAGAGAGGAATGAGACAAACAACTCTACAGACAGGAAAGTCAGCAAAGAAGGAAGGGGAGGAGTTGCTCCCAGCACCGAAGCAGAGATTCCTCTGCAGCCCATGGTGAGACAGACTGTCTCCCTGGAGCCCATGAAGGTCAATGGTGAAATAAATGTCTACCTGCAACCTGTGGAGGCATCATAGAATCACAGAATGTTAGGGATTGGAAGGGACCTCAAAAAATCATCTAGTCCAATCCCCCTGCCAGAGCAGGAACACTTCGATGAGTCTACACAGGAAGGTGTCCAGGCGGGTTTTGAATGTCTCCAGAGTAGGAAACTCCACAACCCTCCTGGGCAGCCCAGAGAGAGAAGTTTCCTCTCATATTTAAGTGGAACCTCTTGTGTTCCACTTTGTACCCATTGCCCCTTGTCCTATCACTGGCTGTCACTGAGAAGAGCCTGGCTCCATCCTTGTGACACTCACCCTTTACATATTTATAAACATTAATGAGGTCACCCCTCAGTCTCCTCTTCTTCAGGCTAAAGAGACCCAGCTCCCTCAGCCTTTCCTCATAAGGGAAATGCTCCACTCCTTTAAACATCTTTGTTGCCCTGCGCAGGACTCTCTCCAGAAGTTCCCTGTCCTTCTTGAACTAAGGAGCCCAGAACTGGACACAATATTCCAGATGTGGTCTCACCAGGGCAGAGTAGAGGGAGAGGAGAACCTCTCTTGACCTACTAACTACACTCCTTGTAATACACCCCAGGATGTCATTGGCTTTCCTGGCCACAAGAGCACAGTGCTGGCTTATGATTATCCTGCTGTCCACCAGGACCCCCAGGTCCCTTTCCGCTACACTGCTCTCTAACACGTCACTCCCCTACTTATAATGGAACATGGGGTTGTTCCTGTCCAGATGCAAGACTACACTTGCCCTCGTTATATTTCATGAAGTTTTTCCCCACCCAACCTTCCAGCCTGTCCAGGTCTTGCTGGATGGCAGCACAACCTTCTGGCCTGTCAGCCACTCCTCCCAGTTTTGTGTCATCAGCAAACTTGCTGACAATGCACTCTATTCCCTCATCCAAGTCAGTGATTAATATATTGAATAGTACTGGTCCCAGTACCGACCCTTGAGACACTCGACTAGACCCAGGCCTCCAACTAGATTCTGCCACATTGACCACAAATCTCTGGCTTCTTTCCTTCAGCCAGTTCACAGTCCACCTCACTACCTGATCGTCCAGACCACACTTTCTCAGTTTAGTAGCAAGGATGCTGAAGGAGACTGTGCCAAATGCTTTACTGTGAAATCAAGGTAGACTACATCCACTGCTTTGCCATCATCTATCCACTCCACACTGGAGCAGGTGGACATGCCCAAAAAAGGCTGTGACCCTGGAGGAAGCCTACACTGGAGCAGGCTCCTGGCAGGACCAGTGGACCTATGGAAAGAAGAGCCCACACTGAAGCAGACTTGCTGCCAGGACTTGCAGATCCTATGGGAAACCCGTACTGGATCACTCTGTTCCTGAAGAACTGCAGCCTGTAGGAAGGACCTACATTAGAGAAATTCATGGGGAACTGTTTCCCATTGGAGCGACGCCGTGCTAGCACAGGGAAGAGTGTGTGGAGTCTTCTCCCTGAGGAGGAAAGGAGCATCAGAGACAACATGTGATGAACTGACAAGAACACCATTCCCCTTACCCCTGAGCCACCTGATCAAAAGAGGCAGAGAAATTGAAAGAAAAGTTAAGCCCAGGAAAAAGGAAGGGGTAGAGGGATGGTGTTTTAAGATTTGGTTCTGTTTCTCATTACTATACTCTGATTTGATTGGTAAGAAATTAACCTAATTTCCCCAAGTCAAGTCTCTTTTGCCCATGGTGGTAATTGTTGAGTTTGCTCCTGGTCCTTATCTCAACCCACAAGCTTTTAATTATATTTTCTCTCCCCTTGTTCACTTGAGGAGGGGAGTGATAGGGTGGCTTTTTGGGCACCTGGTGTCCAGCCAAGGTCAGCCCAATACAATTTGTTATGAAAGTGAATTTAAACCATTTTAGGTTCAGAGAAGGAATACGTTTATGATCAGAAGAATGGAAAATGTTAGACTGGAGATCAAATCATCTTAATGTGTTTAATTTAGCAATTTAAAATTTGGAAGGGTGTATAATGGGTATCTTTAAATATGAATGAGATAAGCTCCAGTGATAAAGAATTCCTTTTTAGGGTAAGAAACCATGTTGATGCAAGCCTGCATCAGTATATACTGGTTTGGAATACATTTATACTGGAAATGAAAGGAAGTGTCTAAACAATGAAGGTTAAAATAACCCACTACTATATGTAGAAAAGACAAACCAGCTTACATTAAAATGCAGATTGTCTTTTCACTTGGAAAATAATTTAAAAAAATGACTCCCATGGAAGAAGAGAAGTAAAATGAAGTAAAATAGTTTTGGATGGTTTGGGGCTGCTTTTACTAAAACCATCCTCTCTTTGCAGTCTCCTTTTTTTACTACAGATCTATATAGCAAATAATGTTAGTAAGAGTCTGCAATAATCACCTGTACTCATTTCCAGGGCAGAATGGAAAAAACAACATATTTAGTTCTGTACTTTCATTTCTCAGAAGGTATAGACAAGAGGAAGTGAATTCAGTTTGCACTGTAAAGTTAATTAAAAAAAATCCCAAGCTTGTAAGGCTTACCTCTGCAACCCTAATAATGATTTTGTTTTGTTTTGGTTTAAACATTTTGTGTATATCTAAGCATACATTCATATATTGAATATGTGTATTTGTATCATGTACATTTTTGGCAGCTCAGTAGAATTCATTATTAAAAATATTATGTAAGTTTCAGATAGACAGATATACACAGGAAATAAGACAGCTGGGCAACTGGAGTTGAAGTACATCTAAGGTAGGATATACAACACCCCCTAATTTTCTACATCAATTAAACCTTGGTAGCAAGAACAAAACCTAAACTAGAAAACAGCACAGCACGTCATGGTTTTGTAATGTCAAGGTTGCAAGTATAACAAAGCTTGAAATTTCCCTGTAGTTTTGCTGGTTTTATATGTTCTGCAAGCTGTACATTTTTAAGATTGCTTTCTACATAAAATGGTGTGCTGCATCATAAGTTAGGATCTGATTAGGGAAAACAAGCATATGATGCAGAGCTAATTATGGCAACAGAAGTATTACATGGCTTTTTTACATACAAATAAATCTCAAGCAAAGTGAAAACTTTATAATAGTCAGGCAACTATTATTGGTTAATTCAATAAATGATGAAACAGCTAAGGCTAAGAAACACTTGCCAAGTAATTATGCTTCTCTTTTAGACACAAGAAAGTTGGAAACAATAATTGAAAAAAATATTCATTAACTCAGTACTGCATGAAGCATGGCTCCCTGGTACTATTTGTTGCCTTCATAAAGTGCAGCTTTTCAAAACTGAAATCTTCAAACCTGCTTAAGGTCTTTAAGTGTACATTTATACTGTTCAGAATATTGTGTTTTAAGGAATAAAACTGTTTTGATAATTGCAGTTCAGTATAGAGATTTCTCCATTACATACCAGTGCTATATATAAGTGAGTAAATTAAAAAAGAATATTTCAATAATTTTTCACCCCAATGTTGAAAAATCTTGAAAAACTAAATTAGGTAAAAAATTGTTCCATGAAAGATGGAACTGATCTTCTCATTTCTACCAAGCATATTAAGTAATTTAACCAGACTATGTGGTTAAACAAGCATAAATCAATAAATAAGCAAGAAAATTTATTTGAAGGACTCTTTAAAAAAAAAAAAAAAAAAAAAAGTAAATTTTACATAGTCAAGACATTTCCTATGTCCAGCAACATATCATCCTAAAACACAATGTGTCATACATTAAAAATTAAATGTAATGTCAATGTTTCGAAGTTTTAATCAGTCTTTAGACCTCTCCATAAAAAGATTCACAATTTTCAGTAAAACACATACCATATGCTCTTAGCAGTATTTAATTATAAAAATACTCCTTCATAAAATACTTGTGCCTTAAAAATATGCACAAGTTGACAAAAAAAGAAGATGCTCCTTAGTTAAGGTCCATTATCTAGTTCAGATATTTGCTTTATACTAACATACTTTTTATCTAGAGGATGCTCCTTATTCTGTGCCTGTTAAAGACCTTGGCTGGAAATACAAATCAGATGGGACACTAACTGGATCAGCTTGTTATGGCTGAGCATTGATGTTCCCAATTAAGGACCCTCCCTGCTAGACTGGAGGTGACTGGAAGAAACTGGGGAGCTGAGGAAAGACAGAAAGCAACCAAACAAAAGAAAAAGAGCAGAACTAAAAGTCCAAATGCTAGAAATGGTGACAGCAAACGTTGCTCAGGAATACTCTCCTGTATCCTACCTGGAGTTAGAAAATGGAATCTAAGGGAATCTAAGAAAGACAAAAGGTCTTGTGGCTGAGCTGGAATATTTTCTAGAGAACATGATTATATCTTTCTATTTATTCTTCTGATGTCTTACATTGGCAAGTCATTAAATCATAGATATTTGTTAATCTTATGTTCCTTGGTTTTTAGGTACTCAACAAGAAACACTGTAATACGAAAGATGCAGGAGTCTTTAGACAGCACAGTTTGACAAAATCCTTTGAAATACTGGTCACTGTAAAAACGTGTAGTACTTTAAAAATGCATTTCTGCCGTCTCCTGAAAGTAGTGGTCAAATTTTGCTTTCCTCTTCTTTTGCTGTGGCTGAGAAATTGAAAATGGGAAAATGTACAATATTGTTTAGTATTAAAGGAGTATTTGAGGCATACAATGTTCTTTGTAAAGCTGTCAAACACAGTACCAAAACTACTGTAGTAATAATCTTGTAGAAATAAATACTTTTAGTTTCAGAAATTATGGGTTTGAACAGCTCACACTGTACGTTACAGTTTGTCAACATAAAAGTATGGAGAACAGAAATCAGCATATATATATGTTTGTTGTTGTTTTTTTTTTTTTTAATTTCATTGAAAGAGGGAGGCATATGATCACATTATTGAAGACTGTTTTATGGTGGGCTGTTTTCTTGTATAATTTGCTGATTTTTAAATTGTTGACACTACCTAAACAGTCTTGTAACCTTTGCTGTTGATGATGATGCTCTGTAAGATTTAAAATTGTTGAAGGAAATTAAGAGTTTTTTAGAAAGGAAATTTTAAGTTAGTTTCTTTTTTTGTTTTAATGTAAAACTTAATTAAATAATTTACAAACAGATGAAAAAAAAATTCTTTTGAAGACAATGGCACAATTCTGAATTCAGCAAGGCAAGAACTTCCTCCAAGGATGTGCTACTCCTAGCTAAGTATGAACACATTTGAAAAGTTCAGTAAGAAAATTGTGGATCAATGCACAAAGCAGCTTGACATAAAGAAAATACCAAATTGTATCTGTATACTTGCGAGATGAGATTTATGAACTTGGATGTTGTTACAGTAAAGGAGACTTTTGAGCAAAGTCAAAACTGCCCAAACATCTGAAAATTCACAACATTTGGTTTGTAAAACTACTTGTGGACATCATGTTCACTGAGCTCTCCAGGTGGACGTAAAATCTGTACTAGCAAGTAATTATGTGGATCTGTCACTAAATCTGTTCTAAGTACAATTGTTTTCTGATGAAAAAAATAATTTGTATGTTATACCAGCTTTATTATGTGTGAAATGGGATTTCAAACTATAGATCTAGCATATTTCTACATTTTTACATTAATTCTATTAAGTTCGGTAGCTTTATTTTAGTGACTGATTTAATAGGTCATGATATACAAAGTTGAGTTGTGTTAGGCAAGCTCAAAGTCAGTTGCAAATCCTAGAGCTGTATTCTGAGCCTGGTTCTCTGCCTGTTTTCACCTTGGTTAGTTATTTATTCACTTTTAAATCAGGACATTTACATATACTTAGTATTAATGCAAATGACTATACAATGTGCACAGCAGTAGAGAATAAAAACCCTTGTGTTTTTTTTTTTTCAATTGTCTCACAACAGGGTAAAATAAATCTCTTAAGAGTATCCATTATTTTAGAATAAATTTATAATTCCAGTCTTTTTATTTAAAGGTCAAAGTCTCTATATTAATACTTTGAATAGTGTGGGTGAAACATATCTAGCACAAATAGAAACATCTTGTTACAGCAATAAACATAAAATAAGAACTAATATGGCTTGAACTGTCATAACAAAGATTTTGGTTAAATACTAAGAAATAGTTCTCAACTGCATATACAGAATAAATTGCATAAGGAAACAGCAGTGGTTCCTTTAGAGGTGACTTTAAAAACAGGTTAGACAATAATTATATAAATTGATAATGGATAGTTGATTCTATCATGGTTCAGGAATATTCTCTAGAAAGATTCCTAAGGTCTTTATTTTTCCAGTGTTATTTCAAGATTCGTGTGTATGTGTTTATACATAATTACATACAGTTTTCCAGCAGCTTTTTAGATAACATTTAGGTGCAAACAATGTAGCTTGTTTCATTTACTTTTAATTTTGTTTTTACCACATCTCAGAATATTTCTTATTCTGGAATTATGCTCATTTCTGAGGCAGCCTTCAAGAGAAATGTGCATAAACAGCATGTTCTTGTAACTAACAATGACTATGGGGAAAAAGTAACTGCTGCTCTAGTAACTGTCTTTGCTTCTTTAAAGTAGGAATCTTGCTTCTGCAGGACAGGGGAAGAAAAAGTGGTCTTTTTGTAGTACCTTCTTCATCTCTTTGAGGATTCAATGTAGGTTTATCAGACCAATCTTCATAAGAATGAGACTCCAAAGAAGTTTCAGGACAGACAAAAACATGAACTGGAAATAATTTTTTCCATTACAGTAATACCCTGTGATTCAAATTCATACTCCCAAATATAGTGCGAGACCAAAGCAGAATATGTTTATTTGTTTGGGGTTTTTTTATGACAGCGTGTAATTAACTGACAATCACTGAACAATACATTCAGGATCATTGACAACATTATAACAGATTAAATACAATACTAAATAGTTTCAAATATAAATATATTCCTACCTATTAATAAAAACCCTTCTATAACTGACACCAAGAATTTTTTTACATGCACAGCTATACACATGTATATATGTATGTGCAAACACTTTTCCCCTATCCTCGTGTCCTGAGCCATAGGGGACATTACTGTCACCCCTTTATGATCTTTGTCTGTTGCCCTAATGCTTCTGACACATCTGCCATCAAGGAGGTGCCCTGGGAAGTGTGCCCACACATACAAAAGTGTGATTTATACTTCTATTATAACTTAAGCACAACCTGTTAGAGCTGGAGAGGTGATTAAAACTTACGACAAATGAACTCATGGATTCATAAAAGAATGACAGAATATACCATTAGATGAATACATGTCAATATGTAATCATCTTTTGAACTGTAAAAGACTAGAGAAAATAACCTTGTTGGATATTGGAAGAAACATTCAATAACTTGATATAGTAAAATAGGTGAGATATTCAAACATACTTGAAAAATTGTATCTTTTTTGCCATATACTAATTTGACATATTCTCATTTGTTTCTACTATGCACCCCCTGCCAATAATAATAATATATTTTTTTTAAAGAAAAACAAAAGCCACAACACTGAAACAACTTTACATGTTACATCTGGATGTTATCTAGTAGGTAATTCATAATGACAAACAAACCACAACATAAGAACTTCTATGAAATTTATTCAGTATTTCATATTATCTTAACCTATGAAGATTCATGTAATCCATATTCATAAACTGGACTTCAGGAGACTAAACACTGGTATTTTCTCTGTCTTCCTGCTCTCCTCTCTTTTTTTCCTTGATTTTCTTTCTGTAAGAGGTTGTATAGACACATAGCTACTATACTCTGTGGAGAATTATCTCATTATAATTCTTTCAAACTTAGTTTTAAAATTGAATATAATCAAGAATATTTTTTAGAATCTTCCATGCCTTACAGACCAACATTTTGTAAGCCTTAATATTTGTATATTAATAGTACTTGAAGACTGTTATTTTAACTGCATAATTTACTATTCTTTGTTCATTCTTAGATGTTTGACATAACAGCTGAGCTCCTAAGGTCTCTTCCAGCCTGAGTTACTCCTTACATTCCATGGGCTGACTTTTCTGAAAGCCTCATTGCAAATCTTTCACCTACAATGGTCTCTGCTGTTCTGATGTCACACTTTTTTCAGCATAATTCTGAAACAAGTCTTTATTTTAGCATGTTCTCTGCTGGTTTCAATGGGATTAGTCTCAGGATTCTTCTGGAATTTCTGGAAATCAGCTGACTGTCAATTCCTCACCTAACATAAAATGTAAGGAAAATAAGCTCCCCTTGCTTAACTGAAACATTTCTATGTTTCTATGTTCAATTCAAATTTGTGAATATGATACTGAAAGTTTCTGGCTTTGTGTCTCTTTTCCATAGCAAATGAGAAGCTATATTATTTCTGTCCCTTTTTATTTGGAAATTTTATTATCTTCACATAATATAGTGAATATATATTAAAAAGTCACATCATTCAGTTTTGAAAAGTGCTTACTAAATCCTCAGATATCTAGCATGATTTAATGCTCAATGCGAAATCTGCCAGTAAAGAGCATTCAAGAAATTACGGATAAATTAATGAACATTAATGCAGAAGGTTTTACAATGGCTGGCAAAAATATTTCTGTATGTGAAAGTTCTGGCTCATGATACTATTATTTACAGGTAATGACCACATAACAGGAACATGTAACATTTCTACAGCAATTTTGCAGAATTGTGTGCTTTCTATAGAAGTGTAAATCTACATATTTTGATATACATTTGTATATGCCTCCAAATGTAGGGTAGGTCAATATCCAGACAAGAAAGCTCTCCTCTGAGTAGGTGAGCTACACCTGAAATTCCAGAAGAAAATGTATGAAAATTTGTTATTGTTTCATACTGCAAACATGAGAAGCTGAACTAGATTTATGATGAGTACGGCTGGGGGGACCATTTGAAATGCTAAAGGGCAGGGCTGCCATTCAAAGGGACACTGGCAGGCTGTAGGAATGAGCTGAGAGGAATCTTGAATTTCTCTCTGAAAGGAAGACCCCCTTTAAGAACCATTTTGTAACTGTCAAAAAAAACCTTAAAGAAAGTATCATCCTTACGATCCACTGAAGTTTACTGTAATTTTGTATGCAATTTGCATCCAAAAATTATTTTTAGACTCCATTAACAATATCCTAAACTCTGAATGAGATTACATTTCTGTAATTTAGGAGCTCCCTTTCTACAACTCAACAGTAATGGGAATAATGACAATGAGCAGTGGGCGATGACACCAGGGACAAACTTTATATGATTATAGAGTTTCTTGCTAGCTTTTTACCTTTAAAATCTCAATGATCTTTACCAGTTTTACAGATGAGTGTGTGCCAACATTTCTTACTTAAAAAGTAAAAAAAAAAAAATTATCAAACCAACAACACCACAACTAACAGTCAAAAAGTGATCTTGAAAATAAAACCCTGTCTACACAGAAACTGTGATTATAAGATAGTTAAACAACATAAGATCTTTATGTGTCTATTCTCATGTAGTTTCAGAATAAATTTAATACTATTTAATTTCATCTATTTTGAAAATAAATTAAGCTAAATCATATTAAGGCACTTAATAGGAAATAAGTTCCTTGAAGGGATTAAGTCAATCCAATTAATTGATTTTCAAAGTTCATTAGAATTAACTTCACAATTTTCTGGTAGGACAATATTTTTTGTTTATATATTAATGATTTGATTATGAACAGAATGATCTCAGGGAATAGAACTTTTGTTTATAAATGAATAATATACACAAAAGTAGTTAACTTAGGTTACAACCATGTTACATTATAACATTATGAAGCATAAAAAATATATTAAAATTTAATTTTTTTCAGTCCTGTCAATGCTGCAACTGTTAGGAAACAAAACAAATAAAATGTGCTTCTTTTAAAAGACGAGTTAAACTTTGTAAAATTACTTTGAAAACATAAGAGGCATTAGATTTTGTTCAGTTCATCTACAAGCAAATTGCTTTCTAGTAGTGAGTTAGGCTCGCTAGATATATGAGCACATAATTTTTATATAAGAACATAATTAGATGAAATTTAAGTATTTCATTAATGTACCTTCAGATCACAATTTTACTGGAGTCAATTATATCTCCCAAACTAACCAGCTATGGGCATAGCTCTTCTCGGTGACAACCAACAGTAAGACAAGGGGTAATGGATTAAAACTGGAACACAAGAGGTTCCACTTAAACTTGAGAAGAAACTTCTTCTCCGTGACAGTGACAGAGCACTGGATCAGACTGCTCAGGGAGGTTGTGGAGTCGTCTTCTCTGGAGACATTCAAAACCCGCATGGATGCCTTCCTGTGTAACCTCATCTAGGTGTTCCTGCATTGGCAGGGGGATTGGATTAGATGATCTTTTGAGGTCTGTTCCAATCCCTAACATTCTGTGATTCTGTGAAATCTTTACTTAAAGTACACATTGTTTTTTTGCAAAAGGTTCTATAACCTTTTTATAATGACCAAAATGTGATTACTGTTTTAAATATCAGATACATTCAAACATTTTCACAATTAAAAATGTTGCAAGAGAACTGACTTTTTTTTTTCTTTTCTTTTTTCTTCTTCTTTCATATTCAGAATACTTTATTTTCTAAATTGTTACACCAGAGTTACAACGTGCACAAGATGGGATTAAAATAATGCTACCACCTTTTAGAACATTTGTTACTGAAAAATGAAAGAAATTTTTAACACAAATATATGAAGTTAGATCTAAGTATGATGTGAACATCATTATAGTAAATTTCAGGTGGTTGACTGCTTGAATAGCATCCATAAACTTTAAATTGAAAACTCTCGCACTTAAAATGAATATACAGTTTATGCCATTAGAATATACGATTTATGTCACTAGATAATACAGAATAATTATTTGATTAATTAAAGAAGTCATAATGATGATGTTTATTCATGGTCTGGAGACCTCTCTTAAAGATAAGCCAAATTTCAAAGACAGTGTTAACCAAAGGAATACAAACTAGTGTTAAGATTTCTTTTTCCTCTGAAAACTCATGGTAGAGGTACCACTCACTCATGTTCAATTTCTTCCACCAGTGCTTTCTAATTCTTTACTGTGGGAATTATATATTTTTTTTATTTTCTCCCCAGATGTGTGTAAAAACCCTGTTGCACATGTATATAGTGCTATGTCACATATTCAATCACAAATTTCTTATACACCCTTCTCAGATCTGTTATGGATAATCCCCCGCCAGAAGCCCAACAGCAAGAAGCTAAAACTGTCATAAAATGCAGCAGAAGAAAGCAGAAATGCAGTTGTGTTTGAAAGTCTTCATGGTAGAAAAAAGCTAATTGGATTATCTTAAGGACTAAACAATCTTGTTAATCAGAAATTGAAGGTTTTAATTGTGGATCTTCACTAAACAAATTTTAAGGTTATTAGTACTTTTTAAAAACTGTGGGTATGACTCAATTTGAATCATTATTCCAAATGTTATTCAAAGGCATTGACTTTCCTTATATCTCTATGTTAATGTGCTAGTCTGCTAAGTGCTCTCTTAATAGTGTTCAAATAGATTTTTACATGCACTGTTGATGTGAGACTGGATAGGAACCTACATGAACCTCAACTCACTCACTGTCTGTTATTAGGTTTTTTATAGATAACATCCTGCTTCACACCCATTTTCACAGTAGCTTTAAGACAGTCCAGTTGTCTGGTCATGCAAGTCTAACAGAGCTTTATGTCTGTATTGATCAACTGCATTATTTATTTTAAATTGTTATAACTTCTTTGAGGATTTCGGCTCATCGCCTCAGTCAGTGTATGATAATTCTTCCCTTCCCTAAAGCCTCTTTCTTCCACTTGCAATTTAATACTTGACTTCTGTAAGATACTGAGTTTCAGAAATGTTATTTCATCTTTTTTCTAGAAAAGGCTGCTGCTATTTTCTCCTTCGAAGACAACAGCTGCAAGTAGATAACATTTCATTTTATTGTCAATAATACATGAAACAAACAATCACAAGATTTCATCAGAATCTGGATGAGTTTAAGTCGGGAACCAAGAAACTGCCAAAAACTATGGCCATACAACCAAGAAGGGAGAATTTCTTTAAAATGAGAAACAAGTGGGTTTTACGAAAAATTCAAATGGTCTTAAATAGTATTTACAAAGTAGGGTATATTTTTTTTTTTTTTTTTATTTCAGGACTTCTCACAAACTGATGAGATGTGATTTCTTCCCATGGATTGAAAAGCAAATATGAAAGGTAAAAAAAAAAAAAAGATTTGCCTGTTTAAAGAAGTCATTAAATTGTGTTTAGACATTCTGTAAAGATAAAAGCATCTGCAACTGAGTTTTGTTATTTCTGTTTAACAATTTTTCCTTCCAGTCAGGTATACAAAAGAATCTTTATATGTAATGATGATTGAATAGGGCATCGTGTGCCTGGAAAATTTTTTTGTTAATGAAAAAAGACATTTTGAAATCTGAATACACATTTTATCCAGTACAATACTTGCTTATCTTACTGTTTTAATTATTTTTCTAATTCTATAAATTTTACATTTCTGTTAAATATTTCACCATTAAATAACCAAGGTGTTACAGAAAATTTATTTGGTATTATAATAGGGAAGAGTTTTGTAAATTGTGACTTTACAGGTCTTTTTCATCAGTGTTATCTTTAATACTTTCCAGGCACTGAGACTCAGACATGCAGAGCCCGTTAGTCAGCTTCTGAGATTGGCCATATCTCCTAATGCTGAAACACTTATTTTCTCATTTTCATAAATACAACACTAACGATTCTTCCTATAAGGATAACCATCTTTCTGTCACATTTCTGTGTCTTTAGGCAGTCAAACTGGAGTCAAAATATCTTAGAAACTGAGTCAAACTGTCTTCCAAGGCAAAGTCATTAGTTTAATATACGTTTGCTTTTATACACATGTACATATATATTTAAATTTCAGAGTATTTTTTATCCTACAGTTCTTTTCAAGTTTCTTATGATAATATCTCCTAATCTTTTTAACAAACATCTACTTTCACGTACAGATGGCACTAAACTTCATGAGATACTGTTTTATTTGGGGAAAGGAAATAAAAAAAAAAAAAAATACATGTAGCAAAGGCTCTTAAGCTTTTGAAATTGTTAAAGTTCTGGTTTTGTCACAGTTTCTGTGACCAACGTTCCTCCCCAGCCCCACTCAAAAAAAAAAAAAAAAATCATCAAAATTATTTAATATATATTCTAAATAAATACAAATGTATTTGCCTGTTACTGTTGTTTGCTTAAGCCAACAATTTGGTGGGGTTGTAATCTTCGCTAGCATTAACATGCATTGAAATTGACATAATGAATGTACAGAATAGGACATAAGACATTAGTCTTTAATTTCAATTAAAGTCAAACCTGTTATGTAGTAACTGATAGAATGAAATATATCCAGAGGTTTCTAAAGAGGCATTTGTCTCCATTAAAGAAAGATCCAGAAGGTTTTCATTTTGTGCAGCTGAACAATGAACTGAAGATGATTATATATCTGATGATTTTCTTGGCAAGTTACTAAAGGCATTACCCTCCTACCTGCATCAGAATTAACTACTTGCAAGGATGCATTAGTTGCGTAGCCTGACTACTTGAATAATGATGATCTTAAGTATGACCATGAAATTGCAACTCTCTTTGTATTTCATAAAGAAAGAAAGAAAGAAAATTGTTAACAAAAATAAGACCATGGATAACTTGCAGACCTTTGTTATTTTTTATCTGTCATTTTTCTTTTTCTGAAGAAATATGCACTTTCATTTTATGCACTTATATGCATTTAATTTTATGCACTTTAGGGTCATAATTAATTTCATCCACAAATTGGCTTCTAAAATACAGCAGATTCATCATTCTCTAAGAGTGTCTGGCTATGACCATGTTAACAATTTCAGATGTGAATATCTGTGGACTGAATGTAATAGTTCATACAAAGGTATCTAATAATTTTTGAGGTTTCTTGTAAAAGCTATGCAAAATCTATCAGCCCCATATGGCTGTCTTAGAGAATTAAAAGTAGCTCGAATGTCTCTGTGTAATGTATGTTTCATTTAAGGTTCCATAATATAATCCTTAATTTACATTTTTAATCATGAGCTTGGTCTCAGACTTCCTGCTATTGTCCTTGCAGACTTTGCTATCTATTCTCTGATAAGCCTAAATAAAAATATTGGGGAGAGTCATAGATGACTTATTGAGGTCAAGATTTTGTGCCAATATATTTGAATCTTAAAATCAAAAATGTTAAGCTTCAGTCTTTCCTCAGAGAAATTTCTTAAAAATATATTTCAATTTTCCACATAATAATCTTCAAATTCCTTCACAACTTGCTATTCTATCTAGACATATTTTCCTGAAAAGTATCCTTGATTAGTACTCTGTTTTATTTTATGTTTCCTGATAGTTTCTTTTCTAGTAGTTATAGAGTCATGGGGTCCGTTGAAGAACAGAATGAGCATTAAAATTTGAAGTGTGTGTCTATAACCTGTTCCAGATATATACTGCATTGGCTAAAATAACAGTTAACTGTTAAAGAAAAGCCTGCAAGAACACTTGTTACTTCCTTTAATCTGTTTGAACAAGATTAACATAAAATAGCTCATATTAGTTTCAAGCTCAGTTTTGTTTGATTATTTTATGCATTAATTTGAGGATTTGATAATTTTAATTTATTCACTTGATGATTCAGTCTTTAACATGAACTTATTTTGACTTTAGTTCTACTCACTACCATTGTGTCTTTAATTAACTTACTTAATAAAGTTATAGTAAACTACAGCAACTAAATGTTTCCTCTGGTGTGTTTTTCTATCAGATCAAGATTTCTTCTCACTTTTTTTCTCTCCTCTTCTGCCTGTGTGGCATTTTTGTCCTTTATTAAATGTATTTTTACAGAAGGAGTCACCAACTTTGCTGATTGGATCAACTTTGGCCTGTGGTGAGTCTGCTGCAGAACTGGCTGGAAGTGGCTCTGTCTGGGACAAGGCAGACTCTGATCTCAGAGAAGCCACCCCTGCAGCATCCACCCTGCAGCCCTCCCTGCTACCAAAACCTTGCTGTGTAAACCCAATACATAAAACAATCCTGGAAGTTTCTGGTGTAGGACTGATGGTGATTTCTTGACAAAAGGAATTGACATGATTGAGGAGCTGACAAGAGGAGACACTATACTAGACCTGTTATTCACAAACCAGAAAGAACTGTTTGATGGTGTAAAGGTTAAAGTCAGCCTTGGCTTTAGTGGTCATGAGATAGGTAGTGCACTTCAGGATTGTGAGAGAGAGGAAGAGGGTTAATAGAAGAGTGTGTTATGGGACCTTCTTGAAATAATCTGAAGGGATATGGTCCTGGAGAAAAGAGGGACATCTGATTGATTTTCAAGGATCATCTCCTTCAAGCTCAAGAATGGTCCAACTCAATGAGCAAGAAATCAAGCAAAGGTAACAGGAAATATGCATGAATTATTGAGGAGCTCCTGATTAAACTCAATATAAAAAAGAAGCATAAAATATATGTAAGGGGGTATAGGTGACCCAGGAGGAATATACAGATGCTGTCTGAGCATGCATAGGTTTGAAACGGAAAGCCAAAACCCATCTGGAGTTGAATCTAATGAGGGATGGGAAAAGCAACAAGGGCTTCTATGCATACATGCAGCAAAATGAAGGTGGGGAAAAAATGTGGACCCATTGCTGAATGAAACAGGAGCCTTGGTGGCAAAGGGTATGGAAAAGGGCAAAGTACTCAAAGCCTTCTTCATCTCAGTCTTTACTGGTAACACCAGCCTTCAGGAGTCCCACACCTCTGAGAGCATAGGGGAAGTCTAGAGCAAGGAAGAATTGCCCTCAGTGCGGATGGATGAGTTTAGGGAACATTTAAACAAACTGGGTATAAACAAATCCATGGTGCCATATAGGATGGACCCATGAGTGCTAAGGGAACTGGCTGATGTCACTTGAAAGCCCACTCTCAATTATGTTTGAAACAACGTAATGATGGGAGGAGTAAGTTCTCAGATCTGGAAGAAAATAAATGCCGATTCAATCTTCAAGACAGGTAAGAAAGAAGATCCAGTGACTGCAAACCAGTCTTGATACTATGAGGAGGCCCATTTCAACCTCAGTTGTTCTGTGATTGTATGACTCTAAAGATTTAAGTTAATGAATTACTCAGAGCATAGCAGTTGTTAAACTAACAACCTTTTAGCCTGAAGGGAATGAGAAAATTAACCTCTCAGGAAATACGTAGTTCGTTCAGGAAATAATTATTCAGAAAGGGAAGTAGATATCAGTTTTAATAATTGAAGCTTGTAGCAACATTTTCATCATGCAACATTCTGAAATTTTTGGTGTAAACAGAAATGTACTCCTACCTCATGAAAAATCTCAAATTGAAAAAAATTGAACTATTTGGAAGCAGTTACTTCAAGAACTATGTGGCAACTGAAAATGTTTCTCCAGCATCACAGTTTTGGATGCAGTTACATTCCACACATGTACATTTTGAGAACCTTTATTCCTTTCTGGTAGGTCCAGCAACAAGCTGGCCACTTATATATTTGTCTTTCAGCTTTAGGAGCAAGGAAGCAGAATAACTCTGCCACTTCACTGCTATTTTAACCATTTCACAAGTATGATTATTAAGCCTCCTCTCCTGAAAAATACCTCTGTGTGCTATTTTATTGCAGTTACATATACTTTGATCCTTCAGCTTGTCAGTTAAAATAGTATTGTCAACTGTTTACTGTTCCTTTTTCTCAACTTTTCAGCTCTTTCCTTGTTTTCTTTTATCCATTGAGATATGAAGAGCAGATTTCATATCTCAAAGGATTTTCTAGTTCTTTGGTTAAGTTTTAGTGCTTTTTGCCTTTTTATTGAGTTGTTTACATCTTTAGTTGTGTTACAGTATTTCTTGGTTTTGTTTGTTCATTCTGCTTTAATAACATTCAAATATTTTCACATGTATTCTAAAATGTTATGAACTGAACAGTTCACTATGTACTGGTTTTAACTCTATCAAGATTTTTTTATAGGTTTTTAATGATATTGATAAAATCTGAAAGCCAGCTTGTCTCAATTGACAAAAGCATTCCTTGATGAAATATAAGTTGTCAGTTTGAAAGTGTGAAATACATTCCTGTAAAGGCCATGCAGAATTTTGTCTTTATTCATAAGGAATAAAAATGCAATGTTTTAGTAAGCTCAGTTCAGTTGCTAAGGCACATACTTTCAGACATATAATTTCACAAAGCAGCATTCAAATATAGTTATTTACATTTCTAAATGTTTGTTCTGAAGTGATTGAACAATGGCAATTTGTCTCCTGGCTGACTCCTCCTACAGGAAGAAAACTGATTAGTCTGTATCTGCGTATATTGTTCTAGAGTGCAATCTTTACTTTCAATAACTGGTAGTAGTGTTCTATTTAAGAAGGATAAAGAGTGAGATTTGGGGAATAATCAATAATGATATGGTAAATTATTATTTTTTAATGATGGCATCTTAACAATTTTTTTTGGAAAATCCAGTTCACTGACCTCAGACTGGTCATTTTGGAAAATATATTTTCATATGTGAACATATATTTCAATTTGCTTGTGAAAGATTATTGTTTGTGATTAAATATTTTGTTCTGAGGCTATGAGTCACTTTTTGGAAATCAGAGCCTCATTATGTGTAACGGATCTGTGGGAAAACAAATGCCATAACCCCAAATGTCTTCCCTTCCTTCTTCTTTCCTCCAGCTGTTATTTCTTAGCAAAACCTCCTATGGTATGGAATATCCCTTTGGTCAGCTGGGGTCAGCTATTCCAGCTGTTCCTCCTCCTAATTTCCTGTACAGCACCATCCTACTAACTGAAGAGGACAGAGTGGGAAAAATAAAAGGCTTTGACTCTATGCAAATGTTGCTCAGCAATGACAAAATTGCCATTCTTTTATCAACACTGTTTTAGTAACATCCAAGACACAGAACCATATGTGCTACGATAAAGAAAGTTGACTCCATCTCATCCATACCTAGTACATCAGCCCATTCTAAAATAGGCATGAAGGCTGAGTTTCAGCTGTACAAACAGAAGCATGTAGTGACATTTAAAATATTTGAGCACATCATGAGTGACCTTCTGTTTAAAATGCTGAATGGCTCTCTGAGGCTCTCAGCCAGTGTTATGCAGGCATCTTTGCTGACTTCTAATATCTGTAATTTTACCAGATGTGTGTTAGGTGATTTAATTCCACTACATAAGTACCCATTGTAGTAGGCTGGTCAAAAGATGTTTTTAGAACACTCCAAAAACACAGTACAAAAGTGAGTCACACATCTTACTTCCTAGATATCCTTCTACCTCCTTACTTTATTGATCATTTGTAAGTGTTCTGCAGGTCTCGTTACCTGTAACTGAGAGCTTTATCTTAAGAGAAGAATATAGATGTGTTAATGAAGTGATCCTGACTATAACTTGATCTTTAATATTAGTAACCAAATCATTATTACTTTCTCTTTTTTTTAAGATTTCCTTTAAGAAGTGATCTCATTCAGAGAAGCAATGTATACCTTTTCTTAAATTCAGGATCAATTTCAGGGTTTTTTTTAGCTGATTTATGGTATATGTTTCCTTACAGAAATGATTCAGCTTGTCTCCAAATTTCAATTTTGTATGGGAAGAAGAATTCTAAATTTATTCTTATGCACATGGTCAAAATGATGCTATATTGTGTGCTCAGTTGCTGCATATGGAATCTTCAGGCAACATAAATTTAATTTTGGTGTGTATTTATTAGTATTTGTCAGAGTTTTGAGAATACAAGATAAAAAGAGACTTCCTACTATACAAATTCAGTATATTGATAATTCAGTGGTATAAAAATTCACTATAGCAAAATAACATGGAAAAAAGATCTACTGAACATCTTGTTTGCTATGATTTTGAAATTTAAAAAGTAGTTTTGCATCAAGCCAATATTGAGAGCATTTTATGTCAGCTTAAGTATTACGTATTATTCATTAAGAGCTGATTTACACACAGTGAAAACACAAAGTAAAAGGTAAAATGGCCATGAGGTAATCCTGCTTCCTTGAGTCCAACTTGATTAAGAGTGATAGAGAAGCAAACAAAGAACACAGGTAGGAATTAGAGAATTTGAATATTTTATATAGTGAGGGCTTCATTGCAAGACCCCTTCCTTTTAGTCTGATAAAAAATAATGAAGACTATTGAAATAATATCACAAGATATGTGGATGAACAGAGTGGCTTAATATAACATGGTTTGCTGTGCTTTACACTTCCTAGAAGATGAACAGTTTACAGATGGAGACAATATGATGGTTCAGGCTAAGCTTTGGATCCTGGACTTCGTGTACTAGATGCATATGACTGAGTAATGAATCATTAGTTCTACTACTCTAGCTGATAAAAATACAAGGAAATGGACTCAGACACAAATACCACCAGCTGTTACATTCTAGTATCCTCGGTAGGAATGAAGAAAATGATGGTGAATTAAATAAACAAGTAAATAAATATAACAGAGAAGCAGTAGAAAATAATGTAATTTAAGATTCCAGTTTCTGGATGGACCATTTAGAAGTTTGATTTAAAACTCTAGGAGTATCTGATGTCTTTAGAAGTTACATTCTGCAAGCTGTGATACTAAGCAAAGGCTGCTCATGAGGGCTATTTCTGAAATACAGTCCTCCCAAGTGTAGTAGGATTCTTCAGCAGGAGCATGAGTAGTAGCAACAAAAGCAGTCCATGTCAGAGCTGTTGCTGACCTTCCTTCTCTCCTTTCTTTCTTCAGTACATACTCCTGGGTGCATTCTCTTGGGTTTTATTTGGAACTCTTGGTTTGCTGAGCAAGCAAAGGAGAAGGTTTGTGTTATGGGTTGACCCTGGCCAGCAGCTAAGTACCCACAGGGATGCTTGCTCTTTCTGCTACGCACAGAGGAATGCAGGAGAGAATAAGAAGAGGAAAAATGAGAAAACTTGTGTGCTGAGATAAAAATTATTTACAAAGTGAAAGAAAAAAAGAAGAAAAAACAAAGAAGTGACACAAAGGGAATTACTCACTGTTTCCCACAAGCAGATTGATACTCAACCAGAATCTGAGCAACAGCTACCTCAGAAGACAAACACTGTCCACCTTTTTTTTTTTTTTTTTTTAAATTGCTGAGTATGATGTTATACACCATGGGTTACCTCTCTGGAAGGGGGCAGAGTGAGAAACAGAGAAAGCATTGATGTTGTTTAAGCACTGTTCCAAATATTAATAATATTGATTTAATTATAATTAATGATGATGAAACACTGGTCTGTTATCAACATAATTTAAGTCACCAATCCAAAACATAATATCATGTGGCTTGCTTCAAATAAAGTTAGCTTTGTTCATCCAAGCAAGACCCAGTACAGTTTGAAATCCGTATTCTCCTAATCCTGAAGAAATTTGAATCCAAGTAAAGAATTTCAATCATCAGCCATTATTGCCATCTTTCCATTGATTGACTTAGAAAGATAATCTCTAACTTATCTTTTTTAGTGCAAAGCAGCCATGCAGCTGTGAGTGCAATGGTTGCAGGGCTAGTAATTAAGTATAAGTGTGATTCCAAACTAATGAAATACAAACTGCTTTCTAGATTGTTGCATAACCATTGCTTAGCATATGTACATAGTCCTACAAAGACTGTTTCCTACAATGTTATTTACTGACTGTTTAATGTAAGTGAAAAAATAGTACTAGGAAGAAAATAAAATAATTAGGATTGCAGTACTTTTAGTCTGTATTCAAATTAGGCTACTAATCAGCCAAAATTTGTGAACTTCACCAGGTGGAAGGTAATATAATTCACTTGGCTATGAAGATAGGAATTAAAGTCTCTACTCTAAAGACTGCTTATGTGTCTTTTTCCTGTTCTAAAATAAAATAAAATAAAATAAAATAAAATAAAATGAAGTTATAAAAAGAAAGAACAAACTCAAGGACTTCCCATTTTCAGAAGAATGACAAAATCTTTAGGTTATAGAGCCATGTTTTCTTTTCTTTGATGACTCTGGATCAATTAATTTTGCTGTTTTTTTCTCATAGGTAAGAAACCACAAGGAAGCTGAAGCATCACTCCTTACACTAATATAGGTTTGATACCTTAACAGAGCATCAAATGAAGACTAGACAGAATGGTAGTACAAGAGCCTCCCAGGTGCCTGTTTTGAGGCAAGTGAATTGAACTTTTACCTTCTTAATGATTAAACCATTAAATACATAGTCGAACTTTGAAAAACGCAGAACTGTTTGAAATCCAGGTTTTAAAATACAGGTGACTTACAACAGTTTATATACTATAGATCATCACACTTGGCTTCTCATTGACCCCTAATATAGTAGGCAACCAAATCCCACTATTAGTAGTTCTACTAACTGAAGAGAGTCTTTGTAAATATTACCTATATTGTAGCTAAACATGAATTGACAGATTTGAATTAAGTATTTTCTTTTGGAGTCAGAACCTAAAATTTATTTTGTTCAAGAATTAGATCTTGATTCTAGTTTCTAAAGCTGGATAGCTGGTGCTGCTTGATATTTCAGTGGTTATTCTCCTGGATCTCCAGCTGTCAGTCTGGAAGTCTGAATGTCTTCTATGTCATAATTTTCAGTCTCCTTCAGTTACCTCACATAGACCGAAATATTTCATATATCATTATGAGATACTTGAGGCAAAGAATGAAGAACAGAAAGACAAAAATATATGCTGTATTTTGTTGCAAATTATGTGACAATCTTATTTCCTGTATACTGACTGTTATCATTTTCACACCTGCAGAGTTTAGTTAACCAGCCTTCACTATGTTACTGCCATGACGTACTGTTATTTGCACCTAAGTGTTTGTATTTGCCAGAGACCATATAGGAGATACTTAAACAGCAGTATGTAAAATTAGATGAGATGCCTATGCTTAGGCATATGAATCCCACCCTTCTGTTCCAGTTATCATCAAAGGAGCAAAATTGCCACTTATACTTCTTCATTTCATTGTAGGCATTGAAAGTTAGATTAGTTTAATGCTGTCCTAAAGGCTTTATCTTGCTACTATAGCAGCAGAAGTATATCACATTTTAATACTTAGAAAGCATTTGACATGTTTGCAGAAAATTATTATCAAATTATTTCTCACATCTTCTTTGCATGAAGATTCACTGAGACTGAAAATGTGCAATCATCAGTCAGGGAACTATATAGACAAAAATTCCACACAAACTCATTATAATTAATGTGAAAATTCAGTGTTTTGTTTTTCTTTTTTTTTTTTTTTTTTTTTTGGAAATAAATCAGGTTTTGAAACATTTCTATTTGCTACTAGAAGATCTCACAACCCAGTATAGTAAAGTTTCCAGATCTTTTCCACATGCTTAATCCATAAAACTTTGACTGAAATTTTCTGTCTATATCATTTGCCAATTTCATGAAGCATTTTCTTAAATCCAAGTGCTTCCAGATTTTCTGGGGAATATAATTTCTAGAAGTATTACCTTCCAGAGCTACAAAAGGCTGAACATTGAATTCTCTTTGAACAATTGGACAATGAGATTGGGTTTTATCTGTTGTGAAAGATTTATTTATTTATTTTTTAATTGCTAAAACCTTAAAAGTTCAGCTCGATCCTTTCACTGACCCACAGGTGTGAACCAATAAAGATCTGCCTTGGGCCTTGATTTGTTTGGGGTAGCTGCAGAAGAAAGCTGGAGCTGTGATTGTCTTTAAGTTTCTCTGCTTTGCCCATCATAATCAGAAATCTTTATAATCCATTAGGATTTTTTTTTTTTTTTTTTTCCCCTGTATACAGTCTATCCTCAAAATTTTAGGGGCAAGATCCTGTTCAGAACCAAAGTAGCCAAAACTTAGATGTTTACATGCAAGTAAGTTTTGAATATTCTAGTGCCATATGAGATTTCTTAGAATCCTCTCCCTACATGAGAAATTTATTGTAGAATCAATTCATTTGCCTGCTAACAAGTGTCCAATGTGGATTCATAGGGCAATTCAGATGATCCTAAATATCTGTCACAATTTAATCACAGCTAGCAATCAAAACCACGATAGCTTCTTGCTCAGTCTTCCCCCGCTCCCCCAGATAGGGGAGAAAATCGAAAGGGAAGAGAGAAAATTCATGGACTAACATAAAAACAGTTTAATTAAAAACCCCAAAATGCACTACTATTAGTACTACATATAAATAGAAATAGAATATAAAATAAGTGATACTCAGTGTACGAACTCCATCTGTGTTGAGCAGTCAGTCCCAGGAAGAGAGAGAGAGCACCTTGGTCTTGATCTTGAGAAAAGAACAAAAAGGCAGAAAGGCCCAGAGTCCACTTAAAATGGTAGAACAGCAAAAGACTGAAATAAAGTCCTGAATGGAACATATCCAAAACAGAGCAGAACTGGGGTGGGTCTCCCTAGCCAGAAAACCCAGTTTTCATTAAATATGAAGCATGAAGCTAATGGCATGGAATATTCTCATTGATCAATCAAGGATATCAGTCAAGGTCTGCCCCATCTATGCCACCATTCCTATCTGGCTCACACTTGCAGACAGAGTCCAGAGAGACCTTGGTCTCCCAGACAACAGCTAACAGTAAGTTACATTCTGTCTGTTCCAACTCAAAACCACTGGAAAGTTACTTGAAGAAAAACATTAATTCTGTTCCAGAGTGTTATCTTATTGTTCTCAAATCAAATCCAAACAACAACTGTGCTAGCTACAAAAAAGAGAAGCTTCTAACTGCATGAAGAAAATTAACTGAATTTCACTTAAACCAGCACAATCTCTATTAGAGAGGAGGAATTTACTATACTCCTTAGAATTTTATGAGCTCCATCTCACCATGTTTTTTAATTTCCTCTGGTGTTTCCTTCTTAGCACTTTCCACATTCAACTTTGAAAAATGAGCAGGTAGCTGGTATGGTTATAAAATACCAAGCAGTTGGTTGTGCAAAAAGGAATCAGTAATTATATATATATTTAATATTAAGAAATAGAGTTTCTGCTTGTTCTTTATTAACTTAGAGGCAAGAGGGTATTTTTATTAATGTGAGAAAACCCTGGTCATCTAGGCTGCAGTCAACGTAAACCTTGTTGCAGGAGAACGAATAAACTGAATAGAAAGGCACTGTCTTACCAAACTCAATCTTAACCCTAACTACTTTGTTTAACCTCATTTTTAAGAAAGTTTTGCACCCCATTCTGATGGTTGGAAACTCTTCTAATTTTCAAGAACATAAGTGTTAACAAAAAGGCAACAGTGAGAAGAACTGCATTCTTTATGCTTCCTTGTTGCTGCAGATGGCATTGTCTCTCTCTGAGTAGCTGTCTGGCAGAAAACATTAAATGCCTCTCCATACATATACTATATAACTGACATTATTCTGATTATATATGTTTCTAGAGGTGGTTTATCATACAGAAGTTAAATTAAGGATGCAGGGAATGATTGTGGAGGTGATTGAACAATTTATATTTTTAAAATATACTGATAAATACAAGAACTGATCACTAGCTTTCTCCAAATAAGGATCTGATTGAACTCTCAGAAAACAGATATAGAGTCAACCAGATATACATGAAGTTCATTTCTTTTGTTTACCTGGTATATGCGTACATGCCGTCTTTTAGTGTTTCAGTTCAGAGGATTTAATTTTTTGTTTCAAACTCCATTATTTGCGGTGTGCTCAGAAATATTGGTGGTATCATTCTGTACACTGTTTTCTTCTTCACAATAAACCCTTGTATTCTTGTCAAAAAGTTTAGTGGAGTTTCAAGCTCTCCTCAATTTTATTTCTTGAGACTACTAGGAGACTACTTAGGTAAGCCAGTTCATTTAAAATAAAAGTGCATAAAACAGTAAACCAAGATTGATAAGTATGTGAATGATACTCATCGAACTAAAAAAAAAAAAAAAAATCAGTCTTTCATTAATAAACACTTATGTCATTGTTTCTACAATCATGACTGCTTAAAAACAGGATTTAGAAATTATTAATAAATATGTGATGTAAATATTTTATGAATTTTTTGGTATTTGTTAGATTTAGGTGAGAAATAACTATTGAATGATGGAATAGCAAGTATTCAATTAAGAAACTGATATTTCATCATGAACTTACAGTAGCTACGGCAGGTATCTGTTTCATCTAAAGACATAAAAACTTCAGAATAATTCCTATTTCACTTCTGAGCAATGTAGTGAATATTTTTCCCACATATCAATAATTAATTCTGATGAATGAGGTGGAATGAATTATAAGTTGAATTAGCAACAGAATAAATCTGAAAAGCTGTACAAAAATATTATGCACATTTAGTGCTGTTTTGCTGAAAATCTTTAGACAGCTCATTATACTATTGAGAGTTCTGTTTTAAATAAAATATAATGAAGATAAGCTTCCAGAAAAAGTCTCCTTCATTCCAAAAAGTTTTGTTTTCTTTTGGCAATTTCATAAAATTGTTCACAACCACAGTATCAATTTTTAGGGTGCCCCCATTTGGTTATGAATAACCAAGGACATTTGCACTAACAAAGGTGCAGAAGGTTATCTGAAGCTTCCATCCTGCAATGTAAACCAGTCCCTAAAAATCGGATAAAGTATTGAAAATAATACGCAACGTGCTGCTCACACTTAAAAAATTCTTGTGCACTATTTTGAGAAACCTGCACAAACACCTCATACAGGAAATTCTTGATGTTGCAGGAATGTCTTAGATTTTTTCTTTGGTAGGACTGTGTCCTTGTCACTTTGCAAGTACTAATACAGATGTTATTGTTGTCTAGAACAAAAAGAATCTCAGGATAATCCCTGTCATTTGTAGTATTCATTTTTTCTTTCTTCACTCAGTTATAACAATGAAATGTTAGTAAGTGCAACCATGCCTTGGAACTTAAGGTTTGACTTATATCCACTGAACGGCCATAGTATAATATAAAGAATGTACACTCACACCAGGCAAGGTGCCTGACCCTTTGATCCATCTGTAGCCAGCAACATGGACTCAGAGAAAATAGGAAACTCATTCCAATTGTCACCGTGTCTGAGTCCTGGCTGATGGTCTATCTTCCACACATAGTAGCACCATCTCAAGCACAACCATTTGCACCATGTTGGAAGTCATGTGATTTATTTCCAATGAGGGACTATTGATTACTGTTTTCACAGCCTCTTCCTATTATGGTAATAATTTGCATTTTAAAACATGGATTATTCTCTAATTTTTATATTACAATGTATAAATAAGGTCTTAAAATGCAGTCTTATACCTTGCTTCCAAATGCAAAAGATTTAAAAAATATTTTCCTTCCCACTGCTAGATAATACACTGACATTTTCTCCTTTACTTTTGGCTTAGTGTCTCTTTTATCCTTAAATAATTATCAGTGTTCCCTCCAATACTGACCCATTGTTGCGTATCTTACTGGATCTCTCCTGTGAGAATCTGGACACTGTGAAAATTGTTACTTTCATCAGCCTTGACTTTTCATTTTAAAAAATAAACTAAAGGTACAGTAACTTATTTTCAAGTATCTAATGGGAAGGTATAAAGAAGTCAGACTCTCCTCAGAAGTGCACAGTAATAGAACAGAAAGCAATGGATGCAACTTGAAACATGAGAAATTCTGATTAGCTGACATGTTTTGTTGTTTTTTTTTTAATTTTCATTTGTTTGTTTGTTGTTTGGTGTGTTTGTTTATTTATTTGTTTATTTCATCGTGAATGTGGTTAAATACTGGAACATGCTATCCAGATATGCTGTGGAACCTTTCCTTTGAATTCTCAAGACCTGACTGCACAGAGGTCTAAGAAACATCTTTTTGGACCTTTTTCAAGCAGCATTGTGGACTGGATGACCTGTAGGTGTCCATTGCAACATGTGTGCATGTCTGTGTACATGTGTGTGTGCAAAAACAGCACTGGGTCTTCCTATTTTTAACTAACATAAGACCCATCATCTCAGATACATTATATTTACGAGGTACATCTCTGTGTGCAGCAGCCTGTTTTGTATTGAAGTTACAAACATACTTTAAAAGATTTGCTCCAGTCTTAAGTTGTTTCTCATAAATATTGCCCTCCTTTATAAGGATGATTTTCATCTCCCAGAAGAAAACACTTTCTGTTGTAAGATCACTTCATCTGAGATTGAATACCCAGTCCTTGGAAATCCAAATGGAGCTTCCCTGTTACTGCATATTAAGATAACGCAATGTGAACTCTTCACCCTTTCATTCTTCTTCCCTTCTTCCATCACAAAGGGTATGGGGAAAGCTGAAGTACTCAAATTCGCCTTCACCTTAGTCTTTGCTAGTAGGACTGGACTTCAGGAATCCCAGGCCTTCAGAACCAGAGGGAAAATCTGGAGAAAGGGAGGCTCACTGCCAGTGAGAAGCAGATTTTGGGAACATTTAGCCAAAACAGACATTTGCAAGTCTATGGGACCTGATGAGGCACACCTATGGGTGCTGAGGGAACAGGCTGGTGTCTGTAAATTCTCTCTTGAATATCTTTGGAAGTTCATAGTGACTGGGGGAAGTTCCCGAGGGCTGAAACAAATAAAATACCTTTTTTTTTTTTTTTTTTTTATTATTATTATTTCAGAAGGGACAAGAATGTGAATATAGAAAACTGCAGTCCAAGAGGGTACAAGACAAGAGGGTGATCCAAAGTACTCAGCATGGATTTATGAAGGAGGAATGCCTGACCTACCTGGTAGTCTTCTATAATGAGATGACTGGCTTGCAGGACAAGAGGACAGCAGTAGTTATTGTCTGTCTTGATTTTAGTAAGGCTTTTAACACTGTTTCCTATAACATGCTCATACACAAACTGACAAAGTATGGTAAGTGGAGAGTGAGGTGGGCTGGAAACTGGATGAATAGCTGGCCTCAGAGCATTGTGATCAACATTTCAAAGTCCAGATGGATGTCAGTTAATATTGGGATTCCCCAGTGGTCAAAACTAGAGCAAATATTGTGTAACATATTCCTTATTCCTGGATGATATGACAGAGTGCATCACCAGCAGATTTTCAGACTATACAAAACTGGGACGAGTGGCTGATACATCAGAAGGACCTGCACTCAGACAAGATTCTCTTGAATTTCAAAAAATGGGAACTGCAGAGTCCTGCCTTTGTGCAACAATAACCACTGGCACCAGTACATGCTGGAGAACAACTGGTTGGAAAGTAAATTTGAACAGAAGGACCTAGGGGTCCTGGTGGAAAACAAACAAGATGGGCCAGCAATGTTCAGTTTTGAAGTGCAAAATCATGCCAGGCTGCACTGGAATGAGCATTGCCAGCAGGCTGAGGAAGGTGTTTGATCCTGCTTCTCAGCACTGGTGAGGGAACATCTGCAATATATTGTGCAGGTCTAGGCTGCCCCATATAAGAAAGACATGGACATACTACAGCAAGACCAGCAAAGGAAATTATTCAGGATTTGGAACATCTGACACGTGGAGTGTATCAGGATTTATTTCATATATCATGAATATTCAAAATGATAGAAGAGGAACTTTCATATAGTTAAACAATATCAATATATTGTTGGAAGGTACAGAAGCAATCACTTTTTGTGTATAAAAAGGTGTCTTTTAAAAATGATTACTGTAACTATTAACAGTATAATGTTTTATGTGACAAAATAATCAATAACCATGAAAAAATCATTCAGTAACCTGCTCAATACTTCAGACAGTGAAACAATGTAAATAATGTATTTGCAAATATTGTCTTCTGCACTAGGTGCCTCTTTTAGCTATAAACTTGCCACTTCATAACTAGAAATATAATTCTTTGATTATTTAAAACCTGACAGTGATTATTCTTTATATAGATAAATATTTGGTAAGTAAAAGGAATATTTTGGAGGAAAAAAAAATCCAACTTATTTATTTGAAGTTGGTTTTCATTCATTAAGTCCCCACTTACAGTGATTAGTTACATTGACTAAAAATAGCATATAGCCAACACATGGCCAAAAGTAACTGATTCATTAACAGAAATTAAAACTAAAACAGTGAGATAAGTATTCTGAAATGATCAATTTCATTACATATGCCCTGTTTGGTTTAGAGTGGCCATACTTTTTGAGAGAAGCTAATATCTGCCTAGATCTATTCACTTAAGTGGATAATTAAGTCACACTAATTCTCTTTGCATGTAAATGATGTGTATTTCTGAATTACATTGGTACACAAGTGAAGGACAACAGTGCTAAGTAATTTTAGAAAGGATGGAAACAGAACCACAAGATATAATCCCTTACTGTCCCAAATGTGTAGTACACAATAAGTAATACTTCTGATGGTTGTGTCTGGTTTTAAACAACTGGATTTCTTCAATTTTCTATGTAGAGATTTTTGATGACCATGACTACTGTTGCAAACAAACAGTTACCTCTCGCGTACAGACATCAGTATTTTTGATCAAATAATCTATGTATTCTGAAGATGATCATGGAGACATAGGAACACTTATAAAATGAAACTTGACAGTGACACAACCTAGGAATAAGAGTGGTTTCTCTGAACAAGCAATTTGAAACTGTCCAAAACCAAAAGTGGTATTTAAAAAGAAATTTCACTCTGTACTTAAGTACTAGACTCAGATGAAAGGGATTATGTGAAATTCTGGAAAAGATATCCAGTCATAGCCAAACTGCCAGAAAATGAACCACACAATCAAAAGTCTAAAAATGCTATAAAGGGTTACAAAGTTCTCAAATATACAAAAGTAACATTTTATCCAGTGGGAATGTGAATGGGTGGAAATGCCACCCGTCACATACATCCACAGTGAAGCTACATTTAGAGAACGTGTGTAGGCTCTAAAGGCAATGCAAAAAAATCCAGGACAAAGTAATTGTTTTTCAAGACCTGTTGACATAAACAGGAATCTTTAAGATTGCATGTTGGATGGGGCTAATAAGAAATTCAATTCCTTTCTGCAGCTGCATGAGTCACTACCTTAAGAAACTCAGCCAAAATAAATTTTGTTTTATACAAAGGCTTCTAGTCTGCTAAGTAGAAATATGTCAATAATTTCCTATCCAAGTAGTCACTGTTTCTTTCTCATTCAGTATTAACTGTATGTGGCAACTAGAATATTTCAAATAAGGAGTAAAATACTGATGTTATAACATTACTTTACTTTCATAATACTTCAATACCTCCTGCTAAAATATATTTTATATTAATAAGCACATTGGAACTAATCAGGAGGATAATATATTATTAATATAATTTGGTGAAATTTCTTAAATAAAAAGGGGTGACACTTAGACATGTTGACCTCATTTTGGTTAAGAGTTAGGTCAGAATACACACTTCATTGAAAATGTTCTTGTTATATGAAATCAATACCTGCCAAATATCAAGGATAGTTTTAGTAATTAAGTCACACAATTTCTTATGTTCATTTATTTGAAGAAATAGAAGGCTGTTTCACTTGAGAAATGGATTCCCATCTTGTTTCAGTTAACTACTTGAGATAGTGAATTGGATTTCTTTTATCACAGTTCTGATTTTGTCCTTTATTTTAGTACATTTCCTGGTCACCGAGATGCATCAGGTCAGTAGCATGTGAGCACTTAAACAAGAAAGTAGTAAATACTGTAATGCTAAGCATATGGTAGATATATTGGGCTTTCATCTCATAGTAGCTGCACTGAAATCAAGAATATAGCCCTAATGCCATCAAAGCATTCTAGATTTTATTAAATCAATTATGTAAAGTTTTGATTTTCCAGGAGTTAAAACAGTGTGAATAATCACATGGCATTACAAGATAAATCTTTCTTCCTCAGTTTTGTTACAAAGCTTTGCCACAGCTGCTGGAACCCTCCAGCTCACACCTCAAGCAACCTCCTGTCCCACCATGTGCATGTCAGATGCACTGATTTTTCTCTGCTAGTTCAGTGCATTGAGCCTGAGACTGCCTGTGCATTGCAGGTGGCTTCACTCTCACATCAGGAGCAAAACCAAGATGATACTTTAGAAGAAAACAAGGTGTTCTCTGGCAGAACAATGAGTTAAAACCAAATGATAACAAAAGAGGAGTACTCTTTTTTACCTGCAGAGATGGAGAATTAGTGCCAGGTGGCTTCATGTGGCTTCAAATTCCACGTTTTCAACAGCAACATAATCATACTATCAATAATATCCAATATTATGAAATGAACATTGGAGAGATTTTCTGTGTAATTAATTTAAATCTGGGTTTACTTCAAAAAAAGAAAAACAACACCTCATACAATCAAGCAACTTTTGGAGACCTCTTTAAATAAGTCAGATTACGCACACATTTGCTTTGAGTAAAGCGGAAAAAAAGTTCTTGTCATATTTGATATTAACATCCACTCATAAGGATGTGAGTAAATCTGTGTTCCTGGTGTAGTTCTGTCTTAGCTGTTTGTGAAGCCAGAACAGGGATAATCCTTATTTTTTCTAGTTTTCTTCCTTAGGTTTAAATGTGGGGGGATAATCAGTCACATGCTGTGTTTAAAATCGTAAGTGACACACTTTGGAGAATGCTTGCAAAGCTGTTTTTTTTTATTTGCTATGGCAACATTTGGTTTGCATTTTTGATAGATGAAAAATATTGCTTGCTTATGGATGGATGAACAAAAGTGGAGAGACAGTATGGCAAGGTGTGTACACACACTCATGCACGTCACAAGAAGAGCCAGAGGCCACAAATGCATTGCAAAGAACAGGTTTTATTTTAGTTACCTCTCTACTGGGGGATCTCCGAAGTAGAACTTAAGCTCCCAGGCAGAGGTGACACAGTTGGGGACGCAGGCGCTGGTCAGTTCAGCACTGCTGGAAGATCCCTGGGCCTGCTGAGCTCGCCTGTATTTCCAGGCTTCAGGCAGGCACAGCCTCCCGCTCTTTCTCACAACAAAGCAGGAATCTCAGATATAGTGATAAGTTGTCTAGAGTTTCTCACAGGCCTATGTTATCTAACACAGAGGTTCTACTCATCAAGCACACGAGGTCAGTAAACCAACTAGTTTGATGTATGTGCTTTTTCTACAGACAGGTGCAAGTGACTTGAGCATATTTACATTTAACTAATCTTCTCTCCAAATCTTCCACTATATTCCCATACACAAGGTGAGGGGGATGGGTTGTGTACTTCATGGAGGTAAAGGACATACTAAATTTGGGCTGAGAATTACTATGACTATTTAGTAGTAATTGAAAAAAAAAATCAGTTTATTTAGTCTATCTTTGCATCTTTATAACACCTTTAGATCTGTGTGTAAATTAACAGAAAATAAAACATAGAATCTACAGAAAATGTTGAGAGGAATATTGCCCATATGGCTTAAAAAATAACTAAAAAATCAACAACAGTCAGCGACCTACATTCTGTTAGAGAATCTTTAAAATAGCTCATCTTAGCTTTTGTCTTTCCTATTCCAACCACTCCAAAAACAAGAAAAAACTTAATCCCTTTCCTATGCTGAATTCTGAAGCACCTAATAAAAACATGCATTACCAACGAGAAACTGGAATTCTTAAGTAATGTTTTTTGATATTTTGATGAGACTTAATTTCATTCTTATTTTGTCTTCATCTGAAATACTTTTAGTGTAGAACGTCATGCATACCCAGTTACTTCCAGTGTTGTACAACCCTAAATCTGACAGTAAATACTCCTTCTTGTAATATACAATTTGACTTTGTCTTATGCATCCAAATAATTCCTTAAGTTAAAGTTATCAGACAGTAGTACATGTAATAGTAATAGATGTAATAGATATTAATGAACTATGAGTACAATTTAAAAGTTTGTCTCATTATAATTTTTTTCAACTACAAAGATTGTCAAATAGTTACCTTCTATATTTGTTTTCCAGGAAATAGCATGTTCTTAGGCTTTAATTATGTCTTAGTATTTTTCATAGAAAAAAAAAATCCACTGAATAGACATTTATTCCAAACTTAGTAGTTATGATAAGGAAAGAAAACAAAACAAAACAAAACCGTAATAATTTCAGTGGGTCAGGAATGCATGCTTACACTTCAATGTCAATCAATTCTTGAGGAAGACACAAAGAACTGTTTTTTCCCCTCTTGACTATTACATTTCTAAAAATCTATAAAAAGGGAATTCTGTCAGGCAAAAGACCACAATTTTGTTTTTTCTGATGAAACTCAAGTGTGAAAGATGCATTGTCATCACACAAAACCATATAAGAATCAATTAAAAATCCCACTGCATGTTTCTGTATTCACAAAGAGATGTATTTTCTTTCAAACTGAAAGAGATATAAACATCATTAACATGCCTATTTGCATCTTCGAATTTGGGATTTTACTTCTTCCATTGTGTCTACAAATGACTGTTCACAAAATTTTGAAGGAGGTTCTTAAGTCTTCCATATCATATAGATAATCTGCAATGGTAAAAAATTCCTCAGTATTGCTAACCATTAAGCACGTGAAGAATATAAAAATCAGTATGAGTGGGTGGACAGTCCTTGTCCAACTGAAGCAGTTAAGCTTTGATTACTACACCTCTACCTCCCTGCCACCCTTATTCATTCACTTTGCCAAGATGCTAAAGAGAAAGCTATGGCAAAATGGAAGATTAAAGTTTATGTCACGAAGTCACTGTACAACTCTTCATTGCTAGCCTTAATACTTACTCAAGAATGGATCTAATTTTTGATTGCAAAGGATAGATTAATCTCTCAGCTAGACAGCATGAATATTTTTGTCCCTTTTTTGCATGATTCCTTGTTACTACTGAACGTTCTGAGTGTTACTCATACAGTTTTGATGCACTGAATTTCAGCAGTTGAGTGTCTGTTAGGAAACCAGAATCAGCTTTTTGATTTGTTGCCCAGTCTTAACCCACCAGGGGCTGCTGTAGACTGTGCAATGGACCATGCACCAGCTGGGAATTGCTGGGACCATATGCCAGATGGAATTTTATCCAAAATGCCTATTGCAATGAGATAAGCCTGTTGCATATTTCTCTGTAGTTTAGCCAACAACTGGATTGCATGATCTTCTATGACCTTGTAATCTCAAAAAATGTTCTGTTATGACAAATTATGATTATAGTGTCTGGTTTTGTAATACAAACATTGATAAGTCTTCTCTTAATCAAGAAAACTCATTCATTATAAGAATTAATCAAAATGCTCTTGGCTAGAAAAATAAGAAGAAGGAATTATTCAGAAACAGTAGATGGAAAACTAATAACATTGTCATATTTTGAGAATATGCCTAGATAACAGTTTCTGAACAACCTTTTCTGAATATAATCTGTTGACCTTTGCTGATGACTCAAGTTCTTTATTTTTGAGAATTTCATACATATTCTTCCTGGAGTCATCAGACACGCAGCTATCTTGAAATATGACTTTATTTTCACCTTTCTGAAAGTTCTTTTTATACAAATTGCATTCATATTAGTAACAAGCTTCTCAAAATTAAGAACATAGAAAATATTTACTTATGCCTGAGGGGGAATAATTTTTTTCCTGGAGGTGCTAACATTTTAGATACTGGAGAAGTAGTGCTTTTAGAAAATAAATAATATGAAAACACTCATAGCAATTTTAGCTTCCCAGAAGCAGCTGTTTTAAATGTATTGTAGTGATCTGCAACTGCTCCAGCCTAACATTTTTTACCCTATTATGACAACTAGTTAGCTTTGATAATACAAGAATATGCTGGCTGCAAAATTTGTATCACCTGGTATTTCATTGTTTATTATAAGTAAAACACATAGACAATAAGCATAGATCCAGGAGCTGAAGAAAATCATATTGAAAATGTCAGCAAAACACTTCATTGAAAACATAAATCATTTGCAGACAGAACTCAGAAAACACCAGAGTTAAGACCAATAATATTGTCATCAATGACTAGTGAGTATCTTACTTAATTCAGGTGAATAGGTTTCAGCTTGCAAATTAAAATCCATGCAATGTTGTTATTTCTAATAAATTAGTCCCTGTTTTTTGCTAATGCAATTTTATCTCAAATTCTGCTATTTACCAACTATGAGCCAAACTATGCCCAGAGATCCTGTTTCACTGTGATTCATTGAATGTGTTACAGCTTTTGTGTAGTTTTAGACCAACACTTAGCCAGTTTCAGAAATTTGTGAAGGTTTAACTTAAAGTAAAACATATTATCATAAAATATAACAGCAGTTTCAAATTTCTAGTGAAAATCACTGGAACACATTTTATATATATATATATATATGTGTATATATATTCCTGAATTTAGGGCCTGATGTACTCTATTTTTGACTGTATTTGGTTTATGTAACAAGATTTTGGTAGCAGCGTGCTGGGGCTGCATGAGTGGCTACTGTGAGAAGACAGCAGAAACTGTCCCCATATTGGATAGAGCCAGTGCCAGACAGCTCTAAGACAGACCTGCTTCTGACCAAGGCTGGGTCAATCAGTGACAGTGGTAACATCTCTGGGATGACATATTTAAGAAGGGGTAAAAACCGCAGTGCAACAACACCTGTGAGAGAGGAGTGTGAATATGTGAGAGAAACAACTCTGCAGACCTCAAGGTCAGTGAAGAAGGAAGGGGAGGAGGTACTCCGGTTGCCAGAGCTGAGTCCCCTGCAGCTCATAGTGAAGACCATAGTGAAGAGGGTTGTCCCTCTGCAGCCCATGGAGGTTAATTAACCCTTCAGCCTGTGGAGAACCCCACGTCAGAGCAGACGCATGTGCCCAAAGGAGGATGTGACCCCATGGAAAGCCCACACTGCAGCAGATTCCTGTCAGGACCTGTGGACCCGTAAAGGAGCAAGTCTTCTGGCAGGAGCTGTGACCCAGGGGGAGACCCACACTGGAGCATTTTGTGGACAACTGCAGCCTGTGGGAAGGCCTCATGTTGGAGAAATTAATGGAGAACTGTCTTGCATGGGCAGAACCCCACTTTGGAGCAAGGGAAGAGTGTGAGGAGGAAGGAGCAGCAGAGACAATGAGAAATGGAATACAACCCACGCTTTGCATGCCCCTGCACTTCTTAAATGGAGGAGGTAGAGAATTTGGGAGAGAAGTTGAGCTCGGGAAGAAGGAAGAGGTGGTTAGAAATCTCATTATCCCACTCTAGTGGTATTTGGCAATAAATTAAATTACTTTTGCCAAGTCAAGCCTATGAGAGTAATTGCTGAGTGATCTCCTTATCTTCATCCTCAAGCTTTTTGTAATATTTTCTCCCACTGTTCTGTTGAGGACGGGGAGTGACAAAGTGGCTTGGTGGGGACCTGGCAGCTCGCCAAGGTCAGCCTGCTACATTTAAAAACAAAAAGTTATTTTCTTTCTAGCATATGTTATTATTATCGTTGCTATTTCATTGTTATTGTTATTTTTGAAAGAGCAACTGATCTAAGTTTTTTCTGGCCAATATTTTGACAGAGATCTCAGCCATAACCATAAGTCCAAGAACTGATCAGTGTGGAAGCAACAGTTACTATAATGACCAGGAATGCTTGGAAACATCTAATTTCAAGCCTGTGTAATATTTCTTGAGGCTGAAAGAATTATTTTTTTTTCTTTTAATATGCAGAAGGCTTACTTTCTGCAACTGTTTCGTCAACAACAGCCAGAATTATATTACATACCATTACTAAGCAAACCACATAAAAGAAAAAAAAATAAATAAAAAAATAGTTGAAGGTCATAGTCATCAGCAACCAAGATGAAAGACAAGATATTTCAAACATAAGTGAGGTCATCTTGACTGATCTGAATTTTTATTAGAGATACTTCCTGTTTTACATGATCCAGTCAATTCTTTACTGTCTAATTGCAGACCACAAATTTAAAAACGAAGTTTTACAGCAGAGACCAGGAAATGAACCTGCAAAATTTTAAGCTTGCTCTTATTTTTGCAAATAGCTAATTCCTGTCTTGTTTGTATGTACATAAGAAAAAAACAAAAATAAAACAAAACGCAAAAAACCATAATGGTAACCATCAAACTGTTACTGAATTATTTAGTACAGTTTTATTTTATGTAGTAGTTCCCAACACATACAGTTTATGGACCACGTCTTCATAAGTGAAAAAAAGCAAAGCAAGATATGAGAAAGGTGTGGTAAAAGCACAGCTTCAACATGAAGTGGAAGACCATAATTATTTTGTTTGTTACATTACTTTTCCTGATGTGGGAGAGGTCTGTTTTCTCATGGAGCCTGAAGTGGTGCTAAAAAGCTACATGTAGGCAATCGAGATTTCTGGCTGCAATCAAAACCTATAGGTAGGTGTGGGCATTAAAGATGTTTTACGTTGAGATGCACTAAGACTTATGTATGCTTAAACAGAAATCGTAGCAAGACTTTTTTTGGCAGCAAGCTTGTTGTCTTCTATGTGTATCATTCTCACCAAGGTGATTAATGGCAAATTTTCTCAGTCATGATTGCCATAGAACCATGGGTTTTCTTCCAGGTGGAAGTACTCACAAATCTATTTAATTTGAAATGTGTTGGGTTTTTTTTTTCTTTGTGATTTCACATTTAATATTAGAAGTTGGTCATTGATAGCTACAAAAAGCAAATGATGGATAAATGTATTTTGTATATTGAAAAATCAGAAGTCAAATATGAAATGTAATTAAAAAATAGAACTTATTCCATGTTACACTGAAACTGTATGAATTTTTACTTCTTCATTGATCTTTTTATTTTACATTTAAATCCTGTTATTTTGTTGCAATTGTTTTTTTAAGAAATGAATGTAAGATAAATAAAAAGGAGTTGCAGCATTCCTTCTTTTTCATAGTTACAGTTACAACATGTTTCATAGGTTACACTTGCACCTGCAACTCTAAGTCAGTAGGAATAATTTTAGATTGTAAAGGAACACATATTTTGCAAACCACATCTTTTCCACAGACACAAAAGTCACTGATTTTCTATATTATATTCACATGTTGCTGAACTGAAGTTTTAAATTATGCCTCAGTGATCTTTGTGATATTAATTTATGTTTTGAAACATAGTAAATCCCACAAATACATATAACTCCAACTTAAGGATATGATTTCCCACAAAACTCCCTTAAGCAATTGTTTTCACAGTTGCCTAAATTCATTCACCTCTGTCTTTCTGGCTTAATGAAGCCTACATGGCTTTGGGCAGTGAAACAAACTGAAATTTCAGAATTAATTAATTTAATTTTTTTTTTTTTTTTCCTTTAAATACTGATGTTCTGGAAGTCTGTAAAAATCTGAGAACTGCCATCAATATTTATTCTCATAAAATTTTAGCAAATGGAATATTTTCATTTTTAATTGAAAATAGAGATTGAAAGCATGTTTTCACATTTTATGGCTTGTGCATACAGAACACATAGATTCCATTTTTTCACCTTTCATGGTTCACTTCTTGCAAAGCTCAACACAGCATCACATGTCTATCCTAATAATAAAAAGCTTTCAGCCTTTTAGAAAATTTAAGTTATTTGAAATGTCAGTGATGCCTATATTCAAGCAATTGAATCTCACACTACCAATTAGATTGAACTGAATACATTGAATATAATATGAACTTAGACAACAAAGGAGGTGTTGAACATAGGCATTTTTGTTATTTTAGATGACATGAGGTACACGACACATCCACAAAAGAAATAGCAGCTGGAGGACAAGAAAATATGGGAAAACTACAGCTGTCTGGATTCACTTCAGGAGACCAGGTAGATTACCCTGGTGTATCTCACATGATACCAGACAACAATATTTTGATAAGAACAGAGCCTCTACATATAGGCAAAATTAAATCCACCTTGTATGCACAAATTTTATTCATGTGTATCATCCGTTTAATTTTTTTCCTGTTTATGGCCACAAGCTTGTAGAAGATTGCTGATTTTTAGGTGTCAACTGACTAAGGACTGTTAAACAGCTGATGTTCTGCTGAGTTTATTTCTTTGTCAGGTTAATTCCAAATTGATTCTGAGTCAAAAGACCCAAATTCAGAAGGACTTTAGTAGACTGTATCTAAGACACATTAAATCCAGATGCCTTTCTTATTTCTCTGTTGGGAAGAAACAGCATAACCTTTCATTCATCACTGCCATATTTCCCAAAGTCACTGTTTTCACCAATACTATCAAATGAAATAGAAACTTTGAGCAAATCTTTGCTTTAGGAATATCTGGGAATAAGTCTAAGCATGCTTCATTGTACCTGAAAACACTGAAAAGTGTCAATTAAACACTAAAGCTAAAATCCACAGGGAGCTACACCCTGGTGCAGGGGACCTTACAGGAGAGCTTATAGAAAGAAAAAGGGTTACACTTCCATATTTCTTCCTAGCTGATTGAATATGAAGGTGAGAGGATCACTTACATTTTCCACTCTGCTTCTGCCTCTTGAGAAAGGAGAGGGGAGGTAAAGAACTCGCGCATTCAGTAGTAAGATAAATATATTGCTTGGAAGGCTACATATTGTGCGATTCCTCTTATCATAAACTGAATGTACCTTATTCAGTTAACAGGTTTTTAAAATTGAATGTTTTTTTTATTTCATATTAAAATCATTATTAGGAAATCATGCTTCTTCACTCATTAGTGATTTGAAAGGAAATCAAGTTGCACAAAGCTGTAATAGTTGGGGCTTGTGAAGTAATGTAATTTATGCAAAATATTATTAGAATGTAAATATATGGGTAGTTATATATATGGTTGTTGCAATAGTTTCCTTTACTTTTTTTTGGGAAATGTTCATCTTAATATGGCTAATTTGCTGAGAATTACTAAAAACACACTACGGATCAGAGCTGTACACTTAGCTCTGTACAAGTTTAACATGATTTGTGAAGAAAGCTATGTGGAAAGCAATAACCACAAACAACTTCTTAACAGAGATATTCATTCCAAGGCAATTTATTTACAAAGTTGATAATGACAGGTCTGAGAACTGACTATTTTAGGAAAGCCAGAAGCAAACCAGAATAGCAAATTAATTCCTTTTTTATCTGCTAGAACCACAGACTGAAAACATCAAGTTATTCTTCATCCAGATGTCTCAGATTAAAAAATCATATGATGCTGTCTCTGGTGAGTTTGGTTTAATTATTTTATCCTCTTCTAATATTTCATAACAACTTTAATTCCTTCTTTTGTTTCTTTACATATGTGACTGATTTATACAGTGGGACTAAGTGGAAAATATGTCATATGCTTCACCTTCTAGCAAAGCCTGGCACTTCATTTGCAGACCTCAAGACAAGATGATATAGAGTCATATAGTTTATGGCATAACAGGTCATTGTATGTCAGAAAGTCTGTACCTTGACACTCATGTGTCAATTGCTTGAGAAAGCAATTACAGAGGCCTGACAGGAGCTTCAAGAAGCAACAGGAGACATTGCAGTTTTCTTCTAATCCCATACAAAACTTAACTGTGTAACAGCCTAGAACCATGTGTTAAAGAAACAGAAACCAAAATCAAAAATTTGCAGCAAAATTTACAACCAACCTGATATAAACCATATTCCTTCAGGTGAACGTGCACACAGAAACAATCCTTGCATATATCTGGTATAGACAGAACCACAGGCAACAATGTGATGAACACCCTGACATGTATGACATGTATGGTACATGTCATATGCTGCTCAGGGTCTGAGTCCTATGAATATGAGCCAACCACAGATGATAAGGCAGAATATCTTCCTATAAATTGCCTTGGCAATTAAAACTCAGCCAAGCCATTGAGCTGAGGGCATTATTTTCCAAGACACTTCACTCTGCTTCAAGACTAACTCAAAAGCCATGTTGCAGGTATCCATGGTAATAGGGGTCTCATATAATTTATCTTAATCTCTCCTTCCTAATGGAGAAGTACACCCTGGGACTGACTGTATGGAATGCATATATTATATAGTAAGATCTAAATAAGCAGATATATGTATGAAGACTTACAATGACTATTGTTGATCTTTAAGGGAAGTAAAGAACACATCAGGAGCAAAGGTCGAATGCATATCGATCTGTGAGGGTAAAATTATCTGAAAGTTCCCAAGGTTATTTCTCTAACTACAAAATCTAAAATAACTCTTCACAGCCACACATAGGAAAAAAACACTTCCCCCTTTTCACTGTGTCCATATGTACTGCCTCTTTTTCCAAAACAGTTTCAAGCTGTGGTTCACAATGTAGTTACTGAAAAAGCTGACCAGACTTCTGATTGCTGTTTACACATAGACACTTTGGCAAAGTCTAACACACCCAAACATTCCCACATGAAGTTACCTACATGTGAGCCAAATATCTAATGCCAAATGCCTAACATGATATTCACTGATGTTACTTCCTCAGAGGAAGTCAGGACATTGGAGGACTCTGCCTTAGTTGATGAGGACTGGGTTAGGGAGCAATTAGGCAATCTGGACATCCACAAATCCATGGGTCCGGATGGGATGCATGCCCAGGTGCTGAGCGAGCTGGCTGAGGTCATTGCTAGACCACTCTCCATCATCTTTGCCAAGTCTTGGGAAATGGGATAGGTGCCTGAGGACTGGAGGAAAGCAAATGTTGCTCCAGTCTTCAAAAAGAGCAAGAAGGAGAACCTGGGTAACTATAGACTGGTCAGCCTCACATCCACCCCTGGCAAAGTGATGGAAGAACTTATCCTTGGTGCCATATGAAGGCATATCAAGGGTTATTAGGGGCAGTCAACATGGCTTCACCAAGGAGAAGTCATGCTTGACCAACCTCATAGCCTTTTATGAGGACATAACAAGATGGATAGATGATGGCAGAGTGGTGGATGTGGTCTACCTTGACTTCAGTAAAGCATTTGACACATTCTGCAACAGCGTCCTCACGGCTAAACTGAGGGAATGCGGTCTGGCCAATTGGGTAGTGAGGTGGACTGCGAAGTGGCTGAAGGAAAGAAGCCAGAGAGTTGTGGTCAATGGGGTGGAGTCTAGTTGAAGGCCTGTATCTAGTGGAGCGCCTCAAGGGTCAGTACTGGGGCTGGTATTGTTCAACATATTCATCAATGATTTGGATGAGGGAATATAGTGTATTATCAGGAAGTTTGCTGATGACACGAAGCTGGGAGGAGTGGCTGACACACCAGAAGGCTGTGCTGCCATCCAGCGGGACCTGGACAGGCTGGAGAGTTGGCCGGGGAAAAAATTAATGGAATACAACAAGGGCAAGTGTAGATTCTTGCATCTGGGTAGGAAAAACCCCAGGTTCCAATGTAAGTTGGGGAATGACCTATTAGAGAACAGTGTAGGGGAAAGGGACCTGGGGGTACTGGGGGACAGCAGGATGACCATGAGCCAGCACTGTGCCCTTGTGGCCAGGAAGGCCAATGACATCCTGGGGTGTATTAGAAGGGGGGTGGTTAGCAGGTCGAGAGAGGTTCTCCTTCCCCTCTACTCCGCCCTGCTGAGACTACACCTGGAATATTGTGTCCAGTTCTGGGCCTATCAGTTCAAGAAGGACAGGGAACTGCTGGAGAGAGTCCAGCGTAAGGCAACAAAGATGATTAAGGGAGTGGAGCACCTCCCTTATGAGGAAAGGCTGAAGGAGCTGGGTCTCTTTAGCTTGGAGAAGAGGAGACTGAGGGGTGACCTCCTTAATGTTTACAGATATACAAAGGGTGAGTGTCACAAGGATGGAGCCAGGCTCTTCTTGGTGACAGCCAATGGTGGGACAAGGGGTAATGGGTTCAAACTAGAACACAAGAGGTTCCACTTAAATATAAGAAGAAACGTCTTCTCATTGAGGGTAACAACACTGGAATAGGCTGCCCAGGGGCTTGTGGAATCTCCTACTCTGGAGACATTCAAATCCCACCTGGACACATTCCTGTTTACCCTCATCTAGGTGTTCCTGCTCCAGCAGGTGCATTGGGCTAGACAGTCTTTTGAGGTCCCTTCCAATCCCTAACATTCTGTGATTCCGTGATTCTGTGAAAATGTAGTCAAGAAAATTGTCATGGCTTAATTCATGTGATAGAAAATATAAAAATAATCAAAGAAAGTGATGTGTCATAAAAAAAAAAAAAAAAACAAACAAAAACTTAGAGGAATGAATGTGTTCCTTTGGTATGAGAAATCATTGCCAGAATAAAAGGCTGAAGAACAGAAAAATACTAAATGTGTCATGAAACATAACACTCGATTGTAAAAATTTTACATGATAGTTTTCCAAACTGACAAGTAAGGAGATGAGCTAAAGGACCAATATTTCTCAAGGATATTAGTAATTGGCAGGCTGATGAAGTGCTGAATCCACAAATCAAGGTAAAAGGAGAAGTAAAAGGTGTAGCATATAAAGAATCCTCATATTCAGATCATATCTAAAAGACAGGGAGGTGGGAGGAAGCTGCTCATTTGAGTGAACAAAGGTTTCAGAATTATATGCAAGGTAAACTGAAACAAAACCTTATGAGAGAGCTCTTCCAACACTTAGAAGCAACTGATGTGCCCATAAAACTTCTAGTTCTAATCATATAATTGGAACTGGACTCCCAGTTACTGTTGCAACTCTGTTATTAGGAATTAATGACTTGTATGTAAATGGCTATGTGAGGTTTTGCCTCTGTGAGTTATATTGTTAAAATGAATGGAGAGGCTTCTGAAAATTGTGTTGATGCATGAAGTCACACTAGAAGAAAATAGGATGTTTCATTTTTTGCAACAAATAATTTCACTACATGAAGATGATACATACAGGAAGGCTTTGCATAACCAGCTGGGCATTTTTGTTTTGGTCTGCCACCGACACGTGATAACTCGATGTGAAGCCATATGTAGCGCTTGCTGTCTAACCCTTATCTTGGGATGGAATTATTCATGTTTTGAGTGCACAGATGTGCCTTTATTGGTTAGCTAAGCAAACACTCTTACTTAATCTAGGTGCTTAATTTTCAGACAGTTACATTCAAGTGGTCTGAAACCTACTCTAAGTGCTCAAAGGAATTTTAAGGTACAACAGAAGGCCTTTAGAAGTGTCTACTGTGATACACTCTCAAGACAGATGAAAGCTGAAGGAAGATTTTGAGCCAAAGTCACACAGGTACCTAACACTTCTTTTTGATCTTGTTTTATGCATTTGCTGTGACACGAGAAATGTGAATTCTTGCTGACAGTAAGGTTTATTTAGTTAATGACTTCACAACATTGTGCCTGAGTGTTGTCTACATAAGGAGGTGACTGGTGACAGCCAGCATGGTTTCACTAGGGGCATACTGTGGACAACAAATTTGGTGGCCTTCTACAATGGAGTTACAGGTTGACGGATAAGGGAGGAGCAATTGACGTTATCTACCTGGACTTGTACAAAGCATTTAACACTGTTCCACATGACATCCTTGTCTCTAAATTGGAGAAACACGGATTTGACAGGTGGACCACACAATGAGTAAGGAATTGGCTGGATGGTCACTTTCAAAGAGTTGTGGTCAATGGCTCTATGACCAATGGCATTCCTTAGGGGTTGGTGTTGGGTTCAGCACTGTTTAACACTATCATTGGTGACAAAAATCGTGGGATTTATTGTACCCTCAGCAAGTTTGCTGTTGACATCAAGTTGTGTGGTGGAGTCGACTCACTGGAGGAAAGGGATGCCATGCAGAGGGACCTTGATAGGCTTGAGGGGTGGTCTCATGCAAGTCTCATGATGTTCAGCAAAGCCAAGTGCAAAGTCCTGCACATGATTTGAGGCAATCTCAAGCACAAATACAGCATGGGCAGAGAATGACTGGAGAGTAGCCCTGAGGAAAAGGACTTGGGTGTGTTGGTAGATGAGAAGGTCAACATGACCTAGCAGTGTGTGCTTGCAGACCAGAAAGCCAACTGCATCCTGGGCTGCATCAAAAGAAATATGACCAGAATGTTGAGAGAGGTGATTCTCTCCCTCTATTCTGCTCTTGAGAGACCCCACCTAGAGTACTATGTTCAGCTCTGGGACCTCCAATATAAGGAAGACACAGACCTGTTGAAGTGAGTCCAGAGAAAGGCCATAAAGATGATCAGAGGGCTGGAGCCCTCTTCTACAGGTTGAGAGAATTGGGGGTATTCAGCTAGGAGGAGGGAAGGCTCTGGAAAGACCTTATAACAGCCTTCAAGTACCTAAAGGGGACCTACAAGAAAGCTTCAGAGGACTTTTTACAAGGGTAGGTAGTGATATGACAAGAGGTAATGGCTTTAAACTGAAAGAAGGTATATACAGATTAGATATAAGGAAGAAATTCTTCATCATGAGGATGGTGAGGCACTGGAACAGGTTGCCCAGAGAAGCTGTAGATGACCCATCCCTGGAAGTGTTCAAGGCCAGATTGGATGGGGCTTTGAGAAACCTGGTGTAGTGGAAGGTGTCATTGACCATTGGAGAGGGATTGGAACTAGATGATCTTTAAGGTCCCTTCCAACCCAAACCATTCCATGATTCTATGACTCTACATAAATGGCATGTCTGTGTCTGAATTTGTCTCCTTCAGCTCTCCTGAATAGTAATGGTAAGAACTCATATCCTTTTTCTTATCTGTAGATATAAACCATAAAAATAATACACATTTCACATCCACTTAATCATTAGATATTATTGTTGTGTGTTACTTACATATTTTATACACATATTATCATAAATATTAGCATTACTGTCCAATTCATGCTACAGTGGCAAACTCAGAATATTAACTCCCTGGACAATATGGGTACAAGGCATGAATCTCAAAAATGGGTTTTGCCCTAGAGACCATAGTGGGAGAAAATGCCTGTAACACTGCAATCTAGCCATCTGCATTCTGTCCTTGGTTCTGCAGTTATTGCCAAGCACATTTCCATGTATATTACCAATGAGTATGGCTCCGCATTTTTTAACTAGCAGTCATTTTCTTCTTTTTATAGAATACTTTAACTGTTCCTGCCTGGTGTCCTGTAGCAGCTGCCCCAGCATCTTCTCTGAATGCCAAGCCTGATTCAAAACAGAGCCAAAGAAGTAGTTTCTGCTTCTTGTTCCTTCTTTTTTTATTTTTTAAATTTATTTTCCTAGCTGTTTCAAAAGCATTTAACTTCCATTTACATATATTTGAGCAAGAGAACCTGATGTTCCAGTTTGCTCACTTCCCACATGTGAAAAAATAAAGAAGCATTTGTTTTTACAGATTGTTTGCTTTTCTTCATACTAGATACAAGGAAAATGTAATACACCCACAAGCATATGCATGTATGCTGTCACCTTGGGAGATTCAGTATTGTAAGTGGGAGAGCAATCATATACTGAAATCCAGTTAATACACTTGGTCAAGGCCACTCTGACATTTTAAGTGTACATATTTGATGTTATTTTTACTGATCATTACATGGGCTTTATAAATTCATGTATCATCTCCTTTCCACTGCAAGATGATTAAGAGAACCACATGGCCGTTTCACATCCTGAAAGAGAGATTCAGACTGAAATTAACAGTAGGAAACTTGCTCTTTTTTTCAGCATCATTGTCCGTATAAGGTTGTGAGGTAGCATGAAGCATGCTAGTGCTCCACTGAGTCACCTATGTGTTCCCACTTGTTTTCCTTTTAACCATCAAGAGGGATAGGCTTATCAGAAAAATAATGACAGTCACAACACTTAACTTCAGAGACAGGAGGCAAACAGGAGGGGCAGAAGCAGAACTCAATGGTAAACAGGGGCGGCAAAAGTAGCATAAGCAAAACGTGCTAGAGGTGACTACTTACCTGAGTCACCCCTACATGATACAGTCCTAAACTTGCAGAAAATTATCCTCTCCAGCAGGATTTCTTGCAAAGAAATCTTTTCATATATAAAAATAAACTCCTGTCACTTCCTAGCTCTGATGTCAAATTACCCAAACAGTCCACTATTAAACTCTCTTACTCTGCAACATAAGATAACCACATGGCAGCAACCCTTTTAACAGTAGTCTCCATCTTGTGTTAAATCCTGAACTGTTCCTAGATGGATGTTTGGGAGAATGCTTGTTGACATGAGCTAAATATGTCCTAGGGATCTTTTCCAGCAATATAATCAGACGAATAGGAGGTTTCCAATGCCTGGAAACTGCCTGTCAGACTTCAATTCATTAGAATGCACATAGGTTGTCTTTTACTTTCTCTATCACACGGGTGTAGCTTATGAATCAGGTCTACTGTACTCCTAGGGGTAACTGTAATTTTGTGTTATAGTCTACACCACTATAGTGCTACGCAAAAGTAGGACAGTGTTATTTGTGCTAGCTTTGTAGCTAATGTAGTTTTATATAAGGTGGCTCATTTTTTTTTTCTGAAATAATTTAACTATAGAACTAAAATAAGGAAAATCTGTGATATCCTTACATCATATTGACAGAATATATGCTATTTGTTCTGAGCCAACTAGCTAAGCCAAAAAACAAAACCAAGACTACATTTAGTTCTGTGCCACAACCTGACCTCCTGCATGTCCAAGGCCCTCCTCAGCACTCTGCAGATGTATTACCTCAGCAGGACCAAAGGAATCTCTGTCACTTTGTACTACCATGTGTAGCATAGGTATTCTCTCTGAGTTTTACATTTTTTTGGTTTGGTTTGATTTCGTTGTTGTTGTTCATGGGTTTTTTTGTTATTTTTTTGTGATGTTTGTTTGTTTGGTTGGTTTGTGTTTTGGTTTTGTTTATTTATCCAGAGATATTTTAGAAACACAGGACACAGAGCAGGAAGAAGACTTAAAGACTATTGAGTTCACACATCTAAATTTGGAAGGAAATAAAAACAACAGCAAAATACAGTATATTATTCAGGAAATTAAGTTGAGCCCTGTCTATTTTATTTCATTTAAAAGGATGTCCTGAAGGTTTTACATATAATAAGAGAGGATAGTTTGAACTACTTAGTTGAGGTACTACAATTAACTTAATTATCTTCTATGATTACAAGTTAGTCATGCCAGTTTTATTAGATTTCACATTAGAAGATGTCATTTTCAAGGTTTTAAAACATTTTCCATCTTGAAAATGTTATTAAGGACACACTTTGAGAGAGGGGTAATTTATTATAACTTGTTACATTTAAGCTAGAGGATCAGTAAACTCAGATAACTAAGTTCTTTATCACATCTAAGTAGTTTGTCACACCTGACAGATGAAAGTTCAGAGGTAGAATTGCCCTTTTTCTCTTTTTAAGAAGGAATTAAGGTATACAGAGATTAAAGAGTGGGAACAGAGGAGTGTAAAGCAAGTGGGACTGAGCACATCAAACATCTTCCAGTCCAAAGCTCAAGCAGCTGTCCATCCTCCCTTCACTGTATAGACATGGCACTCACGTGTCTCACAAGTAATTTTGATATCATGATTTTTCTAACAGCCTTTTTTTCCAGAAGGTGTTTTAATTTATTCTTTTGCTATATTATGATTGGAAAGTAAGTTTTGTCTTAGTGTAATTTAGCACTGAGGAGAGCTGGTACCTAAATTATATGTGATAATGCACAATGGGAAACAGTTATTAAGGTCATTGGTCAAGGATGTATGGAAACCCAGTAAAAGCTCCAAGAGACAATTCACCATCACGAGAAATTCCAAAATTACAATTTCTGTTGTACTATTACTTTTAACACTCTTCAACATCTACTGTGCATTCAGATTTGCACATACAATAAAGAGTATATTTATTCAGAAGAGCTTAACAGTTTTCCATAAACACTTAGCTTGCATAGTTAATGCAGAGAAAATAAGAGAAACATTATGAAAAAAAAAGCTAATCTTAAGAATGGTCTTTTGTCTGTAATATATAATACACTCTTTTAATTTAGAGTGACTTGCTAAGTCCTAGAAACACAGATTGTACATTATAGGAGAGAATGGACTTCATGGCATAGTAGGGGTTTAATGATTGATAAAAAACATTTGGATGAAGAGAGTTTATTGTCTAACTTAGGTATCATTAAAATATATGCCAATTTAAAATGGAAAATTGCATGGATGAGATTACTCAGCAGCCACATAATACTTAACTTTTCATTTAGTCAAAACTTTACATATAGAACTTTCATAGAAGATGGGATAGATCTTTTTGCAATTTTCTACTCATACGTGCTTCCTTTTTATTCTCTGATTTGTTTATTTCTGTCACTACTCAATTACGTTGTTTAAAAGTGCTTTGACTTAACTGATTGGTTCTGAAGGTAAATTCAAGTGACTGGAAGGAAAGAGGCTGTTTTCCAGTTTGGTTTTGGTTGGTTTGTTTGTTTGTTTGTCTTGTTGTTTATTTATTTTTTTCTTCCAAGTTAAGAAGATGAACTTTGGGTAGATATTTCCATAACAATTTTATGAAGTCAGAAGTCATTAGCTGACTTCAAAAATTTACTGCCTCTATATCTTTAGGAATGCAAGCATGCTACACAAAAACTTACATTAGTAGAAAAAATTACAGTTATTTCTGGAGGAATTAAAGTATATTCCAAAGCATTTACTTAATCAGGACTATTTAATATTTATTTATTTATCTTACCTTTTCTTATTCAGCCCATTTTGCAAGGTTTTAACTTCAGAAATTCTTCCAAAGGAACACATAAATATAGATTCAACATGTGACAGAATTTGTTATTCAGTACAATTGAAGCTGCCTGTTCACAGGTCTGGTTTCTTGCCTTTTCCCTGATTCGGGCTCTTCTTTTGGTGTGGAACTATAAAAAGTGCTTGACTACTTCTTTTTTTTCAACAAAAGCTGCAATTTTCACTATTAAAAAGACAGTTTTGCAATCAATTCTGAATAATAATGGTACATTAAAAGTAATTGTATCCTTTGTCACTGATTTAAACTGTTCTATAAGTCTTTATACTATTAAGCCATGTTGAAAAATAGATAAAACTGAAGTATAACAAATAAGTAAGAGTTTTATATTTCATTTTTCTGTACAAAATTTGTTCTTGAGTTACAGGCAATGAACCTTCATTGTTTAATAAATGTGTCCTGTTTTTATATGCTTTTAAATTAAAATGACTTATTTTAACTTAAGGTATATTTTTTACTGTTTTGTATCACGGTCTATGTCTAATAAAGCACTTAGGAGCATAAAGTATCATTTAGTTGCAAGAGGAGTTAAAAGTCTACGAAACAGCTGTATATGGCATTTCTTGTTGTCTAGTTTAAACATAAACTAAACCTGTATTTAATATATACCCATAAAATCATTAATATTATATAACTGCATTTCATGCACAGATGCACATGTGAAAACATAGTATTTTTCTTCAAAAATGTTAAATGTTTGTTTGTTTGTTTGTTTGTTTTAACAGTGTTATAAATATTTGAAAAAAAATACTAAGGAAACAGGCCAGATTTTAAATAGTTCCAGAAACTACGCCGTTTCCCTGAAAATAAGACCTACCCTGAAAATAAGCCCTAGTATGATTTTTCAGGATTTTTGAAGATGCTCAAAATATAAAACCTACTCCAAAAATAGGCCCTATTTAGATTTCATTAAAAAAAGTCAATTTAGATAGTGTCCAGGCAGTTATAAATGTTTAAAAGGAGTAAGTTTTTGAGCAAAAAATAATATAAGAGCCTGTCTTATTTTTGAGTAAACAGGACACAACTGTGAGTGCAGCTGATCCAAATGTATATACGTTTTTTTTCCAAAATAAGGATTGGCATTCATTTCACCTAATTGTAGGATTCCAATGCTTTGTTAATACTGAGGTTGATATTAAAATAACCAAACATAGACCTGCTCACTGTATCTAGTCACACTAGTCTTCCTTTATAGCCAGTGTAGAAAAACATTTGGGGAGGTGAGGGAAGGAGAAGCTCCTAAAGTATGAATCACCTGATCTTTTCAAAGTGCTTAAGCTGAGATAAAAGAAAACATTTATTCAAAGTGATGAGTTTCCCTCCATTGTGTGGAACTCTGAGGACAGGGAAATAATCAGAATTAGAACAAAGAAGTAGATATATTTGATATTCAGACTTCCTCTGAAAAGGTCAGGAAGGAAAAAAAAAACAACACAAAAACATGCTATGTATGAAAACATATAAGAGAAATTGCTATTCCTATAATCCAAGTTGAGAGCACACGCTAATTTTAGATTTACATGCCACACCTTAGGCACTTGCATTAGGGAAGGTCAATCTCATCCACGATTACAATAAATTTAGCAATAATCAATCACTCATCTACTCACATGATCATCAAATTGGTAAGCTTATTTTAGTAGCCTCAGGGTTGATTTGTCCACATATTTAAAGACATTATGTAGTCTGATATAAAAAAGATAGCCCAAATACCTTGAGGGCACTGATGTAAACTAGTGCTCTTCTGAAGTGCTTTTTACCACCACGATAGCTAAATTTCAGCATTGTCCAGTGTCTGAGCTGAGGCCTCTTTAGCATTGCCTGAATTATGCTGTTGTCTTTTAAAGCTTCACCAAAGTTTCTTCTTTTCTAGGACTTCTCTCAACAGTATAAGATTTTGACTGCTGAGAAAATAGTATCATAATTTTCTAAGGGTTCTTGCTCATTATTAATAAAAAAGCCAAACAAATCTTTTCTTGCTCGTTGCTATTGGGCAGGTTCTAAGTTTGCAGGCATTTACAGTGACTCACGGGAAGATGGGTGATAGAAAAGTAAGCCTCTGTGGAGTAGATACCTTGTTCTGAGATAATAATTCTAAATATCCTTTACAGGGAGATGGACAGAAAAATGCAGTTTTAAGACATAGTTCATCTTGTTTGAAGCAGAGATCTCAGAACATCATGAACCATGTCATAAAGTGTTCATCCATCCACTGTTGATAAAGATCCAGCTGGCTCACATAGATGTTTTCACCACAGATGTATACATTTAGGAAAGCTGTTTCTGTGAAACCTGAAAGTGAAATCAATCAATCAATCAATCAATCAATCAGTCTTTAAAATTATGTTTCTTTTTCATTTCCATATACACAATAAAAAGCTATTATTCTCCTAGAAACTTAAATTCAGCTAGATTTCTAGAGAAATGTTCATCTATTTAATCTCCAACAAACAACGCAAGATAAGGGTATCTTTAATAAGGATGCCTTATTAAACACACCAATAGATCCTTTGTGCAGCTTAATATAAGAGAGGCAAACAGTTATGCTTGGACTGAACCCCATCATTTCCCACCATAATTATAAATACAAATCTGTACCACGACTATTATGCTTCTTTAGCTTAAAGTAAGCATCACACATTAAGCATGTTTAGGTGAATCTCATTTCAATAATATTTTTCATTCTTCAGTTTATTCCAACCTTACAATAGTATCTCTTTCTTCCAAGATTTCTTAATACCAAGCTTTTAGCTGTTGCTTGCATTTTTCATTTGGCTTTTTCTCATCGTCCCAAAGTTTCATTACTGCTATTTATGTAGTAATTGCAGAACGTTAAGGACTATAATTTATTATTAACTTTATCCTTTTAGCCTGACTTTTTTCAAATTAGCAAGTCTCAGCACTACTAGCACTGAGAAGCTTAAATTAACAGAAGAGTTCTGTGAATGGGCTTTTCCTGGTCTGTTAACTTATGGTAGCTCATCTTCCCTCGTCCAGCCTTCAAGACACGCAGCTTATACTTTCAAATAGAAATTAGACCACTATTAAGTGCTCATTTTTTCAAAATAAAAAAAATTATAATATCCTCTGAAAATGTTTGAGGGGTGGGGATTTGCTTTCATCCATTTCAGCCAAATGAAGCTTAAAACAACAACAACAACAACAACCAACAACAACAAAAAACAAACAAACCAAACCAAACCAAAACAAAGCAAAACAAAACAAAAACCACAAAAAAAGCCCCAGTCAACCTTATTCTGAAGAAAAACCAAGAAAAGCATCCAGCATAGAACACTTTTAGGTATCCTTCATTTAATTATTTGCATTATTGCATAAGGAACTGTAAGGCATATTAAAGGAAGATTAGAAAATACCCGTCCCACGGTCTTTTATTTCTCTATAATCTACAGTGAAAGGTTCAGATTAAGAATTTTTAAATGTCTAGAATGGTTTATAAAAGCATTATTTTCAGATCACAGGGTTGTCACCTGCCATGCTATGGCATTCTCCAGCTTTAAGAAATTCACACTTGTTACATGATGATATTGAAGAAAATCCCTTTAGGGAATGGGAAAAAAAAATGCACATACACATTTAGATGGATGGAAACCTGGACTTTACAAGAATCCAATAAATGTCCTTGGGGTATTAGGACATCAAATATAAAGAGCTGTTTTAGTAAAACCAGGGCATATGGTCTCCTGTGACATATTTAAAACACTACTGTAACTTTAGAATAGATGGCTTATTTTATGACATGCAACACAGCTTAGTGATAATATATGCATTATACATTTTACTGTACAACTAAGAAACAGAACTAAAAGTCATTTGTTCCTGCCATTTAATACTTAAAATGAGTAGAAATTGTGCAGTAATACAAGAATTATTAGTAGGCTGATTAATATGCAGCCCATAATAAAAAAATAATTATCCTGGCTTTCTCAAATTTAGATGGTTCCAAAACCTTGGGATATATATATATATATATATACACATATATACATACGTTTGTGTGTATATATATATATATATACACACGTATATATGTATATATATATACGTGTGTATATATATATATACACATATTTATTTATTTTTTAGGAGACAAGTGAACTGACCTACAGAAATGGAAGCAGGAAACTGTAAGCTCATTATGAGAATTGCAGGAATACATCGAGAAAAAGAAAAAAGAGTAAGAAAAAGAGTAACATAGCTGGAAAAAAAAAGGCTGTGATGAAACACACAGAATACACAGAGTGAATATTTAATGCATCGATTTCATGGTCTACTTGTGCCTAAAATACTAGTGTAAAACTGTTATACTTGACTTTTCCAATTCCTTACATTTATTTTTTTTTTTTTTTTTGTGTACAGACATTGTCAAGTGCAGTCCAAACCCAAATAACTAAACCTGTGTTGTGCCATGTTTGACCCGTCATGTTTCTATAGATTACATTCTAATCACTCTAAAGCTCCCTCTTGCTGCAGGTTTTTAGAAATATGTTTGACCTTTAATTAAACAGACTTTGTCAAGGAAAGTGAGTTTTGTGAATTTTCTTGAGTATTTCCTTCAGACAGATTCCACCAAGTAGTATATTGTATAACAAACAAACAAACCAACCACAGAAAAACTAAACTTTATTTTAACTCCTGTGAGAAAAACCATTTTGATTTGCTTTTAGTAGTAATTTTCTCACTTTTAGCAATACTTGCTCCTGGGTTTCTTCAAATATTTCATGTTATTATACCACAGATATCCATTTACTTATCTATTTGTTATTATATTTTCTTGCATGGTCTCAAACAGCTCACTATATCCAAGTATTTTACTTTCAGGTCTTTATATTTGAATTTGCACATTGTCTGTTACTTGCTCTAAAATGTTTTGCCTCACTTAAGTCTTGTCCTTTTTCCGTTTCAAACATTTAATTCTATCTTTCATCTTCTGACTAATTTCTGTCATGTCCTTGTAGCATGTGGCTGTGATACAGTTTGTTGCTTTCATACTCTTTTGTTTTAAATCCTCAGGCCTTGCATTCAGTTAAATATTACAACTAAATCTGCATGAAATTCAGTTCACATGCATATTACTTAGTTTTATTTTCATTCTCTGATATTTTCCTGTTTTACATTTTGAAAATGCCAATGTAAATTTAAAGACAGATGAAAATCACTAAGTTTTTCACAGTTTTATATAAATTTATAAACCAGCCCTCTTTTTCAAAATCTGAGAGTACTTTTTAACAACTTAGTTTTACTTTCATGTTTTTATTGAAGTCATCTCCTCCTAGGCTTTGTCCCTGAAGTCAAATAAAAACAAAAGCTAAACACCACTTTATAGCAAGGAATTTCTATGATCTGTGAGAAAGAACCCTTCAGGTTGTATAGATATTCTCTATTCCCTGTATTCTCTATATTCTCTATATTCTCTATATTCTCTATATTCTCTATATTCTCTATATTCTCTATTCTACTCACTTTGCAAGTGTTTTGAATTTTTTAATAGTGGTAAAACGAGTCAGAAGAATTAACGTGTAATCCCATGCTATTGTGTCCTACTATACAATGGCAGCATTCTGGAGGTAAGCATGCTCACACACACAAGTACAAGGCAGATATATTATAAGCAAATATTTAAGTAAAGCTTTTAATATAGCTGTCTTGTGTTTGGGTGAAAACATCTAACTTTGGAGATATATGTCAAACAGTATTATGGTGCAATTTCTCTGAGGTATCTATCTGCAATCTGAACACTTCTATGAGGTAGTCATCCCAAGTCCGTCATACAGCCAATTCAAAGAAATGGTCATAGCAAAAACACACTTTAGCTTGTGCTAAAGTAGATGTCCCTATTTAGTAACTGAATACCTTTAAATATGCCATTCCTCTTATTGGTTGCAAATGAAGCTTAAGTAATTGGTTCAGACACAGATTTTTACATTTCATCAGTTGAATACCACCCTAAATGTCAAGTAAATGACCTTGTTCATAACTACACTGTTACATCCAGACCAGCACTTTTCAGACTTCTTACCAGTCAGGTATAGTTTAGTCTAAGAATTGTGTAGTAATGTAAACCATAGGAGCACCTATACTGATTTACTGAAATTATAATCAAGGAAAACGGCACTGCTTCAAGTGCCTCAGACATGTGCTAAAAAGTTAAAAATCAATCTAGACTAGATAAATATGTTCTGAAATAATTCAAAACATAACCTATTTACTAATTTAAGCATACTAGTCATAGGGTAGTTCTTATTCTTTTGTTCCTACTTCCAAAATTATTTTGATCTACTCAGAGCGTAATATTTTTCATGTTACTAATAAACAGGCTTAGATTTTTCATTGACTTGGCAGACCGGGATCACAGGACTGTTCTGAGGTTCTTTTAGACTTAGAAGAATTTTACTGGTTTTACAAGTGATTTTTTTAAATGATACTGTTATGAATTAGACTAATAATAGGTTCTCAATGAAATGATGAAACAGAATTTGTTACACTAGGCAATACATAGACACAGAGTAAAGATATTCCTGGCCTGAGATAATTTATTAATAAAATCTAAGTGTAAAAGACATGAGATAACAGATGTTCAGAGAAAGGAAGATGTGCAAAACCAAGGAAAATGCGAGACATGATTGATTTTGGCATGTCTTGTATCATTAAGGTTTCTAAATTGATCATGGACAAGAAAAATTAGTTGGAGAAAAACAAAACAAAACAAACAAAAAACAAATCACAAACAAAGAAACAAACAAAAACAGAAACCAAACCAAACCAAACCAAAACCACACAAAGAAACCCAAACCAAACCAAACCAAACCAAACCAAAAACAAAAACCAACCAACCAACCAACAAAAAAAAAAAACAAAACACAAAAACCACAGACGTAATCCCTCCAAAAAAACCACGACCACCACCAAGAAAAACAGCAACAAAACCACAAGAGACCTTTTCAGATACTTATAGGGCAATAGTCCCAAATAGAACAGACACAGAAAGACATAAATGCTAGCTGAAAATATAACATGCTGATAGAAGCCAGTTACTAAGTTACTAAATTGAAAAGAGATAAAAACATCTGTGAAATGAGAAATCTAACATAATCAATGTTAAGCCTTTATTTTCTACAAAATTTACATCTAGATGTAAGAAAATAGTGTCTTGATTATGCCATGTTTATGTAGTTATAAAACTGTGCCTGTCAATAAAAGAAATATCATCACAGAATTACTATGGTGACTACACTGCACTCAAGATATTCTGGAAAGGATATTGTTTCTGTCAGGGTGGGGGGATGATGGCTATTTCTGTAAGTTACTGTGGAAGAACAGTGAGGTTCTCTCTGTAAGAAAAACATAAACAGCAGTAGAAATGGAACTGAGTATGTAGCATACTTCAACAAAAGCTTTTTGAGCTCTTGTAAGATCTCATTACAGTGATTTTAGTAGTTTTTTCTAAGACACTGGAAAGAAGATCACAGGATCACACAGTTCTAGTTTGTTGCCTTTGGCTGTTTCATCATGAATTTAAAATTTCAATAATGACTGGGAAATGGAAACAGTTAAATAAGAACACGTGACATATTTATGATGTCTGCTTTACATCAAATAGCTGGGTCTAACTTGAATACTGCTTAATCTCTTTTCTACTTGAAAAAATGGCAAACAAATAAGAAATAATTAAAAATGTCCATAACTATAACAAATTTGTGCACCAGTAATATGACACTGTTTTATGTGTTATGTTTTATATTATAAGGATTTTGCATACAGGTCAATTAGGATTTTATTAGTTTTTTATATATATATTTGTATGAATGCTTCTAATTTATAAGATTGAAAGTGTCATTTTATAAATGAAAATTGTGTAAAATACATCAATATTACAAACTTGATTGCAATACCCTGTGAATAGTTATAATGTCACAAGAGTTATGACTATGCTATCATTTCTGCTTATAAGCATGATAAGTCATTCAGGTGAGCAGCTCTGGTGCCAGCACAATCAGCAGTGGAGAGCTCTATTCTGGTGCATAGTGGGGTTTCCTGAACCGGAGAAACCTCAAGGGGTGCTGAGAAACCCATCAGGAGCCCACAGCTCATCTGAGGAGACATGGATGAGGCCAGGAGCAATGGTTGCCAAGCCCCCTCACACCTATAAAAGAAGCCCTTGGGTAGTGCTAGTGATCAGGTTAGGTCAGGTCCAGTCAGCATGGGTTTATGAAAGGCCTGATTGACCAACCCGATCTCCTATGACAAGGTGATCTGCTTAGTGAACAAAGCAATTTAATATGTCGATCAGAAGTAACACAGGAAAACATGGAATGTAGCATTTGTACACACTAGAGAGTGAGGAAGCAGAGGATATACAGTGTACCTGGTGGCTAGTTAAAATACAACTTTAATGCAGGATAAGAAAGTAAAGATACCATGATCCTCTCATTTATGATCACATGACCCTATAGGACTAGAAGTCCCTCATCTTTTCCAGTCACATGACTGGCTTACCCTGTCTCCCTTTGCTCCCCAGGGGCTGTCAGTTTTCACAGGGACGTATACCGTGTGATCCCAGTGTTTCAATGGCAGTTTAAACTACACCTTCTAGTTTACCACGAAAGTAATATCCTCTTATAGCCCAATAGGGTGAGTCATACTGTCACAGATGCCATTTTGTCACATCTATGCTCCATGTGATGTAAGCCAACCCGGTGGTTCCTTGGCCACTTCTATAGGCACAGGAAGCCATTATTCTTCCATCCATCCATCCATCCATCCATCCATCCATCTGCATGTTTGTTTGTTGCCACATAAAAACATTTCTATATTAAAAATGTCTGTGCATTTATGCATAAATATTTAAAACACACATATATATACGTATAAATACGTATAGCATTTTAGAAAGAAATAATGGATGAAGTTATAAAACTGTTGGCTACAGTGTCACAGGAGCATGTGTGTATAGGGACAATGAGGAAAAGTTCTAAAAGGCTTCTTGAAAAAAAAAAAAAAAAATTTGGAAGTGAGAGAAACATATCATACTCCTAGAGGGAAAGCCAGAAGCCAGTCTGAATACATTAGAAGAGAAACTTCAAGTGGCATCAAGCAGCAGTCCCATGAGGACAACAAGAAAAAGAATAACACACTTTGTTGGATGGTGAAAAATAAATGGGCAATGCAAAGAAAGAGGCTCTCTTCTGCTGCTAGGAAAGTAGATACATTTTAACAGGTATGGATTTCAGTTCAAATTGCTTGAAGAAATGTGCTAAATTCTAGCTGGATTTGTTTGAAATGAACCTGATGCAAACCAGCATCAAGGAAAGCCTGTACATTGAGGTGATCCTGCTTTCAGCTGTCACAGATTTTGCATCCCTAAGTACATTCTTAGTTGGGAATGGAGATGATCATACAGGCATAACACTGCTGTACATTTGCTGCAAGACTGGAAAAACTTATAGGTCCAACCTGGATGACAGAGATAGAATCTGGTTAGCTATCTGCTGGCAACTATTTTCATCCAGCTGGATGCCACACTGGAGAACTGACTTATAAGCCAAAGCAGCAGCTCTTACTCATACTATGCATTAATCAAATTGCTTCTCAGTTGCAGCCAAAATACACTGCATAGGCTTGTTTTAAAAAGACACAGCCAGGCAATAGGAATTGATCATGCAGGATGGCATTTTTAACCAGGTTTAGGCAACACTCGGCTCTGAAGGCCCAGAACAGCAGGCTTGAAAGTAACTTTTTTTTTTTTTTTTTTGGAGAAAAAAAAAAAAAAAAAAAAAAAAGGTTTTGTTATATAATGTGGATGTAAAATTTAAGCTGGTACTCAGGAAGACTGTCTGTTTGCTTGTTTTTATGAGCTCCCTAGCAGCAAGGGTGTGTAAACTGGTTATCGCCTGTCCCTCACTGTTTGTGAAAAAAGTGTAGGTAGCACCTGATTTTGATTTTGAGAACAGCTGCTGTATGAGGGAATACACGCACTTTTTTACAGATGACTGACAGCCATATGAAAGATCATCTCCTGACAGTTTTCTGACAAGCATTTGCCTGTGGATTTTACTCTGCCTTTGACTATTCTCTGGACCAAGAATGTGTTGATCATTATTCCCAGACTAAAACAGGGAACTTGAGAGCAGAAATAAGTATTTCAGGGGCTTTAATCACCACTGTTCACACAATCAGGTATGGCCAGCCCATCTCTTCACATTTCTGAGGAACCTTCCACCCTGCCCCCCAGTATGTACATAGGTGGCCTTTGGATAAGAAAAAAAGGCCAGTTCTTTTCCTAAAAGCCTTTACATGCCTACAAGAATTTACATGGACAATCAGATACCTGTATGGATACTTAGTAGCATCTTCAAATGCTTTTTAAAAGAAACCAGTCTTGCCAAGATTTCATGTGTCCTGTTAGGGACACAACATGATTCTTAAACTACTTCATACATTTTGCATTTGACTGGAGTCATGACTCTTTTTAACTCTTAAAAATGTACAGAATACTAAGCTTCTGGTGATGCACATGCTTAGTAAAGACTTCTTCAGTTTCGCCACTATTATACACACAGTACATCAAATCATTTATCACAATCATTTTTATTTTACTAAGGGTAAATAAACTGGTTACCCTTACGTAATTCCTCCCCAGATTTGATAAAAGGATATTTATAGAGGTGATACAGCAGTTGCCAGCAATACACTAACACCACCTAACCTTGTCAGGCAAAACAAAAGAGTAAGAGATTAGTATTCTCCAGTCATATTTCTAACCATGGACATTGCATGCCCATTATCAAAAGCTGTAGATGAAGCTATTAGCATTTCCACTCAACATAAGACCTCTCTTTTGTCTGTTCTTTTTCTTTGCAGAGGTGCATTTAACTTTTAAAAACCAGTCATCTTGACAACTAACAAATATCACATTTTGATAAAGGTAGCAATCTTGAAGGGCATCTATAACATCTATTGTGTGTGTCCACACACAATGGTGAAGTATGCTGTAAAAATGTTAGTTTTGCATTTCAGGGTCACGTATCCTTTGCTGTGCTTCAGTAAGACGGTGGCCACATTCTGATCAACAAAATTGGAGGAGGTTGCATCATAAACCAAATAAAATAGATTTCCATACAGATTGTTTTTATCATGACAATATTGTTGGGAGATTGAATCCCTAAAAATCATCACACAGAGAATTTTAAAACAATTAGGCAATTTTGTGTTTCATGGGGTTTTTCTTTATAACTCACGCTGCCTTCTTTCTGCCTGCAATCACTGAAGTATTGGGCTTTCTTGTCAGCATCTGTGTACCAGGCTGAGAAAGCTTTCTGTTTCTGATGGATGTGCAGATTTAAATAATCTAAAAAAAATAAAACAACAACAATAACAATAACAAACAACAGCAACAAACAAACAAAACAAAACCAAAATGAAAAACAAACCAACCAAGCAAACAAATTAAAACAAGCAAACAAAAATAGCACAAAAAAAAAAAATATTAAAAACAGAACCACCACAAAACCAAGCAAAAAAATGAACTAACTAACAAAAAACCAAACAACTAAACAACAAAATGTTTTGACTTGATTCAAAATGCAGGACTTCATACATTTCACAAGCCTTGTATGCCTTCTCCATTTAGGTCAACAGTATGATATGTATCCATGTATTATGTCTGTGGATACAGTATCTCTGAAGGGTTTCAGCACAGGTGCAGTGCAAGAAGAATAGCTTGCTATTTACCCTGACAGAAACCATGGGGAAAAGCCCATAAAGTGAATAAAGTTTTATTGTGAGTGTACCAAAATAGGCTGCTGAGGTGCCAAAATCTTCAGAGTAAAGCTTCAGGGTGCCCAGAAGGCTATTGTTTTATTTTGCTGATGAAGACCTAAAGGCTAGTAAAATTGTAGGAATCTTTTCATCAGGGGGTGGTTTTATTTAATATAAGCAGGTTACTCTTATATTGCCACTAAAAAGAACATCACTGAATTCAGCAACATAGGCATTTTGTTCCTAAAAACTCTTCAAACACCTCATCTGATTTTTGTTACAGTTATCCATTCATGTTCCTGCATAGATATGATGTTAAAACTCACACTTTTTAAATACTCTAATGTGGTCCGGGGTAATATTTGCTACAGCTTTGACAAAATAACCTTTTGAGTTATTGAAAACTGTTGATGCCTATCTATATCCTTCCTGCTGAGCCCTGCAGGGGGATGGAGAATGGGAGGTCAATGACAGCTTATAACAGTTTGCTGCTTTTTCTTTCTCACACATTTCCCCTGCTCCAGTGTGACATCCCTCCCACCGAAGATAGTCCTTCAAAAACTGCTCTGCCACGGTCTTCACCACAGACTGCAGGGGAATCTGCTCATGTGCATGAAGCACCTTCTCTACCTCCACTGACCTTGGTGTCTGCATGTTTCTTACCCTTTTTTCCCTCCTTTCTCTCAGGCACCATTTAACCTTTCGTAGATATGTTTTTGCCTAGTGTTTCTTATTCTTTTTCCTCCCTCTGCTTCTGTGTGGCATGTTTTGCCTTTTCTTAAATACTCTTTCCCCCAGATGCCACCATCTTGCTTAAAGGGCTCAGCTGTGCCCTGTGGTGTGTCTTTTGGAGCTGTCTGGAACCTGCTGTGTCCTGCACAAGTCTCTCCTCACAGACACCAACCCTGTAGCCCTCCTGCTACCAAAACCTGGACACCTGCACTCAGTACAGCTATTGAGCAGAAAAGACAAAACAACTCTTTATCCTCCTCAGTGACAGCCATCTGGAGGGGCAGGAGTGCTGCATTGTTTACAGAACATGAAATGGTACGTAACCATACAAGCAGAGACCACCATAGGATACTAAAGGGATCTACAGACTGATCTAGCTGCATGTTTTCATCATCTTTCTAATATAGTATGGTATGGTATGGTATGGTATGGTATAGTATAGTGTAATGTAATGTAATGTAATGTAATGTAATAATATAATATAATATAATATAATATAATATAATATAATATAATATAATATAATATAATATAATATAATATAATATAAATCAGGACCATAACCTTATTTCTGTAAAAATGACAAGTGTCCTTTGAAGTTTTCACTTCCTATTGACAATAGTAACTTTGCTCTTTTTGCAGGTCAAAAACCTTATCCTTGTTAGCTGTGCACCATGCAAAAAATGGCTTTCCCTTCTTGAGCATGGTGCTGCCTAGTTATTCAAGCCTTCTGAAATAGTGAACCCAAGTAGTTTCTTATTTTTTTTCTTTCCATTCAAATTTAAACTAAATTTATTTAATTATTTCAGGTTTTTTATATCTAATTTATAAAAAACTTTAATAAAGATGTATGTTAATTTATAATATTACTTTGCATTCATATAGATAATTATTAAAAGTCAATATTTATATTTATGTATGAATATATGTATTTGCACACATTGTATACCCTTTTTATGTATACGCTTCTATACATTGATAGGTTTATGTTTCTGTACAACATATATCTGATCCTATATAATCCTGCATCTGTTTTTATACATGTATATATAAACTTAGATATTTATGAGGGCTTCCTTTGCCTTCTGAAGCAACCACGTAATCACAGAACGTTCTTAGATGATATGGAGTACACATGTGACAAAACAGCAGCACACTGCTGGGCTATGGGAGGTACTTGATGTACATTTGAGGTAACTGAGAACATGTGGCTTCAGTCACCATCCAAACATTGGGCATTGTCACATGGGACAAAGGGAGACAGGTAAGCCTGTCATGTGATGGCAAAAGGGGAGGAACTTCTTGGTCCAGTAGGCAAGGTGACTGTAAAAGGGGGATAGGGTTTTCACTGGGCATGGGAAATATGGGGCGTAGATCTTCCTGTCTATCTTTCATGATAGTTTGCCTTCAACAGCTGCTTTTGGGTAAAGAGATTTTAAAATGTATTATATTGCTCCTGTACCTGGTCTACAGCTGTATATCATTCCATTACACATTGTATTTTCTTCTTCTGGTATCAAGTTGTGCAATATTTCAGAGTAACATTTTAGAGAACTAATGATTAATGGAAATAGACAGTTCCAGAAGTTAAATTTTCACTTTCAAGAATTGTTTAATCATCATTTTCTCTATCAAACATTTCTGCTGGTTTCTCACAATTCTCTTCCTATCATTTGCCCTAGTTAGAAAATTCATTTTCTAACCATTAGTTTGTCCTGCTGTGATTGAAATATTACTGTGTAACCTAATAATCTTTCTACCAGTGCTGATTTCTGAAATAAAATTTAATAAAGACATATAAAGTAAGGGTATATATGTTTAAATGTATGTCCTAAAGTAATTAGTCATTACATATATATCACAAACTCACACGGAAAATCTACAACACTAAAGACATTTTTATAACTTTTTGTTGCTATTTTGGGCTGTGATGAGAGGTTTGCAAACAATAATGATTTGAGCTGAAGAACAAGCTTTGAGTTCCCTAAGCTGTATAGATAATGGCAAGATTTAATGAACGACCATGTCTAAAAATGTTAACTCTTTTAGGTTTTGACTTTTAAGTGTAACCAACCCCCTACAGCGTAATCTGGAAACTTCTGTGAGATGCCTAAACCCTTTTTTCAATTCATGATCAGTTATATGCCTCTCAATTCAAGCTAGAATGACTGAGTGAGAAACCACCTGTAGCTAGCCAATAGGTGCTACACAGAGGCACAGTCTTACCTTCTTGTGCTTTAATTGAAGAATGATAAAGACATTTTCAGGTCAGCATACAGTTATGCAACCTGTTATCCCTCTTATGAACTGAATGAAAAGGTGCTTTTTTCGGTTCCCAGAGAACTCCAATTTTGGCTGTGCTCTCACCTCCATAGCGACATTCTTCTGGTTTCCAGTTGAGCAATGATTTTATGTGGTACTTTTTTCTTTTCACCAGAAATAAATTACTTCTTTTTCTATGTATTTGACGCAGTTTGAAAATTAGTCACATTGAAGATTCAGCTTCACATTAACCTATTGGAAAAAAAAAAAAAAGAAAAAAAAAGAAAAAAAAAAAAAAAAGGAGAACAAATACTCTCCCCAACCCTGTTAATATTTCCACAAGGCCACAAGATTTGGACACATGCTTAGCAATGTCCTGTTAGCCAGATTCTTCCTATTGGCATTTTGTGCACCAGGATCAAACTTTGCAATTTTGTATTTGATGTCTGGATTCTGACCTGGTTTCTTCGTAGTAAATAGAGCAGCAGTAGCATTTAGCACGGAGTTCATGACAGAAGAAATAAATGTTTAATTATTCAAGAAAATGCAAGGTCCAGATATCAGGCTTAATACTATATGGAATAGCTATTTCTGTCATACAGACAGTGACCAATCCTGAAACAGTAAGAGAAACGTTTTAGTTGTCCAAGGGACAATCCAGTGCTGCCAGATGAACCCTGTTGACACTGCCTAGTGCCAAGTGCCTGTCGTGCCTAGTGGAATGGCCAGCAAGTGAATTTCTCTCTCTTAATTCAGTTCCAAGCAATGAGTTGCTAATTGCACACTCTGCATGCTGTATTGTGACTGCCTGTGGATGAAAATATGCTGCAAATGTGTGGAAAAAGACACTGATGGCAAATTTTGGAGACTGGTTCTGGTGAGCTGGAGACATGAAAGGAAATGTTATAGAGAACTTTACCACTGTGATACAAATGCCATGTATTGCAGTTCAAAGCCAGCTGCTGAATCTGCAGTAGCATCTCACTTTGTATGCTGAGAGACTATACTGCCATTTTGAAATATCTGCTATTGCTGATCTGCCTTCACAGAAAGGTAAAACCAGTAAGATGCAGTAGTTACCTACAGATACCAAGAGCTGATAATTCTCTCAAACAGGTGATCATCCTTAGTTTAACAAAGAGATTCATGTGTCAAGGAAGTAAAATGAAGGTAACTAAGTCGCAAAAATGCAGAGACTGGTGGTATCACCAGGCTATATTTGCCATTTGAGTTGCATCTGCCCATCCTGCCTGTGTTCTGACTGCCACTGTCAGAGGAGATGCTCTCACATATATTTTGTGTTGTAACTGTCAGCTTCATATGGAGAGTTCAGATATTTACCTAAACTGTCACTAAGTACTGTGTTTAGACAACTAAATTTGACTGACTATATGCTAAGGAAAAAAAAAACAAAACAAAAACAGACAAACAAACAAAAACAAACAAGCAAACAAACAAAACCAAACAAAAAACCCAACAAAAATAGTTTTCAGACATTAAATATTTTTACATCTCCTGGAGAATTTTGGAAAATCGGTTGATGATCACATCTAATACACAAATAAGGGGTTATTTTTAATAAATATAACCTCAGGTAGACTTTATACAGAAGACTTCCTTCCAAATGGGTCACAGGAAAAATCTATAGTGATGCAGCTGGAGAAAGAGAGTAAGAAACTTTTCTAAGTAAATCTGAATGCAAGTTAATTAAATTTTAGTGAGAGTAAATTATGTTTGTTTTCTTTTTTATTATTTCACATATGTCTAGTAACTGTTTTAACTGTGTAGTTTACTCTGGATTTTGTTACTTTACATTGATTAAACCAGAATGACTTCAAAGTAGCTGGAGAACAGGAACACATCTCTAATCTAGTGATAGGGCTTATATGAAATTGATCCTAGCAATACAAAATAAATCATTAACTCTCTTAATTTGCTAGAATATCCAAATAAAACCAGAGTAAGTTACAATAAAAAACCTTGGGTGATGCACATCTCTGATAATATGCAAAAAGAGCGGAAGAGGTATTTTTCGGTAGTGATGTTAATCAAATTATCTATCTACTGTACACTAAGATACACAAGATACCCCCTGAGCCTTTTATTTTCCAGGCAAACCAATCGCTTCATATATCAGATGCTCCAGCCCCTTAAGCATTTTCACAGCTCTTTGCTGTATTTGCTCCAGTATGTCTATGTGTTTCTGACACTGGGCAGACCAGAACTGGACCCAGTGATCTCCCTAATGCAGCACAAGAAGCACAAGTCAGTCAACACAGGAGGCTGTCAGTCTTTGTTGCAGGGGCAAATTGTGATTCATGCTCAACTTGTTGTCCACCAGGACCCTCAGGTCCTTCTCTGCCAACCTGTTTTCCAACTGATTATTCCTTCCCAGATGAAGAATTTTGCATTTTTCCTTGTTGAAATTCATGAGTCTCCTCTCTGCCACTTTCTCCAGCCTGCCAAGATTCCTCTGAATGTTGTCTCAACTATTTGGTGGATGAACTATTCCTCTTCATTATGTACATCCACAAACATGCTGAGGATGTACTCTGTCTCATCATCCAGGATGTTAATGAGGTTGTTTAACAGTTTGAGCCCACTATTTTTTCAATCTATCTTACAATCAACTTATCTAGTCTGTAATTCATCAGTTTGACAATTAAGATGTTGTGGTAAATAGTGTCAAAAACCTTAATAAGTCAAGATAAACAACAATCACTACCCTACTTAAATCTACCAAGTCAATCATACTATTGAAGAAAGCAATCAGGTGGGTTAAGCATAACTTACCCTTCATATATCTGTGCAGACTACTCCCAAGCACTTCTTTGTCCTTCATGTCTCTCAAAATACTATCCAGTATTAGTTGCCTCATCATCTTTGCACAAATCAAGGTGATGATGACCAGCCTCTAATTCTCTGGATCTTCCTTCTTGCCTTTCTTGAAGACAATGCTTTCTTCCAGATCCAGGGAACCTCCTCCAGTCACTATAGCCTTTCAAAGATAGTTAAGAGCAGGCTTCCAAGTGACATCAGCCAGCTTCTTTATCACTCATGGGTGCATCCTGTCGGGCCCTATGGACTTGTTTACATCCAGTTTGGTTAAACATTCCCAAACCTGAGCCTTCTCCACAGAGGGTAATTCTTCCTTGCTCCAGACTTTCCCTCTGCTCTCAGGGACCTGGGGTTCCTGAAGGATGGTCTTATCAGTAAGAATCTAGATGAAGAAGGCTTGAAGTATTTTGCCCTTTTCCATATCCTTTGCCACCAGGGCTCCTTCTCTCTTCAACAACAATCCACATTTTTTCCCTGTCTCCCTTTTGCAGTATGTGTACTTGTAGAAGCCCTTCTTGTTGCTCCTCATATTCCTATCTTCATACACCAGATTGAACTCCAGATAGGTTTTGGCTTTCCTAATCCATCCATGCATGCTCAGATAATGTCTCTACTTTCCTTCTGGGTCATCTGTCCATTCTTTGACCTCCTTAATGCTTCCTTTTAATGCTTTTGTTTAATTAACAGCTTCATGTTCATCCATGCAAGCCCATTGTTACGGTCTTGATTTTTGCCCTGTTCTGTCCTTTTAAGGTCCAGAATTCCACCATCTCATGGTCACCACTGACACTCTCATTCCCAAATAGTTCTTCCTTGTTTGTAAGTATGAGGTCCAGTAGAGCACATGTAACCCATTGGTTTGCTGGTCACCTGTGTGAGAAATTTTTAATCAATGTGCTGCAGAAACCCTTTAGGTTTCTTCTGCCCTGATGTATTGTCCCTCCAGCAGGTATTGGAATGGTTGAAGTTTCCCATAAGGATCAGGGCCTGTGGGTGTAAGGATTCTTCCAGTTGTCTCAAGAAGTCTTCATCATAATGGCCTAGGCACCCACCACAACATCACTCATACCGATCTACTTGCTAATCCCAACCCATAAATTCTCCAATGTTTCCTCACCGACACTCAGATACATACATTCCTGCTTCTCTCTCACACAAAGGACTATTTCCTGCTTCCAGTGTCACAGACTGTCCTCCCTAAAGAGCTTGTATCTATCCATTGCAACAGTCCAGTTGTGTGAAATATCCCACCATGCCTACAATCTAAATCAGATAATACTCCTCAAACTGCATGGGGAATTCTAATGCCTCCTGTTTTTTTCCCCACACGGTATACATTGGTATACAGACAACTGATAGAGTTATCTAAACACTCAGATTTCTGAGAAACAGTATGGGAGTATTCCCTGTAGTGTTGTCCCACAGACAGTTCCTTATTTATGTGTGTACACTTGGAGCAACCTCACTTCAATCCTGTTCTGTTGATTATGAGGTTCCTCTTTTTCGTATCACCTGCATCCTCTGCTTACCAACTCAATCCACCGCTTTCTCACATGATTGTTGGTCATTCTTTCTCTTTCCTGATGTTTCTAGTGTAAAGGTCTTCTGGACAGCCTGTTGTGAAAGATATTTCTGCTTTGCTTAGTCAGTTGTATCTCTTCGATGCAGCTGTCATAGAAACCAAGCCCCTTTTTCTGACACCAGCTCCACAACCAATTCTTGTCCTGTAGGATAAGGACACTCCTTCTCAATTCCTTTACCCTGCACTGGCAGGATGGAGAAGAAAACCACCTGGGCCCCTACAACCTTAATCATCACTCCCAGAGACATGCTTGATACTTTCCAGGTTATCCCTGAAAGTATAATTGATGTCCATGTAGAAAAGCAGTAGCATCTTGAAGACTGGATGAGCTTTGTCAGCCTCTCCACAACAACTTAAGTGTGAACCTCCAGAAAGGAGAAAAGCTCCCTAGATGACTGGTCAGGTTGGCATATGGGAAACCTCATTGTCTACAGCAGAGTGTCTTCCTGTACTAACACTCTCTGCTTCCTCCCGGTGCTCAGTATGGTCTAGGGTTAACTGCCTCACATGTTTCATTTTACAGTGCTCCCAGTTCCTCATCAACTATGAGAGCAGTGAACATATTCTGTAGGTGCAAGTCTTCAGGAGCAGCAGAAGCCATCTTCCTGGTGCCTTTGCCATCATGGGAGTTTCCACTTTCAACCCTGACAGGCACAGGCTCTGCCTGCCCATCTGCCACTGTTGGAGGTTTGAACTCCTGAAGCTGCAGTCTCATAGAGAAGAGCCATTCAACTGCTTTCTTTTAATCTCTGATGCTGTTCAGTCTGCTGACCTCTCCCTGCAGCTTTTTGTTTGGTGGCACAGCTTCTCGACAACTGCACAGCTGCTACAAGCTGTAAGACCATCTGTCCTAACCTCAGTGAGATGTTCCAGACACTCTCTATAGCTTGAGATTTGTAGATATGAATCCTCCTTTTGAATATTTGTCTGGGTCAAACCTCAGATGTCACTGGGACAGCAGCTCTAGGAGCAGATGGGAACTGTGGCCTGTCACCTGTGGCATGTCACTAACATAGCTGGGGTCATGTATGCTGGTTGGCGCAGAGCTGCTGGCTCCTTCTTTGTGCCTTTTTGCACAAGCTTCTGCGTATGGTAGCTGCCTGAGTTAGCTGCACACATGCTGCTTTGCTGAACAGAAAAGGAAGCACAGCAAGACTGCAGCGTTCACCCTGAAATGAGGTATCCTGAATGTAATTATTTAAAAATTAAACACTTAAGCCCAGCCCTTCATTCAAAATGACTGACTTAAGTGCTTGTCTTAACCTGTGAAGCACTCTGTAGACAGTGTTAAGAGATTCCGAAGGGTAGAAACAGATCTAAAACTGCATCTCATGAGTAGCTAGTGACATGTTAGGCACAGTGTCTGGGGGATATTTTACTTTCTCTTGTCATGATTTCCTGATGCTCTCAGCATAGTTCTCCCCTCAAATGCAAAAGTTGGCATATAATATCTTTTTAAATCACTTTTAAAAGAAAGTAAAGGAAGATATAGGACTTACCTGAAATTACAAAACTCATTCACAGAATGAGTGCTGCAAGTTCAGTTTCACCCTTAACCGAAAGGATGCTGCTCTGTTCAGGCCAAAGGTATTTTTTTGAAGTATTTCTGGGTTTTGTTTGTTTGGTTGGTTTTTTATTAGGTATTTAGTGAAAGATGCATATACTCTTCTGCTGTTAGGCAACCTAATTTCAGGGAACATCCTATGCAGATGTAAAAAAATAGGCAACAGAATAAATTTGCTTTATGCTCTAGGAAGTTTTCATATTGGATTTATATTGATACAATTCCATCGAAAATTACAAAGGGTACCACTAGTTAATATATTATCCCACTACACAGAATACTGTTTTGTAGTCTATTGGTTAGTACACTCTTCTGTGAATGATATGGATTTCATTTTCCTATGGCTTACCAAAAGATGGGTTTCCCAGCATAGATTACCTGACAAAAAAATCTCACAACTAGCATATTACAAAAAAAAGTTTGTCTTAAAAATTCTAGGATAAAATTAGTTAAGAAATATGCAAACAGTTCAGTGGAATTCACAAAACTGTCTTATCTTTAGCTTGTAATAACTTTCAATGTATTTCTATGCAGGTGTGGATGCTGAGTGAACTTTCAGCACCTGAATGGAGTTGTGTAACAATTCTAAATGTTTCTGCAGCTTTTGGTCTTAATGGTAATATACTTTCTGATTCACTTTTTTGTACCAAGAATGTTACTCGTTTACTGTTTCAAATTATAGGTTACAAAGTTGGAATTTGTACTTTACACCTAATGGACATATAAATTGATTTTAAAACAATATAGTGAATTCCCTACATGCAATTTGTGGTGAATCCAAAAAGGTTTCTGTGAGATTAGTTTTGAGATTACTATTTCTATCTTCTATTGAAGCTGCTGCCTTGTTGAAGATGATTACTCTGAAAGGACTTTGGTACTGTGGTCTAAATTTATTTTGTCACAAGAGCAGACATTTTAACCATCGAGTTAGTATTCCACGATTCATAGAAATTGTTTTTTTGGTTATTCTTTTCTCTTGCTCTCAATCTCCCTTTTACATCCAACTCTCATGTTAGTGGAAAGCAATTCAAAGGACAAAAATATCTGTAATCCCCAAGGTGGATAATTCAGGATCTGGATACATCCTCTTTTTCTTTTTGCTAGGGTTGGAATGAAGAACTGCATTGTGAAACAAGGTTGTTATAAAGAGGTTATTATAAAGAGCATGGGTCAGTTAGACACCTCAAAAATGGATGCCAAAGTACATAGTGGGTGAAAAGGTAGGCTTGATGGGCTTAATAATAACCAACAAGCAGGTAACCCAGGGTTCTTAACAAGAGCTTGTCTTTACCTCCACCTTTCCCAGCTATTGATGCTGAATTTGATGCTACAGGAAGGTGCCTCTTTCTTCTCAGAATCCAGTCCTCAAGACAAATGTCCAGAATTGTTTCATGAATTTATCAGGATGTGACTTGTTTTTATATTTAAATCATATACCTCAGATAGAAAGACTATGTGGATAGACTTGTCATTGAGGAAGTGGAGGATCTAAAGTGAGGTTGCTCAGACTAAGAGATTCAAACTGGAATGGTCAGTACATATCCTAGAAACCAGCCTCAGGAAGAAAATGCTCTCTATTATCATCTCACATTGGTGTTCACTCCATTATAACAAGAGAAAAGAAGCAAGAACAAAAATTTAATCCTTGTGGCTAGAATACTCTGATGGGAATCCATTAATCTAATGTAAATGGTTATTGATTAAACTGAGAAATTAAATCTGTGCAAGGGCTGAAATATAGTGTTGTTCTTTTCCATACAAGTGTTCAGAAGTTTGCTCATTTGCTGTAGCCCACTAAGAATAAGTTGTGGTGACTTTGAGCTCCTTGAAGTGGATAGTGATAGCCACAAAAGGCTGAGGTTTCTACTGCATCTTCTCATTCTGACAAAGTATCTTGTTAATGGGTCACAGAATCAAACTCGGAAGTACATATAGTTACTTAAAATGAGTGAGAGAAGGAAATAGCCTCGAGCACTGTATATTATATCCCAAAATATGAAAAATATATATTCAGTTCCACTGTAATAAGATTTCACCCAGCAAGAGCATGATTAATAATAGGGAAATTTCTTTTCAAACCACCTTTTTATTAATACATCTCACTCAATAGACCTTGGATTTAGAGGATTTTCTTTTGTATTGGATGTGTAAAATTACTTCAAATATTTTGAAAGTCACATAAATGTAAATACTTAAAAGAAAAACTTATAATATATATTAGACTGATTAATCAATATCTTCTCTACATGCCTGGATTAGCTTCTTTATGTGTCTTCACTGGCATGCTGCAGAAATTCACCAGCTTCTATTTTACCATTTAAAGAAGTTTATCGTTGCCCGTTCACCTCCTTTGGAAAGAACAAAGTTAAGAGTTCTGAAGACAGCTTCTGAACTCCCTGTTTTCTGTCTAAGCTCCCTTAAAAACCTCTTATACTTTATTTAGAGAAATGCCACATAATCAAGAAGTTATGAAATTATTTCCCTTAACATTTTTTTTAATTGGCATTATTGCTTTCCTTCTTTTATTATGATTTTCTAAAGATCTAGTGGTAATATTCTGTAAGTAGTATATCTTCAAAAACATTCACTTAATAATTACTTTAATATATTAATAAGACTAATGTAACAGAAGCTTAAATAAAGATGAATAAGAATTTTACAGATTCTGATTGTATATGGAACATATATTTACAGTAACCATTGTTGTGTGCACACTGTAAATATATGGAAACTTTTCTGAATTCTGTCACAAAATTATAATTAGTTAAGTGAATAATTTTCATTTAGAAAAGTTTCAATGAGGAAAAGTAGAAAAAGGTTTTGATGCTGTGGAGGTTTATGTTAGGCTTGATGAAAAGTAAACTGAAAACAAGTAGCTAATGGAAAAGTAGCTTTATTTAGTAATGCTTCTCATGTTTCCAGGGTGGAAAGACTGGTTAGATTTACCTTAAGAGTAGAGTGAATGCACAGGTACACACTTTTGGAGCACCACACATCAAGAAAATTATCTCTAGGGCTTCTAGTGAAAAAAGTTCTAAGTAGAATGCATAAGAGGACTCATGTTTTCAGCTGTAGGTAGTCAGTTCTAGGGTTGGTGGAACTTAAGGTGAAGTTTTAACATGATAGTAGAACAAAAAATAACTGTGAAGATGTGTAGTTTTAAGGTTTGTGTACAATATTCCCACTGAACAAGATGACAGTGTCTTCACTGTTAATGCTCTTAAGCATGAGACAAGCCTATTTTATGAAAACTAGTGATTCAGCCTTAAGTTCCTTTCTAATCAGTTTGACTGATCTGTGAAGACAGTGTTATACTTGTAAGGCGATACTGTTTGTATCACACAGAGAGAGCTGGCTGAGGCAAACTCAGATAAAAACATTGAATGAATTAACTATTAAGCAGTGTGGACATTCAAGGGTCCAGTGCTTTATCTCTCTCTCAGGTTCTCTTATTTTGCTATACAGTCTTTGTTATGTGAGATCATTTATATGAATAGCTGCTGACGGTAGCACTTTTGATTAGAATCATAGAGCACCATTACCATTTAGCCTGAATGCTTCTGTACTCCAAAATATTTCAGTGCTCAGAAATTCTGGAAAACAAGACCTCAATGCCCAGAACTGTTATTTAGCTTTCACTAAATGTCAGTGAAGCCAAATAAAGCAAAAAGAGTCTTTTCCTGAAGAAGAAATTAGCAAGAACTGATGGGACAAGATTTATTTGAGAAATCATTTTTACAATTTAAGTAAGAAAGGTCTGTACGATCAAGCCCTATAACAACTTTAGGTTTAGTCTAGTCACTGTGGCAAATGAAGAAAGATTTCATCCTCTTTCCTATAACTGTGGTGAAACACTGGAAAAATATATTCAATTGTAACTTCCAAGAAAGTGACTACCTAAACCTACTGTATGATATAATTTATTTGCCTATGAAAGAAACATTAGGTGGCAGCAATCTTCTGGTTACTATTGAGGACCTTTCCTTGCAGGACACTTATGGATAAGCACAAACTTCTTAAGGATTACTCAATTATAAAACCTTTTTTGCTTGATCTTGGAAAACAGGATTTATTACCAATGGAAGAGTAATGGATTCAAGCTACACTTTGAGAATTTCAATTCTGTTACATGCTATATTTCAAGTAATGAATTAGTTCCTGAATAGAACACTTTTACTTTCTAAAGCTCTGTACAGATGCCCTAAATGTTAAGAAAAAAATGAGACATCTTTATCAGCATATCAGCAATACTGTTACCCGGGCCTTTTCTGCTCTTGATGTTCATTACGGTTTTACCCTGTATCTGATCCATATGTTTTAATTCACCATGGCTTTTTCTTTCATGAGTCATTGTGCTTATTTTGCAAAATGAACTACAACATAATTAAATAATTAAATGTACAACTCTTTTTTCTCTTGAAAGACTTGTAGTTCAATTATTCATGCTTAGTGAGGTGTTATATATCAGCACAAAATTATCATTCACAAAATGCAAAGAAATGGATCTCTGGACTACATAAAATAACCTTAACCATTTATATCATTAGCTCCAGAACTTTATTGGTGACTTTCTTTATTCCTTTTTAACCTATGTGGATAGGATCCAGCCTGTCCAGTTTCACTACCTAAAATGCACTTAGTTTTATTGTCCCAGTGAAAGACCTGCACAAAGAAAATACAGAATCACAGAATCACAGAATCACAGAATCGACTGGGTTGGAAAAGACCTCAGAGATCATCGAGTCCAACCCTTGGTCCAACTCTAGTCTGTTTACTAGATCATGGCACTAAGTGCCATGTCCAATCTCAGTTTAAAAACCTCCAGGGACGGCGAGTCCACCACCTCCCTGGGCAGACCATTCCAATGCCTGACCACTCTCTCTGTGTAAAGAGTTTCTTTCTAATATCCAGCCTAAATTTCCCCTGGCAGAGTTTAAGCCCATGCTCCCTTGTCCTATTGCTGACTGCCTGGGAGAAGAGACCAATCCCCACCTGGCTATAACTTCCCTTCAGCTAGTTATAGAGAGTGATGAGGTCACCTCTGAGCCTCCTTTTCTCCAGACTAAACAACCCCAGCTCCCTCAGCCTCTCCCCATAGGTTTTATGTTCAAGTCCCTTCACCAGTCTTGTTGCTCTTCTCTGGACCCGCTCCAGCACTTCAATGTCTTTCCTGAACTGAGGGGCTCAGAACTGAACACAATACTCCAGGTGTGGCCTCACCAATGCAGAGTACAGGGGAAGAATCACTTCCCTTGTCCTGCTGACCACGCTATTTTTGATACAGGACAGGATACCATTGGCCTTCTTGGCCACCTGGGCACACTGATGGCTCATGTTGAGCTTCCTGTCAATTAGTACCCCCAGGTCCCTTTCTGTCTGACTGCTCTCCAGCCACTCTGCGCCCAGCCTGTAGCGCTGCAGGGGGTTGTTGTGGCCAAAGTGCAGCACCCGGCACTTGGCCTTATTGAACTTCATCCCATTGGAATCAGCCCATTTTTCCAGTCTATTCAGATCCCTCTGCAGAGCCCTCCTGCCTTCCAGCAGGTCGACACTCCTTCCTAACTTGGTGTCATCAGCAAATTTGCTGATGATGGTCTCAATCCCCTCATCTAAATCGTCAATAAAGGTGTTAAACAGGACTGGACCCAACACTGACCCCTGGGGAACACCACTAGTGACTGGCCGCCAGCTAGATGCAGCCTCATTCACCAGCACTCTCTGGGCCCAGCCCTCCAGCCAGTTCTTAACCCAGCATAGAGTGCACTTGTCCAAGCCACGGGCTACCAGCTTTTGCAGGAGTATATTATGAGAGACAGTGTCGAAGGCCTTGCTGAAGTCCAGATAGACCACATCCATGGCTTTCCCCTCATCCACCAGCTGAGTCACCTGATCATAAAAGGAGATCAGGTTGGTCAGACAGGACCTGCCCCTCCTAAACCCATGCTGGCTGGGTCTGATCCCTTGTCCATCCCTTGTCCATCCTGATCCCTTGTCCATCCTGAAGATGAGATGGAGTGCCATATCATGTGTCAGATGATGTTTACAATACTGTTACTAAACACTTTCCCTGATCACTACTTCTGAAATGGAAATTATGAAGATTGATGCAATTTTTTTTTTTTTTTTTTGTTACTTATTATTTTTCCACAATTACACACCTCTATAACCAGATAATGAAAGGAAATAGTGTCACAGAAGTATAATATATAGACATTCAAATTATAACATATGTTGTTATGGTGAATACTGGCATGTGGCACCTCTAAAAGATAATAATATGAGGAATAACAGGCTGCTATAGATAATGGAGTAGGAGCAATGTATACACAGAGGGCTAGCTCTGACCCAGAGTCCTATTAACAAGACAACACATAAGACACATCAGGCAACCATAGATTAAAAAAAAAGAAAGTAGTAGCTTGGCAGAACTGCTGAACAAGGCAGAAATTACCAGGGCAATCAAATTATAAACACCAAATAAGGTTATAAAGTCTGCTAAACCATGGCCAGTTGGAAGACGGTAAACAGAAGTACGGCTGTTTATTTGAAAGGGAATGGGAGTGGTAAAGGAAGAGAACTTGAGAGGGTAAAAGAGAAATACAAGGTGAAATAAATGAAGATTGAGGCTGTTCAGTATACCTGTGGAACAGGTCTGTGCCTGATCATGTCAGACTGGAGACAGAGATGAAACTTTGTTGTTGTTTTTTTTTTTAATCCACCAGAACTTATGCCTGATTGCCCTGTACAGTCAGGGAAGTGCTCGGCTGAGTGCTTTCCATAACACTGCAAGGGGTCACCTACACAAGGTCATCTAAACAGCCTGAGTGCTGTGGACAGCAGCCTTAAATTATTTTAGTTTCAAGAACGATAGATTTCTCATGGAACACTCTGCAAATTAGTCACCTTTTTATTTAAAAACAAAATAAAGTGATGTAGTTCCGCTGAAAACTACAAAACAACTTAAAAATCACTACAAACAATGGATCAGCAGTAGTTAGTTCATTCTACCCACTAAGTTTGTTGTGTTTTTTTGCAGAGATCCCAACACTTCACAGTAGACACATATTAAGTCCATTGCAGCTAGATATTTGTAAAATACTCCAAACATCACAACAGATACACACTGAGCACAACAAACTTCTAAGTTATTGTGGCCAATCAGAGAGTTGGCAGATAATTCCTTTGACTCCATGTATATCTCTCACCCAACAAGGTGTTTTTTTCTGAGTAGCCAAGTACTGTACAAGGAAAAAGATTCAGCAAGTGGATAGAAATAACCTCATTTGAGTAAATACTAACATATATTTATCCATTCTGTTTGCATATTTCTCCCGTATAGATAATCTGTAACTTCTCTAAGCAGTATCCACAGCCTGCTTTATTCTTGTCACTGTAAGTTTTGCTTAATGTCTAATTACAGTTCATAACTGACATAAAAAACAATATCATCTACATAATATTCAGTTGTGTATCTTCAATGCTGCCTGACAATAGCTCTGTCCTAGCAAGACTAATGGAGAAGAATCACTGGAGCATATTAGTGTGACAGTCCTTCCTTCTACTGCTATGCACATAACAGTAAATAATAAGTAATATCACAGCTTATAAAACTAAGTTATGAACCACTCCCTCACAGGATACCCGTGGCCTAGATGCCATAAACATCATTAAAAGTGTACTTTCTTGAAAGTTTTTTTGACATTTTACCCAGTGATGCAAACTTATGAATCAAATAACTCAGAAAGAGAAATTTACTCATGTATGGAACAAAGTAATTGTAGATTGATTCAACAATATTTTTAAAACTAGATTCACCACCCTTAGTTTACTGAAGGTTTATATTGTACAAAGAAAGATGGTTTGACAAAAAGAAGAGTATATATTCATAATAGACTTACACCTTATAACTACAAGCTGTGGGAAATTATTATATTCAGTGCATAAAAATTCATTTTTCTGAAACATTGAAGCCGTTGTTCACAGAATATAAATAATCCCTACCATGGATGCCTTAGAGTGGTCCTGGATCAAGACCATCTATGGAAATTAGCATATGAATTCAGAATAAATTAAGCATGTGATCTCATGTTTTGACCAAGGTGAAATATGTAGTTTTAAACATTTTATTGCTAACAAAATCTGACAAAATATTATCGCTGTCTTTATTTGTGTATATAGTATTGACACATAAAACTGAGTCAAAACTCAGGATTTTTTAAATATTAAAAGTGACAATATCGACAAGGGCTTTTCTATTCTCTGTCATTGTGATCTGTAAAGATTTTTCAGGATTTCTCAACAAAACTACATCTCACAGTTCTACAAGACAATACAACAGTTAGCAATCATAGGCAGAAGAGCTTTTTTCCTTTTTAGCTGATGAAATTTGTACAAGCCAATACACATTTTTGCAAACAAATTAAAATGTAAAAGAAGGATGCCTTCTTTGTGTGAAGAAGTTGTTGCCAGATAAAACAAGATTTTTTTTTCTCAGTAGAGAAAATGATATTAAACCCTTTTCTAAGAGAGAATTTTTCTTTCTACTTCCTCCATATCCTATTTTATATCTAGGGAATCTGAGATTTAAATTTGTCAGTTGCATGAAGTTGCCTACAGCATTTTCTGATTCTTTCTTTAACTCATTCTCTCTTAAACTCTCCCAGTTGTCCCTCTGCATGAGGAATTAACTAGAGGTCTACATAGAAACTAACAGTAGCACAATGGAAAACAGAGCAGCTGCCAATTTCAATACCATCAGCTCTACCACCAGCCACACAACCTCCAGGACACAGCTCCCCATTCTGTCTTCTGTTTCAGTATGGCTGGCCTTGTCTTCTCTGGCCACCCTCAGCAAAGAACATATTGGAAAAGAGAAAAAAAAAATGTTGAGCTATCTATGATAACTAAGAGCAAGAATACACTGCTTACTCCATGTCTTTTTTAAAAAATCAATTTACTTTTCTAGTCCTGTTCCCTTAACTGTATTGCTTTCCATTTTCAGCTATCCTAACTACACTGATTATTTTAATAAATTTTCAATGTAAACCTACCAGGTCACTGTGCTAATTTAAAAATACATTTTCCTCTTTTTCACCCTTTTGTAGTTTTGAAATTTTCCTGTCTTCTACTTTTTAATTTTGTATACAAGGTTGAAGTCCTACATCATCTTCTTTGTGTTGTAAGTAGTTCTTAAGCTGCCTTTTTTTCCTGTCTTCACAAAAGTATCTAAGTACCTTTCTGTTCCTATATTTTTCCCAAAGATTTGCACATTTCTAATTTCCCTTACCATTATAATTCTTTCTGCATAGTTTTCCTTTTGGAACAATATATGTTCTCTTTTTGAAGTGCAAAGAAACCATGCTGGGAATACCATTAATATATTAAAAATAGAAAAGAAGTTGCTTATCTGAACATTGTTCAGTGTATAATAAAACAATGATGCTGAATTGAATTCCCTTCATGATATTCCTTCCTAGGAACCTCACTGTTTTACTGGTTTGAATTCTGCCCCACAAATACAGAATATAAGCTGTTGCCATCTTTCATTCAAATGCATTTAGTATTTGCAATATGTGAAAAGGGAAGAAGAGTCCTTTCCAAACATTTTTATTTCATTTCTACCAAGCACCTGATTCCTAGAGTTAGATTTGAATATCACGTATTTACAGGAAGATTGGCCATTAAATCACAGATGCCGGAGGCCTGTGGTGAGTAGTCCTTGGCTGGATGCCAGGTGCTCACTAAGTTGCTCTATCACTTCCCTTTCTCAACTGGATAGAGGAGAGAAAAGGTAACAAAAGTCTTGTGGGTGGAGGTAAGGACAGGGAGATCAGTCAGCAATTAGCATCGCGGGCAAAGCAGATGCAACTTGAGGAAATTAATTTAATTTATTACCAATCAAATCAGAATAGGGTAATGAGAAATTAAGCAAAATCTTAAAACACCTTCTTCCCAGCCCTCCCTTCTTCTCAGACTGAACTTCACTCCTGATTTCTCTACCTCCTCCCAAAGTAGTGCAGGTGGATGGGCAATGGGGATTACAGACACTTCATCATCTCAGCTGCTCTTTCCTCCTCACACTCTTCCTCTAATTCAGCATGGGGTTGCACCCATGGGAGACAGTCTTCCACAAACTTCTCCAACGTGAGTCTTTCCCACAGGTTGCAGTTCTTCACTAATTGTTCCAGTGTGGATTCTTTCCACAGAGTGCAGTCCTTCATGGACAGACTGCTCTAGTGTGGGTGCCCCATGGAGTCAAAGGTCCTGCCAGAAGACCTGAGCCGGCATTTGCTCCTTTCCACAGGGCTACAGTTCCTGCTAGGAAATTTATTTGAAATTTATTGATCTTGGATATTTTTCTTTGTACTTTGATTATTTAAAAACTAAAATCTGTCCCCCCCCACCCCAATGGTATTCATTCTGTAACACAAATAGATTAAGAATGTTAAAACAGACAAGAAAACAAGTTTGACTCTACTATCCAAAATTGTTTCCAACTAGCTTAATCTGGTGTAATCTACATATAAGACAAGCATATTATCTATTTTATAATACAGAAGATTAATAAAGCAATTGAACAGCACTCAGTGCGAGAGAAATCCTTGCTGTACTCTTGCTGAACTACTGCTGTCTTCCCAAAATGATAACAAATAATTTTATAACCTTTGAGCAATTCTTTGAGTATTTCTGTTCCTTTTGTTTAGTTTTTTACCGCCACAGTAATTTCCTAACTTCTTATTTCTTTATGCTCATGAGAATGTCAAATGAAATTATCTCAAAATTCTGTACCAGTCATCTTAAATCAAACTAAATGCACCAGTCATTGGGGTGCTTTGGAAATAACATTTTTGTATATTTTGAACTCTGATGTCTTTCCTTTTACATTTTGCTACTGATAATCCCATACTTGTTCTTAAATAGGTTTTTTAGTACATTGTAATTAGAGGTCAGTTAATAGTGTTGAATAAACTAGGAGCTTCTCATAACAGTGGAAATTATTTACAATTCATTATTTTCTTCCTTCATTGTGTGGCACAAATTGTGGCACAAATTGTTTGCTAGATTTTTTTTTTTTTTTTTTATGGAAGTCTGAAGGAAGAGTAGAACTGAAAGCAGTATCAAAATGTTATATAATTTTAAACTTATGATGTCTACATTTTGATTAGCATTTTAGTACCTTAGTATTCTTTCCAAGCAGTCAGTGTTTAATGAAGTGAAATAACTTGAAAGCACTTCATAATCTCTGAAAAAAAAAATATATATATAACGCTCATTTTCTGATTTCTTCCTGACCCCTCTTTCAAGGATATTGAAAGGTAAATACTTGAATAGATAAACAATTTTCAAGTCTTCTTTCAACACCAAAGGCTGGAAATTCTGTAGAGTACAAAAAGGAGATATGGCCTGGGAAAAGGCCTCAAGATTTTCTCCTCACCTCAGGTTTAGATTCCTGTCAAGTTAAATGCCCCTTATTACCAACAAAATACACTGGTTTATGCTCATATCAGCCTGACTGAAAGACAGAAATATTGTATAATGCTGCTAATGGTACCTAGTTAATGGAGGGTAATGGAGCAGAAAATATGTTCATTACTGAAAAGGTGGAGAAGAGATGCTTTTATATCGTTAGCCTAGAAAACCCCAAATGACTGAACACATTTGTCTGCAGAGTGCAGGAAACATTATTATGATTTTGGCACTACACAATGACTCACTGAAAAATGCCCTTTCCCCTTTTACTTCTATTCTCTCTCCCTGCCTTAAAGTTTTGGAATCACTACATTTTACACTTTCTTTTGTGAAGATTTTTACAATTGTACTCCAGGGTAAGACTTAAAATTCTTGTTTATAATGAAAATCTGTATACAAATATACTTATTCTTGTTTTAGACTTTTGTAGGGTACCAAGTTTCATATTAGCATTGATTATAATTATGATCAAATTAAAAAATAAAAAAGGTAAATATTAAATTGAAGTTTCTTTCAATACCAATCTCTGGAGGAGACAGAACATTTCATATAGGTTTTTTTTTTCTTTTTCTTTTTCTTTTTTTCTATTATATAACATTTTTTGTTTTCATATAACATTTTCTACCTGTGTCATGAATGAATTTTTGATTTAACATGGTTATGATTTAGAAGCAATTTGAAATTTATTGAGGTAGATGACAAGTTTAATATATAATTTCTAATAGCACTTAATCAACAACTGATAAAGTGATTTAAAGAAATTCGATGGGATTTGTTAAAACAGTGACTTGATTACAGATTTGAAAATGGCAAGGGTCACACTATACTTAAAAAGGGGTAAATCAAATCACATACACATAGACACAGAGACAGGTATTTGGTTAAAAACACATAAATACTAATTTATAAGTCACATTCACACACATGAACACTGATCAGTGTCTCTCTGGAGACATTCAAAACCTACTTGGATGCATTCCTGTGTGATCTACTATAGGTGAACCTGTTTTAACAGGTGGTTTGGACTAGATGATCTCCAGAGTTCCCTTTCAAACCCAACCATTCTGTGATTTTGTGATTCTGTGATATTTGGGTATATATGAAGGTATACATATAGCTAGAAATTCCCTCTCTAGTTTAGTGAATTACTTACTTTAATGCATCAACATTCTCAATGGACACTCATTGAATCTGGAGAAATCTCTCTTCACCCACAACTTTGTGGAGTTTGTTCGCCGTGAGATGATTCTGAGAGGGGTCTCACTTCAGAAGCAATGCAAGGTGACAGCATGTTGTGACCTGGAGAACTTAGCAAGCCTCACTTACGATCACTATTAGTAGAGCTGTGAGATCATTGACTTCAGTCAGTCTTTTTTCCATTCTGGTCACACTGAGGGTGAAGTAATATTGTGGTTTTTTCCACCATTTGTCTACATCCAGAACAATACAAATTGCGGTATTGTCCCACTTGGGCTACAATCCAGGTAGCAGGTGCACCAGTCTGTCAGTAGTGACTGATCATTACCACCTTTCTCAGGCAGAAGGGGTGTCTTTTCCCACATAGCTGGAGCTTCAAGAGCACAAGGGGGCTGTCTCAGTGCTCTGGCTCACTATACTTGCATAACGCAAATTGTTCTCCCCAACAAGCTGGACTTGCCTTGGTATTCAAGCAGCCCAGGGGGGAGCAAGCAGCCACTACAACCTACACCATTTATAAGAAAAATAAATATATTTCCTAAATCTAGCAAACATAAATATTGGTTTTCCTTATGTGTGTGGAAGCAAAACATTTTTATTGGGTTAACTGCTAAAAATGGGGAAAAAATACCCTGATCTTTATGAAGATATAATCAAGCATGTGATACAATCTTGTCATATCATACATGAAAGAACAATAAAATTTGGCAAGCTTTTAAAGCCTAGTTTCTACTCTCATTGACTTCATTTTGAATAGGAATAGGACCTATAAGCTTTCTGACTGATCGTGCCATTTTATGCAAATAATACTTGAAGTCAAAGGCAGTTTTTCATTCAACCCTGTCTCAATCACTTTACATTAATCTTCTTCAAATGACTGTGGAGGATCTTTGCAAATTTCTCCAACCAACATATATTAGCTAAGGGGTCATTGCAAATAAAACTTGTTACTTTAACTAGGCTACTCCTCATAACATTGCGAATGCTTACAACAGTCAATGGGTGTTTCACAATCACCATCTCATACATGACAATAAAAATAAAGACTAGACATAGGGAATTTCTGGTTTTATTAAAAATCTACTGATATTAGAATAAAAATGTGTAGTGTTTGACAACTGCTAAGGCAGTGAAAAATAACTCGAATGAATTTGTCCACTTGGAAACAATTCCCAGATTTTTGGTTTAAGTTCTACTTGAAATGTGTAATTTAGAGAAAAATTATTAATCTGTAAGATATTAATTCTTTTACACTCCATACACTCCTTGGAAAAAATCTGAATGCATATGTCTATGTAGGGGAAAAAAGGTGAGTAAGGTTATAAATATAATATATGGTATAGTATATGGATGTATTTACAACAGTATTAGTAATGTTGACAATTTTATTATAGTTACATCTCATCCATCCTTGGATCTTGACTCTGAATTTGGAGCCTGGTTTTCCTAGAGTCTCTCTTAAGTCAGTGAAGTAATTTTCTGAATCTCTCTCTTTATGGTAAGAAAGGTAAGGTGGTCTGATAAGTAACTCACAGTTTTCTATCTTTGATGGACATAAACACAGTCTGTAATGAGTAAACTAACACATTAGGCTTCTACAAAAACTTCCAAAATAATTAGTATAAATTCATCTGTCACTGCAGAAGAGCTAATATATTGTGAATTACAAACTCGGTTTGTTTTTTTTTTTCAGACTAACTTGTTTGTATACAAATTATTTAGTTTTCTGATCACTGTATACTTGGACCTCTAGATGTTATTAAAATCAGAAATTTAAAAATTATATGTATTTCTCAAGGCTTCATGGGAGCCTGGGGTTTTCCTGTTTTAGTATTTCTATATTTCATTAGAAAGATTTTTTATTGGCATAAAAATAAGGACTGAAAAATGCACCAGTTCCTTGATGAAGCAGTAGGGCTTTGAAATATTAACAACAGCTTATTTTAAAACTTTAAGATAAAATTGTTATTTTCAAAATAAAGCCAGAAGAGTTTCAAACAGATTAGGAAAAAAGTTGTATGAATAATACATACATTTTCCGGGCAAGTGCCCCTTTATTTCTTAGTGTTAAATTTTCAGATAAGAAGTAAAATGATTTCAGGTTATTGTTATAGAGCAATGGAGTACAAATATATGTTAGGGCTTTTTTTGTCTGTTTGATTGTTTTTAATGTTAAATAAATTTCTGAAATTCCCTATGTTTCTTGTTATGTCTATTTTGCAATGTTATGCCTGACATTGAGCAAAAAAAACCTAATTTTATACAGCAATTGGTCTAAACTGAACCTACAGGTAAAATAGCTTGTATTTGAATTGTATGGTATTGTATCCTCAAAGAGTTCAAAAACCCCTAGAATCCAAGATTCTTTTACAAATTCATTAGTATCATAATACTCATAATTTGTAATATTCAAATTCTGGGCCTTGTAACTTTTTTTTGTTTGTTTTTCCTTTTATTTAAAAGACAAAAGGGAAATATTAAAAAAATGCATGGAAAACACTTTAAGTGTTGTATGATCTGGAGGTCCAAGTCCTATTGAACATTTCCTGGATTTATTAAAATTTTTGCTATGAATCCCTGCTCTTCTGCACCAAAATGAAGCATCATGTTTCAAGGTCTTCTCAAGTTTTTTATATTCCCAAAATTCATTCACATAATTCAACACAAACCTTTCAAAAATTGTTAATTTGTACATTAGCTTTTCCAAGGTGAATTCAATTGAAAATTCTGCCTGAAAAAGTAGATAGTACAGGCACTCTACATTTAGGAGGTAGAAGACTGGTAAGATGTCTGAGTTATTTCTTATTTGTCTATATATTCTGTTTCAACAAATAGAGACAAAAAAAAAAGAAAAAGAAAAATAAGTATTGAAAATGAAAACAATGGAAATGTACTTCAACTTTTGTAAAGATCTCTGAATTGCAGAGGTATTGTAGAAAAAGCTAGGTGAAAAATTCTCACTCTTCCTGATAAAACAAAACTTTAGAAATTTACTTTCTTCCCAGTAGGGAAAGACATATCACTTAACAAGACCACATTTTAGCTAAAAGGAATTGACTACAATTAGATACAAGGAAGATCATTTTCAGAATTTTATGGCTAAGCATCTAATTTACCTTAAGCTGTGTAATAATAACTACATTTTGCTAAGCCCTCTTAATGTGCTTGTGTGTGAGAAAGGGACATCCATGCATCTGACTGCTGCAATACCATGATACCAGCAGTGAGGGCTCAGTTTCTGTTATTCAGTGAGAGGCAATCTGTCTCCTTTGTATTTGCCTGTCAATTAATTTGCATGAATTTCCAGCTTTGTTGAAACTTATTACTTGTCACTTGAGTGTCCAAGTTGATTTTCTCTTTTCATATTAGAATATTCAGTGAATTATTTTTCGCTGGCTGTCAGTCATACTTTATAGAATAATAAAGTGAATAAAGGCAGCATTTTACATAACATGCCAAGCTTCTTTTTTTTTCTTTTTTTTTTTTTTTTTCCTTCTAAATTCACAGAAGTACAAATAATGTATTTGACAAGAACTGTTACTGCCATTAATGGTAACTAGTATCTCATACTACTCATTAAAATTTATAAGGTATCTTTTACTCACAAAAAACAAATTATTCTTTTTGTCACCACAGGAGATGAACAAACACAAGAAAATTTCAGCCACAAGCACTTACAGTGAAACATAAGCAACCACTTCCTCTAGGAATCTCTTGTTACACTTCATATCTTCAGTGGAGTAAGGATGGTAACTGAAAGCTCCTGCTGAGAGTTCTGAGAGTAATGCAAGTATCCTGCTTTGGAAAACACACAGTTTGCAAATCACTCTGTAATAGAATTAATTTATTTTTAACTTCTATTATTGGACTAGTAACTTTTACTATTGACCCTTTTACTACTGAGTAAAGATTACATGAATATTTGAACAAACCTTAATTAAAGAAGTTAAAATTGACTCAATTCCTATCCTGCTCCTATTCCTTATCTGCCCAGTGACTAAATGAAGATCTGTTATCTTTATATAGTTTAGGTTTCAGTGATTATTGAAATAATTTTAAGAACTTGTCTTCTAGGAATATATAAAATAAATTTAATTGAATGAGCTTACTTTTTCATTAACTATTTCATTATAAATCACTACTAAGCTGATATGTAAAGTTGAACTTATTTGTTATGAATTGTTTCCATGATAGGGAACAGAAGAGGCAGAGAAAAGAAGAAGTAAACAAATAAAAATGGAAGTTGATTTGAAAATATTTTTCTCTGGAAAATTAAAAAGAAAAATATTCTGGGCTGAGCTTTGGTTTGGGGTTTTAACATGAGTTTAAATTCTATATTATCTGATTGTAGGCAATTTCACCAAAAAAAAAAAAAAAAAAAAAAAAAAAGTTTAAAACCAGAAAAAAGGTTTAGCTTGGAAAATTTTGGAACCTTTTTAGCCTTTATTTTTCAGTGCTCAATGTCTCAGTCCTAGAATCTGCATTTAACACTATTCATTCAAAAGTATGGGTGTTGGCCTTATTTAGCTGACAAGATTTCTGCCACGTCTTCTGTTCTGTCTGGAAGAAGCTGCATAAACTGTGATTGCTTTTTCTTCTAAGAGAATAAAAGCATGTTAGGCAGATATCAGGATTATTTATGTTTCTACAACACAGCATGCTGGTTTTGATGGGACAGAGTTATTTTTTTCCGTAGTAGCTAGTATGGGGCTATGTTTTGGATTTGTACTGAAAACAGTGTTGATAACACAGAGATATTTTCATTATTGCTGAGAAGTGCTTACCTAGAATCAAGGCCTTTTCTGCTTCCTACATCACCCTACCAGCAGATAGGCTGGGGATGCACAAGAAGTTAGGAGGAGGCACAGCTAGGACAGATGACCCCAACTGACCAAAGGGCTTCATAGCCTCTTTGGGAAACCTATTTCAGAGTTGGATGATCCTTGGAATAAGGAAGTGTTTTCTCATGTTCAGATGGAACTAGATGTGTTTTCATTTGTGTCAATTGCATTCTTTCTTTTTGGTAGGCACTACCAAGAAGAACCTGTTCCCTTTCCTTTATTTCCTTTCATGTGATATTTGCACATCTTGATGAGATCCGCCAGGTCTTCTCTGATCTGAACAATCCTGGCTCTCTCTGCCTCTCCTCATATGAAAGATACTCCAGTCCTTTAATCATCTTTGTGACACTAGACTTGCCCTGGTAAGTTTATATTTTTGTTGTTCTGGGCAGCGCAAAACTGGACACAGTACTCCATTTGTGGTCTCACCAGTGCTGAGTAGACAGGAAGGATCACCTCCTTTGAACTGCTGGTGATGGTCTTCCTAATGCAGCCCAGGAGGCTGTTGGCCTTCATTGCTGCAAGGACACGTTGCTGGCTCAAGTTCATATTGATGTCTACCAAGACCTCAAGGTCCTTCTTGGCAAAAGTACTTTCCAGCCAATCAGCCCCCAGTGTGTACTGCTACCCTGAAGTGTTTCCTCCTCAAATACTGGACTTTGCATTTCTCCTTGTTGAAAATCATGAGTTTCCTCTCTGCCCATTTATCCAGCCTGTCAAGTTCCCCTTGAGAGACTGAGGTTGCCTCTGATTAATTTCAACCAAACCAGTAAGGATTATAACCTCCAGTATCTGATCCTCAAATCAAAGAGATTAATAGACTGTTAAAAATATATTGTAGCTGCAGATTAATGCAGAAAATAGTAAGTAGGAAGTGGAAAACAAAGTCTAGGAAATGTTTAGGAGGCAATGGAAAAAAAAAATAAATGTATTTTCTTAAAATGTCAGTAAGTGTTGAAGGGAATAGATAAAACATGAAAGAGATTTTTCATTTCCTGGTTTGTATTTGTTTCTTTGCCTTCTATGTAATTTCTAGTTGTTAACTAAATGAAGCTGTATTTTGGGAACAGTCAGGTTTATAGAGAGTAGTGTTGTATTTTTAGAGGAAACTGTATGGTTGGAGAGAAATGACCCACTCTCTGAGAAAAAAAAACAAAACAAAAAAAACCAAACACACACACACAAAGACAACACACACACAAAAGCAACAAAAAAATGTCAAAGTGAAGGTTAGGACAAACTGCTCTGCTTTAATGAGTTAATTAATTAATTAATGTTAATTCAGCTGTCCCCTTTTCAGATTATTTTAAGCACCTAATATCACGAGTTCTGACTGTGATTTAGTATGGTTGTAGGGAGCTGCATTACAAAGTATATTGAAACGATGTAAACTTAAACTTGCACAGTTCTGCTATGACATGAAGAGATTTTATGACAGTTGTTGATTTAGGGCTGGGTACTAAAACCTCTAAATGTCTGGTTTAATTTGGAAGGGTTTTATTTTTGAAATACCTGTTGTTTACCTACCTAATATATTTATTTGTTTGTCTGATTGATTGGTTGTTTGTTTATTTGAAGAGATGGAAGAAAAAAGGAGACACTGGAACAGTTAATGGTATCTCATTTTAGCTGGTGAAGTATTATCAGTTCTCTGTGACCTTCTCTTTAGAGCTTCAAATCAGCACTTTAGCTTTTGCAGATAGAGCCCAGAGCACTCTGCTCTAGAAATTTGAACATAATGTGTATATTCTTGTTTTTTGTATTCAATTAATTAAAAGTTCACGTTGATGACTGCTTCATTCTATGTGTTTATCTTTTCACTCTAGATTCTTCTTTAGTAAAAAGAACATACTTGGCTTTTCTAATACCTGGAAGGCAACCTGTCATAGTTTAGGCGAAGACAATAAAATACTATATAAACAAAATTATATTAGTAAACTATGGCTTAACAAACCACTAGACATGGTATTTGTTTAAAATGGACCTAATGCTGCTGCCATTCTTTATTACATTTTGAGAGTCCAGTTTCATTCTCATGCATGTGATAATAAATTACAAAATTTATAGTTGTTTCCTAAAACAGAATTTTACTTTTACAGATCGTCTTAATATTGACGAACCCACTGTGTGGTACAGAGTACTGGTAGGGTTTTATTTCTTAATTAATGCATTTATATTTCTTTATTAAATTATTAGCTTCTTGATTCCGTTATATTCCAATATGTATCAATACTACCTATCTGTTATTGTATAATGATGACTACTATTATCTAATAATTATATAATCAGTATAGCATTAACAGATTTAATACTTTGCTTTAATTTAAATATTAAATAGAAGCAGATGTTAATTCCTTCAAAATGATGCAGTGTGTGTTAATTCAGTCTCAGTCTGAATGTACATATGTTGTTTGTTTTTTTTTTTTTTTCATTGAAAGATGCATTTAGTGCTGAATTCAGAATTGTCTGTCATAGGACAAATGAAAATTCTTCAAATCAACAAGGACTAGACATGTCTTTTATCTTCTATAATCTCACTTGAACAGATCATTTTATAAATTTGCATCAATGTGTCAACCACCTAGAGCGACATAAAACTGGACTTGATATGATATAATAAAAGTCAGGACTGTCTTCTCTTCTGCTGCTTATTTTGTCCCTTTCTGATACCTTTAAAGTTTTACTTGATTTTTCTTCTTTAATATTTTGAGGTTGCAGTCCACCTAAATCTTACCGATAAACATTTACCTTAAAAATTCTTCTGCTGGGTTGGTTGCTGTGCAGAATTCTCTAACTGTAGAAAACATTCATTTTAGACTGTGAATTTCCTGAACATCGAGCTTATTTTGTCTGAATAGCAGAAAAGTTCTGGAAAACTGGTGGTTGCATTAAGTTCTCTGGAGATTCAGGTGAATGCATTTAAATCAGCTAAGAAGTTAGAAAAGTTGGATTTGTTCATTATATTAATCCTGAATTATCACTGTGGCAGTGCTGTAACTCTTCTTGCAATTAAAAAAAAAAATAAAATAGATATATTAAAAAAAAAAATCAATAAATAGAAGTGTACACTTTAGATGCTACTATATCTTTTAAAAGTTGAACTTTTGTGTTACTTTACTGAACATCCTCACAAATCAGTAAATTTTTATCCTATGATCCATCTCTTCTGTTAAAACTGAGATCTGACTATAGTTTGAGAAGCTGAGGACAGACAACAAGTTCTATACTCCCCACAGAGGAGACATAAAGTGGACTAGATAACTCCTTGAAGACTGTGTACAGTTTTGTTAAAATGTCAGAACTCAATGCCATTTCCTAGATGTGGTAACGTGCTTTAGGAGTTCCTGGCTGAGAACTAAATGTTCAACATCCTCTTTTGCCTGGCTCCCCTTCCCTTCCTCTTTTCTTTTCTTATTTCCTCCTGAGGTTTGACTTCCAGTAGGAATTAATTCAGGTGTGGAAGCTAGAAAGGGGAAATGCAGCTGCTTATACACCTAATGGACCGGGGCTAGTACCTGACCTGGGTAAAAATGTTTCTCTCTTTGCAGACTTCCTTTTCTCTCTGCTGATTCTACAGAAAACTTACATGTGTTCCTTAGTCAAATTCAATCTTTCTTATTCTGCAATGAAAAATCAGGCAAGTTGTCCAAGTAAGGCACCAGAATTCCATGTTAATTGATATTTTCTTACTAATTAAATAACTATGAATCCAATAAGTGGTGAATATGCTAAGAGAGAAACCCAACTCCATCTGCAACCTTTGCAATCACTTTTAAAAATGTTCGTGAAGTTTGTGGTTCAACATATTTCCTATCTGGCTCTAGACAGCTGATTTGTCTGTCATCAACTGTACAGCTCCTTCTACCATTGAAAAAATATAACATTAGTAAAGTTCTGATGCTCATTAGTTTTATTATCTTGCAATCATGTGGAATGTTTTGAAGTAGACAGGATTAAAATTATATCAAATGTTCCTTGAAATTAGAATTGGTTACAACAATAAAAATTCTCCATTGTCTTTCCCTCCCCTCCTTCCCTTAAAGTTAAAAGCTCAGTAAGAGTAACAGAGCACTGGAACAGGCTGTCCAAGGGGTTGTGGAGTCTCCTACTCTGGAGACATTCAAAACCCACTTGGACGCCTTCCTGTGTAACCTCATCTAGGTGTTCCTCCTCCGGCAGGGGATTGGTGTTTTGAGGTCCCTTCCAATCCCTAAGATTCTGTGATGTTAGACAAAATGTGTCTTTTTCCATTCCAAATCTATACATTGAATAAACTTACTATTTATACTCTGCAGAGATGCTTTCAGCATAAGCTTCTGTAAACTCTATTTTTCAGTTAAAGTAGCAAAAATTCACTTAACCATAGAATCGTAGAATCATAGAATGTCCTGATTTGGAAGGGACCCACAAGGATCATCGAGTCCAACTCCTGTTCCTGCATAGGACAACCCCACAGTTCATACCATGTGTTTGAGGGCGTTGCCCAATTGCTTCTTGAATACTGTCAGGCTTGAGGCTGTGACTACCTCCCTGGGGAGCTTGTTCCAGCGCTTCAGTATGCTTTGGGTGTAGAACCTTTTCCTAATGTCCAGCCTAAAGCTCCCCTGGCACATCTTCCTGTCATTCACTCAGATTCTGTCACTGGTCACTAAAGAGACTTTGTGAGGAAGCCGTGGACCATGATGAAGTCTCCTCTTATTCAACCAAATTCCTCTCTGAGGTTGACAGTAATATGCAAATAAAATTGTATCAATATATTTAAATAAATTCTTATATTACATTGCAACCTTAATTTTTAAGCATCCATCTCCATTCACATCAGAAGAGAGTTATTTAAAAATCAGTTTTACAGAGGAATTTAGTAGTGCCATTGGACAGCTGTTTAGTGGACAATAAGAAATGGGGACTATCTAGTTTCTCATTTAGGCATGTACATAAAATTTCTGACCTTTAAAAACTGGTACATAAAAGTAAGAACAAATGCATTTCTGAAAACAGTGAGAGTTTTTAATCTGACATAGTATTTTAATGGAAATCTTATAAGTAATAGGGTTGTCAACTTTATATTTTCTGTCCTATTATTTTACTTTTTAATTAAAAAAACCAGAAATATAAATAAAAGGGGAAACATGAAGCTGTTTTAAGTTTATCGTGTACATCTGAATTATAGATAGAAGGCAGACACATGAAAAAAAAAAGCCTAAAAACTTAATATAACAGTAAAAAAGGGAAGAAGATAAGAGAGACAAGAGCAAATTTTAGTCATAGGCTTTCCATGGAAAGACATATATTTCACAGGACATAGATCAGAGGGGTATAGATCCTAGCTGGTATACGCTTGCCAGAAACTCAGAGATGAGGATTCGACTTCATTTAATGATTCAACAAACATTATTAGTATCTTGCAGATAATTCTAGTTGAAACAGAAAGCCACTACAAATCTTCAAAGATAGTACTAATAGCTTGTCTTTTAACACTGAAGACTAAAAGAGAGCTCTGGAGTTTTGGATGTTCTGTGATCTAGAGATAACTTTACTCAGCAGACTGCAACAGAGAGAATTACAATAATCTGTTCTTGCAGATAATAAGATGACAAATACATAAATAAAATTAACAAAAAAAAAATGAAATAAAATCATAACATGTATAGTAGTCCTCACAAAATCTGGAATAGAAAGACTCAAAATCAAAGGCAATTATTTCAAAGAATCAAACTCTGTTTCATATGCTGCTTTATTCTGTGTTACCACTGAAAAACTGGGCACCACACCTGACTGAATTTTTCAAGGTCTTCTTATGGAATATCTCCAAGATCTACTCTGACAGTAATGTATGAAACTAGTATTCTATCTGTATATCACCTCAGGCAAAATCAGGGCTTTGTCTTATGCTGATTATACAGTATTTAATAATAGATTGATACTTGCTTGGTTCTGAAACAACTCATTGATTTACGATGAAAATTAAACAGGAACAACTTGGATACTAATTAACCATTTCAGATTAAATCTCCCCCTTCCAAAACTTTGAAAGATGCTGAATTATCTCTCTCATTTTTTCTAATCCAAAATTGTTTATGTGTTATTTTCTGGTATGTTACATTTGTTTTCCTTTTATTTCTTTTTAAATCTCATATGCTAGGATAGCCAATGTGTCATATTTCTGGAATGATACCAAGTGTTACCAGAAACCTAGAGAAATATGTTAATTTGAGCTCAACTTTATTTATTTATTACAAAATTTCCAATTTTAGTATTTTTTAAAAAGTCTTGAACTTTCTTTTCCTTGGATAAACATAACTGAGAAGAGTAAGTCTTACTGAGGTTTCACCCACAGTTGATGTAACTTCTGTTTGCTGGATGGTGTGTGCTGACACAAATAAGATTAAACAAAGTGGAATCAAAAGGCCCTTGTTATACACAGAACAAGAAGGTGATAGATTTTTTTAACTTGTTTTTTTCTTTTGTTGTCTTTCTAAGACAATCTTACTTCTCTTTGCTAAACATGTGCTGACTCTGTTGCTGAACTCTTGCTAGAGTATCTCACCTGCCACAAAGCTGTAAGGAACTGAGAGACAGAAAAGAATCACGTCTACCTCTCATCAGTTCTGTCAGCCTAAATAGAGAGGAAAAGTGATTATTACCATATGTGGAATTAGTACACAAAGAATACACTAACAGAACACTCTTGCTCATCAAAAAAATACGGAACTTTTATGCCTCTCCAAAACCAAATTAAATTCACACTACCATTAAACTTTCAGCTTGTCACCATAAAAGAAGAGAAAGTCTTAGCTGATCCCTTTGCCCTGAATAAATCCACTGCTCTGCAGAATAGGAATAAGGCCAATTGTGTCTCAAATCCTGAGGTTACACCAGAGTTTGTGAATGTGATAGTGAGTCCTATTCTTACCTAGGCAAGTCCTGGGTTAAGAAGGCCGTTCCTGGGTGTGAATTTTAAAGTTCTCTGGAAAAACTCTTCAATAAATGGCTCCAAAGTTCCCAAATACTTTGAGAAGAGCAGAAGATAGAGTGCACAATATTTTTTTCAGGTTCTTTTATTAATGTTAGTATTTATAAACATGTTGAGATATGTTATGTATAAAGGTCTTAGTCCAGGATCAAACAAGCATTTCAATGTCCAAGAGCACTAAGTGGTTTGCATTCAAGTCTGTTTCAGCTTTCTACTCATTCACATTTTACTTCTTTTCCTTTATTATGACAGATTTCTCTCCTGCTTTTTTTTTTTTTTTTGGAAGGTGGAGGGATGCGCTCTTCACTGAGATATAAACAGTGCCAACAATGGTCATGTCATTCTTGGAATAAGGAAAAATGATACCAGCAAAGATGAGGACAGAAGTAGGTGTTTAGGCAGTACCTAGGAAAAAGAGGAAAGAACTTAAACAACTTCAACTAATGCTACAAGAATCTAGCATTTCTCCAAATCAGACCTCAAGACCAATTTCAAATTCATTCTCCAGAATATGTGGTATACACTTTTTTTTTTCTTTTTTCTTCTTTTTAATGTGTGATATTTTTCTTGCAGTAGAGAGGAAGCAAAGGTAGAATTGACATTCTTCAGGGCAGCTTAAAATAGAGTAACCCAGGAGACATTTCTGTCTGCTCTGACAGATCCCTGCCTCAAGCAATACAAGCCTTTAACATTCTCCCTCTTCTTAAAAGAGAGGTTGTCCCACATATAATAACCTTGCTCAGTATGTGAATTTAATGTATTTTAATATTTATGACATAATGATAGTCTTCTATGAAGAAAATGAGACTATGTATTTAACTGTATTCTGCACTTTAGAGTACTGAAGAAATTGAAAAGTATTTATGGAATAGTTATTAGTATAACAAAAAAAAACATTTGGAAACATACCCTAAGGACTTAAAAAGTTAGTTTCTGTTGTTTTAAGAATAATATTCACAGAATTTGGTGATCATGTATAAATAGTTACTAAACGAACCAAAATAGGAGATTCAATGTTCTAAACAGACAGATACAGCAAGATTCAATGGGTAGAAGCTGAAGCAGGAAAGCTTAAACTATTAAAAAAATCAAAATCTTGCAGTGAGAGTAAAAAATAATTGAAGCAGTAAAGATAATAGTGAGCTTTTTAAAAAAGTAACCTAGCATTTTCAAGGTTCCAGGGTGATGAAGCATGTTAGTCCATGCCTTACAAACACATCTCGTATTTATCAGAGATCTCTGACACATCAATGGTATAATTAAAAATGTCTTAAATTACATCAAAATAAAGCAACATCCTGTTCTTTTACTAATCAGTGGATCCACAGCTGCTTCATACCTTGAAATACATTTTTCACATTGCTTTTTTGCTAGGACTGCGTGTACCAATATATTGCAATAGCAGCACTATGCAAGAAGAGATTACTTCTCATTCTAATTTAGGAATTACAAAGAGGTATTAGATGACAACTGTAGAAAGTTGATAAATCATAATGCATATGAGACACTTGAATATTGAGTCTACAAAAATTAATTCGTTTGAACTATTCTCTTAGCATAAAAGCTCACAATTATTTCAAACATCTTCTCTTGATGAGTGCACCAGAGTAGGAGGAACAAATAGAAAAGAGGTATGTAAATCCACAAAACCAAAGCCAAAGCCAAATCCAAACCAAACAAAAACAAATGCAAAACTAAAAAACACTCCATAAAACACCCAAACAAGTAAATACATACTTTTCCCTAATGTTTTGTAGACCATGGTCACAGGAACTGCCAAGGACTCTGGTGTGAGAGAAAAATGTATTACAACACTTTCATTCTTCTGTCTTTGGTCAGTGCCTGGTGGTCAGAGAAAAGCAGGATGAAATTGGTGCCATTTATTGCCTAAATACAAGGATACTGGCCGCTTTGTAAGATGGATAAATGTTTTTAATCATAGTATCACTTTCTGGCTATTTGTGCAATCTCTCTGCACACTTTCTCTTACAGAAGGCAGTATTGTGTCAAAAATGTATTTCTGTTCTTGCTATAGTGTACTGTGATTTGAGTTGTTTGCTAACCTTATATGTTGTCTGCTCTTCACCTTTGTTCTTTTATTAATGTCTATTGCCTTCCCTGAACTCCAGTCCAATATCTGTCCTACCTTTCATTCCTTGTCAAAAGTACTACTGTTTCAAATATTTTATTACCAGATTTTTTAAAAACATGTGCAGTTGACTTCACAAAGGAATGTTTTCCTTTCTTACCAGAGTTGCTGCATTATTTGAAACTGATATTGCCTTGCTTCACCTCACATTAAGGACTGTATACTGGTCTTGGTTTTTTTTAAGGAAGAGCTTTGCATCTGGATCATTACCTGATCTCTTTTTTAGCTTTAGTAATATTTGCGAAGAATCATCCACACAACAGTGTTGACAACTCTGACGGACTAAATTTATGAACATGAGCCAATATGAATTGCATGTTTCATTACAGTAGGATACAGATAAATGTACTATTCTCATAACAGTAACGAAAATGAGATGAATGTACTCCTTCGCTAGTTTGACGGTTTTTCTTTCTTTCTCTCTCTTTCTTTCTCTCTCTCTCTCCTTCTTTCTTTCTTTCTTCTTTTTTTCTTTCTTTCTTTCTCTTTCTTTCTCTCTTTCCCTCTTTCTTTCTCTCTTTCTTCTCTCTCTCTCTCTCATTCTCTTTCATTCTCTCTTTCTTTCTCTCTCTCTCTCTTTCTCTCTCCTTCTTTCTCTCTCTTCTCTTTCTGTCTTTCTCTTTTTCTTTCTCTCTCTCTTTCTTTCTCTCTTTTTCTCTTTCTCTCCCTTCCTTCCTTCCCTCCTTCCTTCCTTCCATCCATTCATCCATCCATCCATCCATCCATCCATCCTATTTTTCTTTTTCACAGCTAGCAGAGTTGTTTAGATTTAGTTTGAGAATAATAAGATAACACCCTGGGACAGAGTTAATGTTTTTCTTCAAGTAACTTTCCAGTGTCTTTCAAATTGGAACAAACAGAATGTAAGAGCTTTCTGTTATCTTGGTTGTTTGAGAGCCAAGGTCTCTCAGAGCTCTCTGCTCACAGGTGTGAAGCAGCTGGGAAGGGAGGCATGGATGTAGCAGAGCCTGACTGACATCCATACTGATCAGTAAGAATACTCCATGCCATTAGCATCTTGCTTCATATTTAAGGAGAGTCAGATTTTCTGGCTAGTGAGACAGAGACCTGTTCTTGTTCTGCTTTGTTCCAGTGGTGTTTCTTTTAGTTTGGCCTTTTGCCATCCTGCTGTTTTGCAGTGGCCCGTGGGCCTTTCTGCCTTCTTCTCTCTTTTCCCAGGACCATCTGTTTGGGACAGGATGCACTCTGTCTCTCTTCCCAGGACTGGTTGCTCAGTGAGGATAGAGTTTATGATGAATTACATAGAGTATCACTTATTTTATATTCTATTTTCCTATTTATATAAGTAGTAGTACTGGTATTAATATATTAGTATTACTTTGTATATTTTATTAAACTGTGTTTATCTCAATCTGTGAGTTCCTCTCTTCATTTTAATTTTCTCCCCTATTTGGAGTCAGAGTAGGGGATGAGTAAATAGGCAGCTATCTTGGTTTTGAATTGCTAGTTCAGGGTAACCACAACAACTCTGCAGTTTAAAAAATATACCAAAACCACCCCAAAACCACACAACACATTTATTTCTTATTATTTCTGTAGATATGATGATTTCCTATGTAAACGTCACCAAATTTACATAGCAGCAAGGGGACTTCAGAGCTGAAAAAATTTATGTTAAATGTTACCTGTCACAGAAAACAAAGAAAAAATTAATCATAATGCATATAGGTGCTGATATGTGGCCCGAAGGTCATAAAGTCCATTTTAGAAGCTCTTCCCCATAGACAAATTTGGTTGAATCTATCTGACAGCTTCCGAAGGTATCATAGCTGTGTGAAATACAAAGATACACTGTAAGATTAGTCTTGTTGGTTAAAAGCTGGTGATAAATAATTAAATTATGTAGAATATTGACTAAAATACTTTTTCAATCCACTCATTTTCTTTGCTAGACTTATTTTGAAGCCAGAAAACTAAACTATTTAATTGCAGACCATATGTGAAATGTGGATTAAATGAACTTAAATTACAGAATGGCACCATATGCATTAAAATACTAAGCCTGTTTAAGTGAAACTGATTCATTAAGTCATAACCATGCATTGGAATCCTGTTTTAATAGTCTTGAGTGTATGCACCCTCTTATTGTTTTTTTTCTTGTTAATAATCCATGGTTCTTTTTCCCTTGTAGTGTTTGTTTAAAAATCCACAGTTCTTTGCTGTTCAAACTAGGGATTGAGAGTCTTTTTCAGTTTTATAGTATTCAAACAGAAGAGGACAGAGAAATTTCCAAAGAACCTCTTAACACATTGTGATTTCCTTTGGAAAGTAATTATTTTGTCCTTAGAACTTTTAGTATACTGTCTGATTCTTCCTCTACAATATTGTAGTTCAATGTTTATATATATGTCATAAAACTATTTTTATATTAAAAATATTTACTATTTGTGGTAGACTACGATGTATTTCTAGTTTAAAAGTTTATAGCTGGTTATAATATGTATATGATGATATAAATGTTGATCATATTTTCAATTCTTTATGAACTTTCATTAGCACATTTAAGAGCCTTCAAAGACCCAGAAATTAAGCAACTAATATTAATCATATTTAAAAATTGTTTGGAAGCACTCCAGCTTCAGCGGTGGAGTAGCTTCCAGCTCCACATTAAGTGAGAACTCATTGTCCCAGTTGCCCCCATATTTTGATTTGCATAGGATAATTCTGTTGGAAATAAACTCAAGTGCATTGAAAAGCACAATAGCTATAAACTGTCGCACTAATGTCTCTCAATAAACATTACCCAAAATACCTTAACTAGGGAGTAGGAAGTAGAAAATGGGAGCTAAGCTATGAAGGCAATAATCGATCAGAGATGGGTAATTTAGAGTTTAAGTAATGCTTAACACTTCTGATTTACTGTCTGAAGGTGTCTTTCTTTCCATAAACACTATAGTATGTTTAATTTAAATTAGCTCCTAAATTAGCTAGTTTAGACTAATTTAGGCTCCTAAATTAGTTGATCAAATCAAGCTCACGAATCATGAACATACCATGGCATGGTGGTTTTCTGAAGCATGTAAAATTTGGGCAAATATCCATAAATGAAATGGTGATAGGATAATCAATAACAACTGAAACTGGCTTTTTATGTCTTCACTATTTTAGGAAATATTAGAATAATTGAGAATCAAGTGATGTTCAGGTAGGTAATTGCTTCTCTAGTCACTTTTTAAATGCTATTAACATTATATTTTGTATGGTAAACCTCATGGAAACGTGAGTATTGAAATCTCATTTTTTAACTGCAAAGGAGCACAATATGAAAGCAGTTCTCTTACTTTAAAATAGTGAGGATGTGATATTTTGTTCATAACTCTAAATTTTCATTATGTTTTTCTAAATTGGGGAATTTTACATAGATTTGTTTTTTTCAAAATAATTGGATATCACACCTCACTGTGCTGCATTTCTAAACATAAATGCTCTACAAAGCCATCAAACAAAAAGAGAGGAAATGGAATGAGAAGGAAAAAAAAAAAAAAAAGAAAAAAAAAAGAAGGTATATTAAATGCTTTTAATATTTTTAGTCAATAAAGAATAACGTAGTTAAATTTGTGGTAATAAGTCAAAAACTTTTGAACCATAATTTAAATTTCAGAGAAAACGCATTATATAGTTAAGGATTTTAGTTTAGTTTATCATTAAATATATTGTAAACTGAAGCATACAATCAGCTTAAGACTGAATGGGCAAAACTTGATTGTGTAAATGTGGTAAAGTATCCTAGGCAATGTTCTGTCTCCAAATGTCTATACTACTTCTGTGAGACTTGTTGAAAGCTGTTGTCACCATCTACCAAATAGCTTGTGGTATTTTGCATGGGAGGAGTGTAGAGATATAGAACTCAATTGCTTTAACCTTTAATCTGGGTGAGAACACCAAAAAAGACAAAGTGGATAATATTCTCGCAGCTTCAATGTAAGGTACCACATAATCAGCCCTCTCATTGAGATTATATGATATTCAATGCATAAATATTATTGCTGATATAACTTCAGTGTAAATCTTCAGCTCTTTTTGCTTACCTAGCAAATGCAACTCCTATGCTGTCCACAGGAAATACAAGCCTGGATGAAATGCAACAGCTTAAAGTTTGGCACCAGATGACACAAACTTTTGATGTACTGGAAGAAGTAAGAAGGATGAGATATCAGAAAATTTCAAACTGTAGGTATTATGTTGGTGCAAAAGTAATTGCAGGTTTTGCACTGTTGAAATTTGCCATTTGATATTGGAATACATTCTTAAATAAATGTGGTTATATGTTATACATAATGCATACATATATATAATGCACTTTTCTTGATTTGTGGAGTTTTTTTTTGCTACTAACTTATTATTATACTTGCTGTTTGTTTTATATTTATTTTAGACTATTGAAATTATGTTAGACAAAAAGCATATTTGAGCAACTTTCTTATTCAAGTTCAAAATGGGTTATAAAGCAGCAAAGACAACTCACAACACCAACAATTCATTTAGCACAGGAACTGCTAATGAACGTACAGTGCAGTGGCGGTTCAAGAAGTTTTGCAAAGAAGAGAGCCTTGAAGATGAGGAGTGTTGTGGCCAGCCATTGGAAGGTCACAACAACCAATTGAGAGCAATCATCAAAGCTGATCCTCTTACAACTACACGAGAAGTTGCTGAAGAACTAAACATCAAATATTCTATCGTTGTTTGGCATTTGAAGCAAATTGGAAAGGTGAAAAATCTCAATAAGTGAGTGCCTCATGAGCTGCCCAAAAATAAAAAAAAAAAAAATCATCATTTTAAAGTGTTGTCTTATTTTATGTAAAAACAATAAACCATTTCTTGATTGGATTGCGATATGTGATTAAAAGTGGATTTTATACAACTGGCAATGATTAGTTCAGTGATTGACTGAGAAGAACCTTCGAAGTACTTCCCAAAGCCAAACTTGCACCAAAAAAAGGTCACTGTCACTGTTTTGTGGTCTGCTGCTGGTCTGATCCACTACAGCTTTCCTAATCCCAGCAAATCCAGTCCATCTGAGAATTATGCTCAGCAAAATGATTAAATGCTCTGAAAACCACAGTGACTGCAGCCAACTTTGGTGAATAGAAAGGTCCCAATTCCTCTCCATTAAAATGCCTGATCACACATTGCACAACCAGAGCTTCAGAAGTTGAACAAATTGGGCTAGAAATTTTTGCCTCATCTGCCACATTCACCTTACCTCTCGCCAACTGACTACCACTTCCTCAAACATCTGGACAACTTTTTGCAGGGAAAACACTTCCATAACCAGCAGGATGCAGAAAATGCTTTCCAAGAGTTCATCAAATCGTGACACATGGATTTTTACACTACAGAAATAAACAAGCTTATTTTTCATTGGCAAGAATGTGTTGATTTTAATGGTTCTTATTTTGATTAATAAAGATGTTTTAGAACCTAGTTATAACTATTTAAAAGTCACAGTCCAAAACTGCAATTACTTTTGCACCAATCTTATAATTAAAACAACAACAATAAAAACAACAAAACCCAAATAGATAATATTTTCTCTGTTTCATGTTGTATAGCAGGAACCTATATTTTTACAGAGTTATAAATATTTTTATCTGCTTAGATAGGTTTTTACCTTGAAGCCTTAGGTCCAAAATCTTCTGTCTAGGGATGAGCAGGAAGTTGCTACAAATGTTTTACAATTTAGAATTCCTCTCCTTCTTTGTTTCTGGCCCCCTCACCCTCTACTGTGTTGTTTTGAAACCTAGATTTGTACCATTGACAATCAAAACTCATCTTTGCCTTTCTGTGCTGTCTTTCCTCATGAGTATTAATTACTGACACTTTCACCTTGGCAGTCAGTTTAAAAGCCTATTTCATCCACCCAGGTCTTATCTATTTCGTGTCTTTTCAATAATACGGTCTGCTCACATACTTAAACAGGATATCTTGAAATAATCTATAATATTAGCTTTACTCTGCCTATTCCTTCTTCTCTTGCTTTCACTCATCCTCTTTGCCTGTGGGATTGCCTTCCATGCAGAGGTCACAGCTCTAACAGCTTATGCTGGAGGCCAGCTTCAGGCTGTGCAGCTGGTTTTGCATCTCCCTTCACATTACCTGAGGGCACAGTAACATAAATACAACAAATGTTTTTCAGCATTCAGTGGAGCCATCAGCATTTTTTTGTTATGCTTCAGAAAAAAGCATATCCTACTGTTACAATGAGTATTGTAGTCTAGCTTGGTGAGTTTATAAATGTGATTATCTTTTAAGTGGAAGGCCATCTACCACCCATCAATGTTGAAATACTCCCTACAGGTATAACATAGTAGGACCATTGCCAAATTTGTCTTGTTTATGTAACTTTCAGTTCTGCTATCATGTTGAAAAGATGATGGTGCTTTGTTTTGGTAAAGAGGCTGAAAATTTGAGCCAAGCCAATCTCCTTCAATGGACTATAATCAAAATTAGGATTGCCAGAGAAATGTTCAGAATTCCCTGCTATTTCAGCACATATGCCAGTTTTGGAGCTAAAGTTCTGTGCTATCGTATTTCAACCCTGAGCACAAATTTTGTTACAAAATATTATTGTCTGAAAACTAATATTCATTTCACATCTTATCTGCCAGTGAGGGTTGTTCAGAGATTTACTTAGTTTTAACTGAAAAGCAAGAAGGAAATAATTTTTACTCACTGTTACCAAATTCACAAAGCATTTAGAAAGAATTTGTTGATCAAGATCATATTTTCAGATTTTATTTTTTTTTACCTTTTATATTGTGTCTCAGTGCACAAATACCAATTATGGAATAAAAAACTGCAATCAAGGTTGAAAAGACATTGTTTGCAGTGTTTGTGAGACCTTAGCATGTCCCAAGAGCCCAATAATCTCTAATGAGATACGAAACTCCGTAGATAGTACTGTAGCAAATTCGTAACTGGAAGAAATCACTTGCTTAAAAGGAAAGCATGGACACTGCAGATCAAAAGAACAACAATAATGTCCAGCTAAGCACTCAATAGCATTCACTGTTTTTTCATGTTTATTACTTTTACTGCAATATTTATGTTTATAACCAAAACAACAGAATTATAGTTGTGAAAACATAGTGGATTTGCAAAGCATTACTATATAATTGCATTCCTAGATGTGTAAGGTTGAGCTAACCTTAGGATGACTTCATAGATACAGATACTTTGAAAGGGCAATTGTGCTTCTCTGTTTTATATAACTCTTTTAACAGGAGGTGAATTACACCTGAGTGATTCCTCTTTCATTTGAAAACAAAAGGATATCAGAGGTAGTAGCTGTCGAGGATTTAGATTGCGGGGTGACAATAAAACCATGGCAGATGTATTTTTAATCTCTTCTCCCCCCACTTCCCCCTTTTGCCCCTCCTTCTCCCCCCTTCCCACTAAGGACACGTGATTGGGAGGGAAAGAAGGACAGAGAGAAAAGAGTTGGAAAAAATTAAAGATGTTTTACTAATGCTACTAATAAGAATAGAGAAAATAATACAAAATATACAAAACCAATCTTGACAGTCTCAGCAACTGCAGATCCGGCAACCAAAGTCCTGGATTAGACTCTGCAGCCAACCGGAGCTGGATTCAGTCTCTCACTAGGCCTCAGTTGGCAGGGACGACTAGGAAGGTCCTCTCCTAATGGTCTTCTGCCATAAGCAGAAGGGAAAAGGAAAAGAGAAAGGGAAAAGAGACTAGATCCTCGTGATCTCCCACTTTTATATGAAGTATTCACGTGAATGGAATGTTATACACAGTTGGTCAGTTTCTTGGTCACTTGTTTCTTGTCGCCCCTCTCGCGAGATGTCCGTCTGTGCTTATCAATAAGTTTGCATTTCATTGCTAGGTTTACCAAAACCTGTGTCTGGTTCTCCAGGAAAATGCAGCTAATATGAAGGCTTTAGCTGACAGGAAAATTCACTAAAAGAGAAACTTGTTTTTAACAAAACCAGGACAGTAGCTTAGATCTAGAATTTGAGATGGGATTTGATTCTCAAAATGTAGGTATCTCATGATTTTTATTGGTCCTTTTGACATCTGCAACACCCACAGAGCACTGACAGGTAAGATGAAGGACTCGTGTGATGTCTGCACACATTTAGAGAGAGAGATTAAAGCCAAAATTAATATTTGTTTTTTGTGGAACCTTTAGGCAAGCACAAAGAGATACGAGTAAGTAGGATGTGCACAACTTGCAAGTACAAAGCAATTATTCATTATTTACTGCAGAAAAAAAAAAAAAAAAAAAGATATAAAGGATTTAAGGAATCTTCAGACTGAGCACCAGTGTGATTTCCACACCAGTGAGGTGCCCCAAGAGCCTTTCCAGTTATGAATTAGAATAATTGCAAAATACATGTGTCTGAGTTAGGCTAAATTATCTTATTTAGGATTAGAATATTCTGAGTACATCCAGGATAAAATATGTGTGTTTTTTTCTTGCAGTCGATATGCAACACATAGGATGTTTTCTATGATGGAGATTGTAGGGAAATCTCACGGGTCCTAAAATAACCATATCCAAGCTGTTGAATCCCACATAAAATGAACTGTTCCCTAAAAATGTTACATTCCTTTCAATTGTCTATAAATGTCATTCAACATGACTGGTTGCATTGTTCACATACAAATATAGCAGAACAAAGTCCTCTCAGAACTTCCAAGTTCAAAGTTATATGCACGTATCAGATTATAAAATATGAAGACTTGAACATTCATTTTGTCATTAGTTTGAAAAAGCATGTAAAAGATGAAGACTATATGTAACACAGCTGTCACAGACATTGAATTTCTTATTTTCATAATTAAAAAAAAATGCATGAAAGAAGCAGAAGTTGAACAACTGGAAAATTACATTTACTTCGTGTGTTAATAAAAGTAACACCTAAAGGAAAAGTCTCTGAAGAAAAATGTTATAACCCAATATTATTTGTTCCTGTTCTGGGGTCTTAAAGCTAGATCCACAGCGAAGGATCACTGACTTTGTGCCCTGTATAACCTTTTAGAGGTTAAGTAACCATGTACTACTATGTACCTGCCACTAAGAACTTAATCCACAATGTAACTGTGGAAAACGGTGTTTGCCTGCTGATAGTCCTGGAGGTAGGTAAAATGCTTAGATTTCTTCCAGTAAAATGCCTCAAAGCCTATGTATTTGTTCCTGTTCATGCTGAAAACTACCAGGGTCCAAGAAGGATGTCTCTCTCATGTCCAAACTTTTACACGATGACTACAAGTCCAGAACAAAAATTTCCATCTGTCTCTGCTAGTGAAAGGTCTAAGCAGCTTTAGGTCTAACGAACGAACACTTGTGAAATACAAATGAAACACAGAAAATCAGCCTGAGTTGGATGCCACATCTCACATTTCTCCTGATGTTCCCAATCCTTAATATGTTGAATAGGGGCACTTCTTGGGAAGGATCGCAATGAGACAATTCTGCACAAAACAGCAAAGTTGAATTTAAGGTAAATTATTGAAGTGGCTCTGAAACAGTTAAGATATTTGGTTGTAAGAGTGAAACCACACCACTGAAACCTGTGTCTCACCTTTCCGGAAGATTTTCCTTCCCATTTGGCACCATAGTTGTATTTATGACACTTCACAAACACTTTCTGAATTATTAATTATTTTTTTCCTTGGAGACTGAACATCAGAGTCTGTCATTAGAGTATTCATCTGATAGTGGGAAGTTTTGAATAGAAGGATATAAGTCAATCTTTTTAGTGGAAATAAGATGTTTAGATTTCCATAGTTAGAAGCAGCACCTGTAGCTGGGCTTTTCATTGCCTGAGGAAGTGCTCTAGCCACAGAGCTGTTACACAGCATTGCTTTTCTGGGCTAATTTGGCAATAGTTCACAAAAAAAAAAAAGAAATTTAACTAAAATTTAAGCAAAGGGAGAAATTATGGTACTTTCTAGATGTCAGAATCAGGCATATAAATAATGAAATATATTTGGGTTATATCCCAGATTTATAGTATTTGCTATTGAGTAGTTTTGATGGCTCCTTTCTGACACATTGCATCTTATTTTGAAATGTCATACTTCCCTGCTCATTCAAAATTATAATGTTTAATTCTAGACTGTGATTTTGTCCTGAAAAATGATAACTCAAATAAGTAAGTCCTTCGGAGGATTAAACTGTTAAATGTAGAAGTTTGCAAGAAAAAAATGTCATAAAGTAGCATGCATAAGTATATAACGTAGTTCATTGATTTGTTAATTGTGCATTTTGCTGTTCAGTATTGTAAATGTTTTTCCCTAGTTTTAGAACTCAATGTTTGTGTACATATTCAGCACTAGTTAGCACACTAGAATTTACTGAGATGGGAGTGCTTAGAAGATTGATAAATCAGTCCAGTGTTAAATTTGAAGAGACATATAAATTTACAGAACACTTCATGATACGTTGGGTATTTCATATTCAAATTCTTGCTTGACAGCTTCCAGCTTTGAATTTGTAAAGAAATTGAAACTTAAGCCATATTCATTTTCATTTTAATGATTCAAAAATTTTAATCACAGAAAGTTTCTTAGTCACTTCCACACTAAAAATAAAGCTAACCTCTTTTGTGAAACTGGGGGAACACTTTCACATAAGAGGATGTCTTCTGAGGATAACAGGCCCTGGTTTTAAAGTTAAGTAGTCAAGTGATGGAAGTTGTAGTGGTTGGTTTGTTTGATTGACTGATTGATTTGGTTTTGTTATAGTTAATCATAGAACACATTTCTAAGGGAACTAATGAAAAAGCCAAAACTAGGCTACAGCCAGCAGAGCCAGTGCTGAAAACATAACTGATGATCCCACAAATACCTGTTCATACCTAGCTCAAACCATTTGACACATGCATTGGAAAAAAACAATGGAGAAGCTTGGGACTCTTTTGTCTAATGACTAGTCATCAGAAGACTTCTAAGATGTGGTCATGAGTATGTGCCAGTGAGGAAAGGCCCTGGAAGCTGAATTTGCTTGGCCTGTAAGAAGGCACACTAAGGGGGGATCCAAGTGCTGTCTTCAGCTACCAAACATTGCAGTTATACAAAAAATGAGCATCATCCTCTCAGAGATCCACAACAAAAGGATAAAAAGCATCTGACAAGAGTTACTGCAAGTAAAGTTTTGATGAAAGGTGGGGGAAAATGCAATTTTTTTTTAAGAGTGGCTCTCTATTGAAACAGGATGCCCAGAGAGGTTGTCAGACTTACGTTCCTGGAGACATTCAAAACTTGACTAGACAAGACTCTGAATAACTTGCTCTAAATCAGAAATTACCCTTAATTTGGGCAAGGGGTTGAATTAAAAGAGCTCTATGGGTCATTTCAAACATAAACTATTTTATTATCTCCGATCTTCAAAGAGTTTGCAACATTCTTTTTTTTTTCCCCTTTGAGGACTGTTGACCATAAGACAAATTGTTCTGTCACTGCAGGAGACAAATTGTCTGCAACAGAGCTAACACAATGCTTTTCAGCAATGTAAGAGGAAAACAAACAAACCACAAAGCACAAAAAACCTAACACCTACATATATTAGTGGGTGTCTCAAGGAAAAGTAGGATCACTCTTGTTATAGGGATGACAAATCTAAATTCAGAAAATTGAGAAAAAAAATGGGGTAGATACCAGAATTTGGCAGCTCTTGCTGTCTGTCTCCATGCTCTTTTTTCCCAGAATTACCTGCTGTCACAGACACTCTCACCATGGTTTGTGTTGGTAGCAGCAAACCGAGCTTTTCAAAGCTCTGTTGTTGACAATGTAGATTGGGTCATTAACCCCTATCTGATGGGCCTCCTTAGGCAACAGTCTATTTTGCGTATGCCTAAAATAGCTTGTTAGCTTTCCTTTTTGATGACCCAGGTCTTAAATCATGCACTAGAGATTAACTTAAAGAAGTTTTTTCCACGGGTTTGTTTTATAAAACTGAAAATCTGAATTTGAGTGTCAGTAAAAATACTTTGCAAACAAACTAGGCTTATATAAATTTTAATGTATGTGTCTAGTATTGTTTTCTTAAAATACTGAAATATTTATCCACCAATATAAAAACTCATTCTTTCTTTTAAAATTCCAGAGTTTGATGTGGTAGTTAAGAAAATAATAAAAATTTAGAAATAAAATTTCATTCTATTTGCATTACAAATAAAATATTTAGGAAAAGATCCAGTATTTGAATACTTCTATGCATAAATTGTGCTAATTTCCTGTGACATTTTTTTTTAGAGTTTAACAGTAATACCTGTAACAGACCCATTCCATTGTCTTTCTGACTGCGGCTAAAAATTTGAATGAAATGATCAGGATCCATCGTTGTGGACTTCATCCATAGCTCAGGCAACTTCTTTAATGCTACCTATTTGATTATGAAATAAGGCTAAATCTCATTTCAGTAGTGGAAGAGTGACTTAATTTTTTCATAGCTAGAAGATTCACTAAGCTTCTCTGGTATAAATTAAAACTGAAGTGTGTATTGCTTACAGACACCTGCACTATTGAAAATTTCTAGTTGCGTAAGAATAGTGACTTTTCTCCATATTTCTATTAATTAAAAAAAAAAAAAAAAAGTGTTTTGTTGTTTTGTTTTTCTTTTCCCTGGAATGGTAGCAACTGGTTTGTGTTGCTTTTTTGGTTGGTTGGTTTTGTTTATTTTTTTAAATATTATGATAGCTTTTCCACTATTCCTTTGAAAAGGACCCAGTAAATAAGTTTATAAATTTGATAATTTGATGACGGCTTTAATAATATTTTTTAGTTGTCTGTCCAGCACTATGTAACTGTCCTTACTAAAATATTACATAGTAACCAGAGATTTTTAGAATTCCATATTAGTTTGTCTTTGAAAGATGTAATACTGAATTACACAAAATTTAATTTGCTGGAAACTTCTAAAATTTAAACTGAGTTTGGTAAGAAAGAAGTGCAAATATCAATAATGCAAACTAAGTCCAGTCTGCCACAACTAATACCATACTTAATTGACATAAACTGTAAATTAGCAAATCTAGATCTAGGAAAAGAATGGATGTTCCTTTTAATCATGTCTTCTTTAAAAAATGTATTGTCATAGTTGCAAAATCAGTTGAAGAAAGGAGAAGATACAGGACTAAAACCCAAGGTCTCTAATGTGCTAACTCTGCGTATCCAAAAGATTTTAGAAACACTTGTCTCCATTCCAGTCTTTGAGAAATGAAACTTGAGATCCTGTAAATTGAAACTAAGCAGGAATGTTTAAAAACAGTGCATCACTTTACTCAGTGGCCTTGGAATAATGAAAGGTTGAGACCAGTGATCATCTGTCTCCATAATTTCAGCCACAATTGGCAAACACAATTTAGAAACTGCCAGGAAGTGAAATTGATCTCACTCTCTGAGAAAGGAGTATCCATCTCTTACAATTTCTTTACCGCACTACAACAACAATGAAATTCAACCACATTTCTGGCTATCATTATGAAGTCCTTACCATTCACATGTTAATGCACTTATAAATTACTTTCATCTACCCTAAATCAAAGTATAAAAATATATGAAATGTAGCTAAGAGAAACACCACAAAGATGGCATGCAATTATCTTTGATGCTATAATAGATAAAAGCTTGAGAGTATCAATACAGAACAGTTTCGATGACATTGGATACCTGACTTCTAGGAATATTTTAATGTTTCTTGCACTGAATGATTTTGTTTGTTTGTTTTTTTCTGCCAGCATGATAAGACTGAAACAGGGACAAGAAGTCTGCATTCTGCTGGAAAACAAGCAGGTTTTGAAAAACATTTGTTCATTTTCAAATAAAATAATTGAAAGAAAATTGTCAATGGAATGTTTGATTTCCCTGCTAAAAAGTAAGGAGATTTTCATTAATATTAATGAAATGAAAGAGGAAAAATATAAAAATATAGAGTCCTATGAACAAACTATTAAGAAATACCATAATTTCAATTATTTTAAGACACTTGTTATTATAACAAGTTGTCTTCTACTGTTGAGCATTAGACTGATTATTTTCATAAGCTACAATTTTCAGTGTCTAATGTCTGCCTAAAGCTCAAATTGTAACAGTAAATTTTAGCTGAGATTTTCATATCAGGATACAATTTCTTTTTACAAATGAAAAAAGCTGGGGAAGGTATGGGTAACATTAACACTGAGAACATGTTTAGAAGGGTGGTTGGTGGAATACATTCTGGGGGCAAAGCAAAGACAAGGCTTTGTCCATGTCTCAGCATTCCCACATAACATAGAGGGCTGGGTAGGCTGACAGAGCTCTCAGTCAAAAGGTTGAAGTCACTCTCTGCGTTAAATAGAAGCTGACTATATGTGCTGGGTCGACCTTGGCTGGCCATCAGGTGCTCAACATGCAACTCTATCACTCTTCTCCTCAGCAGGCCAGGGTGAGAAAAAAAGATTAAAAACTCATGGGTTGAGATAAAGGCAACTAAATAAAGAAAAGTAAGGACAAAAGGAAAAGACATAATGATTTATTCTTTATTTCCCATAGTAGACAATGTCCAGCCGCTTCCTTGGAAACAGAGCCTCAGTACACACAGTGTTTTTTTTCTAAATCAAAGTCAAATACTAGATACTGTGGAGTATTCATTTAAAGGGGTCTAAAGGTATGTAGATGTTAAGATAATTACCAAAGACAACAACCAAGAAGCTCTTTGCTAATGCAGAGTTTTTGCAGATTAAGATTATGTTATATAGTCACTGTTCATTCAACCCCATTTTTAGAAGCTATAGAGGAACTGATCTTTCCCTTATTAGTTTTAGCTATATAGAAAAGACACAATAAAGAGACCTAAATGTGATTTTACTTAACAGAAGGCCTAGTCACCAGAGAGGTCAAATTGAAGAATAGAACATGGAACTGAAATTTTTTTCTCATAATATTTGAATTACTGATAATGAAACACACTCTTATTTGATGGCTGTTGTTTAACTATGTTGATGAACATTCACATTTTTTGCCATCAGGTATTTTTCTCAACAACATTGATAAACTTAACATTAGCTTATTTACAACAATAACCCAAGTTAATTTCCTCAGTCAATTACTCAATTAGTATCTTCATTTAACTCATTAGTCTGTGCCACTTCATTAAAAGGAAAGCTATGACTTATTTCAATATTATGCAAAATTCAATATCCTAAGAGTACCTACATTTTAGAAGAGTTAAGTATCTTAAATTAACTGCAAATTTCAGCTGTGCTATAGCTAGAGAAATTAATTATAATTACTAATCTGTACTCTGTGTGACTTGCATTTTTTTATTAAATATGAGAGGATTTAAAATATTTGCCATAAGAATATTTTCTTGTGACAACTATTTCTACCTCCATCATCTTCCTTTTCCTTTAGATGTTTATGTTATTCCATGGTATAAATTAAGACCCTAAAATGCTAACTGATCAGCTGATATCTTTCTTCAAAAAATTAAACCTTCATAACAGTAGATGTATATATTTTTTGACTGCCAACAGACCATGTTGTGAATAATTTGACATACCTCTTCCTGCATAGAAATTCTGTACATGTTGTTAGCAGTTGCCCATATATTGAGAAGTAAGCTTCATTTCAGTTATGGCAATAATATTGAGTTCAGATGTCTAAACTAATAATGGAAACAGTCATCTAATTGGAAAGCACAAGCCTCAAGTTCCTGGAACCAAGAGGTCTTCAGCTTACTTCTTCTAAAGAGAAAAGCATATACTTTAAAAGACAAATAAATATTTTAACTCTTGAGGTGTTCTTAATATGATTGTTTATTCAATAACACAAATAGAAAATAGAGATTAACAAAAAATAATAAGAAATAAAAAGAAAATAAGATCTAAGTGCAGGAGAGCCTGTAATTCATTCACTTGTCAACTTCTTATTCTGTTAGCAGCATGACCTTGCTGTATTTATCTAATAAATGCTCAGTGCCTCTGCTGTATAAGAGGAAATGGAGCCCTTCACCTGCAAGTGCTTGAGAGTTAAGTTCCCCTTCTGTGACTACTTTTCCCATCTCCTAAAATATCTGGAGGTATCTAGCTTAGGGTCAAGAAAAAACTTAATTAACATTTTGACAGTCTAGTTCTTTTCATATGGATATTTTGGGTAACAATTTGGACATCCACTATCCATGGGCCCTGATGGGATGCACCCATGAGTGCTGAGAGACTTGGCAGATGTTATTGCAAAGCCACTCTGCAACATCTTTGAAAGGTCTTGGAGAACAGGAGATGTGCTGGAGGACAGGAGGAAAGCCAGTGTGACTCCAGTCTTTAAAAAGGGCAAGAAGGATGACCCAGAAAACTACAAGCCAGTCATCCTCACCTCCATCCCTGGAAAGGTGATGAAACAGCTCATTCTGAACATCATCTTCAAGCATGTGAAGGAAAAGAAGGTTATCAGGAGTAGTCAGCATGAGTTCACCAACGAGAAATCATATTTGACCAACTTGATAGCCTTCTAGGATAGTACGATTGGCTAGGTAGACAGGGATGTTGTCTACCTTGACTTCAGCAAGGCTTTTGACACTGTCTCTCACAAACTCCTCATAGGCAAGCTCAGGAAGTGTGGGCTGGAAGAATGCACAGTGAGATGGACCATGAACTGGCTGGATGGCAGAGATAAGATGTTTGTGATCAATGGTGCAGAGGCCTGTAGTTAGTGGGATTCCCCAGGGGTCAGTGCTGGCACCTGTCCTGTTCAGCCTGTTCATCAACGACCTGCATGAAAAGACTGAGTGCACCCTCAGCAAGTTTGCTGATGATACCAAACTGAGAGGAAGGGCTGACACACCAGAAAGCTGTGCTGCCATTCAACGAGACCTGGACAGGCTGGAGGACTGGGCAGGCAAGAACTTAATGAAGTTTAACAAGGGCAAGTGTAAAGTTCTGCACCTGGGGAGGAACAACCCCAGGCTCTAGTACTGCTTAGGGGTGGACCTGCTGGAAAGCAGCACTGCAGAGAAGGACTTGGAAGATCCGGTTGACAACAGGTTGACTATGAGTCAACAGTGTGCCCTTGTGGCCAAGAAGGACAATGGTATCCTGGGGTTCATTAGGAAAAGTGTGATCAACGGGTCAAGGAAGGTTATCCTTTCCCTCTACTCTGCCCTGGTGAGGCCCCATCTGGAGTACTGTGTCCAGTTCTGGGCTCCCCAGTTTAAGAAGGATAAGGAATTACTGGAGGGAGTCCAGTGGTAGGCTATGAAGATGATTAGGGGCCTAGAGCACCTGTCTTACAAGGAGATACTGAGAGAGCTGGATCTGTTCAGCCTGGGTGGGGATCTCATCAATGTTTATAAATATCTCGAGGGTGGATGTCAAGAGGATGGGACCAGACTTCTTTCAGTGATGCCCAATGATAGGATGAGTGCAACAGGTACAGATTGAAGCAGAGAAGGTTCCATCTGAATATGAGGAAAAACTTCTTTACTTTGAGGGTACCAGAACACTGGAATAGGCTGCCCAGAGGGGTAGCGCAGTCTCTTTCTCTAGAAACATTCCAGACCCCCCTGGACACATTCCTATGCAGTCTACTTCTAGGTGTACTTGCCTTAGCAGGTGGATTGAACTAGATATCTCCAGAGGTTCCTTCCAACCCTAACGATTATGTGATTCTGTGATCCGAAAGTTCAATGTAGCTGTACTAGTCTCTTTTTGTAGTCAACATTAGACAATGAAATGTCACCAATTTTAGGATAAGGTTAATCATCCTATCAAGTTACCTGTGTCACTGCATATTTTCATTGTCTACAGAGAGGCTTGTACAACTAACCCAGAGTCAGAAGACACATTTTCTGATGTTTAAAGCATATAAATCTACTTGCCTTTTGGAATAATTATGTAATTTTTTTCCAAGGGTTCATTTTTATTTTGTTTTATTTATCTATAGGAAGCACTCAAATAAATAGCTTGGGGGTTTTTGTTGGTTTTTGTTTGGTTGGTTTGTTGGTTGGTTTGTTTTTTTTTAACCTGGTGGTTTCTGTTAATTGAGTTTTTACCACTAGTCCAGATTGAGTGTCTCTGCACATCTCTGGCAGAAGAATTATTTTACAACTTACCCTGTTAGACAAATGAGATGTCACAGACATCAAAACAAGAAGGCAGAAAGATTAGGTAATAGCTAAATAAAAGTATTAGGTGGTGTGATAACCTGAATGTGTTTTGATAAACAGGTGTCAACCTAAAAGTATCTTAATTTCCCCTACAGAAACTGTATCTGTACAAATTAAGAAACTCTAACTTGGTCCTTGAGTATAACAAATATGTCATATTTTTTTCAGATTTTCTACAAGTATCTGTATGCATTTTTATGTGTGAAAGTACTGCATTTCCTTTTCTGATTGTTACAGAAAATAACTATGAGCTTACTAATTCTTCATTATTTTGTAATGTATCCTTTGGGCAAAATATATATATAGCAGTTCATTTCAGAACAACATGATGATCACTATAGCAGTTTTGAGCAGGCAAAGTCCATGTACATTTAAAATAGAAATAGTTTTAAAACTACAGGGAACACTAAGAAACTTGATTCTGGTCTATGAGTTTTCTGACTATTTTGTCAATATAAACTGATGAAAAACCTCTTTTGGAATTTCTGGCCACAGATTAGATCCCCATGCAGAGAGTGAAAAAAAAAAAAAAAATTTAGATAATCTGTGAGAGAGGACTCAAAATGTTAAAAAGACATTGTCCAGGGAATACCAAAGAATAGCATAATTTTTCAGGTCAAGCAACATGTATGTGTTCCATTTCTTACCTTTTTTTTTTTTCTTCTTTTTTTCTTTTAAATACTTATTATTGGTTAAAAATTCCCTTACAACTTTGCAAGATCCTTTCATGCAGTTCTTTCAGTTCTCTTACTGTAAGGTGAAGTTGAACAACTTTCTTCATCAAATTATAGGACAGATAAATTTGTTAATGTATTTAAGATGCTGATAATATAGTGACATATTCTGTTAAAGTGTTTATAAAGAAGAAAATATTTGACCTACAGGGTTGCAAAATCTGTGGAACTGAACTTCATACTTTCTACTGACTTCAACAAGCACTTCATTGCACTACTGCTGTTTAACTTTTGGTCAGCCCTGAAGTGGTCACACAATTGGACTAGATGGTAGTTGCAGATCTCTTCCAATTGAAATATTCTCTTTCCTTTCCTTTCCTTTCCTTTCCTTTCCTTTCCTTTCCTTTCCTTTCCTTTCCTTTCCTTTCCTTTCCTTTCCTTTCCTTTCCTTTCCTTTCCTTTCCTTTCCTTTCCTTTCCTTTCCTTTCCTTTCCTTTCCTTTCCTTTCCTTTCCTTTTCTCCTCTCCTCTCCTCTCCTCTCCTCTCCTCTCCTCTCCTCTCCTCTCCTCTCCTCTCCTCTCCTCTCCTCTTTCTCCTTTCCTTTCCTATTGTAATTCCATTCCATTCCATTCCATTCCATTCCATTCCATTCCATTCCATTCTAGTCTAAATTGCATCTTAGCCATTTTACAGCTTAGTTGATAATCCAATGCCTTCGGTAGAAATTATTCTGAATCACCAAGTTGTGACGTCTTTCTAACATAACCATACCAGTAGAAATTATTGTCATCAGTTCATAATGAAACTAATCTTTAGTAAATGTATTGTTGGAAATGTTTCAGGTCTATGGAGATGATTAAGTAATAGAATAAGGAATTGACTAGTACAAATCATCAATTTTGAAGAACTAACCTATAAATCACTTTTAATTTTTTCGAATTCCAGTGCAGCTGTACATTTAGGAACAAAACACTAGCTGGATGCAAAATGACTACAACTTTAGAGGATCTTATTGTCTTCTTCAAGGAATGACTTGTCTGGTATCCATTAAAGGCACAACTGAGCTAGCAGTTTGCTGCAAGGCTCGTGTCTGAGACTCTGTTGGATCTTGTATAATTCCAAGGCACGGTGCCTGAGAAAAAGAGTGCCCTTCATTTATTTCTTAGTAGAAACTCTTTTTAAGTTAGCCAGCTGAGAGTTCTTTCTTTTTGGATTTTCCTGATTTTATTTATATTTGTGGTTTTGTTTGAAAGCAAACAGTCCTATCCCAAACAGTTTTGACTTGGTGTTGCTTGGCATTTAAGATCAACTGCCAGCTTTATAGGGTTAGAATCAAAACCTTAGGATTACAAATCTTCCCTTCCTTCTATGGGTTCATTCCATTCAGAGACACTGTCTCTAAGCATTTAAACAGAGACAGAGAACCCTATCTCTAAACAGATAGTGTCTGTTTTTCCTCATTGATAGCTATGTTTCAAATCACTGCTTGATGCATTTTAAAAGAGCAAAACAGTTATTAGTAAGCTATGACTTCCAGAATGTTTGATGAGATAGACCTTAAATACACTGTGTTGCAAGTTATATCAATAAGAAGGGGTGAAAAACTCCCGATTCACATGACTTAACTTTTCACATTATATTTTACAAAGTGTTGTACTGTCCCCTAGGTATCTCAGTGCTTTAGCCTTAGTAATGTTGAGGGCCTACTATCTGCAACTCTACAACCTTTCTCTGAAGCCATTGGGGCATTTTCTTTGTTATTCTTATATGACAGTTTTCATAATCTCACACCTGCAAACCCTGATAGCCTTGTTATAACAGTTTCTCATGGGAAACATCTATCACTGGTATGAGGGTGTGAGACTTCTCTCTCTCATTCCTCCCCCTTTTTACCTTTTCTTTTGTAGATTTTATTTTAAGTTATAGGAAACCAAATGTAATATTCAACAAAGAAAGTAATAGTGATTTAAAAATTGTTTAAATATTATCCAAAATGGCATATGCATAGAAGCTTAAAGACCAATTAATGTACACTTGCATCTGATTGGTGCACTCCAATCAGAACTAATAACATCATACCTAGGACCAGCAAACAGAATTTGAACAGACTTCAAGGAAAACTGCACAATATTAAGGGGAAAGCATGGGAAGATGACAACAGCAAATAAACAATCAAACAAAATCCTAACAAATAACATTGACCTCATCTTCTTCCTCACCACTGCTGTACTCCCTTCTCCCTCTCTCCTTCTCACTCGTTCTCTCCTCTTTTTATTTTATTTTTTCCCAAGAGTAACTTTAATCATTTAATCACTAGAATCATATGTATGCCAACAACTATGCACCCTGCCAATAAAATTTTGTGTATATGAAATTGTCTCAAGATCCTTTGTGCAGCAACATAAAATACCTACAAGAAGATACTAATTTTCCAAACCTTGTCTTCCTATATTTTCCAGCAGAAATAGAAAATAGTGGTTTTACATTATCAAATGCATTAAATACACTAAAAGATGGTTAAGAACCTTAGCAGTATAAATATAATGCTGGTATAAGATACTAACCTGCTGTGATGCTAAATGACACATGAACATGGGGAATGATATTAATATACCTTTTCTCAAAAAGATATACATTCTTCCAAAGAAGGAGTAGTCATATTGATTTTTTGCACGTGATAATTCTTTTGATAGCAGCAGTAATTACATCAGCCCTCAGTTTTCAGTGAGAGATAAGAAAAAAATCTGAGTACTGTAGCTGTGAGGCTGTGTATGAAGGAAAATTAAACTTACCAGCTCATTTGTTCTTAATTTACTAATTTATGTCATTGTAATTCTTCTGATTATATTCTTTCTTTGAAATTATTTCCTTTAGTACCATCAAACTTCACTTTTTCACAATTTGTTGTCAGATTCATTCATGCTTATTTTCTTCCCCTATATCATCCAGACGTTCAGACCAAAGTACCTACTTCCTAAACACTTCATATTTAATTACATAATAGTGACTCTAACATTTACTACTCTCTGCTTCATATTTCATCCTTGCTATTTGCCCTTTCTTTTTATCAACATGAAATTTGTCATTGATTTTATCTTATCTAGAGGAAAAAATTAATTTTAAAATTTCACAGGTTTATTGTTTTTTACATAATAATTCCAGAGACACAGTATTTCTGAGATGACAACTGAAGTTTATTTGGAAGTTGCAAGTTTTCACCCTAATGAATCTATTCATGCATTCATCTTGATTTGTGTTGCTTGTTTGGTTGAAGTTTATTTTTTCTCAAGGTCATACCCCTTTCTGTTCAAGGAAAAAAACATACAGCTTGGACATTTCAAGCTCTGTCTGTGTGCGTGTGATAGGACAGAGACTTTAAAATATTTCGTTATTGTTGTGACTTAATCTTCTCAATGTCAAGGCTTTTTCTGCTAGACAAAGCAAAGGGATTTATATACAGTATTCTTCTGCTTAAGATTGAATTGCAGATATTCTATTGCCTGAGAAAACATCCAGCATTTTCATGCATATCACCTATGAGTGCTTTAGAAAAATTCCCACACTTCAAGTTTCAAGGGAGCTAAACACAGTAATTTTCTCTCTTTTCAAAACTGTGTCCTTCACCTCGACAATGAATTTGATCAAAACTACAATAAGGGCAGTTAGGCTCCATTGTTCTCACAACCCACATAGATATTTTTAGATCTACATTTGGATTAATGAATCTCAGTTTAAGTGTTTGCAGTGTTGATATCTGTATCTCAGCTACTTATCTCAGGTTTTCTCTATAAACAATAAAGAAAAGATAAGCAGATTTAGTACACAACTGATCTGATCAACGTAAGAAATTTAATCTATGATAATATTAATTGGGGTACAATTATCATTGTACCACAAAATAGTATCTTTCTTTCTGACTAGAAAGAAGCTTAAACTTCCTGGTCTTGGATGTAAATATCTAAGATTTGCTTAATTTTCCCACATAGGTTTCATCTGAGATGTCATAGAACATCTAAGAGGTCGAGAATGTAGGACTTCAAAGACAAACAAGACCTTCCAAAGTGACAGCTAGAAGTCAGGTGAGGTATCTCACAATATTGAAATGATACTAGACCCTTCAAAGTGGGTGACTGAACTAAGCATACATATTTAGTAAAATAAATCCAATCCCTAATGTAAAATCTAAATAAGCATAGATGAATAAAGAATAGTAATTTAATTACTCTGGCTATAATTCTTAGAAAGTCTTTGCAGCAAATTTCAAAATTTGCCTTTTATCCTTGCCTCCTCCATCCTCTCTATAGGCAATTCTGACAAAGGGATAAGTTCAGTTGTCTGTTTTTAATTCCTGAAGGTCCTCCAACACAAGAATGTATGTTATGCAGACATGGCCATGGTGAGTAGGGATGTTCGATGATTTCAGGCCATACTGATTAACTTCATATGAATAATGATCAGAAAACGTTACTGAAGAGGCCGACTATATAGCAGGTTTGAGCCATAAAATCAATGCACTACAAACTGTATCCTTCCAGTAACAGTTTGAACTGACTTAGGATGTAAGTGCTGAAAGAACTTTAACAGTGGTTTCAAGACCCTCATTCCCCATTTGAGGGCTGTTTTGCTATGGAAAAACTTGACACAAGCAGTGGAAGACTTTCATCTTTAATCAAAGGAAAGGTGTCTAGGTGTATGTCAGAGAGGCATTTGATTGCTTAGCTGGTTAAGTTCCCCTCTGAGTGAAGAGGGAGCTAGAGTTTGGTTAGGTTATTCAGAATTAAGTACTAGGTGCTGCTTGAGGTAGTCTCAGATTTCTTCTATGGCCTATAGAAGCTCCCCTAAGAGGGAACAGGATTTTTACAGGTTTGTTCTAATACCTTGAAACTTCATGCAGAAGTCTCTAATGCTGTGTGGTTCCTCAGCATCAGACATTTATGAATGAGGAACTGAGTTACGTTCTAGCAAACACATTCATTGAAGCTTATAGAGTGACTCAGCTGTCTAACTTAAGTATTTATTTTAGGATGCACTAAACTGCTGTCTAGACCTCAGTGACTGCGTTTACAAGATCTCACTTAGCTTTAAGGGAAGCCTAGACAGCTAGTTCTTTTACTGACACCTACATTTTGAGTCTGAATCTGGAGCTGAATCCTACTTGTACATTTTTTTAATCAACAGAGAGACAAGGACGGCCACAGCTTTATTCCTTCATGTTTATACAAGTGTTCATAAATAGACATTACTTTTTATTACTTCAAACAAAAACTGGTCTACTCTATCTTCTGTTTTCTATTTCAGATTCTTATGCCTTTTTTGTGTTTTTGACATATTCTTCTCAGCCCATTCCTATATGCTATAGTGACATCTGTGTTTATTTTTAGTGACTGTATAAACCCCAGGCCTAGGGGACAAATTACAGTGAATAAATATCAACACAGATGTAGTAACAAAAAAAATATTTTGATCTATAGTGTTAGAGATTCTGAACAGTTCTTCTGTTCAGAATCAATTTTTCAGAGTCCCAGAAAAAGATTTTTTTTTTTCCCACTTAAACTGCAAAAGACCTGATCAAGTAATTGACAACTTTATGTATCTGTTGAGATGTGACTAGGATGCATCACAGTTTTTTTAAAGACAGCACGTAACTCTTGTATGCATTATTTCCTAATACAGTGGAAAGGTTTTTTTTTTTTCCTTTAGTCCTGTATGAAGGAAGTTTTCTAGGTGTTACAGTAACAACTAAGAGAAATCATTAGGTTTCAATTTTTTGCATCTAAAATAAACTTTTTTTTTTTTTTTTGGTCAATGCAGGAGCTCCTTAACATTCTCTGACTTAATGTCTCTCGTAATCTTATTATGTTTTTTTCTCTCTTCTTTGTTGTTGACCTTCTTGCATCTATACTGAGGGCAGAAGGACTGTCATTTTAAATCATTTGAAAAGACCATAGGATTTTAGACAGGCAACTGTGGACTATGAGTCGGGAACATAATGTTGCCATATCAAGGTGGGATATATTGTTCAGTCTTCTGTGACACGCTAATTAAATTGCTTTGCAATTAAGCTAAAAATTGTGCTATAAAAGTATCTCTTTTTTTTTTTTTTTTTCCTTCTGCTCCTCTTTTAGTTAAAGCAAAAAGAGATATTTTATATTATATATAAACACATCTATATATTTATCTATTAATACCTAGGTTTATAAACTAGTTTTTGATCTTTCCATTTTCATGAGGAATGAAATCCATTGTATTCTAATACTCATTATATAAATCAGTTTTGTTACGTGAGATTGTCTTATTTAAAATAAATACAAAAATTATGTGCATGGATGAAAACATCAAACCTGCACTAAGATTTTTTTCAGACATAACATCATAAGTATCTCAGTTTTTACATGTCCAGACTAAACTTATGTCAGTTTTATGAAAGTACTAGTCATCCATTAGCATAATACCTCTTGGAATGGAAATGAATCATGGTTGGGTGGAGTGATATTGCTCCTTAAAAAATTGATTTATTGGATTAAATCTGAAACTTTTGGCATACCTGATAGATTTGGAAAGAGAAATGTCTTTCTTTGACAAAAGTACAGGAGCTGGCTAGACAGACCAACATCTTCAGAAACATGTTCACCACGTGAATAACCTTAGAACTGGGTAATGTCAGCATTTCCAAACTCACTTGCATTAACAGTCAACTTTAAAGAGGATGAAATTGGAACTAAGATACCAACAAGCTGACAGTTATATCACCATGCTTTATTTTTCCATAATACAATACATCTCAATAAATTTAATTCTAATTAAGATTATTTTGGTTTAGACTTTCCGATGAATTGATATGCTACAAGTGAGATCCACCATTTTCTTTGTAACTCAAAGCATTTTTGTAATGTGAGGTTATGAAGAAAGTGGTTACTATGTTTTGTGGTTTTGTTTTTGTTTTTTTTTTTAATAAAGATAGATATGAAAATACATATGTTTATACAAGCAAATGCCAACAGGAAAATATTGAAACATATAGCAAGAAAAGCAGTAAAACAGTTTAAAATGTTTGGAAGTTTTTTTAAAAAAAGGCATGTCTATTGAAGTAGTAATATAAATTAACATTGCACAGCACTAAGTTTTAAGTAGCACTGCTATGTAGTGAACTCATTTAACAAGAAAAAGTAACACTTTTAAACGTAAATTGTATTGTTTCAGCTACCAGCTCTTCTTTGTTTCATTATGAATTAAAAAATATATTCATATAAAGCCATTCTTATTTCAATTTGTTATGAATAAATGCCTTGTTTTTCAAAGGTAAATTCTGCTGTATAATACTAAATAATAGAGGCTATGTTACCTACATTTAAAAGCCTGCATTATTCCTTGTAGATTGTGCTGTCACTAATATTTTGCATGGGTAAATCTTAGTTCCAGCTGTTTAATGAATTATTTAAATCTAACCTCATTTGTATTTCAGAATAATATACAATATATTAAGAATTTTAGTTATCACTAAACTTATTTTTCCCCTAGTGTCTTTCTTTATAACTGTACTGTAAGCATAGTATAAATTATTCCTGAGAACATCAGTTATATATATGAATGGAAATAGAATATAAGTGTGGAGTTTCTAACAGTAAGTCTACTCATATGGTAACTTCCATAAACTATCTCAGCATAACTTTTTAAATACAAAACTGAAAAAAAAAAAAAAAAAAAAAATCTAGATATTTTGCTTGCATTAAAAGTCCACACAAATTCTGAAGCCAGTCACTATTTTTCATGTATAAAAAAAATAACACATTTTTTTTTATTTTCCATCCTGTCTTTAAAAAATCACTGTTTAAGTGCATGTTCTGAAATGGTACTTTTTCAAAAGCCTATAGAAAATTTCGCTTTCTTTTCGATGTGGAAATATAATTCATAACCTGTTAAGAAACATGATCAGAGTGTCTGTGCCGTGAAGTCTTATATGATGTTTCTGGAAAACTTTGACTTCTTAAATGACTTTGTGTGCATAAATGAAAGGGGTTATGATGCTAATTTTAAAATGTAACAAGTATGGCAAGATACCAGCATTTTTTAATTGGGAAAAGCTGGAAAACAAATTACTGGAATTGCTGTATGACCATCCTAGCAAAATTCAATGAAATTTATATGGTTTAGAGTTTATAGAAAAACATGTATTAACTACACAGTGTGCACACTTTATATTGTGGAAATAGTCTATGACTGTACTTTTACCTGTAGCAGTACTACAGAAATTCACCTTAAATCTCTAATATTACTGTTTACTCAATAACATTTGACTCATCTAAAGCCCTTCTCCAAGGTATTGTGCCTTTGAGAGACAACTGAGTATTTCAGTTAAAGAAACTGATGATATTTGCAAAATAAACCATGTCTTGTCATTGTTGATTGCCCCTGAAAGCTGGCCTTCTTATGGTTTCTAATATGGCTTTTATCCTCCTGTTGTTGTGCTGTTTTTGTTGTTCAGCTAAACATTTAAAACTGCTTAAAAGTAAGCTAATACTTCTTATTGTTCAAGTATGTCTCCATTAGAACTGATCTGGAGGTAAAATTGAAAGTTAATTGGCCATAGAAATCCACCTGCAGTTTTCCCACTTAAATTCAGACACCTGAACAGGGGTATTTATAAAGCAATGTCTAACCATCCTATTCTCATTCTGTGATCAATGACTCCCATATAAGTGTTCCAGTTACCTAAGTGCTGAAATGGTCCCTTGGAAGCCATCCTCAAAGTGTTGGTGGCTAATGACTCATTCAAATAATACCTTCACAGAAGTAAATTTGGGTGTCATACACCTGCAAGACAAGGCATTCTTGGAATCTACTTTGCAATGCAACTATTTCTAGAAATATTGACCATACCTACATCAATATCACCAAAATTTAAATGAATGAGCTTATATTCCCAAGTCCTGGGATGACTATCACACCTTTGTGTCCAAGCCCCGTACATTAAACTTGTCCAGGTAGTGTAAAATATTCTATCTGCCACACACATTATCTGCATTGAGGATTGTTGCTATATTCCTAATTATTTTCAAAAAGTAAAGCAGATCAAATATGTTAAATATTTTAAACAAAAATATCAGCAAACAGAACTAAAAATGAATCTGCAATGTAACAGCAGAGCAGGTATTCCACTGATACAAAACTGTATCATCTGAAAAACTTCTGTCCTGAACTGTAGAAAACTAGGCTGACATGTTCCTAGTCAAATCTCAAAACCTGTTTACTCAATACAATGACCTATGGAGAGCTAGGACTTTGGTCTTGATGCTACTCCTCTGTTTCCAGGGAGCTGGAGTTGAAACATTTAGCTTAAATTTTTAGTGGATTAGTGAGCCTTATGTTTGCTTTCAAACCATTCAGACTTACTTATTTGGCTTTTGAGAACAGACTAAACCACATATTTAGACATAGCTTTTGTTCCTTTATCTCCAAGAACTATAACATTAAACTGAAACCTTGAAAGAAAATAAATGCAAAACAAAGGAAGAAAGGAACAAAGCCTTTTAGGCCTGAGAGCTGGGAGACTGTGGTTATGTAAGAATACAGTAATCGCACAGATCTACTGAATGACCTTGTAAACTTGCTTTACTCTTTTATAGTCAGGTTTCTCCCTCAGAAAAATAATCATAGAATCAGAGAATCAGAGAATCATTTCAGTTGGAAGAGATCCTCAGGGTCATTGAGTCCAACAATAACCTAGCCTAAATCTAGCACTAAACCATATCCCTAAGAAGCCCATCAAAACACCTTTAAAACACCTCCAGAGAATGGTATCTCCCTGGGCAGCCTGTTCCAATGCCTGAGAACCCTTTCTGTGAAGCATTTTTTCCTAACATCCAGTCTAATCCTTCCCTGTCACAACTTGAGGCCATTTGCTCTTGTCCTATCACTTGCTACTTGGGAGAAGAGACCAATACCCTCCATGCTACAACCTCCTTTCAGGTAGTTGTAGACAGTGATAAGGTCTCCCTTCAGCCTCCTTTTCTCCAGATTAAACAGCCCCAATTCCCTCAGCCACTCCTCATCAGACTTGTGCTTCAGGCCCCTCACCAGCTTCATAGTCCTTCTCTACACTCTCTCTAGCATCTCAATGTCCTTCTTGTGATGAGGGGCCCAAAACTGAACACAGTATTCAAGGTGGGGCCTCACCAGTGCCGAGTACAGGTGCACAATCACTTCTCTAGTCCTGCTGGTCACACTATTCCTGGTCCACACCAAGATGCTGTTGCCCTTCTTGGCCATCTGGGCACACTGCTGGCTCATATTCATCTGTCTTTCAATCAACAGCCACAGATGCTTTTCTGCCAGGCAATTTTCCAGCCACTCTTCCCCAAGCTTGTAGTGCTGCCTGGGGTTGTTGTGACCCAAGTGCAGGGTCTGGAACTTGACATTGTTAAACCTGAAGCAATTTGCCTCAGCCCGATGATCCAGCCAGTCCAGATCCCTCTGTATGGCCTTCCTACCCTCCAGCAGTTCAACATTTCCACCCAATTTGACGTCATCTGCAAATTGACTGAGGGTGCACTCAATCCATTTGTCCAGATCATTAATAAAAAGATTAAACAGAACTGGCCCAAATACTGAGCCCTGGGGAACACCACATGTGACCAGCTACCAACTGGATTTGGCTCCATTCACCACAATTCTTTGGGCCTGGCCCTTCAACCAGTTCTTTATCCATTGCAGAGTATACCCATCCAGGCTGTGAGCTGCCAGCTTCTCCAGAAGAATGCTGTGGGAAACAGTGTCAAAGGCTTTACTGAAGTCTAAGTACACAACATCCACAGCCTTTCCCTCATCTACTAGGTGGGTCACCTTGTCATAGAAGGAGATCAGGTTGGCCAAACAGGACCTGCCTTTCATAAACCCACGTTGACTGGGCCTCTGATCATATACTTCTTTTGTATGTGCTGTATGATGTTACTCAAGATCATCTGCTCCATGACCTTCCCTGGCACCAAGGTTAGACTCACAGGTCTGTAGTTCCCCCGATCCTGCTTCTGGCCCTTCTTGTAGATGGGCATCACATTAGCCAACTTCCAGTCAACCGGGACCTCCCCAGTTAGCCAAGATTGCTGATAGATTGTGGAAAGTGGCTTAGTGATCACCTCCATCAGCTCCCTCAGCACCCTTGGGTGCGTCCCATGTGGTCCCATAGACTTGTGGGTGTTCAAGTGGTGCAGCAGGTCACTAACCATTTCCTCTTGCATTATTGGGACTTCATTCTGCTCCCCACCCCTGTCTTCTGGCTCAGGGGACTGGGAATCTGCAGCACAACAGTTCTGACTATTAAAGACTGAGGTGAGGCAGGCATTTAGTACCTCAGCCTTTCCCTCATCTTCTGTCCCTATGTTTCCCTCTGCATCCCTCAGGAGATGGAAATTCTCCTTAGTCCTCCTCTTGTGGCTAATATATTTATAGAAACATTACTGGTTGCCTTTCACAGCGGTGGCCAAGCTTAGCTCTATTTGGGCTTTGACCCTTCTAATTTTCTCCCTGTAGAACCTCACAGAATTCTTGTATTCCTCTTGAGTTGCCTTCCTCTCCTTCCAAAGGTTATAAATTCTCTTTTTATTCCTAAGTTACAGCTGCATGGTATATACTTACCTACTTATCAAGCTGCAGAGTTGTGAACACCCAAATTAAAAACAATCAAAACCAGATACATAAAGAACTTGCAGAGATCAAAGGCTATCAGACATTGAATTTTTGAGATCTTCAGGAAGAATATTTGTTTGATATTTTTTGATCTTTTTTGTTTAAAAACCAAGCTATAACTCATATAATAATATGTCTTCTAATTATTATTGATTGTAAGAATGTGCTACAGAAGCTAAAATTGACAGTACTGATATACAAGAGAAAACATAAATAAATATGAAAGAGCACTTAAGCTTCCCTCACTCCAGGGTAATCCAATGATTTTGAAATAAGGTTTTGCATGCAGTTTTGCTTAGATACTCCTCATGTAAATTCTTCAGATAGCTTTAAAGCTATTGAGTGAACAATATTAAAACCTCAACATATATTATGTTGTTGCATCTGACACTTGCATACTAATGTGGCAACTCCTAATATAAAACATAAAGTTATAAGGAAATAAAAATAATCATGGCATATTTCAATTATAACATGCAAAAGAGCAAAAAAATGCAGCTGTGCTCAAACATTATTCACCCATGGTGTCTACATCAACAGATAGCTTGGTGCAGGAGGAGTGGATGTGCAGTGGAAGCAGTCAGTGCAGAGCAAATGGCATTGTTACAATGCACGTTTCAGGGAGGCTTGCTTCAGATTTTGGGAGCTGAAGGTTCACTCACAGTTGCAGTGCGCTGAAGGCCCCCCTCCAGCATATCTTCTGCTTTGGCTTCATTTGAAAGTAATCTAATTAACATACTCCAGGACCACACTGTGGTCTGAAATAAGGCATAGCTAGTGGGGAAGGAGTTTTTCTTCAGAAACACACAACTGAAACAGACTGAAATTGAAATTTTTGCCCTCAGATTATCCTCACTTTTAACCTGCTCTCTATACATTTTATATTCCAAATAGACTTTACCTTAGAAATCAGCTGTTGTATTCCATTTGTTTCTTAACTTCTCTTTTGCTGATGGCAAATTTCAGCTGCTGACTACTGTAACAAAAATGAAAGGTTTAAATATTTAGTTTAATAAGAAGCTTCTTCACAGAAAGAAAAACAACAACAACAACCAAAAAAAAAAAAAAAACCCACACCAGATAAAACAGATAAAATGTGTATGCCTTCAGACATACATTATTAAAAAATGGCTCCAGTCTGTATTAATTAATCTAACTAGCTAGAAGCAGGGACTTCTCTTCATAAACATCTGACAAAACTGGGAAACTTAAAGAAACAATTTTTTCTACATCACACTTTAAAGTTTCTTCCATTAAATAGATTTTTAATAATGTCACCTTCCTGTTCTGTCAGCAATGTCAGACATATACTTGAAATGCTAGTCTGTCAGCTAGCCAGAATGACACACTTTGTATCTGAACTATGTAAATGTTCTCCAGTCCCAGATGATGAAGACTTCAAACATGTATTTTAAGACATCAAAATATTTTAAAAGTATATCTAACATGCATCTGGCTCCTGTATTAAAACACTAAACTGTTAATTAATCAAACAGTTAAATATAATACAAAACAGCAGAACCTAAGCATTGTGCATTTTCTTAACTTGTGAAATTGTACACACAATTAGGCCCATAGCAACAAACTTTACATAATTGTCAAATCTTTTCTGGTTCCACAAATACGTCTCAATATTGGTAAAAGTAAGAAATGCAAGCTCACATTAAATACTATCTTAAAAACAGTATGCAAATAATTTTACAATTCGGTGAGTCATAAACTTTTTTTTTTCCATTACAATATCCATATGCTTAGAAAACACACTTGAAACAACATTCAGAGAAGCCTGAGATAGCAGAACTAGCGAGAAAATAAATATACAAGTGGTAACAACTCATATGATCTGTGGGCTAATTGTTGCGCAGCCTGATCAACACAGCACAATAGGACAACAAACCTGTTTTTGCTAACCATAAATAAGACTGACTTCTGCAGTCAGAGGAATTGGGGTTCCCTATGTCATCCTGGGGAAGGAATACTGTGAGGGTGCAAACTGGTTGTCCTAGTAACAAAGATGTGGGGTGCTTGCCTAGTTTCAATCAGAAATGTCTTGAAGGAATGGACCAGCCCTTAACAATATAAATAACACATTTTTTGCTTTTCTTTAATGTTTACTTCAATCTTATCAAGATTTCACCATTAAGATAATATTTTTAGTGTGACTTGATTAAGATAAACTTATATTGAGTTATTTTCTTCATATTTAATCTTTTGTTTACCTAAATTTATAATTATTTTTGAGGTAAATATATAAATACATAAAAATATGATTACTTAATAAATAATGGAACTGTTGTGTCCATAAAGATGGATATAGACTCATCTATGGTTCTGGTAGAACGTAGGCCTGGTTAACTTTATATGCATCCTGAAAAGTAAAACAGATGTCTATGATTTTCTAATGAAAAATAAAATTACTGTTCTGATTTAGACTCAGTAGCAAGCTAATTCTGCCTGATGACAAAATCTTGGTGTTCTGCTTACAGAGATAGTAAATACAAAAAATTTACTTCCGAAGTTGTTGTGTGTTCTTAGTAGAGCATCAATTCCATGAAATTTAGTGTGACAGTGTGAAAGTGTCAGTAACAGAGCTCTAGAACTGCTGGAGGTTGGGTTTTTTCAAACTCTGTAGTAACAGCAACTAAAGGTCCAATTACTGATCCAATATCAGATGCCACGGCTGTCTCCCACATGGCCAATATTTTTAATTATAGGTGATAAGTGACAAGAGACTGATTTTACTTACAGAAATGTTCTGTATTAAATAACTAGTGAAAGAAAACTTGCACAGAAATAAAAATAATTGTGAGAGCTTTCTAGAACAAAGCAACAATTATTAATGGGATTCCAGATTTCTAATAAAACCAGATGGTAGTTCTAGTAATATATAGAATCATAGAATGTCCTGAGCTGGAAGGGACTCACAAGGATCATCAAGCCCAACTCCTGTCCCTGCATAGGACAACCCCACAATTCACACCATGTGTCTGAAGGTGTTGTCCAGTCTCTTCTTGAATTCTGTCAGGCTTGGATCCATGACCACCTCCCTGGGGAGCCTTTTCCAGTGCTCCACTACCCTCTGATTAAAGAACCATTTCCTAAGGTCCAACCTAAACCTCCCTTGGCACATTTTCCTGCCATTCCCTCAGGTTCTGTCATTGGTTGCCAAAGAGAGATCAGCACCTGCCCCTCCTCCTCTCTGTGTGAGGAAACTGTAGACCGCAATGAGGTGTCCCCTCAGTCTCCTCTTCTCCAAGCTGAACAAAATAAAGTGACTTTATCCACTCCTCATACGGCTTCCCCTCCAAACCATTCACCAATTTTATGACCTTCCTCTGAACACCCTTTAGTAGATTTATATCCTTTTTATACTGTGGTGCTGCACCAGTGCAGAGTAGAGTGGGACAATCACCTCCCTCACTCAGCTGGCAATGCTGTGCTTGATGCACCCCAGGACACGGTGGGCCCTCTTGGCTCCCAAATATTCACAGTATCACAGTATGTTTGGGATTGGAAGGGACCTCAAAAGATCATCTAGTCCAATCCCCCTGCTGGAGCAGGAACGCCTAGGTGAGGTCACACAGGAACATGTCCAGGTGGTTCTTGAATATCTCCAGCGAAGAAGACTCCACAACCCCCCTGGGCAGCCTGTTCCAGTGCTCTGTCACCCTTACTGAGAAGAAGTTTTTTCTCAAATTTGAGTGGAACCTCTTGTGTTCCAGCTTGATCCCATTACCCCTTGTCCTATCATTGTTTGCCACCGAGAAGAGCCTGGCTCCATCCTCGTGGCACTCACCCTTTATATATTATAAACATTAATAAGGTCACCCCTCAGTCTCCTCTTCTCCAAACTAAAGAGACCCAGCTCCCTCAGCCTTTCTTCATAAGGGAGGTGCTCCACTCCCTTAATCATCTTTGTTGCCCTACGCTGGACTCTCTCCAGCAGTTCCCTGTCCTTCTTGAACTGATAGGCCCAGAACTGGACACAATATTCCAGATGGGGTCTCACCAGGGCAGAGTAGAGGGGAAGGAGGACCTCTCTTGATCTACTAACAACCCCCATTCTAATACACCCCAGGATGCCATTGCCCTTCCTGGCCACAAGGGCACAGTGCTGGCTCATGGTCATCCTGTTGTCCACCAGGACCCCCCGGTCCTTTTCCCCTACACTGCTCTCTAATATGTAATTTCCCAACCTATACTGGAACCTGGGGTTGTTCCTGTCCAGATGCAGGACTCTACACTTACCCTTGTTAAATTTCATTAGGTTATTCCCTCCCCAACTCTCCAGTCTGTCCAGGTCTCGCTGGATGGCAGCACAGCCTTCTGGAGTGTCAGCCACTCCTCTCAGCTTAGTGTCATCAGCAAACTTGCTGATAGTACACTCTATTCCCTCGTCTAAATCGTTGATGAATATATTGAATAATACTGGCCCCGGTACAGACCCCTGAGGCACTCCACTAGATACTGGCCTCCAACTAGACTCCGCACCATTGACTACCACTCTCTGGCTTCTCTCCTTAAGCCAGTTTGTAAACCACCTCACTACTCTATTGTCTAGACCACACCTCCTCAATTTAGCAACTAGAATGCTGTGGGAGACTGTGTCAAAGGCTTTACTGAAGTCAAGGTAGACCACATCCACAACTCTGCCATCATACATCCACCTTGTTACATTCTCATAAAAGGCTATGAGGTTGGTCAAGCATGACTTACCCTTGGTAAAGCCATGCTGACTGCCCCCAATAACCCTCTTCTCCTCGATATGCCTTGAGATGGCACCAAGGATAAGCTGTTCCATTACTTTCCCAGGGACAGAGGTGAGGCTGACTGGTATATAATTACCCGGGTCCTCCTTCTTGCCCTTTTTGAAGACTGGAGTTACATTTGCTTTCCTCCAATCCTCGGGCACCTCTCCCGTTTCCCAAGACTTGGCAAAGATGATGGAGAGCGGTCTAGCAATGACTTCAGCCAGCTCCCTCAGCACTCGCGGATGCATCCCATCTGGACCCATGGATTTATGGATGTCCAGACTATTTAATTGCTCCCTAACCCAGCCCTCATTGATTAAAGCAAACTCCTCCATTGACCTGGCTTCATCCAGGGTCTTAGGGGTACAGGGCTCCACAGGACAGCCTCTGGCAGAGTAGACAGAGACAAAGAAGGCATTCACTAATTCTGCCTTCCCTGTATCTTCTGCCACCAGGGCACCCATCCCATTCCTCAGTGGGCCTACATTGCCTCTGGTATTAGTTTTATCCGCTATGTATTTGAAAAAGTTCTTTTTGCTGTCCTTGACCCCTCTCGCCAGCTGTAATTCTAAGGAGGCCTTGGCTATCCTAGCTGCCTTCCTACATCCTCTAACAGCAGCCTTATATTCTTCCCCACTGGCCAGCCCCTGCTTCCATGACCTGTAAACTCTCCTCTTCTGCTTGAGCATACCCAACAGATCTCTATTCAACCACGCAGGCCTCCTGGCTCCCTTCCTTGACTTCCTACGTGTGGGGATGCTCTGATCCTAAGCGTGGAAGAAGCAATCTCTGAATGCAATTCAGCTCTCTTGGGCCCCTTTTCCTTCAAGCAGTCTTGCCCATGGGATTTCCCCCAGCAATTGCTTGAAAAGGCCAAAGTTAGCCCTGCTAAAGTCCAGGGTTGCAATTCTACTTGTTATTCTATTCCTGCCACACAAGATGCTGAACTCCACCATCTCGTGGTCACTGTAACCCAGGCAGCCCTCAACCTTTACTGCTTCGACCAAACCCTCCTTGTTAGTGAGGATGAGATCCAGCAGTGCACCTCTCCTAGTCAGCTCCTCCACCATCTGCATGAGGAAGTTCTCATCAATGCACTGGAGGAACCTCCTGGACTGTGGCTGGCTGGCTGAATGGTCCTTCCAGCAAACATCAGGGAAGTTAAAATCACCCACAACAACCAGGGCCTGTGACTGTGAGGCGACTCTCAGCTGCCCATAAAAGGCCTCATCAACTTCCTCAGCCTGATCTGGTGGCCTGTAACAGACGCCCACAACAGTGTCACCCCTGCCACCCTGCCCCTTGATCCTGACCCATACACTCTCAACTTGCTCATCATCCACTCCTGGGCAGAATTTAGTACATTGTAGTTTCTCTCTCACATAGAGAGCAACTCCACCACCACGCCTGGCCGGCCTGTCTTTTCTGAAAAGGGCATAGCCATCCATGACCACATTCTAGTCATGTGAACTGTCCCACCATGTTTCTGTAATTACCACCAGGTCATAATCTCCCGACTGAACATAGGATTCTAACTCCTCCTGCTTATTCCCCATGCTGCGCGCATTGGTGTACAGGCATTTCAGGGAGCAAGCAGAGCACACCCATTTCTCCCTAGGGGCATAGGAGGCCACCCAGCCCTCATCAGTTTTAGAATGCTGCCCCACTGGGACAAGCCCAGCTACAACCCCATCCCCCTTCGAGCCTAGTTTAAAGCTCTCCAAATGAGCCCAGCTAATTCCTGCCCCAGCATTCTTTTGCCCCTACGAGATAAACCTTTCCCGCGTGACACTGTCCGGACTGGTGTCTTATAGAACCAACCATTATCAAAAAATCCAAAGCCCTGCCTGTAGCACCACTCTTGGAGCCAACCATCAAATATTCAACAGTAGCATGTAACTATCACAGGTTTTACTTTTTTTTTTTCCTTCTTATACTTCTTTGAAGAGGCTACAGTTTACCTTTTTGACCTTTCTTCACAGTGTACTATTTCAGAAAAATTACTTTTGGTCTATTTTCTGCCAAGAATGAAGACACACTGAAGTCTCTTGCAGTAAGTTAATATTCTAAAGATCTCTTTCAAAAAAGTCTATAGAATGTCTAAATGTCATTATACTTCTTAGACCATTACATCTTTTCCTGAATTACCTTCTAGTAAACTTGATAACTTACATTAAAAGAAAACAAACATCCTCTCTCCCCCAAAAAACCCAAACTAAAACCAAAACTGAAATCACACAAACAAAAAACTAAACAAACAAACAAAACTAATACATATTCCAGCCATGAAGTGTGAAAGATCAAATACTGGAAGTGTTCTTAGTCCCTGAAATTGCATGGAAATGCCAATATTGTCTTTGACATGGGTTATATCTGTGACTTAAAAGGAAAAAAGCAAAGGCAAAAACCTAAAACCTAGTAGTCCCTGTCAATCTGCTCAGAGGTCAAAATTATTTTCAGTCCCCAAATCTGACAGACAGATTAACTTCAAACATATGAAGAAGTCATAACAAGCAGACTACTGTTGCTCATGATATACAAATCTGTCAGGCACATATTGTCAATTTTTTACTCTCTGATCTTATTTACCTTTATCTGTTGCTACCCACAGTACAAGCAAATTAAATTATTAGAGTTACCACAGGAGTTTTCTTCATGGTTGTGGTGTGGGTAAATCTTATTGAATGTTTTCATTTGGGGGTTTTAGCATTTTGGTTTTGTTTTATTTTGTTTTGGTTTTGCTCAATATGGGGTTGTTTAAGAGGGAGAATGTCATTCATTGTCTCACAGGTGACTAAAAGATTACAAAGAATGAAAATAGTATCATTTTCTGAGCTGTAGATAAGACATTGTGAGAGATTTCAGTGAGATCCAATTCATCTAGTACTCATATTTCTCAACCATACAGGATACTTCTTAATTTTAGCATTTCAAATAACTAAAATGAAGGAAAAATACATTCATTTGCTGAACTGAGACTCACACAGACAAATTATCTCTAATGATGCTGTTTTGCTGAAGAAGTTGCATTTCATTAGGGACTGATTAAAATTTGATATTTACATCCCATTTCAGGATCATCAAAGAGAAAAAAAAAAGTATAGAACTGCCTTCATTAAGAAAATATTTTCCTTACTTTCTGTCTGCTGCGTGTAGCAAAGCTTTGAAAAGTCAGTCATCAAAAGCATTTTTTCAGTATTACTCTTTTTGGTAGGGCTTAAATGAAAAATGATGTATAATTTAAAAAATAAATAAAAAATACTTTCAAAATGTTAATTTGCAAATCTTCCTGTAAATAATTTCAATATTTCTATAGGAACCAATGATATGTATACACATACACACTAAACAAATTATTAATTAATCTCAGGAGAAGAGAAATCTTTAAATAATACAGTCGTTGTTTGTTTTTTTTTCCATAATGAAATACTACCTTCTATGCAAAAATATAATCTGGTAGTTCCAAAAACTGATAAAATTTTGTTTCTATATCAACATGGTTTTCAACTGTAGTAATTAGGCAATGTTTGTTTTATTAAAATGCAAAAAAAAAAAATGAAGGATTATTCTTGAATTTAGAATCATTATCGCAGTTGTAAATATTATTCTGGAATATATATATATATATATAAACTATATATATATATATATATAATTTAACTTTAAATATGCTATATAAATCTGAAATACCTCTGTGAAGTTTAAAAAGGACTTCTCTATTAGAAACCAGATAAGTATTTGAAGCTCTCTTAGCTAAGTACAAGTATGTTTGCAAGCCCCATTAATCTTAGTAACACAGGTTAATATCGAGCTACAGTGATGGTACATACTTTGTCTGCTAGAATAGTACCTGAGGAGTAGATCTGGGGACCAGTGAGTTAATTCAAACTTTTAGTCATGACATCAATGAAGCATGATTTTCCTTTCACTACTGTTTGAATATAGATTAAAGAACCCATAAAATCTCAAGGAATGAACAAAGAATAGGGCAGCTCTCATTCATAAGCGTAGTTGGTATGCTCTGTTGTTTTGTTAATTCATGTAGTCTTTGTTATAGTGAACTGCATCTTGTCATGTCTCTAAATGTGATACCATAACTCAAAAACATAATTTGTTTATATTTTGTCCAATTTATGTACAGAGGACATTAACATAAACTCTAATTATGAATATGCGTATAAACCTTGCAATAAAAATTCAAATCTTAATGCTATGACATAAAGTGAAAACGCTTTTTTCTTAAATCTTCTATTAAGTCAAGGAACCAAACTTCATCCTAGCATTGCCTACAACTTTCTGATTAAGGTTCTTTTCTGGAAACTGAGTTAATATACAACCCCCTACAAGCTGAAAAGAGCTTAGAGACAAGTCTCTGCTGCCTGAAGGAGTACAATAAATTAGATGCTATTTAAAGAATAGCAGTTGTCACTGTCTTCAGGAGACTGCCCATTGTTCTGTTCATGGGGGTAGAGGCACCCGCTCTCCAGATATATCTTCTTACTGAATGTGCTCATGCTTTTCCACCTCCTGCTCTGGATGTCTCAGCATTACTCCTGCAGGAGCACTGAATTGCACTACTGAATGCCTAGGTCTTCTGGACAACCAGGACACTTTGAAGGCACCTACCATGACCGATTGATACTACCCAGACATCTAAACTTGAATTTTGTGATTCAAATTTCTTCCAATATATATTTAAGACATTTAAAACCCAAAACAGCCAAAGAAAGACAGGTGCTTGACACTTTTTATATACCCAGGCCAATCTTCAGATCCTTGTAGGCCATAAAGTAAATTCTGTATTTGGACCCTTTTTTCCTCCACAATCCTAAAAAACTTCTGTCCTGAGTAGCTAATACCAATACACATAAAAGGATCAGGAGTTCTTTTTGTGAAACACTTCAGCAAATATGTTGGTAGTGTGCCTTTAGTGGATATAAACACACACAAGGACCTACAGGTTTGTATTACTATATCAACATAAATGCAGTAGTTCAATATTAACACAACAAAATTGAATAGTCAGACAGTAAAGATTCTGAATTTTCTGCAACATTAAGCAGATTTAATTTAACATGCTTCATTTTCTTCTATTTTCCTTATTAAAAACAAATCAATAATAAAAATTATTTAATAGATCCCAATTCAGCAAAGTCCTCTTTACAGAAAATCTTAAAGACATGCTTATTTCACAAAATACTTAAACAAATAGTAACACAACCCTATTATCGGGTAAGGGTCAATGTTATCTGCTCTTTGAATTTACTGTATAGGGCAATATATTAATTATTATGCTGTATATAATGAATATCTGCTACACTTGCATAGTAACATACTGCTATGTTAAATGCAGTAATTTTTAACTGTATGTTGCACCTGTTTCTGAGAAAGTTACTGGGTGCATTCTCTTGATGTATATGACCTTATTTGTTTGGTCCCTCTCTTAAGTATTTTGTATGCTGTAGTATGAGTCCTTAGCTTTTTTGTTATGGGCATTTACCAGATGCACATGAAATCTTTAGCAAATTATGTTTATACATTTATAGATAATACATTTTAATTCATAGCACATATTGTACTAATCAAATTTGTAAGGTATAAATACTTCAGACAATATTTGTCCCAATACATATGAAGTTGGTTCTGCTGCTGAATTTATTTTAAGCGGGACTAGGCTATTCTCCTTTTATAGCTTGTCTATTTTTTTCTTAAAAAGTTTAATTATTTAAAGAATAACCAGTTCATTTGTGAACTGAAAATATCTGTAATTCCTCAGCTACTGAATTAATTGTTAGCATTCGTCTTAACTCTCTACTATTAAAACGTGGCAAGCATACTCTGTTATACCAAGCTTCTTCATATGAATTTATTGTTGTATTACCTATTAAGAGAGCATTAGGATGAATATTTCAAGAATGAGTGTTGCTTATGACTGCATGCTCCAGTGGTGAAGTGAGCAAGAGGAAAGTCAAGCTCTGATTTTTGCTTTAAACTAGCTTCATGACAGGGGTAATGGTACTGGCATGAAGACGAACGACTAAATTACTCCTTGCCTTTCTCATTTTTTCAAGACAACATGTACTTGTAGCTAGACTTTCATCTTTGGATTCGTGTCAGAGTAGTTTTATAGGAAGAAGGAGGAATGCTTAGATGAGAAGCTGAGGACTGCAAGATTACTTTTCCTCGGGGTATCCCTTTGTCACATTTGAGTTTTACTTGACTCTAGACATGTTATTATGAGAAGTATGACTATTCCTGACTCACAGTGGTATGCAGTTGAATGGGTAGCTGTAAAAAATGAAGCATTGCCTTTAACTTTATGTTTGACACAATATCCAGATCTTGGTTTTAAAACAACCAATCAACCAACCAACCAATGACAAAAGCTAAAATAAGAAAAAAACAACAAACAAATAAAGAACAACCAACCAAACCAAGAGAAAAACTACACAACTCAAAAAAGGACAGCAAACAGACGTTGAATTCGCTTCTGGAGAAAGGCAGAATTAAGAGATAATTTACAAATTAAAAAGGGGGAAATGATGGTAAAAACTGAAATGTCAACAGAAAGTAAACATGAAATCAAATAATAAAATCTTAAGAAGTTTCAAAATTCATACTCCTGTCCTGTGACCATATAGTGAGTTCATTTGTTATTACTTCTTTGACGATCCACTTCTCTACAGAATATCAGTTTAGCTTTCTGAGGTAGCAAGTAGTAAATTTTGGTCAGGGCTCTGGATGGGTCAGCAGGTCCCTGGGGTTAGAGGTCAGAAGCAGCAGGGGCTTCCCATAAGGCCATAATGGCAGGGTCATGTGCCCAAGGCCTGTCCTACTGCTCCTGTCCTCCAGGGGGACAAGCCAAAGATGAGGTGGGATGTTGGCTCACAGGTCACTGTCAGGATCCATGTCCAGACCAATAGAGTCCATGGCCAGACATAAATATTGCTGTGACACTGCAGCTCGGGAGGGCACCAAAGATGAGATCTCCATCTTAAAAGCAGTACCTCAAAGAGGGAGCAGCCATTGCTCAAGTGTCTTCTAAATTTCTTCTTAAAACCTTTCCCACAAAGGAGCTGAGTTTGGACTCAGCCAACAAACTCATGAAAGATGGTAGTGGGCTTAGGCTCCTTATGAATTTTGATCTTCACTTATTTTCTGTGGAATCCTGTTTAAAAATCCTACCTTCCTCCAACATTTTATTTTTATGAAAAAGCACATAAATACACAAAGATACTTTCAGAAAAGTTAGAAGACAACTTTACACAAAACCAGGAAAGAAGTAAAATATCAAGTAAATTCACAGTATTAAAAAGCCTCAGTCCTAAAAACTTAATTCATGGTTCCACTGTGTATAATTTATTTATCTTGGGAACAAAAGAACCTTGACATGAATAAAATTTATTTGTAGGTGTCAGATGCCCACATTCAACTGAATTAAATGGACAGACAAGTTGATATGCACTAATTCTACCCATCAATTTTAAAGGTGTTTTTCAGTGTTGTGGACACCTGACATCTGTTTGCATGCATACATGTTTTAGTATTGTTGGAGTACCTTTTGTTCATTCATTAGAAGACTATGTCCAACAACTTTGTTCTTTTATTGTATTCTGCTTTCAAAATGTATGCATATTTCTACTATTCCTTGTTCTCTAAGAGCTTGCCATGTTCAGTCTAACAAAACAAAGAGTGGTTAAGACTGTTGTCCATCCATAAATGCATAAGGAAGGTAAATACCAGCAATGTCCTACATCTGCCTTTCAACTGTGTTAGTATTGTGGATGAGTGATTTAGGGTCCTGCTTACTACAGAGCAATGTTTAGATGACTTAAAGCAAAGTGCAGCTTAACAGATTTTGATGGCAGGGTCCATTCACTTACTGCATATAGGAGATATGCCAAGGAGAATTATGTAGGAGTTGTTTTAGAATGACTTATATGGAGACAGGAGATCCAAAAGGGTAGATGGAGGCCCTCCCATTGAGTCACGAGGTTCAGAATGGACCCCACTGCTTCCTGAACTCTTTCTCAGGGAGAAGTCTAGGTGTGGCTGGATCCAATCTTAGTCCCAGACTTTGTCAACAGTTTATGTCTAAGGGACATAAAGGGTAAGAAATACAGGTAAGGGATTATATGTTATTATGCCCAAAGGATTATATGTGCACACCCTGTTATTCTGATTGCTTGGTTAGGATTTCAAAATTCCATCATTCTACATCTCAACCTGCTTACCTTACCTATAGAGGTCTGGTTCCAGGTGACTCCAGAGTCTGGATCCCAGGTATCTTGAAGCAAACACTCAGGCGTCAAAGTTCATAGAAATAAATAATTTATGTAGCAGTACAGCAGTAAGATTGTCTCGAGCTGGGTGCCTTCTCAGAGATGCCAAACTGAGCATAGAAGTTCCTGGGTAATTTTACCCTTACAGACATTTTGCCTGTCCCTCATGTGATGATTCAGCCCAATAGTAATATCTGAGTTTGGGGTCTTCTTGCTTCTCACTGGATCCTTTCACTGTCTTCAGATAGGCCTTTATTTTGTTTAGCTGCAGACATTGTTGATATTTCACAACCACTTTGTGCTGGCCTTGAAACTGTTATTCTGTCCAAATGTATCCTCTTTTTCTCATTAAGGTACAAAATAGGCCTTATTTTGCAGGTGGTGTTGATGGTTTGTAGCTGCTTCGTTTTTGTTAAGTTTGGTAAATACTAGATGAACTTTACAGCCACAATAAAAGATTTCCCAGAAAAAAACTAGGTGCTTTTCTCTGCTGAATGGAGAAAGATAGCTGGTGTCTCTAATAATCCTTTGTATCTCTTATCTCTTTGCTTAAATATTGCCAAAATTTGTGTTGCAACACTTCACTGTCTAAAATCCGTCCTATATATAATAGCTCATCATTTTGTAATCTGTTCATTCAGTGTTCTTAATTATTATACTTTGCTACTTTGCACTTTGTTATAATCTGTAAGTTGCACTGTGATAGCTTTTTCCTTTTCACAGAAAAACACAATTAGCATTAACTTTTCAAATGCACATATACCTAAATTGCAAGCAATCTCTCATCATAGCTTCTTCATCTAAAATTAAATTTTCTTTCAAAGCTTCACATTTTTGCACTTCTTCATTTCATGTGGAAGGGAAAAATGTTGTTTTTCTTTTTTTTTTTTTTTTCAGTAGAAATTTGCTTAGAAGAAGACATTAACATTATTGTGCACACTAATTGAAACAGGTTTTCTTCCTAGAGTTGCCAGACCCCTATCCTTTTACCCTAAAAAAATCATGTTAATCTACAACAGTTGTCACAGCAAAAAAGACTCCACACAGTGATGCTGGAATACCTAATTTATGCTAGATACCTATTTGCAAACTGAAAGATTGCGCTTTCATGAAGCCATGGGACCTAATTTTCAATCAAAGTTTGTTACTGGTAATATATAACTATTGGTTTATAAAAATTGCAACATTACTAGCCCCTATCCCCTTTTTAAAATGAGGTTAGATTTTAGACTAAATAGAACACTACTCATTTTTTTCCAAAATTTGTAGCTCAGCCCCTGACTATTGATCTTATTCAACACGTGGAAAAATGTGCACCTAAATTTGAAGTTGTTCACAGTTAAATATATCTTTAAACATATGTAGTTGCTTAAATGCAATTCTTGATTTTATCAGAAATATTTTAGATTAAGACAGAGGAGAGCAAGGAGAAACAGAACAAGGTAAGATTCAACATTATTTACAAAGAAGGCAATGTGTGCTAAATTACCCTGTTATTCATTGACATTAGTAAAGCTACACATGTGCTTTAAGTTCAACATCTGCTCACATATTTTTGAAGTCAGAAGCTAAAACCAGAAAATATACATAAGTTGATTTAGCAGTTAAATTTTTATTTAAGATGACATTCAAAGTATAGTTTTTAATTTTCAGAGGTAAATCCCTTAGAAATGTCTGAATACTGCAAAACACATTTTAATAGATCCATTCTCCAGCATACACTGTGTGAATAAAAATATAATTTTTGTAAACTCTCTCTTCCAAAAAAATTATGCTTATATGCAGTTAATTATGCAGCTTGTATTTATCATAAATTGTACTAGTGTACAGACAGTTTTAGTGCTTCCCTAGCAGTACCTTAAAAATATATTAATATCTTCCTATATTAAAAACAAGAAAAAGAATAACAGATTTTCCAGATTATTAATAGAGTTATTAACACAAGCAGAAGATGAAACCTTTAAATCCCTTAACAGATATTTATATACATTTTTTCAGTGCATTTCCTATTACAATGTAATTCTTCTTGAGGCACATAAAGTATTATTTCAAGAAGTCTTCCTTCCCACTCCATTTTCTCCCTCACTATAGTTTAAAATCCATTTTGTATATTTCTGACTATCAGTTTAAAAAAAAAAAAAAAAAAAACCACATTTTTTTCCTCCATTTACTTCCAGAATGTAGAGATATAAATGACTGTTTTCATTTAAAACCAAAGACATCTTCAATATCTTGAAATCCCATTTGCTATTCTGTTCTGCTGATGCACATCTTAATCATTTCACATACCTCTTACAGCTTTAAATTTGCCTGACTTTAAGAAATTAAGAGAAAAAAAAAATATATATATATATACATATATATCCTATTGTCTGAAGGTAAAAACAAGAATGAACATGATTTCCCATACCTGTCGAAAGGGAGAAAAAAAAAAAAAAGCTTCCCTTTTTATTTCTCTATGGTTAAAACATACCCCTACTGAAAACTGCATAAGCTTTTCCATTGGTTTCACTTCTTCATTGCCCTAGTCTTCTGTAAAGCCATTCAGTGCTCCCTGGAGTAAAAGAGAAGTCTGACATTGAAATTATTGAGATCTTTCTATTTGAATGAAAGGAGCATTTGGACAGAATCCAACCACTCTCTTTTTTCTGTGTCTGATAAATCACTTCTGACCCACTAAGGAATCTGAAGTGCAGAAACATGCATTTGCAGTCTCATTGCAACTCTTATACAGTCCTAGTAATTACTAATGAGTGGAGAAACATCCAATGGAAAACTGCACTGTGCAGAGATACACGTAGGAAAGGATATTTTTGCTTAAAGATACTGTATTATTTCAAGCCTCCAAAAGGAGAGAACAATACCTATGAATGCAACTTTTTATCTGTATGCAAATTCATGCTTTAATAACAAATTTGGTATTATTTTTTCTTGCTTTAAAAGTTCTTTAAAGGTTCAAAGTAGAAGAAACAGCGTTTCCATTTAAAAGTCCTTGGGGAATACAGATTATATACATCCAAAAGACTTCTGAACAGTCCTACAAATAAACACCAGACAGCATAGGAAAAAAAAAAGTTATGGGATCAGCCAAGAGGAATAGTCTGGCATTCAATATGTCTGTCTTTCACACATTTAATCATGTATTATGTCTATTTGACCCTTGATGGTGTGATATAAACATCACTGAGTAATTACTATACCATTCTTATACAGAAATTACAGAGTACATGTACTGCTCTGTTCTCTCTATTTACTGTAAGGGATTTTGAGGTGACTAGTTCAGCTGTAAACTATCACTGGTCTGAAGACAAGAGAGATGAGTCCCCAGTCTAGTGAATAACTGAAAATAAAAAATCAAAAATGTGCAAAAGAAAAAACAAACAACAACAACAAGCCAAAAAAAACCAAAACACACACACATAAAAAAACCCCAATCAAAACAAACATCACCACCAAAAAAAACCAACCCACATAATAATGTGGCATTGTGCTCACTAAGCAGCACCAATAGTTACATATTGTATTTGGGATCCTGAGACATTAATGGCAGGGGGCATGAGATTCAGAAGTGCATATTCACAGACATCTGAATGACTGGAGCTGGATAAATTATGATTCTAAGTCATAGATCCTTATTCTGAGCAGGTCCCAGAAATATGAAGTGCAATTTGATGCATTTTAAAATTATTATTTATTTTCAACTTAATAGAATCATAAAATCAGGTAATAGTTCGAGTTGGAATGGACCTTTAAAAGTCATCTAGTCCAACCCCCCTGCAATGAGCAGGGAGATATTCAACTACATCAGGTAGTTTAGAGATTTGTCCAGCCTGGCCTTTAATGTTTCCAGGGACAGGGCATCTACCACCTCTCTGGGCAACCTGTTCCAGTGTTTTACCACCCTCATGGTAAAAAATTTCTTCCTCATGTCTAGCCTGAATCTCCTCTCTTTACATTTAAAACTACTACCCCTTGTCCTATCACTACATGCCTCTGAAAACAGTTCCTCTCCAGCTTTCTTGCAGGCCTCCTTTAGGTAGTGAAAGGCTGCTCTAAGGCCTCCCTGAAGCCTTCTCTTCCCAGGCTGAACATGCCCAACTCTCTCAACCTGTCCTCATAGGAAAGGTGTTCCAGACTTCTGATCATTTTTGTGCCCCTCCTCTGGACCCTCTCCAACAGGTCCATGTCTTTCCTGTACTGAGGGCTCCAGATCTGGATGCAGTACTCCAGTTGAGGTCTCACCAGAGCAAAGTAAAGGGGTAGAATCACCTCCCTTGACCTGTTTGTCATGCTTCTTTTGATGCAGCCCAAGATACTTTTGGTCTTCTGGGCTGCAAATGCACATTGCTGGCTCATGTCCAGCTTTTCATCCACCAGTACCCCCAAGTCCTCTCGGCAGGGCTGCTCTCAATCCCTTCATCCCCCAGTCTGTACTGATACCGAGGGTTGCCCTGACCCAGGTGCAAGATCTTGCACTTGGCCTTGTTGAACCTCATGAGGTTTGCACAGGCCCACTTCTTGAGCTTGTCCAGGTCGCTCTGGATGGCATCCTGTCCTTCAGGCATGTCAACTGCACTGCTCAGCTTAGTGTCATCCATGAACTTGCTGAGGATGCACTCAATTGCAACGTCTATGCCATTGATGAAGACATTAAACAGTACTGTTCCCAATACGGACCTCTGAGGGACACCACTTGTTACCAGTGTCCATCCAGATATTGGGTCATTGAGCACTACTCTCTGGGTGTGACCATCCAGCTAGTTCCTCATCCACCAAGCAGTCCACCCATCAAATCCATAACTCTCCAATTTAGAGAGAAGGATATTGTGGGAGACTGTGTCAAAGGCTTTACAGAAGTCCAGATAGATGACATCTATAGCCATTCCTTTGTCCACTGATGTAGTTACTCCACCATAGATTGGTCAGACAGGACTCATCCTTGGTGAAGCCATGTTGGCTGTCTCAAATTACCTTCCTGTCCTCTATGTGCCTTAGCATAGCTTGTAGGAGGATCTGTTCCTTGAACTTCCCAGACACAGAGGTGAGCCTGATATTCCCTTACAGCGGGAAGTACTTTGGTCCCCCAGTCCTTGCCTTTCAGTTCATTTTCCACTCAAGAACTGTCAGAACAGTTCTTGCCGGTCAAGACTGAGTCAAATAAGTTGTTGAGTACCTCAGTCTTCTCCTTATCTATTGTTACCAGTCTGTCAGTCTTGCTCATCACAGGGGGAAACACTTTCTTTGACCTTCCTTTTCTGGCTGTCATACCTCTAGAAGCCCTTCTTGCTATTCTTTGTGCCTGTTGCCAAATTCAGTCCCAGCTATGTCATGGCCTTCCTGACCCCATCTTTGCACAACCAGTCATTGTCCCTGCACTCTTCCCAGGATACCTGTCCCTGCTTCCCCTTCTTGTGCATTTCCTTCTTGCCCTTCAGTTTGCCTAGCAGGTCTCAACTCAACCATGCTGGCCTCTTGCCCTCCTTACCTGATTTCTTACACCTGGGGAACGTGAGCTCTTGTGCTCGATGGAAAGTGTCCTTAAACATCTGCCAGCTCTGTTCTGCTCCCCTGTCCCGGAGGACAATTCGGTTGACTAACTTCTTGAAGAACTGGCAGTTTGCTTTCCTAAAATTCAGGATCCCGACTTTATTCTTTGCCTGTCTTACATCCCTCAGGACTGCAAAGTCCATGAGCATGTGATCACTGCAGCCCAGGCTACCTCCAAAACAAACATCACCAATTAGCTCTCTTGCATTGGTGACCATCAGGTCCAGTATCGCACCACCCCTGGCTGGGCTGTCTATTACCTGGCTTAGGAAGTTATCCTCAATGCACTCTAGGAGTCTCTTGGATTGCCTACAACATGCCATGCTGAAAACATGAATGCAGTCCTGGAAGCATAAACTGACAATGTCACAAAGTCTCATATTCTAAATTTTCCTGGTGTGTTTTGTTTTCCTAATTTTGTTTTAAAACTATACAGAATGATGTGTCTACAAATCAGCCATTACCTGTTGGAGTTTGCTTTTCCACTTTTCTTTAGCATATCAAATTATTGAATCATAATCGTTAATTAGAATCACATAGAGTTTCAAACATGTATGGAAAATGATGTAAAGTTATGAAACTTTTTATATGATATATCACATCTGGCTATGTCAGCACACGTTGTTATCTTGAATTATTGGATTGGTTTGCTTCATTAAATAGAATTGTTTTTAAAAGTTTTCACCATTTTTCAGTCCATGGGTTTCTTTAAGCTTTTTCCCAGAATCCCACTAAAAGTCTTTATTCTTTTAAGCAATTCTGGAATGTTAGCATACTTTGCTTCAAGGTTATTTTATCCCTTTTCTGTAAGCAAGTTTTCCCTTAAATCGATTAAGATATTTTTTCCATAGATTTGTCTTTTTGTTTTTCTAGTCTAACAACTCTCATAACATTACTGCCAGTGGAACAGAAAAACAGAAAAATTTTTAGCATAAATATCTTTAGGCATGTTTTTTTTCACTTCTAAGTTAGGAGCATATGTTTTCTATTTAATCACTGAAGAACTATAGATGCTACTTGAGCATGATTCAGCATCAAAGCTCTGGAACAGAGTCCGATCTGATCACCCAGAGTAGGGGACTGCTGGAGGACATAACAGTTGCCTCCATATCATGCATCTGTTTGGATTTTTTTTTTTTTTTTCCAAAGCAAACCAGGTGCAGAAAAGGAGGAATTGTGTATTCAGATGCCAGTGTACATACAACTGGGTCATGTATCTGGATGTGCAACGTGGAAATAAATCCTATATTCCATACATCAGAAGTAACTTCAAAAAAACTCAATTAGATTCCTAAACCAGATGATATAACTATACTTCTATCTGGTACATCCTTCCAGGCACCCAGGAACACATAAATATTTTATCTGTTTCTATTGTGATTCTGAGAGGGTTTAAAGACCAACTGCAGTCACTTCCAGTATGTACAAGGCATATACAAATCTGTACAAAATAATGAGAGACTGTATATGTGTGCCTGAATCAATTTCTATCACACTCAAAATTTTCTTGTGGGCAAAAAGAGAACATATCTTTTATGCAGACACAAGAATTTCTTCATACTCTAAGTAGTGTTTTAAGAATCTAATCAAAATACAACAAGCACCTATAATTAACCTAGTTATAATGATATTAACACTTTTGATTCAAATTGTTAAATTATTCCAAATTTCCATTAATAATTTAGTTCAAAGTATTGTGCACACAGACTTCCTGGTATCTTCCCCTGTTCTCCATTGCTACACTCACCTTTCTAAGCACCTGCAGTCAAGGGTCAATGGCCATTTTTCCTACTATGTGATACTGTGGTGGGTTGCCAGATTCACAGAATCACACAGATCACACAGAATGTTAGGGATTGGAAGGGACTTTGAAAGATCGTCTAGTCCAATCCCCCTGCCAGAGCAGGAACACCTAGATCAGGTTACACAGGAAGGTGTCCAGGCAGGTTTGGATGTCTCCAGAGAAGGAGACTCCAGAACCTCCCTGTGCAGCCTGTAATCCAGAACCAGTATCCGGGGTCCTTTTGCAAGAAGAGTATGGTGTCAGTAGCAGTGGTAGTTCACTTTATTTCCTCTTCAATCTTGCATATGGTGTTCTTTTTCTTGTTTCCAAACAGACTGTTGCTAAGAGTTATTTTTGGTTTGTTTTGTTTTGTTTTTCCGACTCAGAAATTTAATTTCAATGATTATTGAGTGTTCTTAATCCTCTACTATATGTGATAAAATTCCTTGGTACAGTTGTGTAAGGCTAAACTGAAGCTACAAGCATGTTATAAGACAGCCATTAGATTGTTAGGCAAAGTGGTGCTGCAGCCAAAACTAAGATGAAACAAAGTCAAGACCAGGCAGTTTCATTAAGGCCTGAAAAGCCATTAGCCCTTTAACTGCTAAGTTTGCAAACTAACTGTAGTTTTGTAAAAACTGTCAAAACACTACGTTTGTTGTGTTGCAGTGCTATACTTATGGTCGTTCTTACATATCTTCTGGAGTCTAAAAGAACTGAAGAGCTCATCTTTTGTGAATGGGTTTTGTAAACAAATTATCATCTTCTGTTTCATTGTTTTGTTTCTTCATTTAATGTTTTCCTACCTACAGTGAACTTTTCTCTGAAGGTAGCCTCTTGTTTCCCTTCTGCCCACAAATCCTTAAACTGCTTACCCCACTTCATTCTCTCTGGATATCTATGATTCTGTAAGTGTAATTTACCTTTTCTAACCTAGGCTTTAATGAGTTAGTTTTCTGAGGCTGAGATATTCATCCAAAGATCTTCTTATAAGACAGAGATAAACAAGCCTATTTCTACTTATTTTTAAGGTCACACCTATCTAGCACTGGGTTGCAGTAATGTACCTTTGTATTATAAATGTAAATATTTCTTACATGTGTTAGTTTCTGTTGTTTCTTTATGCACTGTTTCTAAAATAGTGTAAGGATTCTTTTGCAATTCAGTAGAACAGTGTTTTTTATAGAATGAAAGCAAGGATATCTCTCACATGTATTGGGGATAGCCTTAGGGCACATGAGAATACTTGAATAGGAAAACAAAACAAAACAAAACAAAACAAACAAAACACCAGAAGCCAAAACAACCCTATACACACAAAATGAATCTATAATTTTTAGTGTTGACATGTTGTATTAGATTCTTCATAGTCTAATTCATTTTAGAGTCACAATATCTATACAAAATAAAGACCTTTTCACTAGAGCTGTTTAAACTTTCATTTCCTTTCAGATCTTTCATCCAAAAAAACCCACCAAAACCCCAACCCCATACTCTGAATTTCTCTTAATAAAGTTCAGTATCTGAATTTTTTTTTTTTTTTTTTAATATGTAGTTTTAAAACAGAAATCTATATGTGTTTCCACAGACTCCTAAATGCATATCTATATATTTGGACATATGTTGAAGAATTCAACCTTACATATTATTTTTCATTTGAGCATTCCTAAAAGTAGTGGATTTATTGGTTTATGCTTTAGAGCAGGAAAAAGAGAATCAAATCTCTCATGTAAATAGTCTTTTTTTTCAGAATTTCTTAATAATTTTTATTTTTTTATATTTAATGATTTTGTGACAGAAGTGAACTCATATTTTTTTTAGTAGTTTCACACTCATTTGTGGGACCCAGCTTGTATCTTTGAATTTAATTTTCAGTTGTGATTTATTATGAATTTATTGTAATATAAAGAAGGTTTTTCAACAGCTGCCAATATTGGTCAACAATTATTCCATTAGCTTCAGCATAAGCACAATTATAACAAGGCTGTTTGAGATTGTGAAAACAACACTTGTAAAGTTTTATTGCCTTTAAAAAAAACTATTAAAGTGATGTAAGTGATCCCTACAAAGCTTGCTAAGGAAAGAATAAATAATAAGAAAACAGAAAAATAAATTTAATCCAATATCAAGTTTGAGATTGAAATGACAAAGGGGAAGATTTACAGGAAAACAGGGAAAAAAATACTTGTGTAGGAAACATCGGTTTGTTTTGGGTTTGTTGTTTGAGGTTTGTGGGGGTTTTTGTTGTTGTTGTTGTTTTTTTGTTTTTTGTTTGTTTTTTTTATCTCTCTGCATGACACAATTTTCTTTTTTTATAGCACAGCCTGTCACTGTAATATAAAGCCTGTGTTAGTTTTGACAGTGATAATTCAGGAATACTCACACTTTCATTCGGGGACAGATTTGTCAAACAGATACTGGAGGCATTTAGACACCCGTAGTAAAAGTCACAACATTACTAACAACGATATATAGCTTAATAATACCCTATTTTTCACTTAGAAAATTACCATACTTTACAACAAAAATTTCACCATGGGGAATTTTGTTAGCACTGGTGAATACAAATGTCAGCAGCAGCAACCTGAGAGCACTTGAGTGATGAAAAAGGCCACAGGATACCATCTATGATATTGGATTTTGTATCATATTATGTCATAAGGTCTATTCATACTGAATATGTGCATTGCGACTTAAGGGTAACCAGAGATACACTTGAGACTGCAATGGAACTTCCAATATAACTCAAAGGTTTGGGGTTTTGTTTGTTTGTTTGTTTGTTTGAATTTTACTATGAGAATTACATCTGAAATAGACTTGAAGTTGCTTTTTTATTATTATTATTATTTTTATTATTACCTTCCCTTTGGGTTTAACAAAACCCTCAACCTTCCAGGTTTTGCCTGACAGCAATTTTTTAGTTAGTTAGTTATTTCCTGGTAATGCTGCATGAAGTCTGCTTTTCATTTTTGTAAATTGGTACAAGTTCATTTTAGTAAATAAGAAAACTGGATTGCTTCTTGAACTGTAGATAAACTAGCAATAAAGACAGATATAACCCCCCATTTTGCTCTTCTGCTTGTGAGCAAGGACATGTATCCAAATGCATGGTATCGCTTTGAGTCATCCACTAAGCAAGCAGCTAGAGGGTGGACCCCATAATTCACAAACAGATGTTGGCACATTGAATTGAAAGCTGGTGCTCGGGCAAGCCAGCAGATTTCAACTCAGCTTTTGTCCTAGAGGAAGGCATAATTTTATCTTATGGAGCTGCCAAAGTGGCTTTTAAAGTAACCCCACAGCATATTTCTCTTGTTTTGGAGCCTGTGTGAAAGTCAGTTTCATTACAGACTGCATTTTTACTAAAATGATTTAGGCTGGGATTCCTCTGACATAATGTGGTGGTGTGGTTTAAACCTGGCGGGCAGCTCAGCCCACACAGCTGCTTGCTCACACCTCTCTAGTGAGATGGGGGAGAAAATCAGAAGGGTAAAAGTGAGAAAACTCCTGGGTTGAAATAAAGATTTTTTTAATAGGTAAAGAAAAAGCTGCACATGCAAGCAAAGGAAAATAAGGAATTTGTTCGGTTCTTCCCATCAGCTGGCACATGTTTTGCCATTTCCAGGAAAGTCGGGCTCTCTCACATGATTTATTGGGAAGACAAACACTGTAACTCTGAATGCGCCCCACCCCCACACACGCTTCTTTCTTCTTCCCCAAGCTTTTACTGCTGAACACAGTGTACGAGATATCAGTTTGGCCAGTTGGAATCAGTTGTCCTGTCTGTGGTCCCTCTCAGCTGCTTGCGCACCTCCAACCTGCTCACTGGTGAGGAAGCATGAGAATTAGAAAGGCTTTGATGCTGTGTCAAGCACTATTCAGCAATGGCTAAAGATGGGTGTGTTATTGACACTGTTTTCATCACTGTGATGGACATGGCGTGCATCTTTTTATGCCTTAAACAGCTGTTTTTTGCAATTCCTGGCAAGGAGGAAGAGATGAATGTTGTGGAGACAGGACTTACCTCTTCTTTGAGGCCTACCTATTCTTTGCAAAATGAAGGCTTCATTAATGGTATCTCTTCCTTGAGTCATCATTAATTGGGCTTGAACAAAGGCAGGGTTATTCAGCAATTGCTGACCAGAAAGGGCAAATAAAGAATCACCAGCTATCCCTAGAGGACTAACCAACTCACTTCTGGGTACTTCTGAGACCACTGTGGCTGATACACTCGACCTGCCCCAGCTAAACCACCATCAGTTTGGTCCAGGCTCCAGAGGAAGGAAGGGCCAGAGCCACAGCCAGGCCAAGAACTCCTTCCAGGAGACCCACAGGGAAGCAGAATGGCACATTGAATGCCGGTGGCTTGTTGGCGCAGGAAGTCTAGTGCAGACTTTTCTGACTGTATGCAATTTGACTATGAGTCAGTCAACCACTACATTCTATAAATACAACAGCCTGGATGAGCCCACTTTGAGCAGTCCCTGCTAAATAAGTGAGCAACTACTCAGAGGTCAGTAGATGAGCCAGATTCAAGTTCAATATTAATCATTTAGCTTAAGTAGATGCACACCAAATGTAGTGGATTATATAGAGATATAGGGTTGTGTGTTTTTTAATATACTCTTTGATTCATGTTACTTAGTAGACCAGATTGGTTAAAATTTTAAGCTCGTGTTTATCAAAAGCAACTGCAGACTACACTAAACACCTGCAAGATAAAGTCTAGCTTGCATTTTGCTGGGAAAAATGGGACTGACTGGGAAAACAACAATCCCAGGCTAACACAGAGACATCGCAGATATCTGCAGTGTGGGGCCTGTTTGCACTTTGCTAAGAAGAAAGGATTTATCCAGACAAAATGACACCTTCAAGGATATGGACCAAAACCAATGTCTACAACTGAATAAAACAGAGGTCCATGTGGAGTCAGGGAAAAGGGGTCCAGTGGGGAGCAAAGGACCTGGTGGTGAAATTTTGCTATTGGACTGGATCTTGGTGTGAATTATCTGTAAAGATATAAAAGTTTGTAGTTTTCTATGCTTGGGCAGACCTCTGTGTAGGTACCCAGCTTGAGTCAGCCCTTTGTTATTTTACTCCGTTAAATATTTTTCATGAAAATTTTGCTTTCTGAAAGTTGACTTTGCATGCAGTTATGGGTGTCCCCTGAAAGTTTGCCTTCAGAGCTCTAAGTACAGCCTCCATAGTGAACGGTTATCAGGGGAAGAACCCTGAACATTTGCATTGTGATGGATATACGCATCGCCTGAGAGTTTGTCTCCAGAGCTTCAAAACAGAGCCCCTGGAGTGAACAGTCCTCAGGGAGAGAAGATACCTGAAGGTTTGCTTCATGAACAAATACATGTGCCTGGAGAGAAGATAAGGGTTATTTGGTTTGGTATTTCTACCCCATGCAGTAAATAATAGAGCAAACACACCACCGAACTCTTTAAGGTCGTGTAAGAAATCTGTAAGAAATCTAAACATTGTTCTGCAGCAAGCAGAATCTTAAATAAGTCTCCTGCGACAGACCACCAACCCATTTCTGGAGCAGTCTCTTTAATTAACATGAGGAGTGAGCAGAGGGAGGAGATGAGCCGCCCTCTCCTGTCTCACCTGCCAATTAACTTAAGTATAAAAAACTTCTCACTTGAGATACTAGTGAGAGGAATTTCATCATACCCACCACCAAGAGAGCTACAGAGATCATCACTGGATTGACGGACCCTTGGAGTGGTGAAATCTTACCTTTATTTGGAGATCTTAATCTATCTCTCTTTTCTCCCTCTTTTTAGCTTTATCCTGGGCATATAACAGTAATATTGTGAGTTTTGTTGTTGAAGTCTTGTTAAGTTTTATGATATATTTACAAACATTTGGCAAGCCACTATTCACTGTAATTCCATTGAGTTTTTGGTAAAATAGTGATTTAACTGAACCTCTTGAGTAGTTGTCTTTACTCCCAGTCACCACATAGAGTATGTAAAAGTTTACTTCACCTTCACCCAACTAAGTGGGATGGGACAGACATGAATCCAAAACATAACACCATAAGAACTACTATGAATGAAATTAACTCAATCCCAGCCAAAATGGGAACAACTGGTTTGTTCTGAGAGATAAGCAAGTGCATCAATAAAAATCAATAACGATAGATGACAAACAATACTTAATACTATCCTTCATTATATAATAATAATAATAGTTGGATTACTGTGTTAACCTTGTTATTAAAGATGCAATTATACACAAAAAAACCCCTAACTTAACACTTGCAATGGCAGCACACATGCTCTTACAGACACAAAGGATTGTAAGATCATAAAATATTTTGGGTTGGAAGGGACCTCCAAAGGTCATCCAGTCCAACCCCCCTGCAATGAGCAGGGAAATATTAAACTAGATCAAATTACTCAGAGCTTTATAAAGCCTGGTCTTGAATGTCTCCAGAGACGGGGTCCCCACCACCTCTCTGGACATCCTGTTCCAGTATTCTACCACCCTCATTGTAAAAAATTTCTTCCTCATGTCTAGCCTGAATCTCCCCTCCTTTAGTATAAAACCATTAACCCTCATCCTGTTGTAACACACCCTTCTAAAAAGCCTGTCTCTGTCTTTCTATAGGTTCCTTTAAGTAATGAAAGGCCACAATAAGGTCTTCCCAGAGCCTTTTCTTCAGGCTGAACAACCTCAATTCTCTCAGCTTTTCCTCACAGGAAAGGTGTTCCAGCCCTCTGATCATCTTCGTGGCCTCGCCTGGACCCTCTCCAACAGGTCCATGTCTTTCCTGTACTGAGGGCTCCAGATCTGGATGCAGTACTCCAGGTAGGGCCTCACCAGAGCAGAGTAGAGGGGCAGAATCACCTTGACCTGCTGACCATGCTTTTTTGATGCAACTCAAAATACAATTGGCCTTCTGGGCTGCAAATGCACATTGCTGGCTCATGTCCAGCTTTTCATCCACCAGTGCCCCCAAGTCCCTCTCAGCAGGTTTGCTCTCAATCCATTCATGCCCCAGCCTGTATTGATACCAGGGGTTGCCCTGACCCAGGTGCAAGACCTTGCACTTAACAGAATCACAGAATCACAAAATGTTAGGGATTAGAAGGGACCTCCAAAGATCAACTAGTCCAATCCCCCTGCCAGAGCAGGAACACCTAGATGAGGTTACACAGGAATGTGTCCAGACAGGTTTCGAATGTCTTCAGAGTAGGAGACTCCACAACCCCCCTGGGCAGCCTGTTCCAGTGCTTTGTCACCCTCACTGTGAAGAAGTTTCTTCTCAAATTTAAATGGAACCTCCTGTGTTCCATTTTATACCTATTGCCCCTTGTCTTATCATTGGTTGTCACCGAGAAGAGCCTGGCTCCATTCTCGTGAAACTCACACTTGTCTTTGTTGAACCTCATGAGGTTTATATGGGCCCACTTCTTGAGATTGTCCAGGTCCCTCTGGATGGCATCCCATCCCTCAGCCATATAAACTGTACCACTCAGCTTGTTATTAACCCCAAACTTGCTGGGAATGCACTCAATCCCAATCTCTGTGTCATTGGTCAAGATAGCAAACAGTACTGTTCCTGGTATAGATGCTGGCACTTTCACATTTTGACACATTAACTACACCACCTTCACCTTTCTAGCTACCAGAGACCCAGTGTGGCAGAGAAAGGATGTCAAGGTTACTCTGGGAAAGTACTCATGCTGATGGTAGTGGGTACTTGCTGCCCACTGGGATCTGCTCCTTTTCTGGTGCTAACCATGGTGTACATGCACAGTGTGTTTGCTGTGCGTGCACAACAAAGACAGGGTACCTTCTTCCTCTCTCTGACCTTTGGTCTGGCCCTGAGATGGGTCTTCTCTGGGGTGAGTGGAAGAATGTGAGAAACCTAACTTGCCACGACCTTGTTTGGTCCACATCATGTGGATCAACTTGCCAGAATGTTTCCAGCAGTCTGTGCATTAGTGGTGTTAGTTTCAACAAGCACAGCTCAATAGTTGCTTTCCTTTCTGTGTCTATCTTCTTAAAGCTGCAGTTTATGTATTTATTCCTCTCAGATTTCAGCACCAATGGAAAGCTATGCAGACTCCCCCACAATAAATATCTATACCTGTATTTAAAATTTAATTGCTTCTATATAGCTATAAAATAACAAAGGGACATATAACCCATTTATGCAAACTATTTGAAAACATATTTTGCACATGGAAAGTAAAATCTGAGACTCTTTTTCCCCCTGTACCCACAACCAAAGTTAATAGAAGTTTTCCTAGTGTAAAATTGAGATATTATACTAATTTCAGTATAGCTTTTCTACATAGTAATGCTGTAATTTACAACAGAATCTATGGTTTAGAACTTCATAATAAAATCCATCTAAAAATAATTTTGTTTTAATGGATAAACAACATAAAACTTATTTTCATTTTTAAATCTTGACTCATGTTTTTAATCAAAATTTGATGCTTCCACAATCATACTAGTTAAACTTCAAAGGATCATTCTACAAATAGAAATCTGTAAAATTATTCAAATCTAGAAAGACTAACAATAAGATAGATACGCAACAAAATATGATACAGAAGATGTATTTGATAAAGATTTGATAAAGAATTTCTTTGAAAAAGTTAACTCATTAAATCTATGTTTTGTCTAAGCTTGTGGTTGTAATTTATGTGGTAGGTGAGCTTTGGCCAGCAATAAAACTCCCACGGAGCTGCTTACTCCTAAGTGAGAACAGGGAAGAAAACAGGAGAAAAACAGGAACAGGAAAGATCATGGCTTGAGATAAAGTCAGGGACATCACTTACCAATCATCATCACTGGCAAAACAAACTCAACATGGGGAAAATCACTTTGTTGCCAATTAAGCAAAACTTGGGTAGCAAGAAACAAAAAACATTAAACCAGCACCTTTTGTCCCACTGTTCCCAGGCTCAACTTAACACCTTCATATCCAAGTACTCTACATCCTCCCCTTCAGAGCAGCACAGGGGAGGATGGGAAAGAGGAGTTGTGGTCAGTTCGTAACACCTCCTCTCTGCTGCTCCTTCCTCACACTTTTGCCAGGGTTGACTGGGCTCTCCACAGGCAGGAGGAAATATCTCTTCCATCACAGAGCTCCTCTTCCTCATTCTCTTCTTCCTCAAGTCTTGGTTTCCTATCTGCTCTTTCTCACTCTTCTTTTTTTTTTCCTACCCTCTTCTCCCTCTCTCTGTCATTTTTACCCTTTCTTAAGCTTGTTTTCCCTAAGGTGCCACTATCTTGGCTGAAGGATTCAGTTATATCCTGTGGTAGGTTCATTTGAGCCAACTGGAACTGGCTGTGTCCAGCATGGATTAGTCCTTGCCTCTCCTCATAGAGGCCACTTCTGTAGCCCACTGCTACCAAAACTTTGACACCTACAGCAGTAGACTTTAATTTGGCAAGTCTTTGCTGATTTCATAAAGGTCAAGGCCACTTTCTCCTCTACTAGTTTTTCTTGCAGTATGCTTTGTTCTTCATTACTTTTTGTTCAATCATGTGGTAAATGGAAACTGGAAATTTATCTGCTAAAGACTATCCTCTCCACCCACACACAGCAGGATAGAAGAGAGGAGGTCATAGATGAGGACCACTGTATTTAAGGACAGCATAGACTTACCTCAAATTAAAATAAAACAATGCTGAATTTTAATGTGCCAACTCTTTAGCATCAGTGAATAAAGGCCAATAAGAAGTATTCTTTACACATGACTGAGCAGATCTTTCTGATATCATTAACCATTCACCTTATCTAGACAATTTGAAGAACTGGGCAATCACCAACCGTATTAAGTTGAACAAGGGCAAGTACCAGATTTTGCTCCTGCAGCAGGGTAACTCTGGCTGTATATACAGACTGAGACACTGAGATGAGATACTGAGATACTGAGATGAGATACTGAAAAGCAGCTCTGCAGAGAGGGATCTGGAGGTTCTGGTTGATGGCAAGTTGAACATGAGCCAACAGTGTGCCCTGACAGCCAAGAGGGCCAACCATGTCCTGGGATGCATCAAGCACAGCATTGCCAACAGGTTGAGGCAGTTGATTGTCCTCTGTTCTGCACTGGTGCGGCCTCACCTGGAGTACTGTGTGCAGTTCTGGGCACCAGTTCTGGGCACCAGTATAAAAAGGATATAAAGCTACTGAAGAGTGTCCAGAGGAGGGCCATGAAGTTGGTGAAGGGTTTAGAATAGAAGCTGTAAGAGGAGTGGCTAAAGTCACTTGTTTTGTTCAGCTTGTAGGAGACTAAGAGGAGACCTCATTGCAGTCTACAGCTTCCTCACAAGGGGAGGAGGAGGGGCAGGTTCTGATCTCTTCTCTTTGGTGACCAATGATAAGACCCAAGGGAATGGCTGGAAAATGTGCCAGGTGAGATTTAGGTTGGATGTTAGAAAAAGGTTCGTCACCCAGAGGGTGGCAGAGCACTGGAACAGGCTCCTCAGGGAGGCAGTCGCAGCCCCAAGCCTGACAGTGTTCAAGAAGCAATTGGACAATGCCCTCAGACACATGGCATGAATCGTGGGGTTATCCTATGCAGGGACAGGTGTTGGACTCCGTGATCCTTGTGTATCCTTTGCAACTCAGGACATTCTATGATTTTATGATTCTTTATACTCTTTCTTAATCACTCTGTGGGATGATGATCTTATAAGAATTCAATTCAGACATCATGTGTCATTTGACTTTTGGCTCCTGTTCTCTTCCCTGACAAGGTAATGAAAATTTACTTGCATTTGTCAAACACACAACTTCTAAATACCATGGAAACATTTCAAAATTAGTAAAATAACTTCATGCCATTTATATTTTCCATTAGAAAGAACAATAATGATATATGCACATTGTGCCTGTGATTCATTTGTAGCAAACAGAAAACCTTGTATCACAGTTTTAAACACAGGAACAAAATACTTGAAAGTTCCAATGTAAGAGTTGAAGATAGAAACTCAGAGGCTGATAAATAGAAGATATTTCTCAGATAAATCATAATTTTAAATAAAAAGTTAGATAATAACATTAAATGATTTTTCATCATAGAATTATGAAAATAAAACTTTTAATCTTCACAATGCTGACAGTACTATTAGAACTCAAACCAGGATATAATGAAATCATCAGTTTTCTGTATGGTGGATCTAGTTCATCTATCCATAAACCTGCTTGTTGAGTTTGTTATTCAATTTTTTTATTTCATGTGCAACCCCTTCAAAAGCCAAGTCAAAAAAACCCTTCCATCTGGGCCTCCACAGTATGTCTTGTTACACAGACAAGGAACAAAAAGAACTGTAAACAGTCTGTAACTAACATAAAACAAGAGACAACAACTGAGTGGATTAAATAATAATAATAATAATAATAATAATAATAATAAAAGAAAGAAAGCAACCCCCAAAACTGTTATTAATCCATACCCTGTGCATCAATCATAAGACACCAATTGTCTAAATTTTAGCAACTGTTTTCAAGAGATTGTAACAAGAAGTCTCTGGAGGAACACGGAGGAAAATAATACCAGCTGATGGTCTTGACTGGCAAGACTACTGCTCAAGAGGCTTAAAAGTTGATCATGTTGGCATTCTCGGTCAGCATTTTTCAAAAAGAAAACAAATTTTCCTGGTACACAATACATCTTGCAAGACACGTAGCAGTACAAAAGCCAAGAAAACTTCTGTATTAATGTCAAGGTTTCATGGTAAGGGAACAGTAATGTAGTTTCTAGTAGGCTTGTAATACAAATTAAGTACATTTTGTTGTAGTGTTATATAAAGATTTATTCATGCAAGTTGAACATGGTCACATAATTCAGTGTTGGCAAAGCCATAGATTACTTATGCAGTTCATCTGTCAAGGTTTAAGGCAAGGTGGCAATAAACCGAGGCAGATGCTCCCTGTTACTCCTCACTTTCCGTCACACCTTTCCTTTAGATCAGAAAGATGATAGGAAAGAAAAGGGGAAAGGAAGAGAGACTTAGACTTCAAGTTGGAGAATTTTAAAGGGTTTTACTAGTGCTACTAATAAATAGAGAATGTATACAAAATATACAAAACCAATCTCGAATGCTCGATGTGGAGTTGGCATCATTCTAGAAGCAGCGGAGCTGGGTGTGCAGGGCTGACGGCTCCAGCAGCTGCAGCTCAGGCTCCCAGAAGTCATGGGTGGGACTTTACAGCAAACCAGAAACTGTTTGCAGGGATGCAGGGCCTGAGGCCTGTAGATCACAGGCAGACAGGCAGGGTCCTCTCTAGATGCCGGCCATGGTCAAAGAGAGCTTGACCCTCGTGATCACCTTCTTATATAGCTGGTATGAAGATTATGGGATGGAATATTTCCGTTGGTCAGTTTTAGTCACCTGTTCCATCCACCCCTCCTCAAACATGCCCCTCTCACAACAGAATGTGGTAAAACTTATCAGTCTTTTCTTGGCTACCATAGTAAAAAATCTAAACATGAGCTTCTTCAGAATTCTGTTGGTCTTCTTATCAGCACCGAGTACAGCATCCTAGGAAAAATATGCAGGCTAAAACTCAGAAAAGTACAGCCACTTAGAAGAACTTAGATGAAAGAAAAATCACTAAAAAAGAACTGGTCTTGTTTTTAACAAAACTAGGACAATCTTACACAAAAATTCTCTTACATCATATGTCAAGCATGAAGTACAGGACACAATGACTTCCAGATATTCTAGAAACAGTCTTTGTGCATGTGAGATTAGTTCTCCTTAGCATCGTGAGTCTCCAACAAAATCTAGTAACTGAAGTGCTTTAAAAAAAATGACCTTTTATTGTTCAGGTTTAGCTGCCTGCCTACCCCACCCCCTACCAGGCAGAACTGAAAACCTATAGCTGCAAATATCGTATATGATCTAGATGTAAAATTAAACATCTTGGCATAGGATCCAACATGATCTAGTTAACAGAGCTGTCTCTTCCTGTGACTTTTTAATAAATCTCTGCCAGCTAACAACAGTGAGTAAGAAAGGCTGATACACCCTCTGGAATGACTTATCTTCAAAGAGAAGTTTATCTCTACATTGAATGCAAAGAAACATAGATGACAGTTTAGGTTAGCAATGAGATGCTCAAGTTTAGCAAGATGAATCCCACTTCCTATAATAATTGGTGAACAGAAATAGAAAGACAATGTCTATCAAAACACTAAGTTAATTCCTAAGGTTTCTTACAGACTCTGTATGGTCAAACTACTAAATCAATACAGATCTAACAGCTTCTAAGGTTTTAGTATTTGATGCTTACTTAACTTGACATTCTCTTGTGTTCATGACAGAATCTGGAATTCAATAGTCCAAATTCTTCTGTTGCCTTTGATAATCTTGATCCTCCAGATCCTAATGGTTATCTCACCTTACAACTGAAAAATTAAGACAGGAAAGGTGCAATTCGTCTCCCCTAAACTAAGTGCCTAGATGATTTATGCTGAAGGCTAAGATTGCCTATGCTCACTGTATGTATTACTAAGGAAGAAAAATAGATATTTTTCAGAGAGGAGTTCAATTAATCTCTCTCAGATTTTGTTAAATACAGAGAGAGCCTAGGATAACCAAGTCATACTTATGCATTTAACTTTTTGTGATCTAAAAATTAGGTGACACTAATCCTACTAGTCAAAATTATATATCTGTTCCTCTCACCATTGACTCACTTCTCCTAGTTTGAAAATTCTCATATTGCTGGTGCAAGTCTCGTCTGGTCAGACACTTAATTACTAGCCTCCTAAATATTTTAATTTGTTAATACACTGTAATGCCTCCGACTTTTTTCTCCTCTGTTCTAAGCAATGTTCCCAAATAAGGTTTTTCTTTATACTTATATAATTTGATAATACTTTTAAGAAATATTTATTGGGTTAATACATGCAACACATTATTTGTTGCCTTTGAAAATTAGAGAAAATTAGAGAAGTGGCATCCAGTCACTCTAAAATAATAGCCACTTGCCTTTCCCTTTATTAGCTTTGCCTTGGAGAAATATGATAATATGCTGGCCAAAGGTATGAGTAACCCAACTGTCTGAACTTGTGTCTGTTTTATTTCCTGAGTATTTATCTCAGAAATTATATTTGGATCAGATTTTAAACAATTTGTTCACAAACTAAGGAGCTGAAATATCTCATCTACTAGATTAAATGAATATCATGCTGCATCTCTTCTTATTCCTTAAAAAAAATTGGCTTTCAGAATTTAAATTAAATTGCAAATTTAATCTCAAAATACCCAGTGAGTGGCTAAAACCTTCCAGGAATGATCATAGAATTTTTACAAAGATAAAAAGTTGGAAATAATCTTTACAATTTCCTTATGCACACCTGAGGAGGGAGATGTCTGCTGAGGGAATTATCTTTTGTTTCTGTGATGTCATGATTCTCTATGTTAGTCTTCAAGTACACATAGGGTCTTAAATTAATAATTTGGCAACTGCAAGACATATAACATTACTTACTTTGCTTGGAAATACGACTTTTAGAATGGAAAAAAAAAAAAAAAAATAGGACTCCTTCCTTAGCTAAGAGGATAGTATGTTTTTTAACTAATAGAAGGGGGAGTGATAGACACAATAGCCAAGTAGAGCACGAGGGATATTGCATAAGGGAAACTTTAATTTTTTTTTTTTTTTTTTTTTTTATCATAGCAACTGTCCTATAATATGAGAAATGCAAAAAATATTAGCATATGACCCTGACTTCTATATGCAACCTTCAGTTCAAATATATTTTTGCATATTAATACTGTCTATATCAGAACAGAAAGACAACTGGCACAGATGGCATGGGAATTATTAATGCACTACTAAAAAAAGATAACTCATGTCTGAGAAATGGAGGACAAAGGAATATCTGGCAAAGAAATTTCATCTTAAAACTTAAAAGCCTGATTAGCAAATAAAAAGTCAAAGTAGGGTAACAACTATGCTGTCATCTGACCACAATAAAGACTAGCAGAAGAACCAAAGTGAAAGAGCTTCTCTCCAAAGATAGAGTGTTCAGTGAAAGTGACAAAGTTGCTCACATGTGTACAGAACTTAGTACATCACACATATTCTAAATCACGTTTTCATTCAAATGAAAAAACAATCAACATTTATTAACTTTCACATGTAGACAGAATGAAAGGAAAGGGTGCATGAATTTAAGCTCACCTCTGAAATACACAGTGAATTTAGGTGGAAAAAAAAAGAATAATAATGTACTTTTCAAGAGATCCTATTCTACTTTAAGCTGAACCCATCACTGATATTACCTAATCACTCATTTTCTTTTCTTGCCCACTAATGATTAGTAAACTCAGTGACCTAAATGCTTATTTGAACTCTGCATTGTATCTCCTGGATTTTAAACCAAATCTTGTATAATTTTTCTCTGTATATCTAGCTTAGTGTCAGAATATTATTTCATGCAGGACTTTAGCATTTGAATCTGTCACGAGAATCTGATTTGAAAATATATATGAAAAATGGAAAAGGAAAGATGGGAAGTGTCACAGTTTATTAATCAACATAAATTTGCATGATGCTTTTTCTCATAAGCCTCACATTGCTGACTACTGTTGACCTCAGAACTGAAAGGTCTTCTGTAAATTTTCAGTGGGCCTCCAGAAACACACCATAGTACAAGAGAAATCTGTCTAGAAGAAAGGGCAGGAGGGAACCATAGAGAGTGGAACAGGCTACCCAGAGACTTTAAGTATTTTACCTTCTTGGAGATATTCAGACTTTTACTGGACAAGGTCCTAAACATCATGATATAACTTTAAAATTAAGTCTTAACACTTAATCCTTGTTTGAGCAAAGGTATGGATCAGATGACTTCAAGAAATAATTTCCATTAGATAACTTACATTTACCCCAAAGTTAATGCAGAGGTTACTTGGCTAATTGTCATGCTCTTTCCATGAAATTCAATTAGGCACTATGTAGTACTATTTCAGTATGAATGAACTTGCATTACAGATCATTTTCTACCAGTGGCATTGTTAACAAAGAATGCAGGGTAAGATGAAGGATAGTTTTGCCTTCAGACTTGATGATCCTTTCTATCAAATATCTCTTTTCCATCTGTTGTGCAACTTAAAACTCTTGGCGTGGTGTCTGCCATGTAGGATGTTCAGGAACTGTTCCTGATCCATACTTCCAAATACTTCCAAAAAGCAGAGATGCATAGGTCTGAATATATTTTCTGAAGTATTGCATGCTAGAAATTATTCATTCTTTAATCATAATGATTTTTAATGACTGAACATTCGTGAGAAAAAGAGCTCATGAATTATCCAGTAAAACTCAGTTAATACTAAATGTGCAAACTTTTCAGTAGGGTATATATGTTTTTAAATAATTTGCTCTATTAAGTGTCATCCTAGATAATGAACCAATTACCAGTCATATTTAATCTCAAGGATATTTGTTTTCCAAGAAAAAAACAGATTTAAAGAAGTTCATTTGCAATGGCAAGTGCAACTCAGATTTTTAATGTGGGAGACTATAAGAGATGAGTTATTTATTTGATATCTAGTAATTAATAGAAGAAGAGAATATCAGCTTTAATCTTCAAAATCCTCCAGAGGAGAATATTAATGTAAACTATCATCATGATGCACAAAAGTGCTTGCAATATCGAGATGAAATTAATGAGAATCCCTTTGTTTAAAGACAGATTCCCCAACAAATCTGCATATGTCCCTAAATGGAAAAAAAAAAAAAAAAAAAGGTATTTCTGTTATTTAGTTCTTCAGGCTGTTTGCATTTTCTTATTGTCTTCATATTTTATATACTTTTATAAATTATTTTCCATTTTTTACAGTGTTATTTTAATTTCTTTACAGTTTCTGTTTGAATGTAATTTCAGAAATTTGTAGCAAGAACAGATTTAGGAAGTACGAATTAGTTTTGGCTTTCTTATGTTCAACTTTCATTAATGATAAAGTCAGATGGCCAAATCTAAACAAGAACTGTGATCAATAATGCAGTTGTTTTAGCATCATGGGGGTCCAACTTTGAGTTAAAAGCAAAAAAGCAAACAAAACCCACTTACCTGAAGTTAATGGAAGATAAGAAGTTTCATAAAGAAACAAAACAAAACAAAACAAAACTGATTTTCAGAGATCATCCTCCTTACAGTGTGGGTTCTGTATATTACATTACTTCCATTGTCTTACATGTGTTTGTGTTGTACTGTTTCCAGTATTATGTATTCATGATTCTCATTTTCTTTACATAGAAATGCTGGTATATATTTTATTTTATAAACGTATATATTTTATAATACAGGTTAAGTGTATTTCAGTAGTAAATGTCTGTTTTTCCTTATGACTGTTAATCATAATCTGACTGAACTTTTTTTTTTAATAACTAAATTTTGAAAAAAGTTTTAAAAAAATCATAACTATGGTTATTAATTGCAGAACAGCTTTCTCTGGGAAATTAATACATTCTGCATCCACAGAATGAAAAATGACTGAGTCAAAATATCTTTGATTTGGCTTAGTTCTGTGCCCAATTAATGTAAATTATAATGTAGTTTAAATAAACAAATGAAAATAATCAAAGAATTCAGAAACAACCTACAACAGGTAGTTTCTCTATCTGAATCACATACAAGAGATAGAAAAGCTCTAAAACAACCTTTTTAAACAATGAAATGTTATAATACTCCTGAGTGCCAGGATGAAAATCTAAAACCTGGCTTACAGTTGAAAGACAGTTTGATATTAATATTAAAACCAGAAACAAAAAAAAATTAATAAAATTAAAAAAAAAAATTAAAATATCTGTTTTAAAAGTTCCTCCATGGGAACTAATTTTTAGATTACATATTCAGAAGAAAAAGGAAAAAAAAATATTTTCAGAAGAGCTTACAGAATCACAGAATGTTTGGGGTTGGAAGGAATCTCTGGATACCATCTAGTCCGACCCACCTGCTAAAGCAGGTTCACCTAGAGTAGATTGCACAGGAATGTGTCCAGGTGGGTCCAGAATGTCTGCAGAGAAGAAGATTCAATGACCTCTCTAGGCAGCCTGTTCCAGTGTTTTGGCACCCCCGAAGTAAGGAAGTTTTTTCTCATATTCAGATGGAACCTCTTATGCTTCAGTCTGTGCCCATTTCCATTCATCCAATGATTGGGCACCACTGAAAGAAGTCTGGTCCCATCCTCTTGACATCCACCCTTGAGATATTTATAAACGTTGATGAGATGCCCTCTCAGCCTTCTCCAGGCTGAACAGACCCAACTCTCCCCATCTGTCCTCAGAAGAAGGATACTCCAGTCATCTAATCATCTTTAAAGCCTGGACTCCCTCCAGTAACTCCTTGTCCTTCTTAAACTGGGGAGCCCAGAACTGGATGCAGTACTCCAGATGTGGCCTCAACAGGACAGGGTACAGGGGGAGGACAACCTCCCTCGATCTGCTGGTCACACTTTCCTTAATACATCTCAGGACACCACTGACCTTTTTGGTCACAAGATCACACTGTTGATTCATGGTCAACCTGTTGTTGACCAGAACTCCCAGGTCCTTTTCCTCAATGTTTCTTTCCAGCAGGTCCACCCCTAACCTGTACCGGTGCCTGGGGTTATTCCTTCCCAGGTGCAGGACCCTACACTGGCCCTTGTTAAACTTCATTAGGTTCTTATCTGCCCAGTCCTCCAGCCTGTCCAGGTCTTGCTGAATGGCAGCACAGCCTTCTGCTGTGTCAGCCCTTCCTCCCAGTTTGGTATAATCAGCAAACTTGCTGAGGGTGCACTCAGTTTCTTCATTCAGGTCATTGATGAACAGGTTGAACAGGACTGAACCTAACACTGACTCCTGGGGAACTCCACCAGCTACAAGCCTCCAACCAGACTCTGCACCATTGATCACAACCCTCTGAGCTTACCCAGAACATAATTCAGAAGTAAGATGGATCACAGAATTTCTGAAAAACTCCAGGAGATAAGTTTATGAGAGAAATCTGACCAACATAGTTGATATACTTAAGTGTTGAATGATTATGCACTCACAGAATTTCACAAACACCAGGTGTTTTAGTTACAGTGTAATAGCAATCAAATATTATTTCCACTGTGCAAGTTATAGCATCTTATATAGATCATATTGGGCAGAAGATCAATTAGGGGTAATTTTAAGCTTCAAATCTTTGCTATTTCTGTTGATCTCTGAAAATAATCCTTTCATCAATATATTCATTGTAAGCTGCTAAAATGTGAAGCATGGTAAGCGATGACTGGTGGGAAGCTGGTGGAAAAGATGGTATAGCAGCATTCTTCACAGTGAGGTTGACAGAACCCTGGAACAGGCTGCCCAGGAAGACTGTGAAATCTACTTCTCTGGAGACATTTAAAACACGCCTGAACGCCTTCATGATCTAGGTGTTCCTGCTCTGACAGGGAAATTGGACTAGATGATTTTTTGAGGTCCCTTCCAATCTCTAACATTCTGTGATTCTGTGATTTTTAATTTGCTTAAACAAATTTCACAAATTTCATCCCAGCTTCAGAAGTACTTAAGATTTTTTTTTTTTTTTTTTTTTTCTTCCTCTGATATTTTGAGAAAGGAGAAAGGATAATGAATATACCAGGACAAAGGATATATTTGATACATCTTATTTTCATCAAGCAGTTATTCAGGAGTGAAAGTGTACTTTTTTTGTTTTCCTGTTGCTTCTAATAATTTTCATTTACCAGTTTCATCATACATTTTAGAATCTTTCGCAGAAAGACTAGAGAACATAGTAGAAGAAGGTTTAAATTGCTTTTTTTTAAAAGATACTTTATTGCTTATTTAAAACAATGGTATTTCCTAAGAGAATGAAAAGACAGCTTCAGCTGTACAATCTGAATTCCATGGATAACATTCTTTAAAGAGATTGTGATCTTTACACTGGTGTCTACACTATATTCATTTAAGTTTCAGTTAAAAGTGACTAAACAGGCTGAGCTTAATGGTCTTTTTACTCATCTCAGCTCCTATGTATGTTGTTGACTCATTCTATAATATCCTTGTTTCATAACAAAGGGCTTCAAAGACATCAACAACTATGTTTGCTAACATTCCTCTCAGTTCCTAGAGGGGGTTTTGTTATTACTTTGCTGTTGCAGCTATCATTTGCTTTGAATAAAACATATTTGGTGCAAATATTATGTATCTGGGACTCATTCTACCCTTATGTCTTCCTGCTTCTTCACTCAATTCTTTAGTTCCAGCACTCTTTCTCTTCCTAGTCACCCTCCCACACATCCAAAATATGTGTTTGCTTTTTCTCTTTCCTGTCTTACTCTCTCCAAATTCATCAAGCAGGCAACAGAGTTTTGTTTTGAGTTGTTTTGGTTTTCTTCAGGAGCCTTTTTTTTTGTTACCTTAATAACTTGTAATCATTACTTTGATTAACTGTCCTATCAATTTCAAAATGAATAGACTAACTAATGCAGTAAAGGATCAGTTTTGGTTTTCAGATTTTTGTTTAGATTTGGGTTATTTGGACATGTTAAGATCTATTTCTGAGCCTATTTATAATTAGTGTGTTCATTAGAAATTCTGATCTGCTTCAAAATGAAGAGAAGGTGCTTGTTTAGATGCTGTCCTGGCAACAGTCACTTCATTTAGGCAGCTATAGGTAGGTAAACAAGGCTCAAATCATCGTGCATGGGACATTACTTCATTAACTTTGCCTTACTTTTTTTACACATAATACAATATACCATGAGTTATTAAAAAATATTTTAAATTATTTGCTGTTTTCATTAGTTGTATAAATCTAATCTATTGTTTTGGTTAAATTTCTAAAATTCTTGTTAATATAAAAGGAAGTGGATAGTATTCAGTTTTTTAATTGTGTAGGAGATTGTAAAATAATAGATTCACTGAAAGTATTAATGATATTGTAGTAATGATTAAAACAAAGTATTGCATACTATTACTTTAAGCAATACTATCTGAGAGAATTGTAATAATACATTTAATATCTGTATATATATTTACATATTTAAGGGAGAAATAACAAAGATCACTGGATGTAAAAGAAAAAATAGAATCTCTTGTGATAATGAAATTACCTCCTTACATTCTAAGTTAAAACACCTAATTTCAGGGTTGGATTTTTAATGATGCAAATTTTATACATTTATACCAGAAAAAGCTGCAGCCTGCTTCTGACATCAGTGGAAAGGATATTCATTTTTACTAAACCAAGAGAAGACAGTTCTCTTTTGTAATTAAATTCATTCAAAATAGTTTTGGCTTTTTTTTTTTTGAGAAGAGGCTGAATACGAAAATTGTCTAAAAAGAAAATCAGCTTAGAGATTTCACCATAACATCCTGACATAGCTCTGGATTGCTTTTTTTTCCAAAATATTTGTTACTTTTTTTCTGTGAAACAAAAAAACAAAGCAAAAAACAAAAACAAAAACAAAACAAAACAAAACAAACCACAAATAGATGGATGTACCGATCGGAAAATCTGAACAAGAGTGTCTTCTGCTTCAACAATGGTGTTGGAGTGATAATTTATACCTAGATGAGAAGTATTTTTGTAGCAGTGTTTGTCTCTATCATGTGTTATGTCAAGCTGCAAATTTGTTTCTGATACCTAGGCAGTGGTGACACAAGGTGTTGCCGAAATTTGTGTAACTTAAAATTTCAAGTAATGTCTATACAGAAGACTGGGATTTGCTAATGGTTACACGCATTAGTCACAGATGTTTGAGGTTGTGTATAATTTTTCTTGTAACTGTTTTTTTTTTAATTTTCCTTCTTTTTCTGTGTTACTTGGATCTAAGCAAATTTTATACATATATATATGTGTGTATATATATATGTAATGTTAGACTATTAAGATTTCAATTGACTACTGAAAAATTCTTATCTTTACAGATGAGGTGTGTTCCTTTGGTCCCATTGGATGAGTCGATCTAGGCTGTTAAAATTTAGCTACAACTATCTATACTTGCATGCTGAGATGATCATAAGTAAAAATGAGGTCACGCCAAAATATAACAGCTCATAATTAATCTACTTTGTGATTTTTGTGATTATTTATATTCATAATCAAGACACTAGTTGAGAGTGCTGGGCTTCTATGTTTACTAAAAGCAATAGCCAATAAGGCTATGGGGAGCTGGAAACAGTGTTATCTAACTCCTAGGTTCCACAGATGAAGCAACTAAGGAAAATTATAACATAAATCCTTACAATTCATCACTGCTGCATTACAGTCAATTTGTATTTATCTTTCAAACAGGTATTTATATATGTATATACACTGAGTTATTAATGCTAGGGCCATCACTGAGACTCCTAGATGTTCATAGAGTGTAATTAATCTAATTGTATGACAAGTTATAAACCTGGGATATATTACCTATCTAATTTTTTTGGCTAGTAATGATGGCAGCAATTGTAACTAAAATTCTTAGTTACTAGCATTGTTAGGACACTTAAAACACCTAAACTGACACTGATATATGAAAGTCTTCCAGTATACTCTGATGTGTAATTTTTATTTTCTTACACCGACACACCATTTAATGTTTTGTCTACATCTCCTCATCATAATCTTCTCTATAAAGAAAGGACTATCTCAGTGTGTCAGTTCTAGTTCTGGTGTGACCCAGGCAACACTTCTTCACTGTGAAGGACTGAGACATTAAGCAAAAACACAATAAAGTGAGTGAATTATGACTGCCAAGTAACAACAGGGTATTCAGCTGTTCAGTAAAGCACTATCCATTAATTAAATAGCTGACCATCATGTCTTGATTTACACTACCTCTCCAGAGGTGTTGCATGCCTAAGTACTTGTACAGTTATAGGCAGAATAAATCATTTGCATAAAACACAGATAAGCAGAAAGATATTATCATACTGTAGTTATCACTAATATGCAGATGAATCATTCATAAAAGCTGACAAAACATCTTCCAAGTTTGCTCATCCCAAACTAGTTTATTTTAGACTGATTTCAGTTTAATGTTGCACTTCAGTTTCTGAATATAGGAATAAAATGACCTGTAGTATAAGAAAACTACGCATTTGTGTTACATTATTAAAGAGCTAAATTCTCTGGATACTCAACAAAATAATTTCATGTGAAACAGAACTTGTGATTTTTAAGTGTTTCAATACATGTCTTTAAAAGAAACACTAGCCTTTATAGTACTAACTTGTTGAAAAAACCAGACTATTCTATTTGGTTACTGGTAGAAAAATATTTTGCCATCTTACACTAAATGTAATATTCATAAAGCAATCTATATCAGACAATATCAAGATTGATCATGTTTTCCACACAGGCCAATAGAGTATACCTAGCGAAAACTGTGAGTGCATAATGAGTTAATACCAGAACACTACTCCAATACTCAGTAATTTATGATTCAGGCCATGACCCCAAATAGATTTTGTGGAACTCTACTGGCAACAAGCCTTCTTTCATTGATAACATTAGTTACCACCCTTGTTGACTTCTTTCAAAAATGTATCTATTTCTTTGAACATTTCCTGTTATCCCATAGGATTTTTTTTTTCCTCCCAATTTTCCCAGTTACTTCAATTTTCCTAGAAATAATTGGATTAAAATCAGCTTCAGAACTTTACCACCAGGCAATAAAAACAGTTATTGCCTTAACAGTGCTATCTATGTATGGAAAGGGCTGATGACAGACTGGATGGTGGAAGACTGAATGCAGATGATCATAAATCTCTGGAGAAGTATAGATATTTAGTGCAGATTGCATTTAGTATAGGTAGTGGTTTTCTGTGGAGAAAAGGTCAATCCTCATGAATATGCCTATAGCTGTAACCTTCTTTTCTTGTTTTGTATAGTTCTATTCATTTCTCTTATTTTTCATGCATTAATCCTAGCTATCTTTAGTGTGTTTTAGCTAAAAATAATTGTTCTATACTTTTAAGATGCATTTATCTTGTTTGCTGTGTATCATTGCACATAGCTGAAGATACAATAACTGAGTGAGGAATTGTGGTGGAGTTATTTTCTTCCTTCCTGAAACCCAGCTAAAATGTTTAATATTCTTAATGGTGAAGTTGATAACCTTGTCCTAAAATAAAACCTTAGTTCTTATATGCAAGATTTCTACTTTAAGACTAGAAATCCACTTCTTAAGTCCTCTATGCTAATTATGGTTTCAATGATCTATAGCTTTATTGAACTTTATTGACTTTTATTAACATATCCTTATGTTTATATTTGCACTAATGTAATATTTCCTAATTTTGGTACAACAAACAGCTTCTCCTGATAATAGTTACTGTTTATATCTAGGGCCAACTCCAGAAAATGTCTGCAAACAATTATACTTACATGCAAAATTCAGTTTTTATGTCCCCTGGAAACTTTTATTATGGGGTACATACACATGTACATAAGCACTTATAAAATGAGGCTGAGAATGTACATATTCAAATTCACACCTTGTTATGCAGCAAGCTGATTACAAGGCTCCCCTATGACCTTGTAAAACAATGAGCTCTCAGACACATATAAAGTACAAATTACACACCTCTGGGGAAAAAAAACGACCAACCAAACAAAACGAACAGACAAAAAACAAAACAACACAAGAGTCTTCAGTTCTGGATGTAGAAAAGGTAGTGGAAGTGAATTGTTAAATTCTGAAAGGGATTCAACATGGCATAAAATGCAAGATCTGGATGTTGATTAATGGCACTTGATTTGATGTTAAGACAAAGCTCAAATTCAGTCATTTTAAAGCATATATCAGTGTTGGAATTGCATTGTTTTAATACCATCACTAAATAGTATTGAAGCATAACATCACAAAAATCAAATTTATTTGACTAAGCTTTTTTTTCAACTAGTCAAAATTCATTCCCACATGTCTGCCATGGAATAATATGGCATCCATAAATCTGCCATGATGAAGCAGATCAATGGTAGCATAATTAGCATTAGTTTTATCAAGTGGCATCATCTACATTGTTTTGTATAAAGAAAAGTGTTAAGTGAAAAAAATCTACAATCGTGTTCTTTCTTGATATATATAAAGCAGAACAATTGTTAAGATATTATTTGTACTAGGAATAATACAATTTTATAAAAGGAAGACAGTCACCTAGGATTCCTTCAGGACTGAGAAAGAATATTAATACAAAGTTTTGTATTCTGTCTTCGGTAAGTCCCTGAGAATAAAGTGTTTCCTTCAGGACATCTATAACATCTGTTAACATACAATACCACATGGTGTATTAATATAATAATTTTATACTCATTTCCGTAATGGAAATTTAAATACTGTCATGTCACATTTGGAAATGATCATGTGATGAGACCATTCCTCCATTTCTCCAGATTGCTAGCCCTGAGGTTCTTACGTGATCAAATCTAATTTTGTAGTTAAATAACCACATCCCTAAGATGTTTTAGTTTTTTGTGGTAGACATCCAGAGTTTTATGCAAATGGTCTCCCTGGTTATATCTTTCAGAGATCTAAACCAACAAAAAAGAGTCCCTTACCCCTTTTTTCTTATACAGACCCCTTTTTTTCTTATACATACTTAAGACTATTCCCCTTCCCAGGAAAGTTTTATGCTGTAGGTTAATATAACACCAGCACAGAGTGTATAAAGAACTAGAGAATATAAATAATATGTTATGTATGTAGCCAATATAGTTATATATGTAGCCAATGTAACAGAGAAGTAAGCTACTGCTACTTAAGCATTTGTCAAATATTTTCAGGTATAACAAACAAATGTGAATTATGATAATGAACAAAACCCATACAGAGACTAAAACTGAAGACAAAATATAGGTAATATTTTGCAGTCCCTTTTCCACTGTGAGAGGACAAGGTGAATTTGCTTGCATACAAGCCCTCTGTAAGTGAAATTGTAAGATGTGTACTTAAATAAAAATGAAGGAGAAAAAAAAATTTTTCAAGCAAAACTTTAATTCTGAAAACCATTAACTCAAAAATTAATTATGAAAAATAAAGTGAAACCATTTAGTTATTTTTCCTTTTCTGCTTAAATGTAGGAGATGGAAGAGAAAAAATCCAGAGATGAGCTGAAATGGGACTCTTGAGTTCTTGACAGTATGTTAATTTTGTTATGAAGGAAACCAGAATTTATCAAGAAGAGATAAAAAATCTAAAGACATGGAAAGAGGATGACAGAGAGGATGACGGTATGGTGCATATTCAGATCTTACCTCCAAATTTCATTCACAGCATGGACTGGCAACACAGCAGGTATGTGTAGAAAATGTCTTGTAAAATGATATCTATCGCCATATCTATAAATAAATACAGATAAAATGTTATTATTTTTTAAGTTCAACATTTAAACAATGTTTGTAAAACAAGGTAATATTTTACCTAATCACTTAGATGTGAAGGCAAATTTGGGGACTATTTGATAGTATGAAAGCCACAGAGGTCAGAATAACATTAAAAATTAGTAAAGTTCAAAGAATATATACAGTGTGAAGATGTACTTGTATGAAAGGAGGAAAGAATGGAATGAGAAGGAGAATCAACGTCTCAGACATCTGAACAAAACTTCAGATGTCTAAAGTCTCTTGCTGGTACTTAGGAATGCACTCATTTTCTTTTATGTTTTCAGTGAATTTCTCACTGTATCTCAGATCTCACTGGAATTGTGGGAGCATTTCTTTCAGTCAGAGAAAAGTGAAAGAGGAAGAATTAATAGCTAACCTTTAAAAAGGTTATACATCCATTTAAAAGCTATTTATGCTGTCAGTTTTACTTAGCCTGAACATGCTTCACCACCCTTGTCATGCTACACACTTCAAATCCTCCTGTTAAATTTTCCAATCTTTCCTGGTCTGATAGCTACTGGTAGTGTCTTGCTTAAATATCTCCCAATTGCTTCCAGTCAAAGAATAGAGTTCCTGCATAAAATTACTATGCAAGTAACTGATTAAGCAAGTAGAAAGGCAAACAAAATCAGTCCAATGAGTATCAGTTTAGACTTAAACCATTTTTGTCAGATGCTGGAAAAAGACAGTTTTATACCAGTGTTCAGGCATAGAGTACATGGTATCAAGCCTGGTGAGTGGAACCAGGCTCAGACACAGCTCCAAGGTGTTTAGTCAAGACCATAGCGATGATGTTGGGTTGAGATCAAGGCAGAAAAACAGGTCAAGATCGACATGATCAAGTACTACTGCAACTGAGCTGGAGATCACCAAGAATACAACACAGCTCAGATAGCAGCTGAAGACCCAGGCTTAAATGGGAGTCCTGGGCCCATGGGCAAGGTGCATAGGTTGGAGCCCCAGGTGAGGCTGATCAGGGACATTTAGAATTATCGGAGTCTTAAGAACAACTTACATTTCTCCTTTGTCTTTAACCAAAATTTTAAAATCACAGAATTTCTCTACAGATGTTCTGTACATATGGCAATATACATGTTTGTTTGTTTGTTTAAGAATAATATAGATCTACCCAAATCTTAGGGGGAGGAAAAAAAGAAAAGGTCATTTTGTCACATACTTTATCAACAACTGTGTTAAAGATGAAACACTGTCAACAACTGTAAGTACATTTCATTGACATGATGAAACAAAGATAAAAGTTGTTTGCTTCACATTTACAGTCTAATATATATTTTTTTCTTACAAACACTTTAGGCCAAACTACAGGAAACAAATAGGCCTAAAATGAAAATAGGTTTTAATAGGCTTCTCCTATTAGGTCTGTCTAACTGCTAATGCAAGAAGAACAGGAATCAGTCCTTAACTCTAGGACAATGGTGTGCATCCACTGTTTGAACTGGCTTGTATATCTACTTCAAAGGTTGCCCTTTGTAGAGTAGGCTGGCAGTGTCCCTGTTACCACAGCAATGTCCTGGATCCAAAACATCTCTACATTTAATTATTATTTTTGTGCTTTTCACAGTTTACTTCACTATCTTACCAGTATGATGCTTAAGTGACGAACGCTGAGGAAAAGGCTCAGCTTCTTAATGCCTTCTTTACCTCAGTCATCAATAGTAAGACCAGTTGTACTCTGGCTATACAGCCCACTGAGCTGGAAAACATGGACAGGAGCAGAATGAAACCTAAAAAATCTAAGAGGAAATGAAATCTAAGAGGATGACCTGCTACACCACTTAGACACACATAAGTCTATGGAGTTGATGGGGCCCACCCAAGGGTACTGAGGGAGCTGGCAGAAGTGGTCACCAAACTACTTTAATAATTTATCAGCAGTCCTGGCTAACTGAGGAAGTCCCAGCTGACTAGAGGTTAGTAAATGTGATGCCCATCTTTAAGAAGAGCTGTAAGGAGGATCCAGGGAACTACAGGCCTATCAGACTTTGGTGCTGAGGAGGGTAATGGAGCAGATCATCCTGAGTGCCATCACACAGTACAGACAGGACAACCAGGAGATCAGGCTCAGTCAGCATGTGTTTCTGAAAGACAGGTCCTGCTTGACATACGTAATCTCCTTCTATGACAAGATGAGCCACCTAGTAGATAACGCTAGGGCTGTGTAAAGACTTTGACACTGTTTCCTACAGCATTTTCCTGGAGAAACCGATTGCTCATGTCTTGGGTAATCATACTCCTCCCTGAGTAAGAAAACTAGCTGGATGCCTGACTCCAAATAGTTGTGGTGAATGGAATGTGGTTACTGGTCATGAGTGGTGTTCCCCAGGACTCAATACTGACACTAGTTCCATTTAATCTCTTTATCAACGATTTGGACAAATGGATGGAGTGCACCCTCAGTAAGTTTACATATGACACCAAATAGGGTAGGAATGTTGATCTGCTGGAGGATAGGAAGGCTCTACAGAGTGGAGCTCGAGTAGCTGGATTGATGCACTGAGACCAGCTGTATGAGGTTTAACAAGGCCAAGTGCTGGGTCCTGCACTTAGGTCACAACAACCCCATGCAACATTAGAGATTTTGGGAAGAGTAGCTGGAAAGCTGCCTGGGGTGCTGATTAACAGCTGGCTGAGTATGAGCCAGTAGTGTGCCCAGGTGGTCAAAAAGGCCAACAGTCTCCTTGCTTGTATCAAAAATAGTGTGACCAATAGAACTAGAGAAGTGATTGTCATCCTGTTCTTAGTGCTTGTGAGGCTGCACCTCAAAGACTAACTTCAGTTTTGGGCCCCTCATCATAAGAAAGACATCAAAGTGCTGAAGTGTGTCTGAAGAAGAGCAATTAAGCTGGTGAAGGGTCGAGAGAAGAAGTCTTATGAGGAATGGTTGAGGGAACTGGGATTGTTTAGCTTGGAGAAAAGTAGGCTGAATCGGAGATGTTATCACTGTCTACAACTACTTGAAAGGAGGTTGTAACATGGAAAGTGTTGGTCTGTTCTCTCAAGTATGAAGTGAAGAGATAAGAGGAAATAGCCTCAAGTTGGTCCAGAGGATGTTTAGATTGGTGGTGTCAGAGGATGTAGGGAGGCAACTAGGAAAGCTAAGGCCTCCTTAGAATTAAACCTGGCCAGAGGGGTCAAGGACAACAGAAAGAGCTTTTTCAGTTACATGGCAGATAAAACTAACACCAGAGGCAATGTAGGCCCACTGATGAACGAGGGGGGAGCCCTGATGACAGAAAATACAAAGAAGGCAGAGTTACTGAATGCCTTCTTTGTCTCTGTCTACTGCCGGAAGCTGTCCTGAGGAGCCCCGTACCCCTGAGGCACCAGAGGAAGTCAGGACAATGGAGGAGTCTGCCTTAGTTGATGAGGACGGGGTTAGGGAACAATTAGGCAATCTGGACATCCATAAATCCATGGGTCCAGATGGGATGCATGCCCAGGTGCTGAGGGAGCTGGCTGAGGTCATTGCTAGACCACTCCCCATCATCTTTGCCAAGTCTTGGGAAATAGGAGAGGTGCCTGAGGACTGGAGGAAAGCAAAAGTCACTCCAGTCTTCAAATAGGGCAAGAAGGAGGACCCAGGTAACTATAGATTGGTCAGCCTCACCTCCATCCCTGGGAAAGTGATGGAACAACTTATCCATGGTGCCATATCAAGGCGTATCAAGGATAAGAGGGTCATTAGGGGCAGTCAATATGTCTTCACCAAGAGGAAGTCGTGCTTGACCAACCTCATAGCCATTTATGAAGACATAACGAGGTGGATAGATGATGGCAGAGTGGTAGATGTGGTCTACCTTGACTTCAGTAAAGCATTTGACACAGTCTCCCACAGCATCTTTACAGCTAAACCGAGGGAGTGCGATCTGGACGATCGGGTAGTGAGGTGGACTGCGAAGTGGCTGAAGGAAAGAAGCCAGAGAGTCATGGTCAATGAGGGGTAGTCTAGTTGGAGGCCTGTATCTAGTGGAGCACTTCAAGGGTCAGTAATGGGGCCTATATTATTCAATATATGATTTGGATGAGGAAATAGAATGTACTATCAGCAAATTTGCTGATGACACCAAGCTGGGAGGAGTGGCTGACACCCCAGAAGGCTGTGCTGCCATCCAGTGAGACCTGGATAGGCTGGAAAGTTGGGTGGGGAAAAGTTTAATGAAATTTAACAAGGGAAAGTGTAGAGTCTTGCATCTGGGCAGGAATAACCCCAGGCTACAGTATAAATTGGGGAGTGACCTGTTAGAGAGTAGCGTAGGGGAAAGGGACCTGGGGGTCCTGGTGGACAGCAGAATGACCATGAGCCAGCACTGTGCTCTTGGGGCCAGGAAGGCCAATGGCATCCTGGGGTGTATTAGAATAGGGGGTGGTTAGTAGGTCGAGAGAGGTTCTCCTTCCCTTCTGCTCTGCCCTGGTGAGACCCCATATGGAATATTGTGTCCAGTTCTGGGCCCCTCAATTCAAGAAGGACAGGGAACTGCTGGAGAGAGTCCAGCACAGGGCAACAAAGGTGATTAAGGGAATGGAGCACCTCCCTTATGAGGAAAGGCTGAGGGAGCTGGGTCTCTTTAGTTTGGAGGAGACTGAGGGGTGACCGTATTAATGTTTACAAATAGATAAAGGGTGAATGTCATGAGGATGGAGCCAGGCTCTTCTGGGTGACAACCAATGGTAGGACAAGGGGTAATGTGTTCAAACTGGAACATAAGAGGTTCCACTTAAATTTGAAAAGAAACTTCTCAGTGAAGGTAACAGAACACTGGAACAGGCTGCCCAGGGGGGTTGTGGAGTCTCCTTCCCTGGAGACATTCAAAACCGGCCTGGACACATTCCTGTGTAGCCTCATCTATATGTTCCTGCTCCAGCAGGGGGATTGGACTAGATGGTCTTTTGAGGTCCCTTCCAATTCCTAACATTCTGTGATACTGTGATATTTGGATTTTTTTTTTTTTTAATTGACCAGGTTGTTAAGCACTGGAATAGGCTACCCAGGGAAGTGGTTGAGTCACCATCCCTGGAAGTATTTAAAACACATGTAGATGTGGTGGTCAGGGACATGGTTTAGTGGAACTTGACAGTATCAGGTTCGCAGTTAGACTCAATGTTCTTAAAGGTCTTTTCCAGAGTAAATGATTCTGTAATACTACGATTCTCTATACTAGAAGAAACTAAAACTATGCATGCTTGGAAGTTTAAAAATACAGATGAATCTTCAGCTAAATATTATATTAGACTTCAATAAAGTATGTGCTGTCACATTTCACAACTATACAATGCTAATTTCCATGAGAGATCTTCCATACCTGCTATCTTCCTGACAGAGCTTGCTGGAAGTATGATGACTTCCTGTACAATTGAATGATTATGCATGCATTTAAATTTCAACAAGATTAATTCCAAATTAATTATGTAATGAAGTTACTTCTAGTATATTACCTGCCAGACAAACACTACTGGTTTGTAAATTATTTATAGTCGTAGTAAATTTTCTAGAATCAAGATTACTTTGGATGAAGAAAAGGTAATTTACATAAAGCTTGTAGAAGTGAAGGACAGAGCACCAAAATAAAACATAAAGAAACTACACCATTTAAAAAAATTTCAGGCTTGCTGAAATACTTGGTGAAGGCCATACAATAAGCTGGACTACTTTTTGTATTATTTAAGATCAGAGCAGTTACACCAGTGGAACAATTTTATTATCTTATTGTTTTTATAATCTCTTTGTAGTAGTGATGGATTTAAAAAAATCAACAAAAAGAAACCATGAATTGCCTTTCATGGTGTGACTGTCACTTGCATTCTGAAATACAGAAAATATAAATGTTTGAAACATCGGTTGTTGATAATATGTCAAATTCTTGTGTATGGTTATTTATTTTGAGGGTTGCACAATAAGGGATATGCAATAAAATTAGTTTTCAAGCAAAAATAATACAGGGCTTGACGAAACACTGAAAGGTTTCTGTCTCTCTAAGGCAGGGTAAGATATACGTTACCTATTTCAGTTACGTCTGATGGTTAACATAGTTTGATTTTTGAACTTGGAAATGGAATTTGATCTTGAGTCTGAGTAACATGTTTAGATTTTGAAAAGCATAACCTAGGAAAATCTGATCAAAACATGACAGGTACTTGCTACTGAAATACAAAGCCAGGGTTACATATCATCATCACAATATTATTTTCAGCTACTTATAAACATTAAAGAACTCTAAATATTTCTTGAATAAAGAAAAAGGAAGACTGTAGCAGTTAAATAAGGACTGTGCAAAAGGAATAGCTATTACCATATTTGTGTATGACCTAGTGATTTTCACCAAATGCTAGCCAGAAAAGACGTCACAAATAAATAATCTGTACTAAATCATTAATAGATGAGACTTTAAATGACATTATCAGCCATGTCAGTAACGTTTCCTCACTAATACCACAAAAAGTTGACTTTATTTGGCAGAAAAGCTGTTCAGTGTTTTCAAGAAAAAGAGTTTTTTTTGTTTTTTTTTTTTTGCAATGTCGGATTATGCATTATTATTAATTCACTTGAAGACATCTTTACTAATGTAAATTTAAAATTAAATACCACAGATTTGGACAGCGTCATACAAAAACAACTGAAGAAAAAGTCCTTATGATTAACACAACCTAAGAATGCATGGCAACTGTAATGCTCATTCTGACCTTGATTCAGACTCTGCCTTTAATGAAGTTGTTTTGCTTATCAAAGTTATTGTGTTCTTAACAGAGACAGTCTATCCATCACTGGAGACAGTGTTAAAATTAATACTTATGTTTCAGCTAGTAGAACACTGTATTTAAATAGTTGCATAATCTCATTAAAACAGATACAAATTGGGTTAACTTTTATATTAAGGTTTAATTTGGACAGTGGTGGGACATCTATACTTTACACTGGAACAATTTGCAATATGGTAAAGAATGATCTAAATGCGTCCCTCAACTGTGATAAAGCAGCTGATTAAAAATGAAAAGGTAGAAATTAAGAGAAAATGAGCCGATAAGTTATTAATGAACAAGCTTAAGGAATTATGTGGAAACCAGCTCTAATGTAGATAAAAGTATTTGAGCAAGAGAGCATGATAAAGGCAGATTTTCTGTGTTTCCAAAGAAGTCAAAGAATTGGTGTCCCAGATGGAAGGAAGTACTACAGCTCTCAGAGAACCTACTGGCTTTCCCAGCTTAATTTAATCTTTATTACTTTAAGAAAGTGCAACACAAATATTTAGTGAAATTTCTAAACAAACAAAAATCTTTTTAATGTTAAAATTTTAAAATAGATTTCAAGGAAATTATTTTAGGCTCTTACACATCAGGACTGGGGTGAAAAACAAAAACAAAACCACAAAACCAACAACAAAAACCAAACCAAAACCAAAACAAAAAAACCCTCATTTCATGGTGTCAAAGGTCAAAATAAGTTCATGTTGGTGCATGAGAATGACTTTTTTTAAAGACAGAATCTAAACTTATTACTTTTCTCTCCCCTCCCCTGTAATGGAATTGTTCCTACATATAGGACATAAAAGCCATGTAATTTGTATAGAAAAGAAGAATGTAAAACAAATGCAGATGGACACAGAGTTCTCAGGGAGTTCTTCAAATGTCATTGTCCAGATTTTTGTGTTTAACAGTGAGTGTTTAACAAAACATGTTACTAAGAGATTAAAGAATGACTGCACAGTATGTCATGTACTCTGTGGTCGTTATATGTCATTGTTAGGACACCTGGCAGCAAACTGGCAAAGTCATCAATGACATAAGGTCTAGGACAAAATTCTACTAATAGACTGATGGTATACATATCGTCACAATTTCACAGCCGTTAATTGCTGAGCTTTAGTTAGATGTATGTGAAATATATTACATGGAATATGTTGTACATTCTCTGTTGAGTGACATTAGTCTTGATTCAGACACTGTATTCATACCATCAATAAGACATAAAAAAAAATGAACTATGTTTCTAAGATAGAAAATGGTGTCAGAACACTCCTTTTACAGTATAAAGACAAATTTATGCATTGTAATACTATAAGTAAATTGAAATAACCTGAGGAAGTGATATGCATCACAGAAATGAATACATATTTGAGGTATGTGAGAAAGTGAGATAATATCAGCTTCATTTGAAAGAGGATCAATGGCTGCACATCAATAAACTCAAGAATAATTATGTACAAAAGGTATATGATAATACTGTAGTCATTGGAAGGAGAAACAGTGAAAAAGGACAACTAAGTACTATAAGAAAGAACTGACACTATTAAAAATTAAGAAATAGAGGAAACAACAACATCTATAGTGTGCCTAATATAAATCGTTATGTGTATATATGTACGTATACCAGTTCACGTATATGTGCATATGCATATATATATATACATGCTATAGATATGCTATTAAGAAAATAGCTCAATCCATTTATCTATATTCATATATTTTATCTTTGTCTGTTTCTTCAGGAAACATGGATGTTCCTTGAAGTATTTACTAGTAAAGAAATAATGTATTCTGGGATACAGAACCAAAATCACCTCTGGTTTTTTTTTAGGACTATACTCAGAAACATGATCCAGGATTCCTCAAACATAACCCTTTTCAGAGTTCAGCTATATGAAAAGGAGATTAAGACTAAGAATACTCCTTAAAAAAAAAAAATCTGTTTTCTAGTTGTTGTAAATTTTGTCGGACAGATGCTGTAGGACTCAAGCTTCTTTATTAGACTGGGTTATTTCTGCTACAGCATCTGCTTTACTCCCCTCTGCTCCCACTACCACCCTTGAGCCCTGGTTGTAAATCCAAAACTGTATGTTGTCTTAGAAGTCATTAAAGCAATTTTAAAGTAAATCTGATACTTGACAGGCAGTTGCACTGTGACTCTCCCTCGAGACTGGAATGACATACTGAATTGCTTAGACCAAGTTAGAATTCTGGACACAGCATTTTCAATAATGTGTAGCTTAGGCAGCATTTTCTTAGATGTTCAAATAAATAAGTTTGAACCCTTTACAGTGCTGGTGGTCACTGAACACGAACAAAAGTCTCTGAAAACAATCAGGTTTTTATTTGTACTAAATTTCCTACATTTTAAAAAGTCATGGTGAATATTTTTATGTATAGATTTTTAAAGGTTGTTTAAAAAGTAATCTTCCATTTCAGAAAGATTTGAAAAGAACCTTTCAAATTCAGAACTTTAATCCTCCGCTATTGTGTGATAAAATCTAATGGGTTTGACTGTCAGAGACTGTGACAAGTTCTTACGTTCATAAAGGGAGATAAAAATGCTTTTATTTCTTAAAATATTTAAAATTACATTCCCACTTGTCTCAATTTTACTGCCTAAACAGAGAGGGATCTCATTTTAATATCTTTTTTTTTTTTTTTTTTTTTTTTTTTTTTTTTTTTACATTTAAGCTCTGGAGCTTAAAAAAAAAAAGGTTTGGAGGAAGACATTTTAAAACTTCTCTGTAGTGTAAAAAGCAGACTCAGTCTTAGGGACACAAAAGTTCTGAACACAAATCATAAATAGGTTTGTTCTATGTGGCAGGTAGAGGAGAGGCTAGGAATTACTGAGGTGCTGTTGGCATATTTCAGGTGAATTAGTCAATGAAATATTATAACAACTCAAGTATTTTGGCTTGATATGTGGTTATTGCAAGGAAGCAATAGATAAAAATTATTGGAATAGTTAAGCTACTGCCAAGAAAGCTGGCCAGACTCACATCTCTGTTGTAGCTTTTCCCTAGCTGAACCAATAATGAAAACAGGAAAGTGTTAGTACTGTGTGATTACCTCAGTCCTTCTTCCTTTCCTTTGCTGCCACTGAGAATAATCATTTTGCCTTTACATTATTTATCTACTGTTTAGAGCCAATAACCATCTCCTAACTTTTTAGTGACTGTCTCTTCCACTACACGTCATCCCATTAAGGCAATCCTTGTTGTTACATTTTCCTATGGACATGCAGGAATCTCAGACTGAGGTAATAACTGCTGTTAATTAGGTTAAACCGATAGCTAAATAGAGGAAGAATTTCTAAGGAAGTCACACCTTACAAACTCTTAGATCCCAGGGGGAATGCTCCACTTGCTACTTTAGGGTGAACTGATTCCTCACTGTCCTTCACTACAATTGGAAAACTTATTTGAAGGTCCAGATTTTAGCAACAAATGGTCTATAAGATCAGAAAAAACAGAATAGAACTTTGAAACATCAATAAGACTTCATACAAATTGGTCGTTTTATGTTGTGCTATTTTATTCATGTGACTTCTGTGGCCTTAAACTTTTACTGTCTATCATTAGATTTTTATCTTATAATATCTTAATTTCTGATATTTGAATAACAAGTTTTGTTACAAGTAGAAATTTGAATATTTCTTAATAGCTTCTGGAATTACAATAAGAAGTGCTTTTTCCCTTCTAGTAATGTAAGAGTGTGTTAAATTAAATTAACAAACTGAGGACTATGGAGGAAATTGATGTAATGTCTCACCCAGAGGTATGGGTGGAGGGAGAGGTGAGTCAGGTTGGTGGGTTCCCTTGATTGGAAAACAGTACACACAGTACTTACGGTCTGTAAACAAACGGCTTTTATTTTGCAGCTTGGCCTAAATGGCCAGTTATTTGGTGGCAGAAGGATTTAAATTGTTTTAGGCTCAATTAGTAAACATAGGAAAGTCTGTGGCACATGTAGGGCTGTAAATCTGTATATGTTACTATACTAGTTATAAAAAAGAAAGCAAAATAATAAAGTATAGTAAAGAAAGAAAAGAGAGAGAGATTTCAGCATCTTTATGGCTCCGCTTTGTGTGTGATGTGGTTCATAGTCTTGGATCCAGTGATGTGCAACATCCTCTGCTGCCTTGTTCAGTTTCTGCAGTGAGACTGGTGGGTGGAGTGGTTCTCAGGATGGTGGGTGGCCACCACCAGTGCTTGGACAAGGTGGGCCTTTATAGTCTTCTGGATTGGCTGCTTGCGTAATCTTTGGTCTTTAGTGCAGGCATTACCAGTGGATAACTTTGAAAGACAGAAAAGTCCTGAAGGGTCTCGGACCATCTTGAAGGGTCTTGGCTTTCCCCTTAGTGCCATGTTTGACCTATCAGAAGATGGAGCTATGTACCCTCCAGCACACCCCCACCTCGTGTATCAGCCAGCCAGCCTTTGCCTGTGGCGCTTTAGCTAGTCATATATATGTAAATCACAATTTACCCTATCCTGAATATTCCATCTCCTGCTCCTTGGAATGTCACATCTCCTGTGGCTGGATGAACTGGTTTTGCCACAATGTCTGAGCCATTATCATTTTCAGTCTCTAACAATGGGTATGTTTTTTTCATTCTACTCTTATTAATTCTTTGAACTCCTGATACTGTATATACCATTATTTAAAAGTAGCAGAGTTGAATGCATAGCATGAGTACAGCTTGGTTGTGCAAGCATATCAGCAAATAAAACCTGAGTGAAATGAAAAACTAGAATTCAGGAACATAATGCAAAAGAGCTCCATAGTGTTCAGCAACAATAAAGCAGCTTTGAAAAGTTGCCAGAAGAACTCACAAACTGTGACATAAATACTTTTGTCCTTACTGCAAGGCTAACATAGAAGTGGCAGAAATACAATATGCCCATCAGTGAATAAATTGTCCTTGGCTAACAGAATTTTTCTAATTCTTTGCTTCAGAAAATAGCAACATATGATGAAACTATGCAATACCAACAGAGTACATATGTATGTGTTATACCAGGGGAAAATAAACACATTTTTTCCACTTAACGTTTGATGTGTTCATTCATTTATACATTAAAACTAATACTTCAATTGTGTTGCTTTGTTTGTTTGTTTGTTTTTCATTTTGAATTGTTTGAAGGGAGGGGCTTGAGAACTAATTGTGGACTTTTATTGCAAACAAATTTTTTCCATTTATTTTTGTTAACCACAGTGGTGTCTCATTCCATATTTTTCTTTGTGGGTGCTTTACTAGTCTCATTTTCTTCTGTAATGATGAAAGAAAAAAAAAAAAAAAAAAGAAAAAACCCTGACCCTCTAAAATGTCTCTTCACTAACTGTATCTTGCTCTCATATTCTTCAGCATGAACAACAGAAAAAGACCTAGGAGCTAGGAGGACACTGAAACAGGGACACCCTGACAGTTCACGCTGCCTCAATGTGAGCTCACTCACTAGCTTTGTTCTGAAATACAGCAGCTACCTTTCTCCAGAAAGCATTTGTTATAGATGGGACTAGACCAAAATAGAGAAGACACAAGCGAAACAGAGACACATGACCTTGGAGCAGAAGTCTTGTGTTTTTATTTACCATTCCAGACACAGCCTAATAGATATTCATGTGATCCATTAGCATAAATATCCTAGGGTAAACAAACTTGCTGTGAAACATGGAAAATAATCGTTACACACAGAAAATTGAAATTGGGATGAAAACTCTCCCTCCCAGCCTATCAAAATAACATTTCACTAAAAGACCTCACTAAAAGACCTTATCTGCAAAGCAATATAGCACCCTCAAAGCTTCATAAGAGAGACACTTTTTAAAAGTTATGTGATATGTAATTGTCTTAACTCTGGAATTTGCTCCACTATACATTTGTCAGGCATTCCAGAAAGTCCATGCAACCTCCATGTCTTACCAGACTTGTATTTTTAGGTGGAGAAAAGGAAGTCCTTTTGTAGTGTGGAGAATGGAGAAGGGCCTTGCCAGTTGGTGTAGGCAAAGGTGGCTGGTGGTAAATTTCTTCCAGCAAAGACACCACTTTAAAACAACAACAATGACAAAGCAGTGGTCTATGGTGATAAACCATCTTTCCTTTAACAGTGTGTGGGAAGTAAGTTTTTAAAATGCAGTTTTAGAAATGAGGACTCTAAGATTACATGTGCTGGCATGTCAGTTAGATACATATTTCACTCTTAATATCCTCTTTCCAAGGAAAACTTTATGTGTCCTTGTTGTTCAAGAGATGGCACTGAGGTTCTCATCTTTATACATCTTTTTTAGATCCTTTGCTATATAAGTTTCCCTCAGCTACTTTATTTGTGCTGCATAATAGTTTTCTGTTTGTCAGATGCTATGCCAAAAGCTCTTATTCTTTTTAGAGCTTATTTAACAGCCAGTATCTTTCTGTGATGTTTCTTCAGGTGGAGATACCATCTCTGTAAAACTCATTATCCATTACCTTATCATGGAAACTGGTTACAGAACAGAAGAAATAGTGTCATTTAAAAAGGAGAGACAAAAGGAGGCTTTAATACAGGAGTAAGGAAGCCATGTAGGGTAGGTCACATCAAGGGTGAAGAAGCAGAATACAGCAGAGGTTAGTAAATGAAACATATGGTGAAATACAAGACCAAGGAAGGACCAATATGAGAAGTAGCATTGAGAGGGAGAAAATTTACACCTTTTTGGAACTTTCATGAAGTGTAATCCATAAAAACGTGAAGGAAAAAATATTTCTTCCTGAAAGTTTGACATTCTAAGACATACAAAATATTGCAAATGCTGTTGTTCCATCTAAAATAATTTCTCATTCACTTTGGCTGCAATCCAGAGCTTATTTGTTTTTCAAACTTGAATTGGACACATCACCATCTCAAATGCAAACTGACAAATGTCACAACATAATATAATAATAAAATTTAATTTTGGGACATCTATGCCTGTGGGCATCTGATAGTAGTAAGCTGTAAATGAAAATATAATGAAATGTACTCAGATAATATTCCATCTTACATCAATCTTCTTATACCTTTGAGACAAAATTTAAATCATAATAATAGGAGAGACAAATATTATAAGGTTTGTTTAGATTATTCCCAATGTTTTTAATAAGAAAAATAAATTGTGCCTGTATCACAGCATGTGGTTTGGTGGTTTTTTTGTTTGTTTGTTTATCTTTTAGTTTTTTTTAATGTTGTTGTTTTTTTTTGTTTTGTTGTTGTTGTCAGGGTTTTTTACAAATTAAAAAAAAAAAATCATTACACTAAATAAGACAAATAAGACTAAGTAAGGTTTCAAAATCTATGAATCCATAATATATTTTAGTCACACTGGGACATTAATGATCTTTTATTAACTGAAAATTTCAAAATCAATAAATGCTTAATGCCAAGACAAATGATGTTTTGTAGCATTATCCTAATGGAAAATATCAGCATAGTGATGACTTTCTTGTCTTCTCAAATAGAAACCAGAGTCACTGATTTAGAGCCCCAGTTTGCTATAGAGCAGTTACAAATAAAATACATTTATATGTCATAGCAAATGTGGTAGTAATCATAGATGCTGAATAAAGTGGTTGTTCCTCAGAGCTGTTCTCAGTCTCCATTGTGAATATCTTTCAAGTAAAACTATATCTCTCTAAATGTTGATTATAATATTGCTACCACTTTCCCCAAAATATACATTTATACAGCTGGTAATTATATTTCTTCGTAGGCTTAATAGGCCTAGTATGTGAGAAAGCGGAATTTCAGGTTTCTTCAAAAAGCAAGATGGAGTGGATCATGTTCTCCAAAGTAGATTGAAACTAATTTTTTCAAAAATTACATTGTTCTCAAAAAAAGAAGATTCTATCAGACACATATTTGCCGTTCCTTCCATAAGTGTCTATAGAAAATGAGTTGGCCTTAATTTTTCATTTTCAGGATTTCTTCCTGCAGAACCTCATACTGGGTGAAGGTTTCATCTTAGAAAGATGAGGAAGTCCTGGGCTTGCCTTTTAGTCAATCTTAATGATCTCTAATGTTGCATGAATCATGCCCCATTTGTTATCTACAAATCTATATAATTTCACTTTTGTACTTGATTTTCTTTAAAAAATCTTCAGATCAAGGTACGTTAGCATTTAATAAAGTTAGTAAAATACCAAGAATAGATACTTGTGCTTTGTGTTCACATGTATTTTGGTTTAAATATTGAAACAAAATGTAGCATTAAAGATTATTTAATGCTGAAATTTTGGAGGATGCACAAGATTGGATCAAGTCAACTTGTGAAACCACAGTATACTGTGACTCATAAGTGAAACCAGTTTGGGAGCACATCCAAGTAATAATAAGCCTTCCAACAAGTGAAACCAAAAGAAGCAATATGGGCAACATTCGTGGCCCCTGTCTAAACTGGTGATGGGGTAAAAAATGGCCTCTATATCTCCTCAGAAGATAGAATCTCCTAAAATACATGGCAAATGGACCCTGAAAAAATCCAAGTCCAGCCACTGGGATTTTGGAGCCAAAAACTACCTATATTAAAACCAAACAAACCCAAACAACAACAACAACTACGGAAAAAAAAAAAAAAAAAAAAAAAAAAAAAGCACAAAAGCTCCCACCCTAACCAAACCAGACTGTTAAAAAGCTATTAAAGTGTTTTGATAACTAGGTTAATTTAATCTGCACACTGTCAATTTTGTCATCAACTGTGACAAAAGTTTTGGCTTTGTTTTTATCAGGTTTTGTTAGCATTTTTTTTAGTGTTTTTTGCATTTGCTTAAGTGTGTTTTATATAAAGGAGTGAATTTGACAAAAAAAAAAAAGGAACATGAATTTTGATGACTGATAGCCACACTGCTTTTGCCAAAATCAGTCATCTCTATTACTCACCACAGCCATATCACAACTCATTCAAAATTTCCTCTGCAGTCTTTTAACCACAAACAAGAGTCTGAATTCTAATTAGCTGATAGAGCACAAGCTAGTTTTAAAACACACTGAAACCCATTCCTTTAAATCACAGAGGTTTACCTGAGGTCCTGCAGGTCATATAGAATAAAGACAGTGGGGAGCGAAATATATATCTATAATTTAATTTTTTATATATTATATATCTATATTAAAATTTTATACATCTATATTTAAAACAAAATTTTGTCATCTTAACACAGTAGATTTGTTGGATAATTAATTATAACAAAGACTAAAGAAAGGCAGTCCAATGCCTAGGTAACCAAGATTGATAAAATGAAAATGCAGAGTCAAAGATCTAATCTCTTACAATCAAAGAATTAATGGAAAAGACTGATGACAATAAGTCAGGGCAATAATTATATCCAAATGAGAGCATGGCATAATAGGCTCAGCTATGACTAGAGAGCTAACTCTATTTTGAAATGTGGTTAAGAATGTTTATTAAGGGTTTTGTAAATGTTGATCTTCAGAAAAAATGAAATGTGATTTTTAAAAGTGCCAGGATGTACTTAATTAGAATACATATTCAAGTAATTAAGTCTGAAAAACTTTTACAAACATTAAACTTCAAAAAATCAATTGCTAAATAGAAAAAAAAGTCCTCCAAATGGAGATCAGTGCTTGTGCCCAGCAAGAATTTGACCTTCTATGATTTTGTAATAGGAAAATGAGGACATTGTATATGTAATTACAGTTTCTTTTATTTGCTAAATGTATTATCGTAATGCAGTTGATAGCAATCTTGTAAAGGAAAAGGATGTGGTTTCTGAAGTTCCAATTTACCATACAGCACTTCCCACAGATGCATGAAAACCATAAACTTGCATTTTATTAGATTTTAGAAGTCACCTCTAAAATTACATAGATTTCCATTTTCTTCTTCCATAAATATTAAGTCGCTCTCTGTAAACATGTCTGTGATTCATATTAGAGTTTTTGATCACCAGTTAATACAGCATGGGTAAAAGTTAGCAATTGCCTATGGCATAACTCAAACCAATTTCACTGAATCTAAAAGTAAGACAGAGTCTTTAGACAGCTCTTGGCAATATCTAACTAGCATGTTCATTTTCTTGAAGAGAGAAAGTTATGACATAGCTTTCTTTGCATTTTCTTCAGGATGAGGTGAGTCACATTTTGACAAATGACTTTTTGCCTTTGGTATAAATCTGTCTTAGAGCAAGAAGCTCTGATGTCTGCAAAAAAACCCACATACATTTAGTCAGATGAATCCTACCCTCACATCCATACTACGGTAAAATATGCCTGAAATTAATCTGTTTTATTCCTTTGTCTTTCTGGTCACGGAAAGCCACATAGCAAAATGTTTTTTGCTTTTTGTTTGTTTGTTGTTTGTTTGTTTTTTTTTAAAAAAAACCAACTGAGCCCAAAGCTGAAGTTCTCTACAAGCCAGCATTGTCCTTACTGCAAACAATTCTTAGATGAACCAAGCATGGATTTTACTCATGGCCTTTATCATTGTCCTATAGAGCAAATGCACATCATCATGACATCTTCTTTTGTTTTATCATTCACTGATATCACCTGAATATCCTCGTTTATGTAAAAAACAAAACAAAACAAAAAAAAACAACCCAAAACCAAACTGCAGACTCAGTTATTTTCCAGAGTTAATAACTTTATCACTTTTCAAATCTCACAAATTGAAATACAATACAAAATAAAGTTAATCCATGATCTAAACTGCTTCTCTTGATATGACAATTACCTTTTTTTTTTTTTTTTTTAATCACATGACTCCTTTTTACTCTAGTTCCCCAAGAACGTCCTATTGACATTCTACTGACTTTGACATTGAAGCCAGGAGTATGACTTAACATGTCTTAATTGCCTCAGGAAAATCTTGCATATCAAACTTGATATCTAAAGCTGCTACATTTTAAACTCATTTTAATGTCAATATAGAAAAACTAATAACTCCAAAACTGGTTTATCTCACTTTACAAGAGATGCTTTTAACAGCTGACACATCAATCAACATTTTAGGTGCCTATTTCTCCCTATTGATTGTATGAGAAAAATAAAATGACAAACTCAAACTTAAGTCTGAGATGGCTAGAGTCAGATAAGATAGACCTTGCATATTGAAAGTATTATGATTATTTGATGTTTTTCCAAATCCTTTACCTTGATTGAAGGGAGAAGGGTCAGGGAAGAGAGAAGCTGTGGGCTTCAGAGACAAATAGTTTAAAAAAAGGCAAGATTTTCAGCTCGAATAAAAGATGATTCAGTAGATAAAGTGGACAGTTCTGACCTAGGCACTGATAATTTCAAAATAGATAATTTCAAAATAATTATTTGTAGCTTAACTGAACATGGAACAAACAGGAAAAAAAAAATAAAACAAAACAAAACAAAACAAACAAACAAAACAAAAACAAAAACCCACAGAATATGATTCAAGACAGGACTTGTTTCAGGATTTTCTTCTTTATGATCTTGTCCTGTTTTCACCTGGGACAGAGTTAATTTTTTCTATGAGCTGTGTTTTGGATTTAGTATAAGAAGAGTGTTGATAATACACTGATGTTTTGGTTGCTCCTGGGTAGTCAAGAACTTTTCAGCTTTCAATGCTCTACCAGGGGCACAAGAAGCTGGAAGTGAGCAAAGCCAGAACAGCTGCCCCACGTTGGACAAAAATTACATCGTGCTCAGTGTATAAACTGGAGGAGCAAATACTGCTGCACAGGAACAAACAGGTTATTCAGTGTCATGAGCAAGTGAACTGTACATCACTGGTTTTGTATATTCTATTATAATAATTATTATTATTTCCTCTTCTTTTGCTGTCCTGTTAAGCTGTTCTTATCTCAACCCATGAGGTGTGTTGTGTTGGTTTTCTTTTTTCCTCTTTCTGCTTGTCTCCCCCATCACACTTTGGGGGATGGAAGTGAGCAAGTGGCTGTGTGGTCCTAATTGCTGGCTGGAGTTAAACTGTGACAACCTGCATTTCATTCTGAGAACGGAACACAAGCCAAAATGCAAATACAGTTTGTCAAATTGTTTTCTTTCTTTATGCGTGAGCATATAAATATTGCATTCTTTTGTAGGCTGCTAATGGAATTTTCCTGTAATGTCTGCTTTGAATTAGAAGAGTTAGTTTTCTTAATTATAGATATGTCAGTTTACAACCACAATCCTATGAGTCATTAAAATATTGTAGAAACTTCCATAATTCTCTCTTCTTTTTGTAGTTGGGTTACAGTATACTAAGGCAATAAAACTGGTTCCTCTCTTCCTCTTTGAATCCATTACAAGCTGCACTGTATTGTGATAACAAAAGACTAGCCTTGAGACTTAACTTGCTGAAAAGTTTCAGCTTTAGATTCAAAATAAACAGAAAGATATTATTCTTATATGATCTCTCAATTTGAAGGGTACTTAGACTTTGAAATCTTCTCAGTTGTCAGCTTTATTTAAAATAAAAATGGATAAAACCTTTTTAGAAATGCTTCTAAAGAAGTTGTTAAAAAATGCGTGATTTTACTGAATATTAAAAGGAAAAATAAAACAATTGACAAAGAATACTCGGCTATCAGGGACGTGGATTAGTTACAGGGTTGGGTAAATGGTTGGACTTGATGATCTTGAGGGCCTTTTCCAACCAAAATTATTCTATGATTCTGTGATTTTTTTTCCTCCTTTTAAAGTCATCTGACATGCCTTTTTGTCTTTGCCTGGAAATATGTGTATTGCAGATATTTTTTGTGTCATTCTATGTATGTCTATTTGTCCTCTTTTATGCATAAATTTACTAAGCTATGCATCAACTTCTGCATCTACTTTTTTTTTTTTTTTTTTTTCTGTATGGAAATCCCTTGTGTCCTGTAATAACATTTATTTTAAAAACTTGGAAAAAGGCTGCATTTGGATTCAGTTCCAGATTCAGACACCTTAAGTTAAGTGTGGGCAACGTGGACTCACTGCCTGTGAGTTAGGTATCCAATCAGTCCCTATATAGAGTGGAGAATAAGGGCTCAGTTCTATTGGAAAACCACCTGAAGCATAATAGGAATTTAAGGCCTAATCACCTTGTTCTAGTTGAGTGACTAGTTGTGTAATTATCTTCATTGTCAAAGCAGAGCATAAATCCAGGCTCCTAAGTGCAGTAATTTTATCATTACATCCAACCCATGTCTGTATTGTGTCTGTGTTTCTGTACCTAGAAATATTATTCTCTCTCATAAAATTTAAAAAGAACCTAACCTCTCGTGCTCCCTTTCTGTGGAATTTTTACACTTTGTTAAATACTGTTCTTCAGAGGTGTGGCACATGCACTCGACTCCCACCCCAGCCAAACCAGCATCAGTTTGGTCCAGGATCCTGAGGAGGTAAAGGCCTGAGCTGTAGCCAGGCCAAGAACTCCTTCCAGGGGATCCACAAGGACACACTGAACGCTGGTAACTTGTGGGTGCAGGGAGTCTCTTGCACACTTTTCCTACTCTATGCAATTTGACTACGAGTCAACCACTTCATTCTATAAATCTGATAGCCTGGATGAGCCCACTTTGAGCTCTCCCTCCTAAATAAGTGAGCCATATGGCAATGGTTTTACTACTCAGAGGTCAGTGGATGAGCCAGAATCAAGTTCAACATAGTAATCATTTAGCTTAAAGTAGATGCATACCAAATGTAATGGATTATTTGGAGATATAAGGTTGTATGATTTTCAATATACGCTTTGCTTCATGTTTCTTGGTAAGATGGATTTGCTAAGATTTTAATCTGTAAAGTTCTACTCATATTTACTAAAAGCAACTACAAGCTACACTAAACACTTATAAGATAAGGCCTATTTTACACTTCGCTGAGAAGAAAGGATTTATTCAGACAAAACAGTATCTGCAAGGTTATGGACTAAAACCAATGTCTGAACAAAGCAAAGGCCCATGTGGAATCAGAGAGAGAGGATCCAACGAGGAGCAGCAGGACCTAAAGGTGAAATATTGCTATTGGACTGAATCATGATGTGAATGGTCTGAAAAGGTATAAAAGTCTGTAGTTTTCTATGCTTGGGGCCCTCCGCGTATGTACCCAGTTTGAGTCAGCCCTTCTGCTATTCTACTCCATTAATTTTTTTTCCTAAGAATTTTCTCTCCTGCAAGTCTGCTCTGCATATGGTTATTAGGCCTCACCTAAAAGTTTGTTTCTGGAGTTTCAAGACACAGCCCCTGGAGTGAACGGTTATCAGGGAGAGAAGGCACCTGAAAGTTTGTTTCATTAATGGGTATGGGCATCTAGAAAGAAGGTCAGCAGCATTTGGCTTGGCATATTTCTCCTATGCAGTAAATAACAGAGTTAACTCATCACTGAACTCTTTAAGTCACACTTTTCTTTAAGAAATCTTAACATTGTTCTGCAGAAAGCAGAACCCTAAAAATTACTCCCACGTGACAAGAGATGTCACCATCTTGGCTGTGGGCTCAGCCATGCCCTGTGGTGCATTGGTTGGAGCCGGCTGGAACCAGCTGTGTCCTGCATGGGACAGCCCTGCTCTCTCCTCACAGAAGCCACCACTGCAGACCCTGTGCTACTAAAACCTTTGCACCTGCACCCAGCACAGCATCACAAAGGAATTTGAACCTGCTGTCCATTAAACAACACCTAAGGAGAAATTTCCTGTGGCAAGAGGAGCGGGCAGCGTACATTCGAATTAGAAAATGCAAAGGAAGTGTCCTGTTACTTTCACAAAGGACAGAGGTGTTTCCTTCCAACTGAGGACAGTAACAGCATTTAAAAAAAAAAAGCTAAAATTGACATTTACAAATGATATCATTGATCCACATTAAGGAAGTGTCACAAGGTGTTTGTGAATCAATGCTATCCACACTGAAGATTTGTTCTGGCTACAAAAAATAGGACAACTCTTACAATAGGGTTATACTTACACAGTTTGTGTGTTCAGTCTAAATTATATTTCAGTACTTAAAAGAAAACAATGTGCATGGCCTTATCCCTGATATCTTCTATTTTTTGTTGTTGTTGGAGAAGGGACTCAGTAAAATTTTAAAACTGTGGCAGCTCCTTGAGGAAGTAAGGCCTTGTTCTAGTCCTGAAACTTGGTGAATGCTCTCAGTGTGCTAGGATTTGTACTTTCTCCCATGTCCTTCCTTCATTCTGCCTCTTCTTTTGTGTTTTGTTTTCTTTTTTTTCTTATGTAGAAAATAGTAGCTTCAATTTTTTCCCTTTAGATCTGAATACAGTTTTGTTCTTACTATGGGTTTTTTTGGTATTTCCAGAATTTAAAATTATCTGTGTAGTGTTCTCATTAATAAAATATCTAAAACCCTGATGATCTAAAAGTTCAGTCAATGAACTGTTGGATTTGGATTTTTTTTTTTTTTTTTTTTTTTTTTGGTTCATATTCTTTTGCTTTTGGTATGTTTGTATAGTAATCAAGGGCTTGGCTGGACTGATTCGTATGTTTGGTTTTAGTTTTTGTAATATATCTGCTGTGCTTTGTTGTGTTAAAGAAAGTAAGGTCAAATTGTGCACATACTCAAGCTCAGAACTGTTGTAGTCTGTGCTGATCCTCAGTTTCTGTGGAAATGGATGTCCATCAGGCACTTTCTGACATCAGCGTGACCTCAGTGCGTTCTGCCCCTCTGCTCAGTAGGACTGTATGAGCATTGTGAACACCTGAACACAATCTGACTGTTGCAGGAGAAGAACAAGTGACTATTATATTCACAGTTGTCAGGTTATGCACAGTAGCATAACAAATGAATTAAATTTTCCAGAAGGCTAAGGCCATAAAGTAACTATGACTAATGCTAGCCATCATGCATTGGGATGCATCTGAATCTATTTAACCAGTCAGGTTGTATAAAATATTTATCATGCTGTTGCTATGTTACCTCAGTTTATGTACTAGTATGGAATTCAGAAATATACTCAAACTACAGATAAAAATTTATTGTGTGAGGCTTTCTGCTAAAGGAAGCTCTACTAGAGCTCTGAATTATTTTCATAGTTCCCTAGTGCAGTTCATTTTCACTTGAATTAAGTATGGAAAACTACACTGCTTTTTTTTTTTTTTCATTTTTCAAAGATTATAATGATGCAATTTCTTAGACACTTTACATCCTGAAAACACATAAGATCTAACTTTGTCTAGAGAAAGAACAGATTTTTAAGAAGTCCCACAAGGAAGGCCCTGTAGTACAAATGTCTTCAGCCATGAATAATCCAGGAAAATTGAGACTGATATATTCTTCCGGTTTCTCCATTCCTTGCATGTCAAGATAATGATGTCTCATGATCAGCAATGTAATGTGCTGCTGATCTGCAAGGAGAGATGCTTACATATTTCCTGTCTTTAGTCATTCATCACTGCCACTCAATTTATTTCTGTATCATGCTCTCATATGAATCAAGATAGTTGAATATAAAAAAATCTGTAGGACTGTAGCAGTATATCCTGATGCAGGAAACAACATCCATCATCATAACTCAATTATTTCCAGAAAACTATTTCATTTTGAAGAAGTTAAGGGAACATGAAAAAAAAGAAAATAGATGAGAAACTCACTGATGACATTATTTGTGTATATTTTGTCCAAGAATAAACACAGAGAAAACAAAGAAACAAACAAATTTAAGTTCTAAGGAATAGCTGCAATAAAGTTAATTTTCTTCATAATATCTTGTATAGTGCTATGTTTAAGATTTGTGATGAAAACAGTGTTGATAACACACCCATGTTTTAGCTATTACAGAGCAGTCTTTATAGAGCATCAAGGCCTTTTCTGCTCCTCATGCTTCCCCACCAAGGAGCAGGCTGAAAGTGGTCAAGAATTTGGAAGGGGACACAGATGGGACAGCTGACTCCAACTGACCAAAGGGATATTCTGTACCATGTGACAGTATATTCAACAATTAAAGCTGAAGGGGAAAGAATCAGGTTAACCCAACAGACAGTCACTCCAGCCTCTCATACAGACAATGGAAATGAGAAGATACTTGTCTGTGATTCATCAAAGAGAGACACATACTTTCATTCTAGTTAATTATGCCTGAACTTTCCTTCATTGACTATGAACAAAGTGGTCAGTTCAGATGTTGGCAATAAATCTTGGTGTAATGAACTCTAATCAGAAGGCAAGGAAACAGGAGCACACTCAAGAGAGTAAAACTAAAACTATGCATTGAGCCTTGTTAGGTCTTTTGGGTTCAGTTCCTCTCAGGTTAGCTCTAATTAATTAATTTATTTTATTATATGCAAGCAACACAATTAACCCTTGAAATATTGTCAATGCTGGCATAACAAATAGTTTCCTTATCTAAAAATGATGAGCTTCTTTCTGAGCTTTCTGGTTCTGTGTTGTTTCATTTCAATGTCATTGCAGTTTACTCCATATTGCAACTATTGTTTCTGAAAGAACAACTCTGTTCTATTTGACCTGCATGTGAACATTCAAAATATTAATGGTTTTGGTACAACAATGTGAAAATGAAAATGGACATTGACAAAGTTGTTAGTAATTTATACTGAACTAGAGTTATTAGGTGCCTGCCAAGCCACAAATGGGACAATAAAAATGTAAGGTCAGGTGAGGTCAGTGTTTCTTAGTGGTTCATAGAAACTAATGAGGAATGAATAGAATATATTTTGTAATCAGTGCACAAGTCAGTAGTTCCATGTCACTCATTGTCAGTAACAGAGAATGGTAATATTGTATTGATGTTAAGAATATGAAGAGAAAACATATCTTCCAAAGGTCATTATGACTAAACACTGGTGCACCGAATTCTGTGACAAGCTTTTTTGATGAAGAGTAAAAGGAGATGAGCTAGTAAAAGTTCTAACTTTTGCCTAATGCAAATACACTATCTCAACTTATGTAAGCTGTCCTATTTAGCTGTCTTTATATGTGTATGTTTTAACACAGAATTTTATAAAAATCATCAATAGCAGTAATAGTTAAGCACTGGAATGGCCTACTTCAAAAGATTCTTTGAAAGGCTTGGGTCTTTTCATTCTTTTTGTTTGTTTCTTTTTGTTTGTTGTTGTCATTTGGTTGGTTTAACTTCTAAAGAACAGTTACAACATAATTCAAATGGCTTTGGTGGATATGATCCAGCACTGGTTTGGAGAAATAATAACCTTTGATACTTGTTTAGCTGCTTAATTCCATTTTCTTTCTGGAGATTCTTATCTCTGCTGAAATGTATAGGTCAGTAGGTGGAAACAGAACTTTAGAAATGAAAATCTATTTTCAGACACTGAGTAGTTTACATTAAGAAACGTGAAACCTTTTTTAATCTAAGAACATACATAAAGAATATTAAACTTTGGACCATAAGAAAAGGTAGAGAAAACTCTATCACCTCATCTTCTGCATCTGCAAACCTTCTGTATATAAAAAGTAGTTTAAAAAAAAAAAAAAACAAAAATCAGGTCTAAATCAAATACTGGTTGTTATTCCTTTTAGATAGTTGTATATAAATCACAACAGAGGGATACAATGGATGTAGTCGTTTTTATAAATATTGAAGTTGATAATAAAATTACATGTTCTCTGACATTTTAAATATCCTCTTTCAAAAACACAATGCTGAATTTAATTAAGCACTTACAGAAGAAAAGTAAAATGTATTGGAATAGCTATGTTTGAAATTAAACTTTTGATTGACCGTATGCTTTGCAAAGAAATTTCAGTTTCAAATGGATGTCAATATCACAAAAATACCACTCGTGTTTCCATTTTATCCGTATCACATCCATTTGATATAGTCCATATTTTCAGCTTCAAAAATTTGAAACTGAATCAGCCTTCCCAAAACCAGAAATTTGGCTCAGTATTCTTTATTTGAGACAGAAAAAAAACCCCCTCTGACTACTAGGAATTAAAAATGGGAAATAAATTGTGGTCTTAAGCTTATTTAGAGTAGTTTCAGAACTAAAGAGGGCTCTCAATAGCTGTCTTTGTTTTCAAATTCTAACTAGTCTCAATATTAGTGACTGTGTGGTGGGTTGGCCTTGAATGGGTGCCAGACCCCCACCCAACTACTCTCTCACTCCCCCTTTTCAGTAAGACAGGGAGAGAAAATCCAATGGGAAAGCTTGTACCTCAAGGTCACTCTATTTAATTACCAGGGTTAAGTCCTGTTCAGGACAGACAGATCACTCACCAATTACTATCACAGGTAAACCAGAGTTGATTTGAGGAAGTTACTTTAATTTATTAAAAATTGATTGCAAGGTAAGCTAATGAGAAATAAAAACAAAAGTACAAGCAACATTCCCTGGCCCCCCTTTCTTCCCAGGCTTACTTTTGCTCATGACTCTTCTACCTCCTTCTCCTCTCCCAAGCAGTGCAAAGGTTGCAGTCAGTTCATAACACTATGTCTTTGCTGCTCCTTCATCCTCACACTCTTCCCCTGCTTCAGTATACGGTTCCCCCACGAACCAGAGCTTCCTTCAGGGTACATCCACTTGTTGAAGTGTGGAGTCCTTCATCAGCAGCAGCGTGGATATCTGCTCCACCATGGGCTTCAGAAAAACAACCTGCATCACCATTATCTTCTCCAGGGGTTGCAGGGTAATTTCTGCTCTGATAACTAGAGGCACCTCTTCCCCCTTCTGCTTTGCTGGCCTTGGTGTCTGCACAGCTGTTTCACATTTTCTTACTTCTCTCTCACACAGCTGCAGCACAGTATTTGTTAGCCTTTCTTAAATAAGTTGTCACAGGGGCACCACCAGCATCACTGATGAGCTCAGGTTTTACCAGTGGGGAGTCCTTCTTGGAGATGGCTGAAAGTGGCTCTGTCCAACATGGGGGCAGCTTCTGGTGTCTTCTCTCAGAAGTCCCAGCCTGCAGCTGACCCCATCACTTTTACCAAAACCTTGGCATGTAAACCCAATACAGAGTGATATTTCTGTCCATGTATTCTTGTATCATAGAGTACACAAGACTGTACACAGGACGTTACTCAGGCTGCCCTACAGCAAAGACTCCCCTAGACAAGGAAAACAGTTTCAGACATCTCAGATATTTTACATTCTTTTCTTACAGATGGCTGACACAGTTGTAATAATTTTATATCATGCCCTTTTTTTAACAGTGAATTTTAAGGCTATTTTTAATACATTTATGATGCAAGCTTCCACAATTTTCTCAAGAAGCACAAAAAAACCTATTGAGCAATAATATTATTTTATTACTATGGCTATTAGAACTGGTTATGGATTAGGCTGCATTGTTTCTATTCAGATCTTCTAATCTAGTCTAATTCAGGAAGGAGTGAATGAGACAACATTATAGTTTATAATGAAGAACAAAAAGTACTACATTTCCATGTGATACAATTTTATCATTATCGCTATTGGAAAAGAAAGTCAGTTATGGTTTATAAGAATGTGCAGAGAATAAAACTATTTCCTCTTCTGTGTGAGCCAGCACAGGCAGGATGTAGGAACAACCACAAAAACATAGACGAAATGCAAAGAATAAATTTACACAAACCAACTTATTTAAGAGCATATTCTTCAAGATTGTGCAGTATCCATCTTTGATTTTGGAGTACTCTTTCACAGGATGACTGTAACACTCTTTTACAGTATACAACAAATTATGAATTTCATTAACACACCTTAGAGGAAAAAAACGGTTAGTTTCAAAATCTCATTTGAACATGTATTCTTCATAACAGTTTAATTAACTTGTGTTAATTAATTTCACTTATAAGAATGTACACTCTGTGTCCGAATTAGTCTTCCTTTAATTTTGAGTCATTGGATCTTGTAACATTATTTTTATCTTAAATTAAACTGAAGATGTATTTTTTTATCAAATTTCCCTGTCACCGTTCATAAAGATATGATAATTTCAGATTCCTGATTTGTTCCAATCCTTTTTTTCATACCTAAATATTGCAAGATAATAATTAAAAAAATGCCTAAATAAACTTTGATAAGCTATGAATGATCACTAATAAATTAATAACCTTTTCAAGGAGCATGAAGCAAGATAATGATTCTGGACAGATGGAATTAGCCTAGAAGAGCTTGCTGGTACTCATTCCTAGGAAGGTGCTAAAAGAAAGCAACAGGGTGGCTGGTTACAGTGACTGATTACAAGTGTTAGCAGATGCTGGAGATCAGTGGGAGGGCATCTGAAGTGGGTCACAGGTACAGTGATGACAAGATAAAGCCAGATCAGAGAGAGCATAACATGTGCCCAACATGGCCCCTGATATAAGGTAAGAAGAGTGGGAAGACTCCTGTGAGAAGAGTGAGATGACTGTTCTCCTGGTGAGGAGAATGTTTGGAGAAACCTGAAGAATCAAAGTATTTCTAGCCTACCATGATTCTATTTTGCATGAACAATAAAAGTAATCCCTGGCAAGAAAACATATATATATATATATAGAGAGAGAGTTATATATAGTTATAGTTATATACATATCAATATCTATATAAAATAATGCCTAAATAGAGAATGTTTTTCTCTAATAAATACTGAAATTCTACTTTGTGTGAAGTAGAAAAATTTGAGCCAAAAAAACAAATAAAAAAAACAATGTTGAAGAAAAATTCTTCAGGAATAGATTATAATCAGGGATTTAGAAGACATGGTATGAAATGCCTGATCTAGTCAGTAAAACTGGGGTCTTGCAACAGGTTTTTTTTTAATATCCCATGTAAGTGCTCTCCTCAGAGAAATACTGCAAATAAAGCATAGGGATACCAGCATTCAGTGTCTAACATAGGTTGATTGACGTATTTTAACATTAACAATCACTTAAGATTTCCATATTTGAGAATGGCAATAATTAGGGACCGCATTAATCATTCCTGTCATAACTTGTGTGTTTATACACATGCCCTGAAGAAGAAATTTAAAGACATCCAGAAAGGATGTAATTTTGATCCATTGTTGCTTATGAATAGTTCTCTTTCTCAATTTGAAATGGACACATCAGCTGTTTAAAACCTTAGCAAAATTCCTTTATTTTTTTTTAATTAAACTTGAAATATCATTAAAAATATTATATTTCCTTGGTTAGAGTTATTTGCCAGAGACACAGGTTTTTTAATGATTTATTTTATTTACCTGTTGAGTTCCGAGTTCTAAATTGCCTTATTTTTCTTGAAATAAATATCAGACTGACAGTTCTTAAAATACCTGGCCATCTTTTTTTGCAAGTTTTTAGTATTAAAAAAAGTACTTGTTTGTTTCCTCTGGCCCTTGGTGTTCTTCCAGTGTTATTGAACATATATATACTGATACTTTAAAGGGTTTCTTGGCTGAGCTATTTACAGGTGTATGTACAGGAAACTGCACCTGCTGATTTAAACCAAATCAAAACAAATAAAAAAACAAAAAAACCCACAAAACATAACAATAAAACACAAAACAAAAAACCTCCTTCACTTTCTGTTCCCTAAAACATTCTACTGCTTGAATAAATTTAATTGAATTATGAGTTGACGTAGTAGAGAAAAATGGAAGAGTTGAAATTATAATTATTAATGAGGACATAAGGAAACAGACTGTAAAAATAATCTAGCCAACATATACAAAGAAATGACTTGTTAGTAAAAGAAAAATAAGTTGAAAAATTAGTGACAGCACTTGTTAATAGCTTCCTGTAGAGGACACGGCACAGTAATGAGATCCTGGAGAGAGAAAAGTTAAAAAGGCAGAATGGCTCAAAAGATAAAAATGGCAAGATGGCAAAAAGCCGAACTAAAGAAACTCATGAACACAACTACCCCAAAACAGAACAGAAACAGAACAGAGCAGAACACGTCTCTCTCCCTGTCTGTCCTGACTACATCCTGACTCCATCCCTAGCCAGAACATCCTGACTCTCCTTAAATATGAAGCATAACACTAATGGGATGGAATATTCTTATTGATCAGTCTGGATGACAGTCAGGATCTGCCTCATCTATGCCCCCTTCCCAGCTGTCTGACACCTGTGGGCAGAGCACTCTGAGAAACCTTGGTTTTCAGACAACAACAACTAAAAACTTTAATTCTGTCCCGGAGTCTTATCTTCTTGTTCTCAAACTAAATCCAAACAGTGGCTGTGCTAGCTACAAAATATCACCAAATGTTGTACTTTTAGTATGTCCATTCTCATAAACATGAGAGGGCTAGGAGTGAGTTTAAACATCAGTCTTATGAGAGGCTACCCTGCTTAAATATTATTTCAGTCTTCAGCTCTGTTTCAGATACCTCCAAATGGCTTCTCCACAACAGATCTGCTCAAGAGAGAGCTAATTCTAGACAGAGTGAACCTTACCTGGTTTGTGTGTATCACAGGACTGGAGAAACCTCACAATCCTCTTTTGTAGTGGTATAGGCACTTTTCATCCCATTTAATATTTCTGACAGTCCTCCAGAACATCTTGTTTAAAAGAAAAAAAAATCCATTACAGTTATAGAGAAACTATAAAAGCTAAATCTTAACTAGAACCTCAAAATCACACATTTTCTTCTACTTGGATACTTTTGGTGTCATGCATGAAAGAGAGAGAATCTTTATTTCTCCTTGCTCCTGTCATCATAATCCTGATAAATGAGATTTGGGGTATATCTATCCACATTAATTATCATCTCAAAGGAGTCACGTTTAGTTTTACTTCCTCACAAAGAATTAGAATTATACTGTTCTTTAGCCCTAGTTGTAATGTATTAGAAAATACTGTTAGTAAGTTGAGTTTGTACAGAACATAAAGGTCACAGTGTGACAAACCCTCATTTAGGAATTTCAACTAGAAGGATAAGGCCTCCTGCCTTACAGTTTGTTTAGGACTTAGCCAAGCATCAAGAGAGCTGCAAACCAAAACTTCTTCTGAATAGGAAGGCAATAATTGCATTACCATGATAGGATTTATATGTCTTAAAGGTAGGTTTTGGTTGTAAAAGAAAGCAGTTTTCCAAATTCCAAGAGTATTCAATGAAAATAATTCTGTGGGGCTTGATAAGATCTGGATCTGAATTCAGGAAACTGAATATTTTTCACCTGTTTACTAAACTTTAAAAAATTAAAGAAAATCCTTGGAAGTAATATAAAAAACAGTATATTTTCATTCTCATGTATTAATTTCCTAACTGGAAATCATTCTGTTGCAAGGTTTCAAATGTTAACAAGAAGACCCTGATAATACTAAATATTTTGCAGGCACAGGTAGAATAAAATCTGTTTTGTTTAAGAGATTTGAGGATTCACATTTCTTTTGTCTTACATGGGCAGGAAAAAGAAAGTTTTCAAAGTTTTTGCTTTGTTTTGTCGGGATTTTAGGTGAAAATGGACTTTTTACCATCTCTGGTTTTGCGTAGAAACCTGACACAACTTCCAAATAGGTGAAGGTGTTTGTATAAAGTGGGACACACTGCTTAGCACACAAAATCAGGACACTAACCTTGAATATAGAGCAACCTGTTAAAACTTTTCTGAAAAATACATCACAGTGCTTCAATCTCAGACTACTCTGACTTGAATAGGCAAGGATTCCCATGTATCCCATGCATGTTAGCTGACAGAACACCTATTCTCTGAAATTAAACATTCTATGCCCAAATATTTATCAGCAAAATTAACTTGTTTCCATAAAACATTCTGATCTGGAAAAAAAAAATAATAATTGAGCAAATAGAGTTCAGCAATATCAAAAACATTTAACTCTCTTTCCAGTTTTTTTCTTTTTTTAAAATTCCACGTTGGCTACAATGCTCAATATATTCCAAATATACTTTTTTTTTTTCTTAAATACTGAGCATAAGTAGTCTTTTTGTTATTTATTTTATGTTATTTTGGGCATTGATGAAATATGCTTTGCAACTTGATAATGTTAAAATGCAAACTTTTGTTTACTAACATAGATTTTTGGAAAAAAAAAATCAACTTCTTTGTGCCCTCAAAATTTTCACTGTTTTACTATCCTATGGAAGACTTCTGTGAAATAAGAATAAAATAATGAAAATACTGAATTTTTGACTGGTCCTATTGCTCATATAAAACTACAGGTAAAGTTATAGGAGAGTTTTGAAACCAGCTATAGAATAGAGGCTGGAATGAGGCTGGAACAGGCTCCTGGTCCAAGCCCCTGCGCATGGAGGGTCACATACAGCCACTTCCCCAGGACTATGTCCCGAAAAAAAAAAAAACAACAAAAAAAAGAAAAAAGAAAGAAGCATCAGGATCTACAGGATAGACTTCCTTATTTGAAAATGCAAAATGCTTTTTGATTTTTTTGCTCATTTGGTTAAGTACAGATTTTGAAATCTTTCTGTACAGGATAAAGTATTACAAACCTAGAAGCAAGATTTCTGCTATGTATTTCAAACACTCAGAAGAGGTGGCTAGTTTTTCAGTTGCTAATTTCACATAATTAAAGTTTTCAATATTTATGTAAACTTTGTAAGATTTTTACCTGTTCTTAGCTTGTTCCATATTTGTATTCAAACCTTAATATTCTTTAGATGCAATCATGTTACTTATTAGCACTGACTGCATTAGCTTATATAGTTAAAACATATACATTATTCACTTAACTGCCTCAAGACTAAACTCAGAAATATCTTTGGAAGCAACAGAACCACCAGCAAAATAAGAAAATTTGAATTTAGCGTAATAGTTGAACATGGCACAAATGGTTATCAGAGGGTTGATTCATCCCATGTAACAGAAGACAATTACTTGAAATGCTTAAATTGACAATAGTTGTAAGTTTGAAAAAGCCCCTAGGCTGCTTCCATAGTCAATGAAGGTGAATTATCTCAAGAGAGCAATCGAATTCTCACGTGGACTAAATTAATCTTTTTCTCTCTTTTTTTTTTTTTTTTTTTTCCTCTTTCTCTTGACTGAATAGTAAAGGATCCCAGGGGTCATTAACTAATTTAGGTTAGCAGAATCTAACCTGAAAATTAACTTTATGACCAAGGTATGTATCGTTCCTCAATTAGAGATATACAGTAACATAAAATCAATTTGGCTATGTAGATACAGTCTGTATACTAGCAAATTAAATGGGGCCAAGGCCCGTTCTCCCTAGGGAGAGTGACATAGTACTATTCACACAGCTTTTACTAAACTTTATTTTCCTCAGAAATAATTTGTCCATGCCATCTGTTGTGAATGACCTCTAACTACTGATAAGTGTGAGAAAATGACCAGGAATTTCCAGGGAATAAATGATTCCTGGAGAGACCAATCTATGTTACGGACCATGCTAAAAATTTACAGCTTGGACACTCATGCCTGAGGAGTTGCTTGCTATTGTAGCAGTATACACATAGCTTCCAGGTCTGGTTTCCTAAATACTTATCTGGGACAACACATGCTGCAAGTTTTCTTAATGTAAGTTTGTGATTTCCAAGCCTGAAATCTTTTTAAAACATCTTTCTTTATAAAATCAAGTTCAGTTCCTCCACTCGAAATATAATAGTGTTCAACATGAGGTGTGTGGTACAGAGATAGACAAACCGAAATCAATGTTTCTTTATTTCCCCTATATCCATCACCCTGGCATGAACATTCAGAAATATCCTGCTAGGAGAATGCATTAATAGTTCTAATTTTGATGGATATTAATTAGGATGTTCCCTTTGTAGCTTTTTTATTATAATGCGACAATTTAATAGGCAGGAGAGATTTGAATAGACAAACAATTATGCAAGGATCATTTCAATTATGTGTGTGGGGATAGCTTCTGTACCCTTGAGGATCTGTTTTTGCAACTACAAGCAAGCCCTAATTACAGGTTTTGTAAGTGAGAATTTTTTCTAGTTGCTTCTTTCTGTACTGCAATTTTGGTGAAAAATTGTTGTCCTTTCAGCTATAAGTCACTGTGTGTTGGAGTGTCTTCCTACATATTAATGACTTTAAATATCCCAATTTCTATTATTTGCTATGATTTTCATTTAGCTATTATAAGAAAGAAAAATATTAGTAGTGTAACTTTACTATCCTAACTCAAAAATACTTGAGAATATATTATGAGTTGAACAGAAACATAAAGTTTTGGAACAATTTACATGTATTTCAGTGCAGGGATACTAGCAAATAGTATCTGCTCATAATGACTACTAGTCAGTTCTGATGTTACATATATCCCTTACTTTCCTTTCCCTTAGAAATATTCCAGATTTATTTTTCTTTTACATCTCTATGCCCTTAAGAGTATAGAATTGCAGATCTAAAACCAAAACAAAACAAAGTTCTTTATCTTTGTATCATTAATCCTTGTAATTTAACCAGACTTAAGTGACTGTAAAAAGTAAAATTCATTTAAAATCCTCAAATCTCTTCTCAAAGCTCTTTGCTGTCTATAATTCTGCTCTTCCCTCTTCCTCTTTCTACCTCTATCTCCTCCCAACTTTTGCCCTGTGTCCCTCAATATGCTTTTTTTCTAGCAATTAATCTACTCTTACTTTCTAGACTTTTGCATAATATACAAGCCACTACCCTTCAAAACATTTTGAGGACATACTTTAAGGTTTTTAAATGTCTCATGAAATGGTTTCTCATAACTTTTGCACTAAGTTATGCTTCTAGTCAGATCAGGAAGGAAGGAAGGAAGGAAGGGAAAGAAGGAAAGAAAGAAAGAAAGAAAGAAAAGAAAGAAAGAAAGAAAGAAAGAAAGAAAGAAAGAAAGAAGGAAGGAAAGAGAGAGACAAGGAAAGAAAGCTATTATTTTCTGTGATAGAATTAATTACTTTTAGTTGATGAATCATTATGAAGGTTAAAAAGTTGTTCAATTGCCTCTTATATGCAACGTTTCCTCTTATCTTGGCCATTAATTCAGTAGATTAGTTTATATCATAGAAGGCATTACAGAATGAAGATAAAAGTTACTGAAAGACCCCCCAAATGTTTCTAGAATTATGCAATCTATGTGGTCAGAAAAGAGTAAAAAATCTTTTCTTTTTGGCATAATTTATTTGTTGAAAGCAATCTCAATATTTTTGGTAGGATTTAAAAGAGAAAATACGAAACTAGTCTTTCTCTACTAGCTACTACTATTACTACTAGCTGGACTAGTAGTGTGTGGGTGTTTGTGTGTCTGTCTGTGCAAATGATGACTTCAATAAGTGATTTTTAAAAACAATTAAAAATATGTAATCACCTGTTTATGAAAAGAAAGACTCATTATTTTCTAGAATTAATAATAAAATAGACTAGGAAACATTACATCTCTCAAAAAGAAACACCCATGAAAACAGAATTAATCTGCTAAACATGTACAGTAACCACAACTACATCTTAGGTACCGTAGAATCCCTCAGTGGAGAGATGTGGTTACTTTAGGGCTGTCTGAATTAGTAACTTACACTGTACTGGAATGAGAAAAAAGCTTTTGGCATGCTTTTGATTCATGCATTGAGTACTCACTGAGGCAATCCTCATAGTGGTTCAGAAGATCCCCAGGATGTTCTCCAAAAACAGTCTAAAGAAGGCCACACAGATTCAGAGGGAAAGAGATTTTAAGGGATATTACAAGAGGTCACCATCTCCAGCAGCTCCAGGGCTTGGAGATGCCTCCTGCCTCGCCACTGGACCCCACTCCAGGAACTGGCATCACTCCCACAGGTCCACCCACTAGTTGATACTTACTTAACTTTGCAGCATGCACAAACATGGAGTGGGATTACAGAGAGATAGTTGAGAAAAGATTTAATAAGAAGATGCAAGAAGACAGGACAGAAATCAGTGATCAGGTGCAAAGCTTGGTCAGATAAGTGCACTAGGGAGCCATGGTTCACATGTAACCGTCTCTTTTATGGCCTTTTCTGTCTGATCCCCACTTTGCTCCTCCTCGTCCACTTGCCCCAGACAATCTTTTGTAAATTTTTCATAATCCTACAAACCTCGCCTGAATATCTCAAATCCTCACATTCCTCTTGTTTTCCCCTGTTTATCAGTTACAACGTCCAGGTGGCTTTCTCCAAAACTGGGTCCAGAGTTTCTTAATGGCCCATGAATTAGTAAATGGAAACCTTTGACCTTTCCAGTGTCTTTGTTGACTCTTATTTACCAAGTTTTTGTCTCTGTGTGTTCTTATTCTTCCTCCTTTGCATCAAGAAAGTCCTTTATCAGACAACTTGAAGGAATGAGGAGCTCTCACCTTCCACATACTCTTATAAGAGAGTTTACTAGAATAAGCTTGCATCTTGTATGCCAATTGAACTCCATGCCTGCAAATTTTTCTGGACACAGGTAATCTACTATTAATTTACTAGGCTATGAGTGCTATTCGCGAGTGAATTAAAATATTCAAACAATTGCTATGTCTGATAGATACATAATATGTTATATAAGATATAGATTTATATACCACTTACAATTAATAATTCAGATTGTTTTACACTCAAGATATTTTTTTCTCTCTATTGATTACAAAAGAAGGCTATAAGATATCTAATTCAGAATTGTACTTCTACAGTATTGACATCTAAATTTAACCAAGGGTTATCGTACTCTTAATTTACTGAGGCTACCTGTCACTGGATGGCCCATATCTGTTTTTATGTACTGTTTTAAGTCTCCAAGGCAACATCAGCTATGAACTGCCCATGATGCGTGGTCCCAGGAGTGCTCCGGTCCCTGGAATTGCCCTGAAACTGCACTGAGGAGAAGCAGTTGCAAGAAAAAACATCTTTAGCAGTAAAGATAGCCACACTGTAGTAGTTGGGAAAGGCCTCTGACACTTTAGTTTGCCAGAACAGGTACTGCCTGACATCATATGATAATGAAGATTGAGTGTATTCTTTCTCTCCTTTCCTTTATGGAACAATAATAAATTATTATTTGTCTAAATTCATCAATTCTATTCATATTACAGACTTTCTTGGAAGACTTATTTTTCTACTAGTTTGCACTACATTCTGGAGATGCATATATCAAAGGCTAATTCTTCGGATATAGCTTATCAGATGCATAATATCATAATTCTGCAAGCTTTGTGTATAATTAAAATATTATAAAAGAGAGAGAAAAACTAGGAATACTTACATTAATGCCTTTCTATACTATTTTTTTTTTTTTTCTTTTTAGGGAAACATCCTACAAGGTGTCACAGTATTATTGTCTTCAATTTTTCTTCTGTGTAGCTTCCAGGGAAAGCCTTAGTGTATTACCATTTTGATACATGGCATTCCATGCATAACCTATTGCCCATGTTTATATTCTGAAAATGCTTCTATATAGTCTAAAATGGAATATTAGAAGCAAATTTATTTTTTTATAAGTTTATTCTGTTAACAAAACTACACTTTGTCCTCTTCATATGTAAAGAATGAAATTCTGACAACTCTGAATATTTGGAATACTTTCTGCTAAAGGTAATATTTTGAAAATTATCCTCTTTGAGTACTTCCATGGATGTCTCTGGGCCTATTTGCAGAATATACACTAGTCTAGGTCAGCAAGGGAAAGGCCTGAGTATGTGTTTAGTCATTTTTACAATATTTTCCACACCTTACCTAAATAGTCAATTTGGATCAAAGTAACAAAACTATATTAAAATGTGTAAATCTAGAATACTTTCTCATTAGAAACAGCTGATGTTCTATAATCAAACAGTCCACCAAAACACAATAGACTGCAGGTATTGTAGTAATCTATTCACAATGCACCTGTCATCTTTTAATTCTTCACCACAGAATCAACCATCTGGTATTATCTATTTCACTCTTGTAAGTTCAAAAATAAATGATTGATAATGTGGAGCAAGATTTTTGCTACATCTTCTTGAACTCATTTTATGAGAAAACACCACAAAATTGTTACATTATTGAGCTGATATCATGTTTTACACTGTCTTTCAGTTTTGCTGCTGAGCTTGCACAGCATAGTCAGTAAGGATTGTGTTTTTTCGTTATCATCACCTTTACCTCAAATCCTATCCAACTTGTAATTTCTGTGATGGATATAAATGCTCAGTGGTAGAGTAGAACAAAGTATGATCCTAAATATGTTACAGTTTCTTGACCAGTCATTTATAACAGCCATAACTATTGAAGCTTACACCCTATATATTCCAACACATGTTTATCTTCCCAAATTTGTTTAGCTTCTGTGACATACCAAAACAATCTATTTCTTCTACTGTATTATATTAAAAATGGAATTTATTGTTCATTTCTTCTTTTCTCTTTTGCAGATAATGTAATAAGCTCCAAAGATCAAGTGCAGAATAATGTAAAGATAACACAGATATAGTTTTCACGTCTGAGAAGCTCAGCTAAACTGTTGATGCATCTAAGTGAATAACAGAGAATCATAATTAAGAGTATTGCTGTTCTTCAAGACAATTTAGTAATCAAAGCTTACAAAATGACTGATTCAAATTCAACTGCTGTTCCATATAGCTAAGATCGCAATGTATAAAGAACAGAAAAAGTTGAAATGTCACCCATAACTGACTGCAATACATCACAGAATGTGTTATTCTCTTCTATATCGATAGTATACTAAACCTAGCATGAAGGTCATGATTCAAAGATAAAGTACATTTACTTGTATTTTTAGTTGAGGTTGCTTTAGTAATGATATTTTGGAAGATTTTACTATCTTTTATGACTGTGCCTCCTATTAATAGCCCCTATACAACTAAATACAGGATTAGGTGGGTTGGACAGTGATATGTCTACATTCTGAAACACTTTTTCTATGTTTGTAGTGTTTAATTTTACAAGTTAAGATTTTTTGCACAACAATAAATTCTTTAGTTTAAAAAAACAAAAACCAACACCAAAATAGAACAGCTAGTCATCTCTTAAATTTCAATTAATACCATCCATTTTTTATCCTAATGTTATAACTTTATCTCATTTATATTGCAAAAAAAAGCAATTTCACTTCAGAAATTCCACTAACATCAAATTGTCTATACTTCCTTCTTTTTGGACAGAACATACAGCTGCTATAGCACTAAAAGCCTTTTGAGATATTTATTACAATGTGTTTGAACAGCACAATACAAACTTCAAAAATCTAATACACTTTTTTTTTTTTTTGCACTTCCACAATTATTTAAAAATATTTTACTTATGTTTTAACGAGTAGCCAATTGCATTCTTAAAAATGAAAGAAGAACATGGATTTACCTTACAGTATACTCTTAGAAATTGTCTATCTGAGTAAACCTACACCAGACAGGTGAAGCCAGGCAGTATTTACTTTTCTCTTTGCCATGGACTGAAAAGCCTTAAGGAAAATTAAATTTCTTCAGAGCATGCTCTCGCTGCAAAGAGATCTTTTCTTATTGCTTTTTAAACCTCACAACCTTTGCTTTCAATCCAGCATATTAATCAGACTTTACAGCATGATCTTAAATGTTCTTATGTAAAGACAGGAGACTTAAAGACTGAGATGTCACAAATATTTTTAACTGCAAAAGAACTGAAGTCAGGATGAAAAGGAATATAATGGCAGTGTCACGACAGAAAGTAGCGCAGGTCATTGTGTGCTTCTTTTAAGAAATACTGGGCACCTTTGATGGCAATCTTCAGATCAAATTTATCTACCTGACAACAATTGTACTTAGTAAGATGTCAGAAACTTTAGACATAACTCTTTGAAAAATGTACTTGCTAATTAAGATATGAACTGCATGAAGGTACTACTTCAGTCTGTAAACTAAGAAGGAAACCAGTGTCCTAGTGTCATAAGAAAACAACTGAAAACATGAAGGTCAGTCTTAAAGTCCTTTGACAAGACATTTAATTAATCTTGTCTAAGCATTAAAAAAATCTCAGGTCAGGAAATCATTGCTACTTATAGAAGAGTTCAAACACATGTCTAAAGTCTCAGACAAAACCTCAGGACTGATATGTGGTTGTTTTACATGGCTTAAATCAATCCCATTGAGCTTCAATTATTTAGGTTAGTTGTCTGTTTTAAAATACTTGGCCAGTGTCTGTTACAAGTTAAAAAAGAAACAGTCGTACCTACAGGCTAGAGCTCAACACTTCCTCATGTATATAAGACATAGAGAATAAAGAATACCTTTCAGAGGTGAGCTATAAAACTTAAACTAGATGTCTAATTTTTACAATTCTAGATGTATACAAAGTAAATCCTACCTCTACAGTGTAGGAATTCACAGATATGTATTAAATCCATATGCAAGAAATGGAGAAAAAGGTGAATTCAAAAGGTGATCATAGATGCTATCATGTCAGGATGAAGAGTCCAAAAGCATCTAGAAAAAGTTTCAAGGCAAGGGCCAGAGTTGTTTATGTCTACCCACCACACAAAAAGAAACACTAAAACATTGGTTTTCTGAATTATTTCAGAAGAAAATAATTTAAAAAAATGAAGAGCCAGGTAGTGATGTGCTTTTACCCCCTGACATGATAACTTTATCAATGTCTTTTCCCAGGGCATCCATTTTGCTATTCTAGATCTAGTTTTTGTATTTCATATGTGTGAACCCTGGGCTCAGAATTCTGAGATGCTGAATTCTGAAAAAAATGGTATGATAAATTACATCACATAGAGCTGTGCAAGAGAGAATTACAAAACCAAAATTGCAGACGGAAGTAAGATTGTTGAGCTGTGCATGGCTGGTAGGTAAAAGATTCAAGAGCAAAAATACTGACATGAAAATATGTGAAACCATCTAAAAAAAGGAACACAAGAGGGAATCAGCACCTTTGGAATGGTGAGCAGCAGGCCATTTCAAACAGCAGTGGAGTGTAACCCTTTCCCACCTTACTGGCACGTGTTGGGTCAGCTCCTGATGTTTCTTACTGGAGTGGATGACAACATCGAAGCCCAGCTTTACAGCTCATTAGTCTTAGCTGTCTATTACATAGTTATATCTAGTAGGTGCTGCCTTGTATTTTTGTGTTTAGCCTACTTAAACATGGTACAAGTTGACCAAGCTTCGTGCCCCAGAGAGGCAACAAGACAACATTCTGTTAAAAGGGATTTTGAAGCTCATATTAAATATCCATTAATTTACTTCTGTTAAAAGTGTTTCATTTAGCATAAAATAATTAGAACCTGGGTACCAAATATTCTATGTCCTTACCAGCTTCCCAAAAGAACACATGGCTTTTTGACTAGTCCATGGAAGGGAAAAGAAACAATTTGGAATAAGCCTTTCGCTCTTTCTCCTCCCCAGCTTCTCTGCCAAAAAAAAGGGAAAAACTAATTAATTAAAAATACAAAATACATTTTGGGGAGAGAAAAACACTGTTGCCTGTGGTTCAAACTGGCTGCTACAGACCAGCAGCAGCACAGAAGCCAGAAAGCCACATTAATGAAGTGTTAGGTCAAAGCTGACATGCTCTACAGGGAAACATATAATCACAAACATCTGCAGGACTAAATATATAAATATTGTAAAAATTCTAATCAGAATTAGAGATGTAAATGGTTCTTTCATGGCTTCCATTCACTGAGAATGGCTAAGTGATCTATCTGCATAAGTCAGAAATATTCTGAAAGATGAAAGGAATTCAGAGGAGTGATGGCTTACTTTATTTGACAAGTTAAATGCAAATAATGGACCTGATAAACTGGTAAATGATTTGTCCAGAAATAAAGGAGAAGTAAATAATGCAATTTCATCCAGCACAGTATGGTGGTAAACTACCAACTTTCATTTTAATTCCCTTCAAATTTGCTATATTATTTATATTTTAGTTATGAGGTGGAGAATTGAAAAGTGATTTAAACTCTAACAGAAATCATAACAGAAATCTTAACTCAGAAGACTCAGCTGTGTTTGTACTCAAGGTTAGGTGAGATAAATATAACACATTTGATATACATTGAAGATAACATACAAAAACACATATTAGATAATTGGTTTTATTTCTGATCTAGAAATGTTAATGTAATCATTGAATATCTACTCTTTTTTTTTTTTTTTTTTTAATGAGGAAGTAAGGATGATTCTTTCATTTGTAATTTGTTACTAATCTCAATTTAAAATACATGCCAGAACTTAAAACAGTCTTTTGATATGTCTAAAGCTTCTACATCCCTGTCCAAACATCTTAATCTGCTATTGAATTTTTTTCAAAAGCAAAAGAAAAATCAGCAGCTTGGTTTGATCCTATTACTTGTCAGATGAGATTAAATCACATGCAGACTCTGAACATCATTAAAATCAGAATGACCTTAGAATTACCCTATCAAAATTCTTAGGATCAAACCAGTTTATTCTTAACACTAGTTTTCATATCCAGAAAAAATGCAATTGGATTACCACAGCTAATTTGTTATAGAGAGTCTCATACTACATCAAAGCAGATGACAAAGCTGCTGTACTGACTGTGCGCCATAGGAAAGGAAACTTCTTACCATTTCTAAAACAATTAAATAACTTTTCCTTTATTAGTATAGTATCTAAACTCAGTACAAATACTCGCAATTTAAGTATGTACTTTTAAGAAGAGACACTTCTGATACACTTTTTCAGTTTTTTGTGCTCCTGTTACTCTCAGATTCTACTGTTATGGTGATAGTGACAAAAAATAAAGGACAATTATGATGCCAAGATAATACTAACTATGCAAATATTGTATATTAAAAGTGTTAGTAGAAGGTAGAAAGTCTCACAATAAGCTAAAGCACAATACATTTGAAAACTAGGTATTTGTTTCCAGGAAATTTTTGTTATTCTTATTTTGGTTTGGTTTATAAGTGGATTTGAACAGGCAGAGATGGAAAACATCACAGAATTAGTAACATCATCCAACTTCTCTTTGTTTTGGGAAGAAATTATTGTATTTTATGTATCCATCAATAGATATTAGCAATCAGCTTTCAGATAATATTTGTAATAATATCTAATTGCCAAGTCATTCATAGAAATAAAATATTGTTTGTGTTTAATCCAATTGTTGATTCTATGTGAAGGTTTGGAATTGCTGAGGTGAAAGGGCAAACTGTCCTTCACGTGATAAAAACATTCCAAATCACAAATCATTAGGTGAGAGGTAGATTTGAAGCATATATGACTCAATTCTGTTGTCTAAACACAGGTGTCTCAATCAACATGAGATTTCCTGGTATTAACATAGCTGGCTTCAACCTGCTCTTTCAGGAAGACCCTTGTGTCCCATATACATCGCACCATAACTTTCAGACTCATGTAAATGTTTCTAAACACTCTAGCATGTTTCAGTAGCATTACTTAGTCAGATTAGACTGAGTCCCAGGTGACTGTCACAATACTAGTCAATACTTCCAATAGTGTCCTATACTACCCAACAAAGAGAATATGTTGAAGATAGGATTCAGATAATTCACTATAGGTTTTTATACTATTTGAGATAGTGTATTTGGGTTTTTTTCCAGATATGACAGTTAATTTCTGTTTCCCTACAAAGGAAGGTTAAGCTGTGTATCTTGGAGAAGACTAACTAATGAATCCGAAATAGTGATCAAAGGAAACTAGTCAGCTTCTGCAATTTGTTAAGGTTTTCTAGAATTTGCTATGTAAGTTACATAGCCCTGGATGTTTAGCTTCTGAGAGACTGTCTCAACATGTCTGTGCATGCTGGCGACTATCTCAAATCTGAACTATGGTGTTCAGATATGTTGTTCCTCTACACATTAATCATCAGAAGCTTGTCCCAGTGGACATTTTTAGAACACACTTTATCAACTAGACTCCACAAATGTGAACTGACAGTAACTGTCTTGTAAATGTAGCCAGAAGAATTTCATATATATTAGCCCCATTCTGTCAATGACTTGCTTTGGTTTTGGGAATCTGAGGGCATTCCTGATGGGATACCATGACCTTTTCAGGTTGAGGGAATGCAAAACTACAAAGCCTTCTTAATCACAAAATGATCTCCCAAGCAAATGTGAAGGTCATTTTCCTTCTGCCTAATTTATGTTTCAGTATAAAGATAATATTTCAAGTTTTCTTGACCCACGAGAAGGAAAGCAAAAGGTTGACTGTAGTAAGATGATTATAACACTCACATAGCAGTAAGAAGACTTATTCAAATGAATCTTGTAAAGCTACTTGTTTGGTTTTTGTTTGTTTTGGGTTTTTTTGTTTTTTTTTTTTTCAAATGGAAGATTTTCAAGGGAAAAGGAGGTAACAGTTTTCTCTCTTTCCTGTGATTTCAAATTATTTACAGTCTAGGGTTGGAGTTTATCTGTTATCAAATTCCTTTTTAATAATATAAAAAAATTACAGTGCTAGAAGGTAAACAAGGAAACTGAATAGCATACACCTTGTGAGAAGATATAGATATATTTGTAGCTCCCTTGCATTCTAGCTTGTCCTCAGTATTTTCACCAGGGCCTACGTGTGGTTGAGATGAACTCCTAAGTGATGTCAAATTGCATCAAATGACCTCAAGTCAGCGTTATAATTCTGATCATGCTCAACTGCCTGTCCAGCATCATGTTGAATTCACAAGATTTATGGATTCACTGACAGTGCAGGCGTAGTTTTGACCATTGAATTTACATGCTTGCACAGATTCACAGAGTATACTATATACTAGAAGTCTGAATGCATCCAGTGAGATTTTTCTGATTACTAGATACACAAATAATGAGGTTTATTAAAGCAACAGATACAAGTTTTTTAGATTTCCATTGATAAAATTAGCTGTAAAATATACTTTAGCTATAAAAACTACATTAGTTGCAAGAAATACCTATTAGTACTAAACATATATAAATTCTAAGATGACTATATAGCTATACTAATGTGGCTACAGATACAAACTTTAAGTCTAGGTGTCCCTGGGAAAACACTTGGTATAACCAGGTCTGCAAATCTTAGCCAAAACTGTCCCTTTGGGTGGAAGTCTGTTATGCTGTTCCCTTGACTTCTCAGTGATGGTGTCTTCTGAGTACGCGGGCACTTATTGCTTTTTTAGATGCTAGAGTATCAGAGACAGCTGCAGACAGCTGGCAGATATGAAACCTGGCAAGTGAAGGGCAGGTGGAGGACCTTAATGTATCTTAAATGGAGTCAGTAGACGACTGGTTTTAGATTACCGAGTCCTGGCTCTAGTTCATGTGTAGATGTCTACATTTAGGTCCCTACATTTAGGTGTTCACAATCTGGTTAATTCAACCAAAACTACAGTAGATGTAAAATTACCATGTGACTTAAATTAATAAATACAAAATAAATACATCTGAAATAAAAGTATAAAGACACGTCCTTGGAAACTTAAAACCACCATCTTACTTGTTCTATTTTTCCTTTTTTAATTCCATCTTTTTGGCAATATCTTAGATATTCCACCTGACAATCTACAGACAGGTTCCTTTATTTTATTTCAGTATGCTGAAAGGTAGAGTAAGCACCCATTTGATTGTTGTTTTAATAAGTTATATAAAATCAAAATTTAGGTTCTTTATATAAGTGCAATTATTTTGTATGTAACTTTTTGTTGACAACTCTAAAATAAGAATTATTATTATTATTATATGTAGTATTTTGTTGTTGTTGTTATTATGGGGGTTTTTTTTGTTGTTTTGGTTTGGTTTGGGTTTTTATTCTATTTTTTTTTTTTTCAGCAGTTACACTAACAGGTGTGTAAGGTAATTTGAGATTGGAATCTGTAACTCATTTTATAGACTTCCTGAACTTCCAGTAAATGAGATGCAGAGCAACACTGGAGAGTTTTATCCTTACCAATAAGATCTGGTAGTAAAAATGTGACTAACGGCCAAATGATAATATAAGTGTTCATTGAGAGATTCATAAGATTGTCATGCAAACCAGGAGATAGGTGAATATATTTAACACTTTTTAGAAATGAAGACATTATCACTTTGTATAAAATTGCCGTGATTTACGTTGAGAAGAAAGACAAGTAGCTTTATTACACATTTGTACAGATAAAAGCTGAATAAATGCATTTTTAATTGATACTCTTCTGACTATTTCTGTTTCATATTTGGTTGGAGAGTTATTCAAATTTTTAATGATTCAAGAGCAGTAGCATTTCATCATCTCTGTGTACAAGCCAATAGCACAATTTGCAATATATTATTGTGTCTTGTAACCAACATGATAAACTCTCATTTATGAGCTCTTCTATAGTCTTTAGCTCTCACAATTAATTTAATAAAATGCTGAGATAAGACTTTAATTTTTTGTTAAGTAAGAAGTAATTGAATGTTTTCATGTATGTGATATATATATATATATATAAAATACCTAGATAATACTGCAAAGAAAAATAGTGTTTCAATCAATTCACTGGTCTGAAAGTCAGCAAAAAATAATGTGTGGAGTTTATAGTTTTTGTAGTCCTTTTTATAACCTTAGATATAATGCTTAAGACAGCGTTCTCAAACTGTCATAGGACTGTAACAATAAAGAGAATCCCGCTGAGGCCTTAGGTGACTCTGTTTTTTTACATATACTCTCAAAGATAATTGCTGTAGCACTTGCTGTTGGTGCTTCTACCATAGTCAGTGATATTTAAGTGCAGGAAATTTTGATCTTTAGGTGTGGGAAGATTCCATAAAGAGACTTAACAATTTAATACTTGATATGTAGATCTTAATGCACATTATCTTACCTAACTCCCGATATTTCTGGCATAGGGAAAAATTACAGCAAAACTAGTCTCTCTAAGTACATTTTATAGCCAACTCATTCTCTAAACATAAGTGCTTATTATAATTTTAGATAGACTACAGTGTCTGAGATATTTGTATGAGCCAAGCAGATATCATACAGGACCTAAGGGAGATCTAAAATGTACAAAATGACAGATGGAGGCCAGAGACATAACATAGGGTATCTCAGATGACATTAGATGCCTAAATGTGGGCAAGTGGATTAAGTCCAAGTTAAAATAGTAAGGTTAGGGCATGATTCACCTGACCTCTTTGAGACATCTGTATTATGATGACGTGAATCTTACCATCTGTCTATTGGCAGAACCCTGAGATCTGAGTCCAGTCCATTAATTCCCCATGGAGTGCATGAAGATAGTTCTACACTCACAGCAGTGTGCTCAAAAGAGCACAACTCTTAAGGTGGTATGAGAGGTATATTTGGCCAACACACAATCAAACACCATCTATCCTCAAATTGGGAAAAGCATGATGAAAGTATTTGTGAAAATTTCAATAGCTCAGGATGCAGTTAAATAATAGTTTAAGATTATACCTACACTGTAATAACTGCAACTAATGTAGACATTAATTTAACACAGATACTGACAGTAACAGAACAAAAACAATAGAGGGTTCAGGACAGTCTTACAAAGTACCTCTTACCACCCCTTTTGTAGGGAGTTTTATGGGCCATGAGAAAGTCGTTCTTGCTCTGCTATCAGTATGTGGTGTTCCAGTGTTACCATCCTAAAAAACAGTCATCTCAGAAACCACTGAAGACATAGGAAGATGCTTAAGATTGTACAGAGCAAAGTTAATTGCATGCTTCATTCTGAACTAGAGCTAATTATATTTTGTTACTTAAGGTTCTCAGCTGCAGCTCCTCTGAAAAAGTCAGACATCACAGTCATGATGGACCTTCTATCAAAAAGTGAAGACACAAGAAAGTAATGGAGATCAACAATCATCAGACATTTCCAAGAAGAGAGGTTTAGAGAAATAAAGCAACACTCAGTACTATAACCAGGTAGTCTCTGAGATTCTGTAGTTCCTGGAGATGGCTTCTAGCCAGGAAGGTCCACTGGTCTATTTAATATAGCAGTGTTTTAAGGGTGCTGTTGCTTACCAGAGTCATTTTGGAAGCAGCTTGGAACACAGGAGCTAAATATACAGTATCCTGTCAGCTTCTTAACATATTATGTTTTAAGAGGAAACCATAGTATACTGAAAATATTTCATAAATGGAATAAAAATGGATTAAAAAAAGTTTCAAATCTGCAAAACTGTCATTACACTTTCCAAATTCCTGAATATGCCATGAAAATGACACTTAAAGTAATGGAATCTACTCTAGTCAGTGCTTTTCTTCTAGAATGGTATATATGTCATTAGTTATAGCCTGCTGTTTTGTGTTGCAGAACACTTCTCCTTTCCTGTAATAGGTAATATCCTGACAGAAGAAGAAATAGAACTATCAAACAAAGAATATAGTTCATCATAAAAATATTGTAAATACATCATAGCTTTACTAGCAGATATTGATTAGAAAACACTATGTGCAATTAAAGTGCCAAATCTCATATCCTCCTCTTGTTCATAGATAATGTTTTGTATTAAATCAATGAAAGCTCTATGTGAGTAATTATAATGAGTTTTGTGGTAAAATTGTAAGCCTTTAAAATGATGTTCTTCTTTGCTTTAAACAGACCACTTCACTTAGTAAAGTATGTTAAGAAGATGTCTGAGTATATGACTAATGTCTACCTGAAATTACAGTATTTATTTGCATTTGATAGAATTAAATCAGCTGTTTTACATGGGGGTAGGATTTATCACAGCCAGATTTAGCACTACAAAATAGTAAGCATGTAATCTAATGTAGGAGTCTCAACTCCTTACCTGGTCAAATCTCCAAGAAAGATTGCTCCAGAGGGAGACAAAACACTTCTTTTAAACAACTGCCTTAACTTTGGAGCCAACGTGTCATCTGCATGGGACCAACTTTTGCCATTTTGCAACCATAAACCTTAATTTCAAATATGTTGGTAACAACCTTCCTCTTGTGATATCAAAATATTCCAGTCTTAATAGCCCTGCTGTCTTCAACTTTTACAAGCCTGTGCAGAAGACAAACCACCTTTCCAGCTAAGGTGCTGAAAATGTTACACACACTAAGCTTGTATCATACAAGCAGTAAAGTAGTCCCAGAAATAAAAGGGAAGGAGAAAAAAAAAAAAAAAAAGAGAAAACAGAAGAAAAAATAGTTGCATACATGCAACTATGTATGTCTCTATATAATTTTTTAAGCTAAATTAGTAGTAATGAAATAAACTTCAGCAACAAAATCAAATCAAGATTACAAAACATGAACATCTTAGTGACTTTGCTATAGAATAACAACTCTTAATGCCGATAGAGATTTCTAACTTGTGTGTTACCTCTCTGACCATTAAAAAAAGAAAAAAAAAAAAAAAAGTTTGGCAAGCAATGGATATCAATTAATTTAATTAGCTCCAGATGGATACCTACACAAAGAAAAACCTTTGTTTATTTTTTTTTAATTAAAATTGCTAAAAGTCATTCAAACATTGAAGACTAGAATTTTCAAATCTAAGCATTTAATTATATTTGTGCATCTTCAGATGTTTTCCAGCTGGGTTTTGCAGAAGTCATTAGGATAACAGTTATGCTATTACACATGAACCTGTCTTGCTACTGATTACCCAAGGACCATGCTCTGCAGTGCTGACAAGACATTTTGTTTATGCAAAGAATAATAAAACAAAAACCTTAGAACTTAGACTTTACAAATTCAAGTGGTTTTTTTTGGGTTTTTTTTGTTTTTTTTTTAAGATTCTTAGAAAGGATTTCTCCTGTTTACATCTTTTTGTTTGTTTGTTTGTTTGTTTCATTTTAAAATGAAACTCTGTACTTCTTCAAATTAAAAATATACAGCACAGTTGGTATTTTTCCAAATAAGCCTCTTGCATTTTGGAAATAAGTTAAATGCTGAGCAGAACAGTAGTCTTAAAATATACAAATGAAAATGAGATTTTCAGTACATTGCTAGCTCTTCAGAATATTTTTAGCCTAATCTATTGCATCCCACTCATTTAGTCTTCTCTCACTTCAGACAGTCAGACATTTCCTGGATAATTTGCATTCACTAACACTATTTGTACACAGGACATTTTTCACAGAATCACAGAATCTTAGGGATTGGAAGGGACCTTGAAAGATCATCTACTCCAATCCTCCTGCCAGAGCAGGAACACCTAGGTCAGGTTACACAGGAATGCATCCAGGCTTTGCTTTGTTCCCTTTTAGCAGTACTTCTTCATCATGTAGTTGAATGGTACCATGTTATCCTTTTTTTTTTTACTTTTTTTGTTTGTTTGTTTGTGGTTTTGTTTTTTGTTCTTTGTTTGTTTGTTTGTTTGTTTGTTTTTGAGTAGAAAGGTAAACTAAACTAAGGCTAAAGTAAAGCCACCAACCTGACCATAAATTACTGATGCATAAAAAGAGACCAGAAAGTTATGTGTATCACTATTTGCTAATACTGTAATATGAGTGTTAAAATGTATGACTTTGTTACCTGTATACATATCCCCTTAGTGTTTCAAAATCTACTTGTTTTGTCTTGCTTTCAATTTTATCAGGATAGAACACTTTAGGCTTTTTATTCCTCTAAGAATATGAACTCTCTCAGGCAGACTGAAATTGGTGTGCAAAATATGGTATCAAAGTTTAGTACAACTATGGATAAATCTTTTTTTTCCTTTTGACAGAAAAAAAAATGATGTGCCAGTAGTGACAGGAGGAACTATTATATGTGCCACATATAGTTAGAAGGTAACTTGTACTACATAGAAAATGCTGACATGTTAATCCACTGTTCAGAAGTACACAGAAACCATTTCCTGCAGGAAATGCTTTATTTTTAGGGAAAGACACTAGGTGTACAATAGCCACAATAAGATTATGTACAATTTAATATTAAGAGATATTAACTAAAAGAATCCATTAACAAATGAAGCTAATGGATATTGCTCTCTGTTGATCTAAAGGTTAAACAGGTTATTGTGAAATATGTATATGTTTTTATAACTCTGTTTTTTTAAGGAAGGCTTTTCTGTTAATAATCCTTTAGTCAGTTCCATAGAGTGCCAAAATGAGTGCTAAAGCTCCCTGTGGTGATAAGCTCCTGTTTTTTTTCCCAGTCAGGCTGTTGATAACAAAAAATGTTATTTCATTTTTTCTATCAGTGACACACCCAAATTCTTTGTATATACACATTTGAAATTCAAAAGCACTTTTGTGACTTTTGTAACTTCATCATCAACATATGTTTTTGACATATCGAAACAGACATTCCAAGGAAAGAGTCTCAAACTTTTTCTGGAGTGGACAGAAAGAGATGGGCACCACTGAAGGCTCCTAGTGACTATGAGTCCAACTAAGCTTGTATAAGGGGTAGGATCCATATAGAAGCTTTCAAAGACATTCAAACATTTAATTACTTCACATTCAATCACAAAGATCACTTTTCACCACACTGAAAAACTGTTTCCTGATGTTCAGAGGCAACTTACTGTGTTTCAGTTTGTGCCATTGCCTCTGTTCCCGCCACTGGGCATCACTGAAAAGAGCCTGGTTCTGTCGCTTTTCTACCCTCCCTCACGTATTTATGTAATTGATGAGATCCTCCCTGAATCTTCTCTTCTTCAGAACAAACAGTCCCAGATCTCTCAGTCTTTCCACAGAATAGATGCTTCAGTCCCTTAATCATCTCTGTGGTCCTTTTTTTGATTATCTCAAATATCTCAATGTGTCTCTTTTACTGAGAAGCCACAGTACTGGACACAGTACTCCAGCTGTGGCCTCAGGACTGCTGAGAAGGGAAGAATCACGTCCTTTAATTTGCTAGCAAATATTTAGCCTTCTTTTCAGCAACGGCACACTACTAGCTGTTGTTCAACTGAGTGTCCACCACAACCCCAGGGCCTTTTCTGCAAAGCTGTTTTCCATCTGGATGGCACCCACCATATATCAGTGTATGAGGTTGTTCCTCCACTGGTACAGGACTTTGAACTTCTCCTTGTTGAACTTCATGAGTCACATGACAGTACAGCACACTCCTCATGTAACTTGATTTTATTTACTTAGATACATAAACTTTCTTGTCTACCTCATTATTAGTTCAAGGAGATGGTTTTCCCGACAGTAGCGAAGTTTGCTTACCAGTAAGGACAAAATGGTGCAAATTCTGACTTTGTTTAATGTTCTGATACTTACCCACTTGGCTACTTTGAAAAAATAATATGTTTGTCCAAGTAATCCATTATTTCAGACTGGATACAGCATCACTTTACAGGGGGAGCCTGATGCTTTTCAGTTGATGGGAGATTCTTCTGCACCCCAGTGAAGGTTACAGCACAAGCACAGAATACTTACTCAGTTGTGTTGCTGAACTTAGTGGTGGCATTTGCACCGTTGACTTTCATTATTAAGGTAAAAAAAATAGCTCAGAAGGACTTCAATGAAAGTGCTCCATGGTAAAGTTCAGAAGGAGACATGCCCCATTGTCCTGTGAGAAAGAGCCACTCTTGATGAATTGGAAACTGCCAAATTATACATACTATCAATGTACTTCCTTCTTCCTCCATAATGTTGTAGTGCTCTGTCTCCTGAAAAAAAAAACCACTTAAAACTTTATGATCCTTTAGTTACCCTGAATTTCTGACTTGAAATCTAATATTAACCTATGTGTTGTATACCAAAAGCAGCCTTTTTTGCTTACCAAGTCTTACAGCCTCATGGATAATGTGATACATTTCAAAATGGCTTCTTCTCTGTCTGAATCCGTCTTTGTTGGATAATAAAACCCCTTATTTATGATTATTTAATTAATAACAAAATTAGCTCATTTTCCAAGTAGATCATAAAAATACTACAAACTAGAAAAATACTTTGTTTCAAGAATCTAAAAAGCAGGTTATGAATTTTTAAGCCTTCTGTCTTCCAGTACTTAGAATGAGTAGCAAATACCCATTTTAATTCAAATTTCTCATTCTTACATCTTTACTATGGAAACAAAATTTACTGGAATTGTGAAACTGTTAGAAAGAGAATATTGTTAATTTTTTTTCCCTTGGCTCCTTAAAAAAATGGAAATGTATTACCGTTGTAAGAATCTTCCCAGCAAGATATCAGTGTTACTTCTTAAACTACAATTTTTCAACATTATGTTCACTGCTAGCTCATTTCATATTCTGCTGTCGTTCATATATAGCATACTTCAATGAATGTATTTACTGTAACTGCTTGTAACAAAAATTATCTTCTTTTTCCTACCTTACATAATGAGTAATAGAGAATAAACTATTACTATTATTTTGATGGGAAAAGTGATATATGGATGTGTATTTCAACCAATAATTGTGAAATTATAAAAGATTAAAATCTCTAATTGTCCTACCTCAGAACAAAATAATGATTTTTCTAGAGACTTTCAATTGCAACTTCTTAAATACTTTATATTATTTTTTAAAGTTTCCCTGTCAAAGTTCCATAGAAGTTGTGGGTAGAAGGAAAGAGAAAAGGCATCACCACTAATGAATTGGTATATACACCTGATCCATATTAAGAGATATTGAGTGTATCTGAAGTACAGTTTATTTTAGATGCATTGACTGAATTATTGGTCCTAAAAAAACCCAAAAACAAAAACAAAAACCAGAAACAAAACAAAACAAAACACAAACAAAACAACAACAACAAAAAATATCAGCTTTGGTAAAATGCTTGTACCATTAATACAACTAATTGCCATATTACTGCACAGGAAGAAAAAAAAAAAAGAAAACAAAACAACAAACAAACATACAAAAATTAAATAATAAAGTACAAACAAAATAGAATCAATTAATATAGAACAAGTGACCACATTTGGAAAAGAAAATCAGCACATTTGAAAAGAAAATCAGCAGATTAAAAAGTTTCAGAGGATTATTTATGAGTTTAGGAAATAGGTTTTTGCTGATTTGTCACTACAGAGGAATTGCATTTACCAGAAGTGCAAAATCCAAGTTCTTGGAATAATTGGTTAAATTAATGCTATTCTCTTTTTATAACTGGAAAATCAAATGTGAATCAAAATCTAAATATCACAGAATAAAAGAGTCAAAGAATAGTTTGGGTTGGAAGGGACCTTCAAAGGTCATCTAGTCCAATCCCCCTGAAATGAGCAGGAACATCTTCAAGCAGATCAGGATGCTCAGAGCCCTGTCCAGCCTGGCCTTGAATGTCTCCAGGGATGGGGCACCTACCACCTATCTGGGCAACATGAACCAGTGTTTCGCCACCCTCATTGTAAAAAAATTCTATCCCTTTTCTATCTCTTTGAACTAGATGGAAAGGATCACTTCCTTACAAAGTCTTTTAGAGGTTTATGTCCAATTCCTCTATGAACTGAAATTAAAAGTGAAAGTGGGAGCCATTCTAAGTTGCTGGAAATTACATACAAGGTAGTATGAGAAACTAAGATAGCAAAGAAAAATAATACAAGGAAAATTTGTAGAGCTTTTGTCCCTGTCCATAAATGTATCAGGAAACATGTAGATCATTTCAAAACAAAACAAAAAATAACCTGTTTTCAGAAAATTATAGAAAAGTTTCATTTCCAAGGGATCTCTGCAAACCTTCTGGCTCAACCTTCTGTTAGAAGTGGGTCTGCAGGTTATGTTGTTTATGGTATGACTCTGTTACCTAAGGCACCAGAAATTTAGTAAAATTCATTCAACCCATTCATTTCTTAAATCTTACCTCAAGTACTCTTAAGCATTTGATACAAAACTTTTTTTTTTTTTTTTTTTTCTTTTGGTCACAGCACACTGTAATGGCCTGCACACCTTGCAGAAGAGCTGAAGAACAACTTTAGCCCTAAGTGGACTAATTTGCCATGAAATCTGTGGAAGATAAAAAGTGAAGAGGCATTGGAGGCAATAGTGAGGTCCCATATTTATACAGCACATATGCAGATGGAATCTAGTTACAATTTTTGTCTTGTTTTGGACAATTCACAGAGGAATAATGTTCATGTTAACCAATTTAATTAATCGTTGATATTTTTCCTTCTCTTTTCTTAACATTATAATGTCCAAGTGATATCATCAGTTAATTAGTTCTATTTATGTCACAATATGAATATTTTCATTAACCTATTTGAGGAGATATTAAAATAGATACATGTTCAATAGAAATATTTTTCTGATAGTGTTATCTAGTTGATAAATAACGATGCTTTCCAAACTTGTTCTCATCCAGATTATATTAAGAAAGTTAAAATAATTCAATGTTTGCTATATTTCATTACTGGTCCTATATGATCACTGCATTTAGGGTTCTTAACTAAGTATTTATTTTAATTTTTTTTTTAGCATGTTTGAAGATTTGCATTTCTGCAGCAGCTCCAAAGAAGATAATATGTGTTTCCACAAATCAAAGCAAATGTGGTTAACAAATTATGTCCAAGATGTTTTCAAACACTAGTATAAATGTTTATTCTATCTTCCTAAACCTTTGCTTTTACTGCTTCATTTCCACCTTGCAATTTGCTACGATATCTACAGAATGACATGTGTCATTAGCGTTAGATTTCTGTGTGCCAGATAAAATAGTCTGATAAATTCAATGCATTCATCTCTAACATAATTCACAACATCAATGTTATGGGCAATTTAATTGTCTAAATGAGCTACTTTTTAATGTAAAACTAATGAGAAAGGATGAATTTTCTAAATAATTTGCATGTTTTGGATGGACCATGCCACTACAGATGGAGAATAGTCAGGCTAATAGCTGTGTTATAAAAGCTGCCCAGCTGAAAGGGACAGTAGCACCTGGGCATGCTGCTTTCTCATTTTGAGTATCTGAATCTGATAAATATTCCAGATGGTTGAAGGGTAAACAAAAGAGCTATTAACATCTTAAGAGATTGATTCATAGTGTTGACATAGTGGTGGTTACTGTATTCAATTGTGGGTGTTAATAAGGCTTTCTAAATATTTCACAGTCAAGGACTTGGTGTGCATCTGTTCAATGAATACTAACATCTGAAGCTTTTAGACTGCAATATGTTCTTTGTAATACGTTCTGCCTTACCTCCAGGTATAATTTAATAGATAAGAAGGTTTTGTGTGTCATATTTGCAAATTAAATATTATTACCTATTTAGAAGTGTAAATAATATAATATAAAAGATACATATCAGCTATTACTTCAACACTGCAAATAATTAAACTTTATCAGGATACTTATACATTCCACCTTTCCTTCTGGATAACACAACTCAGCAAGACTTGTAGAGAACCTAATTTTCACTAACTGTAGTTAAATTCTTCAGATAAATAATCAAGCTTAACCAAAACAGAAAGCAATATCCCCTAAGTCAGAAGCAAATATTGTAAAGTTTGCCTTTCTGCAACAGAGTATGAGGGAATATGTTGCAATGAAAAATAACTCTATTATTTCATTTCAGATAATATTAGTCTGTTTAACTTGCTGCATGCTTCCACACTTAATTAATTCACTTGCAACTTTTTCAGAATCAAAATGTAATTTTTTTTTTTGAAGTATGAGTGTATATTTCGAAAATCATATTTCGTTCACAGCATTTTGTGTACTATAATTAACTCTAAACTACAAAACAGTCTTTTCATGTTACCTGAGTTGACGGCTGATATCCTTTCACACAAATCCTTTGTTTTCAATCCACAGCACTGCAAAAAGGTTATCCTAAACTGTAGAAGGATGATGTCATTCAAACATGAAGACTTTGAGAGTCTTCAAACTTATTTTTGATACTTTCTCATTTTTTACAAAATAAGAATCAAAAAAGTAACTAATAATTTTAATTTTCAACCAACCGAATACTGAATTTTCTCCCTTAAAAATAACAGAAAAACAACCAAGGTACAAGTTTTGGCTATTCTTCTTTTTTAATGTTCTCAATATTATTACCATCATGCAATTTTGATAATTAAGCACTTGAAATATCACTGCTGAAAATATCCAATTCAACAATATCCACATTTAACAAAAAAAACCCACAAAAAACAAAAAAAACCCCAACCTTTTAACAAAAAAGATAAACCACATAAAAGAATGCATACTTCTTGGGTCTGTCTACCATAAAGCCGATATTTTAACACAGCAATTATGAGAAAATAAAAGGGGAAAATTCATAACTATGTTATTTTATTCTGTTCTTTTTGTTGTTGTATATATGTTAAGTGCTCACTAGAGGCCAAGGTCATTTTAACACTGAGCAGTACTTACACCTTGAATGAGTATTTCATTCTGTGGGACTGAGCAAAGAGTGGAATTCTACTTCCTCTGATCAGGAAACTGAGTAATTTTACACAAACATGAAGAAAGAAACAAAATCACTGATAGTATTTCTTAGAAAATATTTAACTGCAGAGAGCTGTGGCTTTGAATTCTGGACTTTTCTTTCGCCTTTTATTTAAAAAAATGTCTCTTATTTAGAATGACTTATAAAAGGTAGTAAACCAACACAATTTTTCAGGTAATTACTGCAAGTATATCTTACTGTAGTGTTCTGAAGGACGAAAAGGAATTGATTGTTCTTTTGTGAAGTCAACTACATCACCAGTTAACCCATTAAATTTCAAGAGATTTTTTTGAAATGGTATTTGATAAATCTTATAAAGGTATAAATTTTCAAGCCTGTAGTTTATGGAAGAAAGCAGTGAACTCTAAACTTTCCTTTTCAAAAAATCATTATTAAATGTTCAGGTTTTCTGTCATGCTTATTTACCATTGATTCTATTACAGTAAGGACTGAGTTGCAGAAGCTGTCTCAGGCTTCTCAGCCGTGAAGACAAAACTGAATGTGAAACTCCTGAAAGGATGAGAATCTAAGGGGCAGGCAGTGTTTCTGTTACCATAGGAGGGAAATGGAGAAGGAGCTGAACAAGTACATTGAGTGTTCAGGAGCTGAGCCTACTGCCCTAGATGAAGTAGGGTGGAAGGTGAAGGAGAATAAAGTGTGGGGGGGAAAAAGAATCAGTGCTGGTCAGTAACCCCAGGACCAGGTGCTTCCTTACGTATAATGCCATTCCGCTGATGGGCAAAATTAGCAGCTGTCAACTTGGCTTTACATGATTTCAGCATAGGTAAATTTGACAGCCAATCTATAGCTATTATGCTATTCTGAGTGTGCCTATAATGTTAGAGTCACTGTATATGTGAGCTACATATATTAACATTTAGAACTGAATTGGGAGTATAAAAATGAATATATACTTACATTTAGGTAAAGGGTGAATAAACAAGCTATATGACTAAAGCTACCATTGAGTCAAACAAAATCTGTTGTGTAAACACAGGCAGCATTCTAAGGTATTTGAAATATCTTTATAGTGGCACACGATATAGAAGAGAATTTTGTCATACTTGAGGAGCAGCTTGGGGCTTGATACTCAGGAGGATCTTAAATAATATTAGACACCTATACATAAAAACTATACTGAGCTGATAGTATGTCCAGTCAGTAGAGACCAAAAAAATCAGCAGACTAGAGGTATCTATTTTAAGATGAGCTGAATAGAATATTCTACTATCTTCAAACTGAAGTTTTCCAGAATATTGAAGGTCTCTTGTAGTTCCCATGTCGTATCCGACAAACACGTGCAAATACCTTGGAAACATTTCGTTGTAGGGAATAGTACTAGCAATTTAATTAGGCAACTGAATCAAATCCTGGGTTTTGTTTGATGAGAACGACACTTAGGCCAGATGCACACATGTGCATATATGGACCTACAATTGGATGTTTGAATATGAATCTAATTCTTCACTATAACTTTAATCTCCATTGCACACAACAGAGTTCACTCCTGCATGGGCAACAGAGGTTTTTTAAGACATTTGTGAGACCTGACTTAAAGGAAACAAATTGTGTCAGGCTGAGTTCCTACTTCAGTACAGCACAATGTTAAAATCACTAGCAATACAAAAACTGACATGCATTTCACTAAAAGTCAGATGTTTCTGTGCTTATCATGTAATAAAAGAACACAAAAGATTTCTATAGAGGATCCACTTGGATCACAAAAAGTGGTCAGTGAGATATTACATGTCCCAGCAGAGATGTTGGGTTACCACATTTCTGATATTACTTAAGTGAAGTAAAAATTGCACTGAAGATGCTAGAATTAAAAACAGGAATGACTGACACACCAATGAAAAGTAAAATAAAACACAATTGCTGAAGTTCATTCTTCTATACTGTTATTTGCTTATTTTGGCCATTCCTGAGGTAGTAAGTTATATGTGTGGACAGACAATCCTGACCTGCAGCTACACTAACAAGAAAATAACACAAGAAATGGCAGAAAGAAGCAGCATTACAAATAACAGAAGGAAATTAATAGCATTGCATAATTAGTCCCCAAGGTAGAACTTAACAGGGCAAGATTTTTGCAAGCAATAAGGTTACAAAATCATCAAGATCAAAGCTAGTGGGGTAACAGTAAGAGAAAGTGTGTTGTTTATCTGGAAGGGGGCTACCATGGTAAATTGAAAGAACTCAGATGGGGAGAAAGGGCAGAAAAGAGAATATTGATAGGAAATGTATCTCAAGATTGATCTGCGTGTGAGACATGGGCAATGCGGCCTGTGTCAGGTCACCTCAGTTTGGAGGATACATTGGTCTGAGATTGAATGTCTGACTTCTTTACTCATGGTAGACTTGGTGTGCTCTCCTCAATGTCAGTGAAAGAACATCCAGAAAGGACTTCTGCAAGAACAAGAAGGAAACAGGTTTTTTGTGTCTTTTGCCCATAAAATTCACTCACTCTGTTTCTTGTTGTCAAATGGACTTTGATTTGCCCACCTACATTGATACACATAACCAAAGTGCCTAGTTTAAGTGATTCATTTTCCTAAGCTTAGCATTATCTTTGTTTTCTCTCTATCTCTTTATTATTTTTTGAGCACATAGGGAATGTTTATGGGTGAACCTGCTTTAGCAGGTGGATTGGACTAGATGATCTCCAGAGGTCCCTTCCAGTCCTAACCGTTTTGTGATTCTTTGAGATTCATACTTATTTTAAGACCAATACAATTAGCACTTACAGGTTCACAGCCATTGAAGCTGCCAGTGTCCTTCTTGGCCCCTAGTCGTCTCTTTTGTAAAGGCCTGGAGACTTGAGAACTTGAACGCATTAGCAACAATATTACTTATTTTCAGGGAAATACAAGCTCACCTAGGAAATGTAACAACACTGTGCAGTTAGACTGAGGCCAAAGAGTTGCGAAGTTCACTGCTAACTGTGAGTAATGCTGATGATTTGCGAAATAGACATCTCACTATCAAATCTCCTGTACAGCTGTATTAACCCTATTGTGAATACTAATTTGTGAGAGATTTCTAGTGTCCCTATAAAGGAACAGATCTATGTGTTACAGTCACTATGAACATTTAGAAAAAAAAAAAAAAAAATATGGGCCCTGCCTCAAATAGCTTGTAAGCAAAATACATAAGCAGAGACGATACGATGTTAACATGAATAAGGAGAAACACAGGAAAACATGACTAAGACTGATGTACCTCAAGACAGTTGTGCTACTAATGGGTTTTAAGATGTACTAGATGCCAGAAGAATGTAGCATTGCAGCTTTTTATGAGGTCATCTTTCCAAAATAGGAACTCAACATAGAGGAAAGCAGAAGGCATATAAGGGGTGCATCTGAAAGAGGAATAACAACTTGACAGGGAAAAAAGACTAATAACATCTGAAAATTTAATAGAAACTTGATCTTCATTAAGCTGAATTGCATGAAATCAAATACAAGCCCTTAAAAAGGCTAAACAATGTATTGTGCATGTATATGCAAGCATAAAAAAAAAGTTCAATAGAAGGGAATATACAATGATATGCTGATTTCCATGAGCAGTTGCTATTATAAATCAGTGCATTTGGCTTGTAACAGCAGTTCATCTTTTATCTTGTCTTCATCACCATGGCTCCTGAAGGACTGTGAGTACTCAAGCAGATAACAAACATATTTAACTTGGAGAATAAGTAACATACCTCAGTCAGAAGCAGAATTGATCCATGATAAATTGAGTCAAATAGCCTTTCTGACACTCATGTTTACTTCTCATGAAAGTAGAAGAGAAGTAAAATGTGATTGTAAAATCCTCTCTGTGTTTTTCCACACACCATATCGTAAGTAATATATCATCATTGAAAACAATATGAATGAAAATACTATAGAATACAGAACAGATATGTAGTTGCATTTCTTTTAAGACACAGCATTATTTAACTGGCCGCATGTCCAGATTGTCTTCTGTGCCTTCTGGAGCCTCTGGTAGCAGAACACCCTGATGGAATTCAAGCAACACAGAGAGGTTATTGTTGCTTCTCAGCAACAGGGATGGAGGGAAAGCAGGTAGTGAATTATGACACTCTATACATTAGGTGTGGAGAAAAGAGCCAACAGGTGGATTTTATTTTTTTTATTTTAATTCTCTTTTTTTTTTTTTTTGGCTTAGCAACTGTAGTTTTACCAGGAATGTCCCTGTCTGATCCATGAAGTTTGTTTTCATCTTCTAAACAGCAGATATGTGGCTATCCCTGTATGCAGTATTTTAGATGCCATCACTTTTATTATTTTTTTTTTTTTTAAAAAAAAAAACCCACCTTCTGACTTGTTAGTAATGTTGACTGCACTTTTACTCTCCCAGGTGATTAGAAAATGAGTTAAAGGAATGGTTCTCACACCTATTATTTTTGAATTATTTTTGTTTTTAAAAGGGACAGAGTGCTACATAAGTAAGTGTTCCTTTGAGAATATCTTAACAGTTGTGGTACTTCTCTTTAAGGAAGTGTTCCTTTAATGTCGTGTTGACACCTCTGTACAGCCTCCCTAAGGCTCCTCAGGGCTGCTGAGCAAAACCAGCTTGATGGTAATGATACTTTGACCTTGGCAGTCAACCAAGTCTAAAATGCATAAACTGTTCAGGTCATTAGAATCTATGTAAAGAAACAATGTTATTGCACAGAATAAAGTTTTTTATTGCCTCCTGATTTAGAGTTGCCCATTTGGAAATTTATCTGTGTTAGTTGCTCAGATGCCTCTATAACAAAAAAAAAGATATCAGATGAGACATCACTAGCTTGGGTTGAGATATGTATAGATACAGATGTAAGTATAGATATAGATGATATAGCTATAGATAAAGTGGCCTTTATTTTCTTTATAAATTCTTAATTTATGCAGGGCACTTGCTGGCTATTATTTAACTTTTGAGTATTTTTTGAATTAAAACCAAACATTTTCTTCTTCAATGCAAGATGATGTTATGCAAATAATTAAAACAACCAAGTAACAACTGACTTCTCTAAATGAAATGCAAAGAAGTAACCATCACAAAGTTATATTAAGTTTGTATATCTTGCATGAGCTTAATATTATTCCAGTTCTTTCAAGTTCTCTCCTCAATTTAAATAACACAGTGTATCATTGGTTTTTGAGCCAAATAAACCAAAGCATTTGACTCTTGAACTAAATTTCTATGTCCAAAAATCACTGCAAAGATTAAATAAGATATTTGGCAAAGTTGTTTGATTTTCAGATGCATTAAATACAAAAAATGCACAAATGTTTTCTCACAGGAGTATATGTAAATATATGCATATATATAGTGAAGTGTCTTTGCTAATTATTAGTCTCCCTTATCACAAGAACATTGACTTCTATTTTGTTCACTGTACAGTGTATATTGTCTTGGTAAAATAAAAAAAAAAAAAAATCACCAAAGATTTATCATTTTACTATTATTCAAATACAAAATTAGAACAACACAGTTAATGGACAAATGAATACTTTCAGCTTGTATTGCTTAATGATTTTATATTGATTGCTATGTCCAATGACATCTGTTTCCATTGGTTTGAAAATTTAAAGAAAAATAACAGTGAGGGTAGGTCTAGCATTTTTCCACTTCATTGACATTTAAACTGCCTTTACTGTCCTTAAAACCTCTCAGACAGAAAGTTTTGTACTTGACAGGACAAGATGCAGAGGCTTTTATGTAACTGGGGGAATGGACTATTGTAAGCCTGTATACATTCTAAAATACTCCAGGACTAATTTTCCTACGTCAAAAAAGTAAACTGCAATGTGGAAGCAGGGGTAAAGACTCTTGTTTGGTGATGTACCTGCAAATTCTATGTATCTTTAAATATGCATTGAGAGACAACGAGAGAATGTGCAAGTGTGAATGTGTGTGTATATTTATACGTGTGTGTACAGAAAGTAGTAAAGGGTTACTATGGTAACAGCAGCTCCTAATTAAGAAAACAGTATTTGTACTACAAATGCATGTATTTTTGAAGCAGTTTTCTACAAAAAGCTTTTTTTTGGGACTTGGACAAGATAATGACATCTATTATTTCTGAATCAGAAAAGGAAAAACTGCTGTGTGTCTAAGTGCATGAACAGCACTAATCTGAATCACAGACATAAAGGATTCAAACTGTTTATTAATGTTCTTTGTTACAACTTGTACGATCATGGGGGGAAAAAAAATCTTAATGGGAACATTTTAAATTCAGCTGACCTTTTCCATGTTTTTCTTTGTTGTTAAATGAATCTTACCAATAGGCAGGAGAGTTACAAAGAAGCTCATCTATTTCCTGGTGAAAAGTAATTAAAAAAAACATGCTTACAGAACTCATTTTCATGTATCAATGTTTTTGGATGCTTAGAAGCAGACAAAAGGTAGAGACTGAGTTAATACATTCTGCTAATCAGTATCCCATCCTATCAAATACGAAAAAAACTCTCTTCCCCAAATCAACAGCCTTTACTAACTGTTTATGATGACAAAATTTATTCAATTCTAGGATTATCCATAAAACTAGTACAGAATTTGACACAAGGCATACTATACCCTTCCATGTAGGGATGTTGTATCTGATTAATAAAATTCATATCTGCATAATCCCTATGAGGTTATTTAATCATAAGAGCTGCAGTGAAATAAACATCATAGAAAAAATATTCTGAAGGTGAGAAATTCCTATATGTTAATGAAGATGATATAATATCCTGAGGTAACTCTGAGGAATAGTGACTCCTCTCTAAAAAATAACTTCAAGAAAAAAAAATTCTCTATATCTCAGCAAAATTTTACAAAATCTACTATAAAACTATGCCTATAAACAAAGCACCCATTTTAAAAATATTTATTATCAAACAAACTTCATAAATTTTGGTTAATCGCAGAAACATTTTTTGATGCCCTGGAGTTTTTTTCTATTTGCTTTTGGTTGCCAATGATATCAAATAAGAAATATGTGCAGAGAAAAATTGTTTTACTTATAAAATTAGAATCCAACAAAGTATATCAGATGTACCTTACAGTCAAGAATAAGTGTCAGTAAGCAAAATGAAAGCTGGAGAAAGACCTACTCAGGAAAGTGCCACCACTGTGCTGGTTAATCCACAGAGGTTTTTCCACGCATGTCTTCAGAGTTATCAGGAGAAGTAAGAGGTAAAACCAGAAGGAGTCTTATCATCAGTAAAATTGGTAACATAATCTTGTATAAATTGTTATGGACAATAATTGTGCAGTAGGAACCAAAAATATGCTATTATTGCCATATCATTCATATGTATATTTGCATTCAATATGTCATTATTCAGGTATGCAGTAACAAAATAATAATGACCTCTTATCTCTTAGAGAGATCAAGTGACTCAAAAACAACGTTTTATTTTCTACTTTTTTACTAGAAACTCAAACATTTGAAGTCCTAGAAGTTTTTTCAGTAAATTTGAACTTAATACAGACAAATTTTTTTGTCATTGGACTTTTGCAGAAAAATAGAGTGAAAATGAAATCGGCTTGGGAAAGTGAAAACAACAGACAAAATTTTTTTATCTCTCCATGTTTTTTGGTTAAACAAAAGAAAATGTGATCTGAAAGATGAAAGAGAGAGAAATACAATTATGATACTGATTATTAGATATTATGCTTTCTGTATAGGGCTAAGCTGTGCTCTTATGATCAACCACAGTCATGGAGAGATTTCTCCTCAGAATACTAAGTTACAGTAGACACTGTCAGATTTCTGAAGCTGAATTGCTTTCAGTGTTTTTCCCCTATGCAGAAAGAAATAATCTGAGAATTATCTGTAACAGAATCTGCATGTGCTTTCAATATTTTCCTGCTCTCTGCAAACCTGCAAAGGAGAATACAACATTTCTTCTTTTGCAAAGAACAGAAATCCACTTCCTCCCACTTCTTCACAGTAGGATATCCCCACACCAGATTTTTCTACTCTCTTCTGCACTGTGTATTTACAAGTACATAATTTCTGAACATCTGAAAGAGGTAGGAATCCTTGGGGTTTTTGCTGTTCTCTTCATATCTATGTTATAGAAATTAGGACTCCAGTCCTTAATAGTTATACTGCAATTTTACCCCAAGGTTAACTCAGAGTCAGTGGATCTTTATGCTAGGTCTCCTGCAGAGCTATGAAAACTAATCTTGTTGCTAAAAAGCAATGGCTTGACACATTAACTAAAATTATACTTGTACAGGAATAGTTTAGACATTGAAAAGGTTTCTTTTATTGTAAAGGTATTTATACAGTTTAGACAAAAGAATATATGTTTTCAATAATATTGTTTATTTATAGAAACCTGAGATAGATCGGCATTTAATAACAAACAAAATGTTTGAGATATTGTTCCCTGGGAGACTGGAGTTTATACACAGACATACATATGTAGATAGATAGAATGAATATTTCAATTTTTACAGGTATGCAATACCAAAATATATGCTCGTTTGGGGGTTGGGATGATTTTTTCAGGGATAAACAAGTCTGTCTTATGTTACCATTAGAAATGCTTCAAATAAATGATGAATGAATATCTGAATCACTTGGTATGCAGACAATGAAAATGATGTTTCAGTGTACACATACAGGAATTAATAACTTTTCTTTTCAAGATATTGGATTATTTTTTCTGTCAGTTTCATATATTTATGTTTAGTCTCTCAGATTCTCATTTTTATCTCAAAATTAAATACAGGTATCCTGAGTTAAGTTTATTGGTTTGGGTTTGGTTTGAGGTTTTTTGGTTGTTTTCTTTTCTAAAATTGATCCTATCTTATGCATTTCATGTTAATTCACTGTCCTACATGAGTATACCTCATTGAAAAATCCCTTTGGTATAAAACAATAGCACAATGTTTCTTACAGAGTATCACTCAGAAATCATAGTAGCTACAGAAACACCATTTTTTCTATCTAACACAAAATGTTTCAAACAGAATGGTAGTCAGGGTCAAACACATCAAATGTAGGTGGAAATATAGTTTTCTGTTACATGCTGTTCATATTTGTGGTCACTCTAGGCCTCTCAGAAGCTGATTATTAATAAAATGTTTCTTGCAAAGATTTAAAATAACGAACTATCTGCATGGTGGAAATTGTCAAAAGAATAGAGGTATGACTGACCTTTTGTTTTGATAAAATCAAGACTGCAAATAAGAGGTTCTAAGATACATTTTTCTATGCCAGATATATAGTAGGTGAATCCTCTGCAATTTTCATTAATTAGTGGGTTTATTTGTGGAATTTTTTTAATAAATATGTTCACTGTTCCAAATTCACATTTTGTCTTATTCTTTTAGATTTTTTTTTTTATATTAATGAGTTCAGCCTCTGACACAGAATCGTTAAAATAGTCCGATATCTGACAGTATGCCAAACAAGCATGTTTATAAATTAATTAATCAACATTTTTTCATATACAGGACAAGTAAGATTTATACTAGAATTCCTATGCTAATATTGCTGTACCTCTGTGTTCAGTGCTGGAGCCTCAGCTATACTTAGAAATCTTCCTGAAGTCCTTATTTTTTTTGTAAAAACATTTCTCAGAGGTCATCTTATTAATCTAGAATCCTTCATCCTCAAAACATGGCTGCTAAATGCATCCAAATAAAATCCAAGCTATAGTATTTACTAGACTTTCAGATAACAGAAGCATAAATGCTAAAATCCAGAAATATTAATATTTTAATATTAAGAAAAATAATTAAAAAGCAATACACACATACCAAACACCAACATCAAGATGTATTTGCTGAAAAGAAATTCATCAAGCATTCCAATTTGGGATACATCTGGCCAACTCTATATAGCTAGCTTTAAATTCCAATTTATTTATTCCTAATGTAGTCATCTAAAGATTCATTACACTGATTTAGAAGGGTGACTAGTTTAGATTTAGATATTTCTACTGAAGGCACTTTAAGTGAAACAATTACATTTGCATAGACTTTTTCTACTAAGAGAAGTCCTTGAGATACCACTAAAAAGTAGAAAGTTACTCCTGGGAAGTATGGTGATACCTTTTCCTTATAGTTAAGGCACACTCAAGCATGTGCAACTGATTTGTGTTTGTAAGTGTATAATGGGTCAGTGTTTTTCTGTTCTATTTCTACCCTTGGTAGATAATATGTTCTCTATGAAAGTTTTCAGTAATTAAATTTCCCAGTCAAATTCTTTCTATACAAACATAGTGACTGAAAAAGGTAAGAACAAAGAAGCACTGCTTCAGCATTTGTTTTTTGTGACAAATGAATGGGGCTTGGGTATTTTTAAGGCTCTTCTGAAAGCCTGATAAGCTGCAGTTCTAAATGTATGCAACCCATGCTTGTTTTTCTGGGGAAACTGAAATTGAACATAAGGTCTGCAATGGAGCCACTCCTGACACTCTTCTTTCAAATTCAACTCAGGACAGGGAATCCAGTATTTCTTAGTATTTTAGGAAAAAATAATGAAATTTTGTGAGAGAATTTCAGGGAGAAATACATTATGACATGTTCCAGTAAAAAGAAATGCACTAATCATCTAAAGAAGTGTGTTTTTGTTTTGTTCCGTTCAGTTTTTTAATGTAGTAACTCTGTTGAACCCATTGATGAATAGCTCTAGTTGATGTTAGAGTAGCTCAGAACGCAATTTGGCCCACAAGAGGTAGCACAGTTGTCTAGCTATTCATCTGAGACTATGAAATTCGCTGTAATTTATGAAGCATTTTTTTCTGTTATTTTTCCCACATTCTCATCTATTAAAAGTAGATTTATTTAGTATTGTACCATTTTCCCCACATTTAGTATTCTTCCGAGGCTATTGTTTAGTACGAATAAAAAAATAATTCAGAGCCATTAAAGAATGGCATTACCATTGGGGAACATGCTGCTCATATTTAAAGCATGTGCTACTTCATTAGTTTTAGATTTTTGTTCTGCTACTGTCAGATGGCTTCAGTTAAATGAATATATTTTCCCACTCAAAGGTGCATGTAAAAGAAAGGGAGAAACAATAGATATTGCTTTATTAAAAACAAATAAGGAGACTATAAGTTACCAGACCACAACATCTGAAGAATAACTATTTTTATTCTTAGTTAAAAAAAAAAAAACAGAGATGTATACATAGCTGCATTATTATTTACCAAACTATACAGAAAGTTTCACAAAACCAGTGTAACAAAGACAGAACTGTATTTTGATAATAAAACTATAGTGTGGATTCAGATTCTCAAATACTTCATTATTCTAAGGATTTGTTTAGTCTAGTCACATCAAAAAATGTTATCTCTTAAAATCAGATTATAAAGATCAGTTTATTAAAATCAGGTGTTAGTGAAGAATGATTGAAATGAACATAGAAATATTGCAGGAATAAATGGAAAAACAGTTGAAAGAAATGATAAAGAGGATTTGTCATGGTTTTAAGGAACAAGGGAAAAAGAGCAACAGAATACCTTATCGTGAAGCTAGAGTAATAAGAAATTTAGAATGTTTGAGAATAAGAGTGAAATGTAAGACACTGCAAAAGTAAACAAGGGGAAAGTTGGAATCCTAGAATCATAGACTCAAGTTGGTTGGAAAAGATCCTCAAGGTCATCGAATCCAACCATAACGTAGAGATATATGGGAGTTCCTAGTAGCAAGGTAAGGAAAGGGAAAACATTTGTAAAGTAAGGAAAAAGAGTGAGAAAAGGGAGATAATGAGTGTATAAAAGCAAAGAAGGAACTGGAACAAGGACTGAAGAGAAAGCAGAAGGTTGTAGGAAGGAGACTTAAATTGTGCAAGAAAAACCTGTTAAGTATGTTTACCTAGCTAATTAAATAATTCTTGATATAGTTTCAAGTGTTCACTCAACTCACCTACTTGTCATCTCCTGTATTTGCCTTTTCTTAATTGCCTGGATGTCACTGGTTAATAAAGGTGATTTTCAGAGTTTATGTCTCAACTGAGCCATATCTTGATGATCTTTCTTAACAAGATTCTAATTCAGAAGTGGAAGCTAAGAGCTTGTGTCTACTGTTCTGGAATGTGTATGTGTGAGCAATGAACTATCTACATAAAACTTGCTGGAATTTTTCAGAGATATTTTGGAAAATATTTATTAAGCTTAATTTGAAATGTGTACAAGGTATATATATGGATTTAAATAGGTTTGATCTATTTGCAATAACACACTTCAAGTAAGAATCACTTTTTTCACACTTCAGTGTTTAGGTTTAATTCAAGATTGTCAATACATTAATTTAAGTGTTTAAATGTAAGTAATCGGAATTTTTAACTTCTGTTATTGTATGTGTAGTTAATACAATCTGTGGAGTCTAGAAAATTGTATATTTTATAAAGTATACTTAACTAAATTAGTTTTAATGGAATAGTTACTCCCCATGTACTATAGATACTCAAATGCAGGTGTCTAATCTGGAACTGAAACACCCATAGGACTTGATGAGTTTTCTTAAGCAGCTCCGGTGTGATTTCTTAATGAAGCCTGACTTCCAGCTCCCACTTTAGAAGGGCTGTCGTCTCTTGAGCCTCCTGATATACTTTCAAGTCTTGTGCATGTGCCCTTGGATAACCTAGGGCATCTTAAATATTGCCAGACACCTATGTTTAGGTAACTGAACCAGCAATCAGACATCTATGGCCTAAATGTCTTCACCTGATTTAATCACTCAGGCTTTCTTTATAATTAATGAAGGCAAATAGGCACTTCTAAGGAGCAATATATCTGGACTATTTCTAGAATGAGGTGAATTTTATTTTAAAAGAGTCTATTTCTTTTCAGACAGGACAATCAAACCCTAAGGGAACTAACCTGAATATAGGCGTGTATGTTATACAAGTTTAAATTTAGTAGAATGAGTCCTGTCCTGTCCTGTAGGGATGTAAGTCATCTTGTAAGGACAGGATAACTGCATATAGATATTCAGTCATCAGATCAATTTGTTTCAGTAGAATAGACAAAGAAATAAGGAAGGAAAACCAGTGGAAGAGACAAACACATTAATCCATTTGTAATTATGTGTTGGACAATAGGGGATAAAGGGCAATTTTTCTTTTGAATACCAGGTAGTACAATTCATTCAACTTACTAAATAAAAAACAGAGTTTTCCCTTTTTTAGGGAACACTCATACGCAGTTTTAACAAGACAGCATTTCAAAAGAGAACGGAGTGATACTTCTTACTCATACCAAACCAACAGCAAAGTAGGTATTTAAGAAACTCAGTTATGATGTCCTTTGCTCTGTTTGTATCTAGGAGAGGGCTGAAATGTTAAATGTTAAAACCACCTCATATTTGTTATGCTGGTGTAAATTGTGCAGTTACCTTTTTGATCTGTTTTATAGAACTTTGCATTAGTAACTGACAGATTAGTAACAAGTTACTTACCACAACTTAAGTGTCAGAGATGAAGCTCTGTTTCATCTGTACTAAGTTTTACCGAGTGCTACCAAAATTCACAAGTTATTATTGCAATACTGCTGTTCTAAACTGCTCATGACTTAGCTTCTATCTGGCATCTCCTAGGTAAGATTCAAACTCAGGTCCTGCTTAAAAATAGACTCGCTACAATGTAAAAGGGAAGCAGTTCCTTCATCTTTACATTTATAGTATAATTAGAGGTTCGTTGAGGCAAGGACGTAATTTTATTACTCTTCTTAATGGAAAAAGAACCAATAACAACAACAAAATCACAAAGAAACAAAACTAGAAAGAATTTACAGAGAAAAATAATAGTGAACAACTTCTATTCAACATTATAGTAACTGTTAAAGTAACAAGTACTACTTTATGTTTTCTGAGTTGTACAATTTTTTTCACTATTTTCTGTAAATGGCTGTCTTCCATATTCATACTGCATCCATGCAAAATAGCTTTCACAAAAGTATATTGCATAGTTGTAGCTTTAATGTAATTTAGTATATGAGAAGGGGCAGAGTCAACAATGAGAGACCAGGTATTTCTGCATGCCCTCATCCCCAGCATTTCCAGAATCAGCAGATCTCCAATATTACAATATATTATGTAGGTCTTGAAAGGCTTTATGCCATAATTCTGAAATAATATGTACTTTTTATGGCATGACAGTTTCTGATTGTGGTACATGTTCTCTTTTATAACATATGCCATACATTTACTCCTTTTCTACCAGGAACCAACAGTATAAAATAAAAATAAATAAAAACTGATTCAAGTGGTAGAACGCATCCTGTAGAATCAACAAAATAAATACCCTATATTTATTGTGTATTGCCCGGAAAATAAGATTAGATAATTTTTGTTTAAAGAAGGTGCACATGGTAATGGGACAAGGGGTAATGGTTTTAAACTAAAATAGGGGAGATTCAGGCTAGACATGAGAAAGACATTTTTTACAATGAAGTTAGTGAAACACCGGCACAGGCTGCCCACAGAGGTTCTAGTTGTCACACCCCTGGATACATTCAAGGCAAAGCTGGACAGGGCTCTGAGCAACTTGATCTGGTTGAAGATGTCCCAGCCCATTGCAGTGGGGTTGGACTAGGTGACCTTTGAAGGTTCCTTACAACTCAAACTACTCTATGGCTGCAGTAAAGGGCTGGTGATGTTTCTCCCAGTGCTAATTATTTCAATAAAATGTTTAGTCTATATCAACCAAAGCTCCTAAATTTATTGCTTATTTTAAATTCCTATTTTTTTTCTTCTAATATTATATCAATTAGTATTCTATTTGGTGATATTATATCAATTAGTATTCTATTTGGTGCTTTTTTTTTGTTTTTTTTTCAGAAAGGATAGGAAGAAAACTTGATCTTATTTTACTTGTTCTTTTGTTAAATATTAATAATACACAATAGTTTTACATAAAGTGATTAAATAACCTTGGTATAACAGTGTGTTTCATGTAAATTTAAAGACTTCATGCATCATTTCAGCATAGACTATCATCTGCATTAAGAAGTTAGGAAACGTTTTGCTGACACAAAGCAGAGGATCATAAATTAATTTATCCCATGGAATGTATTCTTTCTTCCTTTTGCTCAAAATTCCAGGAAAGCTTGACTTTAAGTAGCAATGTCCAGTATTCTCATAATATTAGTTATGTTGACGCTAAAAAACCTAATTTCCCCCTCACCTTCAGTTTTTTGGTTTTAGTTTGTTTGTTTGTTTGTTTGTTTTTTGTTTCTTTTGTTGTTTTTGTTTTTGTTTGTTTTATTATTATTATTTATTTATTTTTAATTTTAATGTTTTCCTTGCATCACTTCTGAATTTGAGGAAGAATCTCCTATCTGACATTTCTGAAATACCAGTACAAATTCAGTCATATTGAGTAAGGGTTATAGCTTATTTAGGACAGGATGCTATCAGTGTATAGAGCTATTAGGTGAGCTGAGTAATATTTTTAGTTAAAGATCTCTCACTTGTTTCTTTGAAACCACAATTATTATTTAAAATAAATAGTGTACCAAAAAGCCTCACATTATGGTTATAATTCTAAGTAAACTGCTCAATCTACAGCAGAGGAGGAAATTCCTGTGAATATTTTTTATTAGAATACCTAGCTGCCCACACACTTTTATTTTTGTTTCTTTCTTGTTTGCCTTAACAAGATTGGCATCATTCATTCTTACTGTAAATTAATGCTTTATTTTTTTACCTTACTCATATTGCTTTAGTATATCAAATTTTGAATAACATTAATGAATCCACAAGGTGATTTCACGGTGATGCAAGAGTTACATAAATAATTTTAGTTTCCTTGTCTTCTCTTCAGGGAAAAGAGCTTCCAAAAGTTTCTAAGCTGAGTACCTCAACCATCTTTATCAAAGTAAACTAGTAAAAATGTTGAATGTATGCTGTTTTTAAAAATGTCATCAGTTTTGCAAAGACAATTATTCAGTTCTTTTAAACTCTCTGATACTCCAATGTATGAATACATGAATAATAAATGGCACATCACAGATTTGGTCTAGGCTGTCTTACATCGTATTATAAGAATGATGATGGTTTCAAGCACTAAACAAAAGATAGATCTTTGTTAATTGCATAGATGTTAAATTGCTAGAAAATTGATAAGTAGATTCCCCAGATTAAAATCCCTTCTAATTAAATAATGTGGATGCAAATTGAATAATTCAAATTAAAGAGAGAGATTAGTAATGTATCACTTCTAACATTAGAAATAAATTTAGCAGTAAAGTATCAGTTTCTGAACACTGTGGCTATCCTGACTGTTTTGAGAGGATAAAAAGGATATGACTTCCAGAAGACAACTTGTTTTCCACTAAGTTTAAGTACTCGTCTGTTAGTTTACTCAATAGACTTCCGTAGAGTAGTAGAAAATATCAGAATTTTATTGATGTCTGGGAACTTTTAAGAAATTGTAATGCATAGTTTGGTTAAAATGATACAAAGTCACTGATTTCTTTTGTGTACAGTTAAAGGAAAAGCTTTGAGAAAAACTTAGGTGTCTTGAAGTATAAAACTTGCAATATCAAACAGTGTAATGCTGAACTGTCCATGTCTGTGCTTTTATTTTATATACAATTTGAATGTTGTGATTTTTGTTTGAGTAGTCACCCAAGCTGGAATACACTCTAAAGTATGAATTTGTATTTTGGCAGACAAGCTGTGTCGTATCTATACATATATTTTTTTTTCCTTCATTGAAAATAAACAGGCCTTGAAGAGCACACCTGAGTACTACATACAGCTACACTGTTGACATCTAAAGGTAAATATGAGCTTATAAATATAAATATATATAAATAAATATAAATAAATATAAATGTTATATATAATATTATATATAAATGTATAATATATAATATTATATATACAAATAAATATAAAGATAAAGATATGAGTTTATCAATAAATATATCTATATTTTTTTTTTATTTTTGTCATTTTTATGGATGAATATTGTGCTTTATTAAGAAGTGTAGAGCAATAACCCATAGCTAGCATTATGGGGTTTTTTTTCATGATGCTAATACTAATAAACCCAATTTAGACTTGATCTCAGTTTTTAAAACTACTGTATATATGAATAAAAATACTAAACCTACCTTTAAAATTAATACTTTCTTTGGTTCAGTCTTTACTAATAAGACCAGTCTTCAGAAATCCTAGGTCCCATGGACCAGGGAGGAAGACTACGCACGAGGAAGATATACCCATGGTGGAAGAGGTCAGAGAATGTTTACACAGAATGGATTAGTAAGTCCATGGGCACTGATGAGAATGTGGTGGGTATCAGGGAGGTGTTTAACTTCATACTGCCCTGCACAGTAGATTCTGCACCATACATGCTTCTCAGCTGTGTGTGTAGAATATACTATAGTTATCATACTGATTAGCACAAATGAAGGAAGTGAGAATGTCCACCCCATCTGTCAGGCTTGTTGATGTGTGAACTGAATTTAGTTCATGCTGGAGAAGATTACCACTGCAAGAAGGGTAAGCAATCCTTCCACAGTTAACTCCGTCTCCAGAGGAGGTGTGCTGGTATCACTCCCAGTACTGTTCCTGGAAATAAATAAAAAAAAAAAAAAATAGAAGTTTTGGCAGGGTTTTTCCAGACAGGTTGCCCCTTAGTGGCTCAATTCCTTTAACTGCTTGGACTAAAAAGTCTTTTTTTCCTATTTAGAATATGTGTGGTCTGTCTCTTTAAGTACAGTCAAGCTGAATATTGAAGTTCTCTGTGTTTCAGTCAGGGGTGGTTTGAAATAGATTATGGTAAGTATCACATTTAGGAAAAGTCTCTTTTACTATTGTAGGGTTTTAGGAATGTACCGGTCCCAATGACTGATATGCTTTTAATTCCTGTGTTAGAGTTTTGACTGATCTTTATGTTCTGAGTTCCTGTTCCATGGCTTTCCCTTTTCCAAAAGTGAGTACAGTGGGCAAGCAGTGACAAAAAGCCCAGGTATGTATTTTCTCCAGTATCCCAACATTCCCATTAACTGCTGTAGTTCTTTCCTAGATTGAGGCGCTTGTAGTTGTCTTGTTTTACTTAGGGTGTCCAATGCAACCCATCAAGTGCCTAAAAATTTTACTTCCTTACTTGATTTCTGGCACTTTTCAGGTGGAATTTCAGCTTCTGCTTTCTATAATGATTGCTTCACTGAGCCTGCCACTTCCTTTACTATTTCAGGAGAAGTTAAATGCCATCTCCCATCAGATTTACAGACTAGCCAGACTGGTGAATTGTATGGTGTCATGGAGGCACCCTGAAGTTAGTTTTAAGTGGACAACAAGGTCCAAAACAAGCTTTTATTCTGGTCAAAAAGGTGCAGCAAATTAACTGGTAAGGAACGGGGTTTTAGCACTCCAATAGCATAAATACAGGTTCAAATATCAGCTGAGGAAATTATTGGGGTGCAGCAAATAATAACAATGGAGATTCACTGTGTGCATACACGTGGCTCATAAAAACAATGTCAGAGCCGTACCTGACTTTAGGAAACAAATACATGTGCTCATATTTAAGCACGGAATACCCTCACTTTGTCTAGTGTGGAAAAACACCTGCAAATCCTGTGAGGAAACTGGGAAGGAAAATACACTCACTTATGCAGTGAGGAACTATTAAGTAGGTTATCGCTCACCCATATGGTGTGGTGAGGCAGTTCCAATCCCAGGAGATTACCTTAGGCAGCGATCCTGCCTAAAGGAAGGGCTCTCGACAACAGCATTCTTGGCCCGCTGCTCCAAGAGGACACACACGAAGAGCATGCCTTGGTGGGTAGTCCCGTTTTTATAAACGTATCAGATCTGGCTGTGGGCATTCTAGAAGTTTCTCTGCTCCCCCACTCTGGCTATGGGTGCTCAGAAACTTCTTGGCACCCCCCACTTTGGCTGTGAGCGCCCAGAAACTTCCCGACTCTCTGGCGCCTCTTTCCCTCTCCTAGCTAACCGACAGATGGTTAAACAAAAGCCTATACAGGAGAGGCAGGAGGTGTTGGGGAAGAGGGTGAGGGTGTGCATGCACCTTCCACACCAAAAGAGGCAGGGGAGGGAAGCCAGAGAGAGAGGAGGGTGTGCACCTGCCACATATGGGAAGTGAGAACTGGAAATAATTTGGCTTTTTTTCTAAGTGTGAGTTTATTTCAGAAATTTTCTTCATGTGCTGTGGAACATATTAACTTTTGACTCGGGAAGTGCAGGGTCTGTGTGGATCACAGGCATGGTGGTTTCCTGGTTATTATTAGGGTTAAGGTTGATGTCTGAAGAAAAGGACCACATGCTGTCATCCAGCAAACACTTCTTGTTGTTCTCTTGTGTTAGTATTAAGTTTTGTGCTCATATCTAAAAGAATTTCACCAGTTATCATTGGGGAGTCATTTGGAATCAGAATTCATTCTGCTTTAATTATGGGTCTAGACTCATATTGAGTTTTCTGTGGGGTTTTTCACTTGCTTATTTGCTTTGGGTTTGTTGCAGCTGGTTCTGGAAGATTCCAGGAGCTCCTGCCAGTAATGGCATTTGATAGGCTGAATCTTGCACCAAGGGGGGTCTTCTTCTGCCGTGGCTGATGGGACATGAAAGACCCCGCGCCTGGCTGCAGAACTAGTGAGTTTTATCTAAATCAAATACATGTTAAGGGTATTGCAAAAGCTGGTGCAAATGAGTTTGAGCATTTAATGGCTTAATGTGAATTTAAGTAACTAGTTTTCTCTGAATTATTTTCTTTCAGATTTTCAGGTTTCATAAATGGTTTTGTATAAAAAAAATAGCTTGACTATTTTTCATATCACATGCTACCATTTAACAGGTAACACATGTTAATAGGCAACTGTGGTATATATTAGGGCACATGTGGTCAGAGGGTGAAATTAATGCTGTAAGAAAATGACCTTATCCTACAACTACTACTAACTAAATTGTACAGCTTTTAAACACAGCATTGGCAAAAACTTGTCATGTAATATGTGTAACAGTTTTACAGCTTTGATGAAAGGATGAAGGATGAAATTACTTCACCCTATTTTATTATACATTGAAAGAATTGCAAATGGTTCTTCTAGAAGACTAACATCTGCAGGTTTATGAATAAATGACAGATGATTAGCATAACACCATCACTGTATTGATCACAGGGCACTCTCCTTGATTAAAAAACAGACAACAAAGTAACACTGCAAAATGTAAAGACTGTGTCTTTGCACTAGTAGCTTATCTACATAAAGGTGAGATTGCTAAGCATCTAAGACTGATCATCTATCAAGGACTTGATCTCAGTTACAGTTGACTCAAAAGACTGCTATTTAAATAGGAAGACCTGCTTCTTAAGTAAGTGATCCTCTTCCACGGTGTCTGTTACAGTAGCACAATTCCTGCCCAAGTATGAGCACTTTACCTACATAACAAGATTTCAGGACAGTGTTCCATTTTTTCTTTAAGTATTCTCTTTACACTTTTCTGCTGCACTTGGCATTTCATGCTAAAAATAAAGGGTATGTGGGGGGTAGATTTTTAATGTGTGAAATGCTGTTTTGATGTTTGGTTTTAAATTAATAACTCTGGAATAACATTGTTCATTACAATTAAAATAGTGAAAGTCCCACTGCAACTGCTTTATGCAATATGGCTTAAATAGAAGTGTTTGTATCCTCAGCTCTAAACCATTTGTAGATACAAGAAAAAGAAATTATAAGGTATGGAGATCATTCTGTTCTGTGGTGAAATAGTCCATCCCTGATCATAATGATCCTTAGCATGACTAAAGAAAGTGAGTGGGATGTATTTCATCTTAGGGATCAAGATAGGATACTGTTCACTTCTATTAAATATTCTGAAATCTTGTCCAACCATTTTCTTTATGGAAGAAAATGATTTATTCTTTCTTGGCAGCAAAGTGAAAAACTGACAACATGTAACACTGCAGATTTTTTTTTTTTAATTCATGAGAGGAAGTTATCCTGATTAAAAGATATTCACATGCTTAAAACAAAACCTATACTTCAGATTCTGAAATTATTTTAGAACACTAATGTTTTATCTGAGTTGTGGGATCTACAGAGTAGGAGAACCTCCACCTTGCAATAAGAAAAGAAATGGAGCACTACTGTAGAACAGGAGCACCATTGTAAATCACCCATGGATTCTTTACACCAGTGATGGGATTAATGTCATCAATCCTTTTAACACTCATGCTGCTTTTTAAGATAAAATAGTGTGACGAGTTTAGAAACCAGAATACTTTAGTTAGGAATGCTTGCAATTATATGAATTACATTACTTCCCCTTTCTGGGGGAGAAATGTTGTAATTTAGAAGAAAACTTGGGCAGATCAGCAACCCACTTAATTTCAGTCACTTATCAAGGACTATAACCTTTTCATCTTAGACTGCTGAGAGACAAACATCTCTTGTAGAGAGGTTTGTCTGTGTCTCCAGAATTGCTTGTAACTTTTTTTTTTGTTGTCGTTAAACAGGAAACTTACAATTACTTTAGACCTCTAAGGTATGTAACACTGTACATAGTACATACTTGTACATAGTATGCAGTTACGCAGTTTAATTATATGGAGACAGACCTAATTTTTATATCATAAGCTATATTGTTTCTATAGATAACAGAGATCAAAAGACTTAGATTTAGATAAATGTCATTAATTGAATTTTGCCTGAAGTATCTTCACAAAATAGATTCAAAGACTACTTTGAGTTAGAAAGAGTCTCTGGAAGTCATCCAGGACTGGCTGATGAAACATCTTTCAGTCACTTAAGGAAAGACATGGACCAGTTAGAGAGGGTCCAGAGGAGCCCACAAAAACAATCAGAGGGCTGGAACACCTCTCCTATGAGGACAGACTGAGAGAGCTGGGGTTGTTCAGCCTGGAGAAGACCCAGGACAATGTAAAATTAAGCCAAAGGACAGTACTGTGGTAAAGCTTTTTAAAAAACTGTCTTACATTAGTTTTGTTTATTAGTTTACAGCGCATTATGTCAATTTTTACATTTATTTTTTCATTCAATCAAGTTTTCACAAAAATCATTGTCAATTTTGATAGCAATGTGAATCAATTTTTGACCTTGAGTGTACAAGTATCTAATTTCCACTTAAATCTATCTAAGTCATGTTCCCATATATCTGGTGTATCTTTATATCTGAGGAAAGCAGATTGGAACTGAAGCCTGAAAGCTACAGCAGGGGGATAATAGTATCACTTTATCTCAGAAACTTGTGAACAGAGATGTATGAATGTTTATGAAGTACTTGGATGTTAAAGACAGTGCTATAAAGATCCATAAGAAAATGAATAGTCCTATCTTTAAACAAGAGTTTGAATAGCATGCAGTAAATAATAATGCCAAGTGCCAGCTATACAGTAGTGAAAATAAAAAGTTATAGGTTCTCCTTAAACTATGATACAGCCTGCTTATAAATAGAAGCAGCTCTGAGCAACCTGATCTAGTTGAAGATGTCCCTTCTCATTGCAGGGGGATTGGACTAAATCACCTTTGAAGGTCCTTTCCGACCCGAAGTATTATATGATCCTATGATTCTGTTGGAGAGAGGTATAAGAATATGTGGTCATGTGATTGAAGAGTGAACTATCTTGTGTATGAGACAGGCAGATTTAAATTTTCAGTATGTTCTAAATTCTGGAATTTTTTAACACTTCAGTGAATCAAAAAATGACCTCAGTGGAGCTCTTTTTCAGTAAAGGCTTGCTTTGTCTTTGTGCTCCTTTTGCACACAGGAGGCTCTCAGGATCCTGGATGACTAGGGTCCTAGGATAAGACCTTAGGAAAGAACTATTGCTTTAGAAGTCTCAGTGTTAAAAGCACAAAATCAACGGGAAACATGAAACATGAAAGGGCATCTTAATGCTATGTGTGTTGTGTTTCTTGTTATTTTGTCCTTTCCTGTTAAGCAATAATCACAGAATCACAGAATGTTAGGTATTGGAAGGGACCTCAAAAGATCATCTAGTCCAATCCCTCTGCTGGAGCAGGAAAACTTAGATGAGGCTCCACAGGAATGTGTCCAAGTGGGTTTTGAATGTCTCCAGAGTAGGAAACTCCACAACCTCCCTGGGCAGCCTGCTCCATTGCTCTGTCACCCTTACTGAGAAGAAGTTCCTTCTCAAATTTAAGTGGAACCTCTTGTGTTCCAGTTTCAACCCATTACCCCTTGTCCTACCATTGGTTGTCACCAAGAAGAGCCTGGCTCCATCCTTGTGACATTTGCCCTTTACAAATTCATAAACATGAATGAGGTCACCCCTCAGTCTCCTCTTCTCCAAGCTAGAGAGACCCAGCTCCCTCAGCCTTTCCTCATAAGGGAGATGCTCCACTCCCTTAATCATCTTTGTTGCCCTGTGCTGGACTCTCTCTAGCAGTTCCCTGTCCTTCTTGAACTGAGGGGCCCAGAACCGGACCCAATATTCCAGATGTGGTCTCCCCAGGCAGAGTAGAGGGGAAGGAGAACCTCTCTCAACCTACTAACCACTTGTCTTCTAATACACTCCAAGTTGCCGTTGGTCTTCTTGGCCACAAGGGCACAGTGCTGGCTCATGATCATCCTGCTGTCCACCAGGACTCCCAGGTCCCTTTCCCCTACACTGCTCTCTCATAGATCATTCCCCAGCCTATACTGGAACCTGGGGTTGTTCCTACCCAGATGCAGGACCCTACACTTGCCCTTGTTATATTTCTTAAATTTTTTCCCCGCCCAGCTCTCCAGCCTGTCCAGGTCTCGCTGCATGGCAGCACAGCCTTCTGGCTTGTCAGTCACTCCTCCCAGCTTGGTGTCATCAGCAAACTTGCTGATAGTACACTTTATTCCCTCATCCAAATCATTGATGAATATATTGAATAATACCAGGCCCCAGTACTGACCCTTGAGGCACTCCACTAGATACAGGCCTCCAACTAGACTCCACCCCATTGATCATGACTCTCTGGCTTCTTTTCTTCAGCCAATTCGCAGTTCACCCCACTACCCGATCGTCCAGACAGCAATCCCTCAGTTTAGCTGTAAGGATGCTGTGGGAGACTGTGTCAAATGCTTTACTGAAGTCAAGGTAGACTTTTAATAGTACTTTTAAAGTACTTTTAATAGACATTTTAGATCAAAATATAGTATTATAGACTGTATAAAAATAAGGCACTGTTTTTTAGGTACATATTCAGCAAAGTACTGAATCATCTGTTAATATATTAGCCTACATAATTTTCAGAGCCTGAGCCTTAAATTTTAAAACTCAAGCTGTTAAACAATAGGATGTAGTTGTGGTTTTTCTTGTGTAGTTCAACATACATTTTGGAGAAAAGTGTTTGAAAAACAAAGTGTCTAAACTTGGAAAAAGAATTCTCCCTAGTTATAAGTTGGAAACAAACCCAAGAAAACCAAAGATAATTTATCAAACAGTAACAGCAAAAGAGACAGAATACATAAAGAGGAACAGTTAAATACTTTCCAATCATTTTTTATCAAAAGTTTAAACAAATTTTGGTAAGAATTTTAAGCAGGATTTGCAAGCCAGCATAATGGAGATATAATGATACTTATAAAAAAATATATATTTCTTTTCTATCCAGCAGTCCAACTATGATCAAGTTATTGACTGATTCCTTGTTACTAACTCCCTTTATTTTGTCGTCTTAAAATTGTATAAACAACAGTGGTTTATATTATGCTTTCAGAAGTTCTATGTTTTGAATAACAGTGTTCAGAATACATGACTATGAACACAGACAACTGGGATACTTTTACTGCTTTCGTCTTTAAATATTCACAACAAGAGATAAAATCTGTACAACGAAAAGAAAGAGAAGAAGAGGAAACATTTTATATTTATTAGACTGTCTTACTTGATTTCTTTCTCTTTTTAATGTGCTGCAGGCACTCTAGTTGTAATGTTATGCCTTGTCGTATTTTATTAGCTTGAGGTTTCTAATTCTGTTTTCTCTTCTTTAAAGCTGTCATCTGTTGATATAATATTTATTTTTCAAAACTTCATTAAATATTTTTCCTGGCTAGGAGAAGTGTCATCTTTAGGTTCAAAGGCACTGATTAAAAAAAAAAAATAAAAATCATTGATTAAAAAAGTCACTCAATTTCCTACACATTTTTTTTTTTTATTTAATAAGACACACATGGACTTACTTTTTGAATCATAAATCCTGCTGCCACTTGAATTGTTGTTAAGTCTGGAGTAATACTATTAATGTCTGTGATTTTACCTTCTGTCAGCTAATAAAGGTTATGGTTGCATTTTTCAGTGTCAGGCTTTTAGACTTTTCCCTGATCAGAAGTGTCAAACAGCAACAATCAATGCAATTTATTGAGATCTGTTCATATATATTTATATGTAATCTGCATGGCCTTATTGACTTTGACAGTAATTCATTACAGCACTTTTTTTTTCTTTCTTTTTTTTTTTTTTAAGTAATGCTATCCATGTAGTAGTAGTTCTTTGCACTATGTATAGACATTCTATTCCAAAAATTATTCAAATTCAAGAACCATAGCTTTGGATGAGTCTAATGAAAAGATGTTGTTCATATCCCTCAATGGGAATTCTACCAATGTAAATACTAAAATACAGTTAGCTTGTTTCCTTAATCCCAGGCCCTACAGCTAGAATACCTCCGTGGAATAATAAAGTAATGTAGAAGTTTCAAAAATTACCATTAAATAAATCTGTATAAAATATTTAGCAGACCCTAAAATCCAAGCACCAGACTTAGTGTGCTATTCACAATGGAAAGGTAAACTTTTTTTCTTCCCTGCTACCTTTGTGAAGTCCTGAACAATGAAATAAAAAAAAAATAAAATAAAGTACTAGTGGAAGTGGTTCCTTAAAAATGTGAAATGATTTTTCTTTGAAACTGTTTGTTTAGAAATCGAGAAAGGTTATTCGGTCAATAAATAATTGAAGTGTTTCCTTACAAGTGAATTAGCTAGGCTTTCCGTATTGTTTCCACAGTTCTTGGTATTTCTTTTGGTGTCAAGCTTTAGAAAATGGCATTGTTGATTCCCAAGCATGTCCACTTCAAATTAAGTATCTATTTTATTGCAATAAAGTGTGTTAGTGTGCTCTAGATAAACTAGTCAGACTTCAAAACATGCTGCTAAAGAAAACAGTACAGTCATTATTAGCAAAAGTACGATTTGTGCCAAAAATGTGTGAAACAATCATAGAGCAGTGAAAGACCCTGCAGCTTGCTTAATTAAGTGTGGAACATTACGAACCTGCTTAGTTCAGGCCGTAGAACTGCAGGATTCTTATACAGACAGGATGGCATGAGCCTCATGAAACATCTGAAAGATGTGTACTGAGTTTTATGTTAGTTCGTGACTGCCTTATGAGAAACATTTTGTAATCTTTTCTAAGTACCTTTTCAACAATGTGCTGGTACTAAATACAGCAGTTAAACCTATTCATCGACTGCTTTTTCAACACTACCAAATAAATCCAAAATATGACAAATTAATCAAAGGGCTGACTGGAAGGATTAGGGAATAGGACTTTCGCTGTTAATTGAAATCTGTCAGTTTGAGTTGTTGAGGATTTTTTTCTTTTCTGTATTTTATTAGATGCATTATTTGCTGTGAATTCTTAACACTTGCCATTAATATACATCTTTCAAAAAAAAAAAAAAAAATCCAAAGCAAATAAATACACACACTGTTTCAAGCATGAGGAAGGTAAACACACAAAAGGCCAAACATGCTGAAATTCTTACATGTTGAAATCCTACTATTTCAGGCATCCAGATGTGACTGAAGTAAATATAAAGTGTTGTTGCTCTTCCACTAAGCTATATACTCAATGATTATAGTATTAAGTTCAAAGAGACATCCCAGCACTGTAAAAAAACTCATACTTTTCTCATTTCTGCCGCATCTATACAAATACTAAATTATTCATAAGTATTGGTTTCAGTGAGTAAAATCTCCTCTATTTATTTTTATACTTCTTGTACACATTTAAGGCATTGTCCTTCAGAAGACTGGAAAAAGATTGTAAAAAATCTTTTCCTATGACAAAGAACAAGGTATTTACTTAATAAAATGTCAGTTACCTAAATCCAAGTGGACTTAACAGTGTCCTTCATTCTGTACTGCAATAGTACCTGTCAACTGGATTTTGTTTTTGTTTGGAATATTTTCCTGGCAATATGTCCAGGGCATAAAAGTTGTCCTCTGTTGTCTTTTATAAACAAATCTCTGTTATACTCTGCTACAAAATGAACCTTATGAAATGTTATACTTGATTTTACAACAGTATTTTTGACTGTGGGCCATCTCATATTAACCCGTACTTAACTGGTTGACAGTCCTTCACCCTTCTGCAGCTGATGTCTTTAAAAGGTTGAAAGTGTTTCTACTCTCCTTATGTGTTTACTCTGTGTCACAAGACTTATTTTAATACCTACAGTCTGAAAACTGGTTTGAAGAACGTCCTTCTTGAAATATGTCTTTTCCATATCTGTTACAGAAGGGCTGAGGAACTATATATAGGTTGACAAATTAAATGACACTGAGGCCAGCTGCCATGGGACAGCCTGCATTAATTCCATTAAACACTTCAAAACAGAGTTGTTGTACACAAATGTCTATTGGGAATGTTTCTTATTCTAAGTCAGCTGTGAACTCATGAAAAATACTGACTGGGAGAGCTGGCCTAAGACAAGACTTTGGCAAACACTGTTCTAACCTTTTAAAGGTGTATATATGATCAAGTTCCTGTGCTAGGAAACAACCCCCATCAAAATTTGTCAGTGGTAGCTGATGACATTAAAAAGAGATTAAGATTTTGAAACACACATATTAATAGTTAAAGTGAGACATAGAACTTTGAAAATTAAGACTGTTGTCGGTTGTTTTAAGGAGATAATATGTGTTCTCTGAGGAGAAGCTAGAATAGTTCTTGAAGCATAGACAAAAGTCCATGGAATATTTCTGAGGGTGCGTAAGAACTCAGAAAGAAAAGCAAGCTTCTTGTAACAGAAAAATGCTTGTTACTCATTTTTGTAAAGGCTGAACACAAGGAGCAGAGGCCTGGATAGAAAAGGAAGAGCTTCTGTCTGAAATGCAAGACAGGGTCTGTGTGGGAGAACGCTTCAGAAGAGCAGGCAGTGTGACTATTTATATGTTTCTAAAGATACCTAAATATTACAATAAGGCTAAGTTCCCATTTGGGGGATATTTCATATTGTCATTTTAAAATCAGTTTTTGTTTGCAATCATACCTCATTAAAGTGTTAAACTTACCTGTTTAAGGGGTGTGTGTGGGGAGGGAGGTATCAGTAAAACATGTAGTTCTTGTATATGTGTATTTCAAATGATTGATAGAAGTACGTTTATCCTGTAAGATATTCTAACATCCTGTTTTATACTGAAATGTTACTTGCCCATCACATTTTGTGCAGATTAACTGGAACTTCCAATCCGTTACTTCAGACTAGGTAGTCTGCTTGGAAAACTAGACACAGATTGAAGGATGGTTAGCACATTGGTCCAGGCATGGTATACATTATATATACAAGTCAGGGAGCTGTCAAGTACTTTCTGATTCAGTTTACATAAAAATGCACAAAATTCTAGATCTTGAGAGAAATAAGGCTGTCTAAAGATGAGGCAGAAATATTCAGTATTAAAGCACAAAAAAGTTTTCGGCATTCACCTCATGGCCCAAAGGGCAGGAGTCAGTGTGTTAAGTAATCAAACCCTACAACAAAGTGACAGACAAAAGTATGACTGTTTCACAAAATAAGCTTGACAAAAAATAAAAAAAGTAGGAAAAAAATTATCACTATAAATAATGTTATAAACACCAATAAACTCACATCTTAAATATTTTAATTTTATTTTTATCAATGTACAGTTATTTAAAATTCTTAAAAGTATGAGGTATCATTTATGTAATGCAGAGATTCTGTTTTCCTGTACCACTTAATTAAAATGCATCTGTAAGTGAAAAATGAAACCCATGGGATATTAAAATACTGCAAATAAAACTTCACTAATGTACTTAGGATCTGATTTTGACACTACACATGAGATTAGTACAAAGGAAGTGTAATATATATAACGCCAATAATAAAATTAGATACCTAAAAGAAATGTAATTCTTAAAGCCATTAACAAAAAGTGCCTATTCACATGAAGAACTTTACATGCTGAGCTATTTACTTATGATATTGATCCAAATAATGATGACTTCTAGTTGCTTTGTTCCAGGAAGCAATGTGAGAGTAGTGATACGATCAATAATTTTTTTTTTACCCTGGATTTATTCTTAGTACACTTTAATTCTTCATGTCCACCCAGTTACCTCTGAATTACAAAATTGTTTCTACAGAGGATGATGAGTGACTAAACCATCAGTCATGATTTGTTATGACCTCAGTCATGAACTTATCCCACCATTCACATAATATAGCATGCAATAAATTAAAAACAAAAACAAACAAACAAACAAAAAACAACAAAGCAACCCCCAAAAGAGAAGAAAAACAACAACAACAACAACAAAAATCCACCAAACCCTGGTAGCAGCTTCTGATAACACTGGTGCTATGACAGTTACTAACATCTCATCTCATTTCAAAATCTCTTTAGACAATAGATATTAACATTTGATGACTTTAAGTGGACTTCGGATGAGACTTGACAGCTGAGGAGGTCTTTGAATATCACAGATCTTACTGTTCTTACACCTGCACATTAGTTTTACCCAGTGTACAGCTTTCCAGTATGTGTTACGGCATTCCTCATTCCCCCAGTGAAACTGAATATTAAAAATAATTTTTCTGAACAAAGAAGTCAGATCTACTTAAAATATATTTAGAAAGCAAACACTGGTAAATTGTCTTCAGATGTTTGAAGATAAATGGGTGCAATAGGAGATAGTTTAGACAAGTTCACTGGTAAAATTGGGGAGTACTTTTGAAGAAAGGGAAGCAAAAGAAGCTATATTTTTTGCTTGAAAACCAAACAAAACAAAATTAAAATCTCAAGGAATCCTACACACATTCTAGGAACTGACATATCTGACTTTAGTTAAGAAAATTTGCATATGAGAGGTCTTGTATTTTTTAAGCCCCATAGTGGTAAACTGACATTTTAACAGAAAAGGTCAGATTAAAAATCCCATGGCTCCAAGAATACAAGTTGTTTTGTACTTGATATACAAATATATAGAAGTACAACCCAAAATCTAATTCTGGAAGATGGTTCGCTATCTATTTGCATAGGATAAATAAAATTAACGTGAAGGATATTTCATTGCTTAACTTATGCAAAAGAAAACATACACAGATAATATCCTTGAAAAAGTGTATGATTTGACAATATCCATGTAAATACTTCTGTATTACAAGATACAGAGAATCTGAACTGAGGATTCGATTTATTAATGCAACTAAACCTTTTGTTGAGAATTAATACAAGCTTTTCTCCTTCTTTAACCCTATGAACTAGACAAAATATTTATTCTTTAAATTAGGAGGTATTCCCCTAGGTTTTAACAGGTGTATGTGAAAGCTGTATAACTGCATTTTTTCTGGGTCTCCAAACTCCTATGTTAAATGAGATTGCTGCAGATACCAGATTTACAGGCTTCCCACATATGAAATAGACATTGACTCTTCATCAACTTATTTCTCCTCAAAACTTTTTTTTCTGTTTTTCACCTGTGCTAATATTAAAATTATTGTCATTGAATGGTAGAAAAAATATGCTAATATCACACAGGAATCAAATAGATCTATAACCACCAGTTCTTTCTCTGTGTTTACTCAGCTTGTGTTCTTACTTAAAATAGAAATGAAACCAGTTTTTTTCTTTTCTATTCGACTCACTTTATCTTTCTATACTATGCAAGTTACAGACATAAACAACATATAGTATGATAAAATATTGAATAATAGTATAATGTGTTGTATAGTTTCATAAAGAATGCCTGTCTTCACCTGATTAAAAAATCATTGATTCTCTTGAAATGATAAAATTATTTTACTTAAAATCCATTTGTGTATATCTAAACAGCCTCAAAGTTCTCTTTCCTTCTCTGACAGAATGCTTGTGGAGCATTATGCCCTGATTCTTTAATATTATATATATATTTTATTCTTGAAATGTTGATTCAAAGTAAAATGTGTATTGCTATAATTAAAAGCAGATAATTTCAGTTACAAATGAAAAAATAATATTTCTTTTTTTACGATGTAAGCTTTTGGACGCCTTCTGCCTTCAATCTTTTTGTGTCATCTGTACTCCTATCATACAGATGCAACAATTTCATATATTTGGAACAGTGAACAGTAGTGCTCTTGTAATGATACTGTAGGAAGGAATCAGTAAGACAGAACAGAATGCTGACCTATGATGTGGTTATCTGCTGGCTGCAAGGTTTCACACATTCACTTATAGATCCCATGACAAGATGGATTAAACAAAACAAAACAAAACACAACAAAACCAAACAAACAAAACCAAACAAACAAAACCAACCAAACAAAAAAACCCCAACCAACCAATCTTGTCTGATTTCTTGGTTATCTTGTCGATGTTAATTAGGAACACTGGTTTACAACATTTTAGTAAAATAAATTTAAATAAATATCTTAATTAGATTAAACAAAATTCCTCACAAGAACAAAGTCCTGTCAAAGGATGTTTTCATTAGTATGTTCAGTTTTGATGAGTATGAAGCCTTTGATCTTGTTTTCATCACTGTAACGGTTATGGTATATTGATAACAACATTTGATGTGGAAGATTAATACTGAAAAAAAAAAATCCCTTTTAACATATTATTTCATTACAAATTCTGACTTTGCAAGTTTCTTCTTCCTCAATCAAGACAAAATCAGCTTGTTTCTTTAAATGAGCACTTAGTACAGATTCTTACCTGCTGTAGAATCATAGCTCCACATAAAGTAAGATATTAAGTGTTCTCAAAAGGTCATTTCCCCAAAGCTAAATATTCTACACTTTAACTATTCTTTGTTTGACCTGCTTTTTTCAATGTCCACTGACAGGTATTCTTTAACCTCTTTACATAATGTCTTCTCATTAACCATTACCTCTACGTTTAGAAAGTGTTTTCAGTGGAATGTTTGTATTATATCTTTCTCACTTCATCTTGTAGATAATCTGATTTAAATCAGTTTGCATTCACATTGTCAAAATTCTTATTATCTAGGGTAAGATTCATCTGTAATAATCACCCTTTGGCTTTGTTTATTATGACTTACTTCTACTGGGACTTTTTGGTTTCTTGCTAATACATTTTACCCTTGAACAACACTTATTCAGCTCCATTGACATTTATTTTGAATTCACACTTAACAAATTAGTCCTGAAGTTCAGAAAAAAACAAAGTAAAACAAAAACACAAACCAACCCATCAACCAACCAACCAACACAAACCAAAAACCAAAAACCAAATATGTTCCTCTACTTTGTTGATGTGTATCTGAAAATTATAAGTAATATACCTAAGCAAAATACGGATATACACTAGACAATGAGAAAGGTCACTTTACTGCTTGCAAAGACAGATCAGAAAACAAAACAAAACAAACAAAAAGCTAAGCTTGCTGATTGACTTTTTATCTTATACTTTCCTACCTAGTACAAACTTGAGGATTACTGGTGCTTGAATTCTGTTTGCATTACTAGACTGAAGGACAGGGAGAAAAAAAACAAAACAAACAAAAAAAAAAAAACACGGGCTGAGCAATACCAATTCCTTTGTGGAAATCCATGGAATTTATCACTTAGTGGTAAGTGTTTAATAAGGTCTGCAATGGTTTTGTCAAAATTTTGTCGTTCCCCTGAGAACAGACTATTTGAGAACGCAAAGTTCCACTTGGAATTAAATCTGGCTAGAGATGTCAAGGACAACAGGAAGGTCTTGTTCAAGTACATCAGCAGCAAAAGGAAGATTGGGGAAAATGTAGGTCCACTGCTGAATGAAGTGGGTGCCCTGGTGACGGAGGATACAGAGAAGGTGGAATTACAGAATGCCTTCTTTACTTCACTAGTAAGACTTCAAAATAATAATTGAATAATCATTGAATTTTAGGCATTTTTGGTATGATAAATCTGTTTTATAATGCATTGTATGAATCAACAATGTTAATGTACACCACATCGATTAGCCCAGAGCCTCATTGTTGTTGAATGTTTACTCAGAGAATCAAATAAGAAATGTGCTTACTGTGCAAAGGGGTTTAACCTAAGCTTCTCTATTAAGAATCACACTACGGTTTCATATAGCCAAAGGACTCACTAAACTGTAGGATAAAAAATATTACTTTATGAATGCAATCACTGACTAATAACAGATGTATAGCAGAGTAAATATGATGAAACAATATACTGTGAATCACAAAAACAAGAAGGTCTCTATCTTATCTAAAATATTCAAAAATTGAATTGATTCAATCATAGAATCATAGAATAGTTTGGCTGGAAGTGACCTTCAAAGGTCATCTAGTCCATCTTCTTGAAACTCCTAGGGACATCTTTCACTAGATCAGTTTGCTGAGAACTCCATCCAACCTGACCTTAAATGTTTCCACGGATGGGGAATCTACCACCTCTCTGGGTAACCTGTTCCAGTGTTTCACCACACCTATTGTAAAAAATGTATTTATATCTAGTGTAAATCTACCCCCTTTTAGTTTAAAACCATTAATCCTTGTCCTATTTTACCAGGCCCTGCTAAAAAGTCTTTCCCAGTCTTTCTTATAAGACCTCTTTAAGTACTGAATGTCCTGGAGACTTCTCTTCTCCAGTCAGGCTAAGCAACCCCAACTGTCTCAGCCTGTTCTTATAAGAGAGGTGTTCCATCCCTCTGATCATCTTGTTGGCCCTTCTTTGCACCCTCTTCAACAGGTCTATGTCTTTCCTGTACTGAGGTCTCCAGAGTTGGATGCAATACTCCAGGTGGGTTCTCACCAGACTAGAGTAAAAGGGCAGAATCATCTACTTCAATCTGTTGCCCATTCTGCATTTTATGCATCCCAGGACATGGTTGGCTTTCTGAGCACACATTGACAGAATCACAGAATCACAGAATCACAAAATGTTAGGGATTGGAAGGGACCTCGAAAGATTATCTAGTCCAATCCCCCTGTCGGAGCAGGAACACCTAGATGAGGTTACACAGGAAGGCATTCAGGTGGGTTTTGAATGTCTCCAGAGAAGGAAACTCCACAAACTCCCTGGGCAGCCTGTTCCAGTGTTCTGTCACCCTCACTGAGGAGAAGTTTCCTCTCAAATTTAAGTGGAACCTCTTGTGTTCCAGTTTGAACCCATTACCCCTTGTCCTATCATCGGTTGTCACCAAGAAGAGCCTGGCTCCATCCTCATGACACACATCCTTTATATATTTATAAACATTAATAAGGTCACCCCTCAGTCTCCTCTTCTCCAAGCTAAGGAGACCCAGCTCCCTCAGCCTGTCCTCATACAGGAGTTGCTCCACTCACTTAATCATCTTTGTGGTTCTGCACTGGACTCTCTCCAGCAGTTCCCTGTCCTTCTTGAACTGAGGGGCCCAGATCTGGACACAATATTCCAGGTGTGGTCTCACCAGGGCAGAGTAGAAGGTGGAGAGAACCTCTCTCAACCTACTAACCAACCCCCTTCTAATATACCTCAGGATGCCATTGGCCTTCTTGGCCACAAGGGCACAGAGCTGGCTCATGGTCATCCTGCTGTCCACCAGGACCTCCATTGCTGGTTCATATCCAGCTTTTCATCCACCAGTACCCCCAAGTCCTTCTCTGCAGGGCTGCTCTCAATTCTTTCAACCCCCAGCCTGTATTGATACCAGGAGTTGCCATGACCTAGCTGCAGGACCTTGCACTTGGCCTTGTTGAACCTCATAAGGTTCACATGGGCCCACTTCTTGAGCTGGTCCAGGTCCCCCTGGATGGCATCCCATCCCTCAGGTATGTCAACTGCACCACTCATCTTGGTGTCATCTCCGAACTTGCTGAGGGTGCACTCTATCCCACTGTCTATGTCATTGACAAAAATATTAAATAGTACTCATCCCAGTACAGAGCCTGGAGGAACAATTAGTTTCTAAAGCTAAAACAATTGTGTATTTTAATGAATATTTGGGAGATATAATAGAATATATGTATGGTGTGCATGCATAATGAAACAACCATCGTGTGACCCTTGCAGTTAATAATAAAACTGTAATGACTATGTTATGACTTAATCCCTGTAAGCAGTTCGGCATCACACAACTGCTCACTCACTCCCCTACAGTGGGATGGGGAAGAAAATCAGAAGTGCAGAAGTGTAAAAATTTTGTTGAGATAAAAAAAACAAAACTGTGCATGCATGTCAAGCCAAATAAGGGATTAATTCACTGCTTTCCATCGTCAGGCAGGTGTTAGCCATGTTCAGGAAGACAAATGCCTTAACTCTGTACATCCTCTACTTCCTCCTTCCCTGTAGCTTTTGTTGTTGACCATGACATCACATAGTATGGGATATCCCTTTGTTCACTTAGGGTCAGCTGTCCCAGCTGTGTCCCCTCCCAACTTCTTGTGCAGCATCAGCCTACTTACTGGTGGGACAGTGTGAGAAACACAGGCCTTGACACTGGGTAATCACTGCTTAACAATATCTAAACCACTGTTGCGTTATCAAGACTATTCTGGTGACAAAGCCATAACACAGTGCCATATGAGCTACTGTGAAGAAAATTAGCTCTATCCCATCCAAATCCACTGCACACTGGAAGTACATAATTGATCAGAAAGACATGCTGTGATTATATGCATTCAAAATTCACAAATACATATTTCACAGTAATCTTCAAGTTGTTTGCTAGCTCCATCAGTATTCTAGTCCATCTTGAAGTGAGACAGTTCCAAGACAGATTGTGTTCTGTTGTGCTGCTGGAGCATTGAGACAAATCTAGAACACCTTACATTATACACAACATAGCCAGTGCTCTGTATCTCATGGTACAAACCTCTGCTGCACTGGCATAGAACGTATTTTCACTCAGAGATGCTCAATTATATCTGATTCAAATCTTCTATTGTCTCTGATACCTTTTTCTGCTTTACTTTTAATCTATGTGTTCTCCTGTCTTCTCTCTACTTGTTTCTTTTGGGTTTAGTGTTTCTCTTTCCTCTATAAGCAACTATAGTCTTTCATACTGCTCAGTCTTGAGCACTGTTCTACAGGTCATAGAAGCATTTATTTTAAAAGGGAGATAGAATGTCTGTACATACACCTAAATAACAAGAAGTAGTCATTAATTTTCTCAATTCTGCTTTGGTACCTCTTACCTGCATAATTTTTTTGGAATCTGATGCAGAACTACATAACCCTCACTATGCTGTAAATTAATCCTTTCTTTGGTGATTGCCTATTTAACTAGAAGCAATTTAAATGAAATGAAAAAAGCAAACTACAGCATGAACTTTCTCCTTTCACTATTTTTTTATGCCATGTTCAAGCTTGGTTTAATACTGTTCATTTCAAATACATGACAGTAAGCATGATTTAGATTTATTATTCTGAATAGCTATTTGAAATGGGAAAAACTATCTAACACATTACTTTCAAAATCAGATCTAGAAATATTATATTTTTAAGCAGAATAGAAAGCAATTCACATATGTGGATGCAGTGAAGGCAGAAAGCCAAAGAGCTCTATTTTGTTAGCTCTAAGAGTAACCTTTAAATCTGCTGATACTGTAAGGTGCAATATTAGATTTACTGTTATGTTATAAGAAGTTTTGTCTGCATTCCTACATTTGTCTTGCAAAAAAACCAATTTGATCCAAGAGACATAATTATATATCTGAGAACTCTTTGATTAATTGGAGGACTTCTCATGCAGAGAATCCAGCTAATCACAAATATAAATCACTGAAGCAGATTCCTGCTCCCTGACAGGTAGAATCTGCAGCATAAGAGATCCTCTTAATTCAGCATAATGAGGCCTTCCACATGCTGCCTGCCTCATATCCAGGCTCTTTAAGCCACCTGCTTTCTGAGCATTTCATAACACTAATAATCTAATTCAACCAGTAAAATCTGCTTAGCTCCTTGATGCCAGAGGGATAGACCTGTCAGGAGACTCAAATCCAAAGAAAAATTTGGTCATCTCCCAGTTATTTATCACAAAACTTGTTTTTCAGTTATCCAATCTCAAATAGAACAGGCTACCCAAAGGTGGTATCTTGAGGTTCTCTGTACAATATACAGGAATGCTGAGTGCCTCAGAGATAGGATATTAAGAAACCCCTTTGTATGCTGATTGTGGAGCTATCCAAATGGAAAATCTAAACACAGTATGTCTGAACTCTGATCTTTCTCTAGACCTAATGGGCTTGAATCAGGTCTACGAGGAGATAATATGTGTTCGCTTGCATATAAAATACACTTACTAACTCAAGGAGTTAAGCAAGGCTGTTTCTGAAGAAGACAGCAATGATTTCTTGTTTTAAATCAACTCAGCATTTGAAATGATCATGCTCAGAAGAAGCATAGGTCTGCATCAAGTGAAAAGGTGCACATCTCCAAGGGAAAATTACAAGATGTTTCATATTCAGAAAAAAATAAATTACTTCTCTGCCAAGACTGACAACAACAACTAAAAAACCCATGGAATTTAAAAACCATAAGACACTCCACCTTCTGTACAGAAAGATTGCCACTAGGGAGAAAGAATTAAAAAGTTAACAAAGAAAAAAATAAAAAGTACTAGTAATTTAGCGTACATAGGTTAAGCTGCAAATATTTTACATCCATGTCTAAATAAAAGCCTAGAATTCAGTTGCCTAGAAACAGGTGCCACTTGATAGATCCTAAGGTATGCCACCTGGTCTCAGGTTTCATTTTAGTGGGATCAGAAGTGTTCCATAGGTCTCTGTGAGTACATATGGGTGGTTATCTAAGCTTCCATTACAATCAACAGAGATCAGGATCATGATCTCTGATCAGTCACTGGAACAGACTCCCCAGGGAAGTGATCATTGCACCAAGCCTGTCAGAGTTCAAGGAGGGTCTGAACGATGCTCTTAGTCATATGGTTTAGTTTTAGGTGGTTCTGCGAGGAAGAGGGAGTTGGAGTTGATGATCCTTATGGGTCCTTTCCAACTTGTGATATTCTATGATTCTACGATCTAATTCCCTAAATATAAGTGATCGGTGCCCTTTAAGGCTCTTGAAGTATCTGGAGCATGCACATGGGATTGGAAGACATCATATCACAGAAAAAGATGCCTCCTGAAATGTCAGCTGGAGGCCAGGAAGGAAGGGATGAAGTAGATAATTTAAAATGCCACAAACATCTGCAAAGTAGTAACTAAATTGAGTTCTTTACCAAGGTAATCACTAGAGGTAAGGACACCTAAACTGTAGTCTCCATGATCTGAAGATTAATATCCATTCCAGGAACCTGCTGTTTTCTTAGATTTCCTCCCTTTTCACCATTAGTGCTTGAATCATGATGCAGTAATGTCATGTTCAGTTGTGGGCTCACCAGTACAGGAGAGACATTAATATCTTTGAGAGAGTTCAATGAAGGGCCACAAAGATGATGAAGATACTGGAGCATCAAACCTGTAAGGAAAGGCTGAGAGTGCTGGACTGTTTACCCCCAGAGAAGAAAAGGTTTGGAGGGAATGTATATAAATACCTGAAGGGAGAGTGCAAAGAGGACACAGTTAGACTCTTTTCAGTGGTGCCCAGTAACAGCACAGAGGCAATGGAAACAAACTGAAACACAAGAGTCCTTTGAATATAAGGAAACACTTTTTTACAGTGACAGTGATAGAGCACTCGAATAGGTTTCCCAGAGATGATGTTGGAGTCTCCATCCTTGGAGATGTTCAAGATCCATCTAGACATGGTTCTGGAAAACTGTTTCTAGGTGATCTTCCTTGAGCAAGGAGATTGAACCAAGTGGAGGTCCCTACCAACCTCAACTATTCAGTGATTCAGTGATTCTGTGATTCTGTGATTCTGTGATGTTGTTTTCCCTTTTTTTGGGTCTAAAACCGTTTCAGTTTTGTAGGTCTAATGTATCATATGTCAGTATTTAAAATAGGCCGATATATTTTTGGACCTGTCTACACTTCTGATTAGGCTTCTAGAAAAACTAAAAGCTGTTTCCCCACCAGGTCTAAGGGAAACTACTCCTTTTTGTCTTCTTTAGCTTAAACACATAAGCAGTGTTAACATTCTAAAAAATAAATCAAGACAAACCAAACCAAACCAAAACAACAGCAAAGAGAATATGTTAATCTATAATCCTATACCACTACATAGCAGAAGTATGCTGTTCAGCATAATTACATGGTATATACTGAATTATTATTAAACTCTACTGCATTCCTGCAGCATCCTAGTAGAAAGAATTAACTATATGGAAAATACAGATTATGTTACTTAATATACTTCTGAAAACTGTATTGTTAGTATTTAATCTGTGATATGTAGATAAACCTAATGTAACTAGAGAAATGAAAGGAAGGAACTTCAAAAAGTAGTGGAGCACATTCAGTGTAAATATTCAGTTTGGAATATTTTCCATTCATTAAGTATACAGTCATTCATAAACCACTAGAAACTTAGTTGGACATGAAGTAATTCCTGAAAGCATTTGCTTAACTAAATATTGTTAAGTATTACTTCTGCATAGAATCACAAATTTTGTTTCAGCCAGAGGTTAAGATGATTTAGCACAGGAAATATCTAAAATAAAATAATTCCTTCTGATTTTAGAGCTACGGTGCGTGTACTTTTTTTTTTTTTTTTTTTTTTTTTTTTAAAGAGACTCCCAGATTTTGAACAGAAACATGGAAAATAAGAATAATAATTTTAAAAAGGAGTAACATATTCTCAGGATTGTGTCAGTGTTAGCTTTTGAAAATAGTGTCTAGACATGAAAGAATCTAAGTGTCATAATAAAACCAGAATAAAAAATAAATCAATAAACTCCACCCTTAGCTTTAAATATTTGTCTAAAATTATTCTAAGGAGAAAGCCAAACTGGATAGACGTGATAGATCTCATATTTATCTATAGAAAAAATTTTATAAGGAAACCTTAGATTGCCTTAAATGCCTATATGTACGGCAACTGCCTAAAGAGTATTAGAATATAATTGTAATCATCCTGGACATAATTTTTTCCAGCTGTGTTAATGAATGATAAATAGACATCTTCAGATAAATCAAGTATTTACAACTAAAGTGGAATTCCTCCTGAGGGAAAGGAGATAATTTGTAACTTGTAGTTACAACTAAGAGTATACATATTTCCATACATAGAGGTTAAGATCAACTAAGCCAGACAAACTTCAAAAGACTTGCCACATCCAGAGTTGAATGGATATCAGGCACTTAAGGAATCTTCATGCAGATTTTCTAAATATTGTCCCACTATAGGGCTGGGTAGACCAACTGAAAATTCAGAAGTTGGTCAAAAGACAGAATAGTGTGAAAAGTCTCTCATTTTAATTACTCTTAAAATATATTTTATACACATAAACAACAACAACAAAGGTGGGCCACCAGAGTATTCCATTTATCTTACCCCCAGTCCACTTCAGCATTATAATCACTCAAGTGGCCCAGAAATTTCCTATCCAAATAGTGCCGTGATCTTGTTCTGAGACCTTCTCTCCCAGGTTTACCTGTTGAGGATCAAAATTGTAAGATAAAGAAAGTCTGATATATTTCTGAGTTGGAAGACACTGATTGGAATGTAGCTGGAGTACTCACTTGAACAGAGGAATGCAGATGTTCTCCCATGGTCACTAATTCAGGCATAGTCTCTCTAATTCATGCTCAATAAATAGTATCAAATTTCCAGATAATAGTATAGATTGTCTGAATAATGTTGGTAAGGCATACTGATGATTTTCATCCACTAAATTAAACATGAACACTGGATCTTGTAAAGCCTGGTTTCTGTTGACTTTTGTTTGTAACTTAGTGACTTTGATCTCTAAGAACATATGAGATATGAATGAAGCTTGTTTTTTTTTTTTTTAATATTTCTGGAAATAATTTCGTGTGTTCCCAACCACAGACAAAAGTCATATGTTGTTACGTGTAAGGACATGTTAGCTCTTTTCCATAGCTGGAACATTAACCTGATGCGTCCATTCGATCACTCTCCTGTTTTAACCGTCTTTTATGCTTGTGAAGGCAGACAGCACTGTATAAGCAGATAAAACTTTTTTTTTTTTTTTTTTTTTTTTTTTCCCCACAAGAATCCTTGCAAAAACAAACTAAAAAATCTGGCTGGAATTACAACTGACTGCTATGCTAGATGAATATAAGTGTGTAGAAATGTTAATAACTATTGGAGTTTTCTTAGGATTTACATGCATATGCACAGATTTGCATATGCACAGATTTACATATGCACATTAAGACCTTTTTATGTGCCAGACAGCCTTCAATAGTGTCAGCAGTTACGGGAAGACTTTTTCATTAGTCTGACTTGTGTAACACAAAGTCTCAATGGAATGTACTGTTTTAGCCTTAGAACATCAAGATTGTGCTGCAGAGGTAAGATATTGACAGCTAAAGGTGACCCAAGGACTGATTTACAGTGTCAGCGTACTCTTATGAAGAGTAGAATGTTGGGTTACCATCAGTGTTACTGAACCACAAAAAAATTCTAAATAGATTAAGATCATTTGCAGATATAATGTTTTATTCATAACACTCAAATAGTGAACACTGATATGAATACTTGTAAGAGACGAGCAGTGCAGAATTTAAAGAAAATCTGGTAATGTATTTACAGGAAGTAGGTATGTATCAAATATCTCTCAGTCTTCCTTGTTTTAATGACTTGATGTGTTCCTCCGAAGGAAGTGGCAATTGTGTTTTCCATCTACATGTCCCAGTTTGAACTATTTGTTAATATTTGTCAATGAAATCCTTCATAGCAGGTCACTTCTCAGAGTGCACGTTCAAATAGAATTGAATCTTAAATTGTATCCTTTCTCCCATTTATTTTTTAAAGAGTCTGTTTCCCCTTTGAATTCTTCTAGTGGGTCACAACAATATAGTTTTTAATCTAAAATTTCTTGTGTGTCTACTTATCTTGGAGATGGTTGTGACACTTTCTTAGCTAAAGTGGACATTGGTTTACATCTTCAGGAAAGAAGTCTTTTTGTTAGAATAGCAAGTGCAGTCACTTGCACTTAAATAGCTAATAAGTAACCCTGTATTTCAATGATGTGTAAATAGAGGTTTTTTTTTTCCCTTCAGTGACTGCTGTTTCAGTATGAAATGTACCTGTGCTGAAATATATTGTATATATCTTCCATATCAGCAGTAAATAACATAAATGTTGCTAGTTCATTACTAGATTCTGACCAAGAATGTCTATATTACTAAATAAAATGCAGCCAGACTAACATCATGACAGATCAATGCATGCCTTTACAACAAAGCGAGGATGTTACAGGGTATCTGTTTTGCTCACTATTTTCTGGATATTCTCAGCAAGCTGTAGCTTCCTGTAAGAATGCAAAAAGTCTATTTCCTACATCCTGTCTGATAAAATGTGGATCAGAGGAATCCCCCTGGAGTAAGATAATTTTCTGCCTTGTCTGAAAGTAAATCACTTGCCTATAGAAGAACATATTCAAGAGTGTAGGCAATGAGAGATACTTCAAATGTGGAGAGTGCAGAACAAGAAGAGATGAAGATGGAAAATATAGAATAGAAAGACATGAAAATTCATAAGAAGAAGGAAGAAAATAGGGACTTAAAATTAATTTAATGAAGTGTCTTACAACCTGGGAAGCCTTAATAAGTGCTAGATGAAAAGCAAAATTAAAGAAAGTATCTTGTGTATGTGTGTGTATGTGTGTGAGAAGATATAGAATACAGTAGAGATGTGTCCACAGAATAGTCTTTCAGTATGACTAAAGTTTTATGTAACCTCTTTAGCAGTGTAAGCATCAGGGAGTGGTGTTTCAACTAAGCAGAGAGTTTGCAAGATGAAGTTGTTTCAGTCTGTTTCAGAAGAACCAGCTCCTAAATTTGAGTTAATTTTTCAACTACGCCTAAAAAGGAATCCAAAAACTTCTCACTATTTGTCACAGAGGCACCCCAAAGTTAGTTTAGGCAGACAACAGGGTCCAAAACAAACTTTTATTCAGTAAAGAAGGTGCAGCAGATTAACCAGTGGAAAATGGACTTTTAGCTCTCCAATAGAAACATAAATACAGGTTCGAGTATCAGTCGAGGTAATAACTGAGGTGCAGCAAATAATAACAATGGAGATGCACAGTATGCATACACGTGATTTACCAAAAACTATGCCAGAGCAGTCCCTGAATCTGGGAAAAGTATACACTTGCCTGAATCTGGCAAGGAATTGTTAAAGAAAATACTCATGCTTATATTTAAGCACAGAATAGCACCCATGATCCTGCGAGGAATTATTAAGAAGGTTATCTGTGGGGGGAATCCCAGTCCCAGGAGATTACCTTAGGCAGCCATCCTGTCTAAGGGAGAGGGCTCTTGTCTGCAGCCTTTGGCCCGCACTCCAAGAGGTCCATACAACCGGCAAAACCTCGGCAGGGATCTCGTTTATATAGCCTTGTCAGATCTGACTGGGAGCATTTCAGAAGCTTCTCTGCACCCTCACTCTGGCTATGGGGTGCCCTGAAGCTTCTAAATACCCCCACTCTGGCTGTGGGCACCCAGCAGCTCCTTGGCGGCTCTGTGTCCCCTCCTCCTCTCTCTCAATGACCCTGGCCAATGGGCTCTGGGATCAAAACAGAAGCTGTTAACCCCATTGCAGAAGAGGCAGGGGGTGGAGATGTGTCTGCACCTTCCATATCAAAGCAAGGGAGGGGGAGAGAGGGGTGGTGTGTGTCTGCCAAACTGCTCTTACATGTATTTAAACAAAAAGATATATATATGTGTCTTTTGCTGTATTCTAGTCAGCTACCTTGTCTCTTTTCTGTATGTCTCCTTAGACTGATTCCTGACACATTTTACTTGGTATGTATGCCTTTCTTCCGGACTAACTTTTACTGTTCTGGAAGTGTATGCCTCCATCCACAGGGAATGTGACAGACTGAAGGAGTGGGCCTATGTTAGTCTCACAGAGTTCAACAAGGTCAAGGCACCTGGGTTGCATCAATCCTTAGCCAGGAGAAGGGAAGGCTCCAATGAAAACTATTGCAGCCCTTCAATACTTAGAGGGGGCTTATGAAAAAGATGGTGAGGGACTTTTATCAAGGCCTATAGTGACAGGACAAGAGGGACAACAGATTTAAACTGAAGGAACATAGGTTTACATTAGACATAAGGAAGACATTTTTTACAATGAGGGTGGGGAGACACTGGAACAAGTTGCCCAGAGAAGTTGTGGATGCCCCATCATTGGAAATGTTCAAGGACAGGCTGGATGAGACTTTGAGCATCCTGATCTAGTGAAAGATGTCCCTACCCATGGCAGAGGAATTGGACTAGATGATCTCTAAGGTCCCTTCCAACACAAACAATTCCACAATTATATGATTCTATGGTTCTATTTAATGTAGAAAAAAAGTTAATTTTATTCCTTTATTGAAATTATTTCTTTCCCTTCTAATTACTTTCTGTAATGCTCACTTAAGAAGGGCTTGAACTGAAGAGTTGGTGTCCATTTGAAATCGTAAAGTGTAAAACTGTATTTGGGGCAGTTAAAATGCAGATACTCCTCACACAAGAGACCATAATAAAAATCTATTTTGATCATGACATTTCAGGTTAGGTCCAATCTCTTGGTACTTTCAGAAGATATTTCCTCCCAACAGTCATAAAAAATGTTCACAGAAAATATTTCTATAGCTTACCTATGTGACAACCTTCAAGGACTTCCTCCCATCCTTAGTAGAACAAAGGACCTTGTTATGCCTCAAACATCTGTTTTTTGTTACTTTGGGAGGATAAGATGGATGGTTGCGTAGGCAGACATCTCCCTTATCTTTACCAAGGTGTTTCGTTTGGCAGAAGAGGTAGATGGTTATGGTGTCAGGCACCTTGTCAATTGCTGTGAAGGCCTCATGGCCTAATTGGAATGAGATGAAGCACCTGTTGGACAACTAATTATCAGAAGAAACCATGAACCAACAGCTACCACTAACACGCAAGACAACTCACTTCTGGTCAGTACCATGAACTTTCCCCTAGTTTAAAGACCCCAGACCCATTTCCAGAAGAGTCTTCCTAATTAGCATGAAGAGCAAGCAGAGGGAGGAGATGAACTGCCCACATGTTAATGAACTGGGTTATAAAATGACCCTGTATGTGGCATCAGGTGTGGTGTGTATGTGCTGTGCAGCGTGACCGAAGTCTTCAATGCATCCACCCTCCCTTCACCAGACATCACTGGATTGATAACCTGTGGAGTGGTAATATCTTACACTCTTTTTCTCTCAGATATTACTCTTCCTCTCTCTCTCTCTCTCTCTCTTTTCCTTTTTCTTCAACATATAAACGTAGCATCATTTTAAGTTCTGCTGTTAAAGTCTTGTTAAGTTTTGTATTATAGTCACTAATTGTTGCCAATCCACCATTTGTAGAAGTACTTTTTCTGTCTATATATTGATAAGTTTTGTGATATTGTAATATACTTTTGTCAAGTCACTAATCATTTTTTGTAATTTGTATTCCACCACGTGCTTTTAGTAAATTCATAATTGGGCCCCCAGAGTAATTGTCTGTCATTCACTTTGCATTGATGTGCAGAATTACCCAGAATTAACTCACACCTGATCTCATCTGTTGAGGCAGGGTGCGTGTCACGTTCAGAGTTAACTCATCCCTCATCCCATCTGTTGGGACGGGACAACCTACTGAATCGATGAACAGGGGCTTATGCCATTATGTTTCATGAGTGTATGTTCATGGAACCTGTTTAAGTGTGTCAGTCACCCATCCTAAGTAGTAGTCTTGCAGTTGCATAGAGCACAGTCTTCCTTGCTACATAAAAATCTAGTTCTGGTACATGATCAATAATAAAAGTTGCAGAAAGCAGTACTGTTTCTGAAACTTGATATGCTGTTCCACTAACATAATGTACTAAAATTGCTTCCATTCCATTTTATTGGTTTTCTTTTGCAGAAAATTACTTGTTCATTCTACCATGGCATCTTATCTAAGAATTAAAAAAATTGCTCAATGACTATGTGTAACTGTGTTTACTTAGATGCAAATGTGTTGCCTCGATTTAAGACATGATCACTGTACCATGCTACTTTTACAGAATCAGACAATAACATAAATTTTCTAGTATATATGAATATACATTTCCTGGGTGAGTAAAGATGTGTGTGTGAGAGAGAGAATCTAGATACAATTTTACCTACTTGGTTAAAAATTCAGTTGTAGTCTTGTAGCAGAACATATTCTTTGTATGACTTTTGATATCAATGACTAGAAGAGAAAATTTTCAAAGTAGAAGTAGCATATGTTTATTTTTTTGTGCAGTCCTTTCCTTTATTACTTTCTGTTTTCCCTTTCTCTGCCACAATCACTATAATAGCTCAGAATCAAACTGATTCTGTCGTACATGTAGCCTCATTCTCTCACTAGTGACAAGATATATACAATGTAAAGCATTGGATTTAAACAAAAAGTAACCCATACTTCATGTTTGTTTATATTGTAGGAGGCAGGAACAATCTGAAGTGGAAAGGTTAATTTTTATGATGATCTTCCTCTACTTGAACTCTTCATACTGGTTAGTACATCAGAGTAATATCCAAGAATACAATGCATATATTTTGGATTTTTTTTTTCCTTATCTTTTGAAAAGAACTTATCCAAAATATTCATGATATTTCCACTAGGTGTTGCTTATTTTAAATGCTTTGTCTCAGACCCAGGTCAAATATGGCACGTTCACATATGCTTTTTACACAGCAGATCATTTTCAAGAAAACCTATTCAGCAAATATAACTTGAAAGAACCTGGATACATTGTAAACAAAATGTCCCTGTGTAGCAGAAATACATTTATTGCCAGGTACACACTCAAAATAAAATATTGTTTAACTAAGTCATACACTAATTTAAACATGTTATTGTTTTATACTATGCTGCCAAGCTTTATTACATATAGACAAATAAAATTTCTTTGAGCCTTTTTATGCATTAAACATGTTTTATCTAGCAAGAAATAGATTCTTCAACTTTCATGTATATAGGAAAAGGTGAGTATCTAGAAGGATGAAGAAAAAGCAACAACGGAATAAATGTCCAGTTATTTATATCCTTAATGTATCTTAATGGACATGCCACTACTGAGATATGTTTATAAAAGGGATATTGCAGTTCACTGATTAAAATCAGCAAAAATGCATTCTTTGAGATTTTCATAGAATGTACATTTAAAGCGCAATGGAAAAAATCAATTCCCTCTCAGAGAGATTGGTTTGCACATCTGCAGCCCAGTTTCTGTTATGATTTTCAAATAGCCAAAAGAGCTGTGAACTAGGAAAATCTCTCTTCACCTGGCTACAATGTCCCTGTCATTTATTTATAGTTTCAGTACAAAGGAACAGGAAGGATCACAGCTGAAGGGCTACTGTTCACTAGATTAACTGAAGAAATATCTTTTGACTCTTACCATCCTTCTAAAGTAGCAGAAGCAAGGTGCCAACTTCCAAACTTGATGAAAGGATACTTATCTGCTTATAAACTCCTCACCTGCAAGGACTTCTGCCCTTCTGCAGCTGACAGAATAGTCCCTTTGAAACTCCAAGTTACATTTCTGAATCTGGTAGCCTTGCAGATGTAAAGTAGTTGGACCCATGTCCTCAGTTTCCACAGTGCAAGGTTAACCACGTATTCCCGACAGACACATATGAATGCACAAAAAATCTACACACCTGACTGGCTACGTGGATTATCACAGGCAGAGAACAGTGGCTTAGCAATACCCTCATAAATACATAGCACTCAACAAACACAAACAGCATGGGTGGCCTGATTCTGTTTTTACTTTCCAGATGATCAAGATTGAAGTCTGCTGGGGGAATATATCCACATAACATGGAGCACACCCATGGATCTACCCAGCAGGTGGTCCCAAGGTGCCCTAGCCTCCCACATTTCTGGCTCCTGGACATACAAGTCCCACAGGTATACACTTACAATCCAGTTGCTACTACTTAGACCTCTTAGACCCTTGGTCATCTGTTCCAGCTTGACATTCACTAGTATTAGCAGGTTTCCATTCAGAATAGAGTATGTATGCACACAGAAGATAGTTAGTAATGGAATTTAATAAAAATATAGATTTCATGTGGTTCATTGAAACATACATGCCAAGAAACAACACATACATTCATCCAGCCCTTTTTATAGCCTTCTCCCTGCATTTTCCCAAGCTTATTCATCCCAGACCTACTTCAGTCTTTCCTTTTCCTTGTCTTTATTCTTTGTCCTAAACATCCCATAAGACTTCCACATCCCCACATCCTTAAAACATTCCCCATTAAGTTTTACACAATTTTCGTATGTTCTCCCTCCTGTACACCATAAATCTGAAATCCTTACAGACAATCCCTCTAGTCTGCAAGGAGTTCTGAGAAGACAATATTTTTGTTTGACTAGTTCCGTAGGGTCTCGCATAATGAACAATTATCGTCTTGTTCTCTTTTGTTAGTCTTAGACCAGCTGATTCTATATGGTCCATTTGCCTTGACAAGATTGCTAAGGTTTCTCCACCTTTCATTGTTCATCTGACTTTTACTGGATCATTGAACTTTTTACCTTTAGTAATGTAATCTAATAATATTTTTCTAAGGATCAACCTTCATCTATAATAATCCTAAGGTTTAACTAAACAAAGTTAAACCAGCCAGCCAAGTGAAAGACAATGAAATAAAATCTTTCTTAACAAAGCTCCTCGATACAGAAAGACCCTTGAAGAAACTAATGCATTCATAATCTATATTAGGTGTCCTTTCAGGTTCCTATTATTATCTGGCAGATTAAGTTTAATGCACTGTTCCAATCCTTAAATCACCATTTCTTTAAATGTGGAGCTTTACAATCTTGATATGGGTCCGAAGAGGAAATTAATGTCAGAGAATTGTCTGATGTTTATTCTGCAAGTTTTGGAAATTATCCATCTGACTTGAAAGACTTTATTAACTAAACATATACATTTAATTTAAAATGTGAGAAACTGTACTGTGAAAGATGACATAATGTGTATCACCCTAAAGTAAATGTTCACATTTGGTTGCAGGCCTTTTTTTTTTCTTTTTTCTTTTTTTCCTTTTTTTTTTTTTCCTTTTTTTCCCAGAAGTGTTCCTTTCTCTCCACTGACTAGAAAGGGAGCAAAATTCAATTCAACTGCTAAAATATAGATGTCTAGTGCTGTTTCAGATGCTACGCAACATTTGAGACAACTGTACAAGGTTGACAAATATGATAGACATCGAAAAAGAACCACAGCCCCTGAAATATATGGAGTTCATAGAATCTGGGAACTTGAACATCTTAAATTACACTACACAGCTTTGCAGAGAGAAGCAGAGACAATTAGAGACTACTCTTTGTTTTCTGGATTTCCATACTGAGATGTGATGAAGACCCATCCTACAGTCTTACATAAAATATCAATATGGAATCCGGTAAGGTAACCAAGGGCAATTTCTACACTAATTTTAATTTTAACTTTAATTTTGGATCACACAATAATTCAGCATAGTGCCATTTATGACAGGGTACTGTGGAGAAACAGGTTAACTGACTAAGAAGACATTCTGCTGAGAAAGGTCTTGGAATCCTGGTGGACAGTAAGTTGCACCAGCTTCGAGCCCATCCGCAGTGATTTACCTTTCTGTAGACTTGCTGCTTAAAAAAAAAAAAAAAAAGAAAAAAAAAGAAAAAAAAAATCAAAACGGGGTCAACTCCCCATACTCTGTTCGGTCATGGGGGGCCTAAACAAATGTAGTTTTAACATTAAAAAAAAAAAAAAAAGAAAATCAGTGGTGGCTTTGGTGGTCATGAAGGAGCAGCACACCATTAGTGGTACAAGGGATGTAATATTCCCCCTTATTTGGCACTCATACACTTAATATGTCAATAAACTTTAATAAATTGTCTCCTAAATATTTTTATTTAATTGCATCATCATATTTATGTCTTTTTGATTGCATATAATATCTGTATCTTACCTGAGACAAAATTAGCACAGTCAAGCTCTGTCTTTTCTTCAGAGCAACCTATCCATGATTTCTGAAAATACATCAGTCCCTGAGCAATGAAAACTGAGTGTTTTATTGGGATAGCACCATTCTGAATGGTTGCCAATGTCTAAAGCAAGTACTCCTATACCACAGTCCTAAAATTACATTCAGCCCGTTGAAGGCAACTGCGAGACTGATGTGGCTCCTGGTCAAAATGAGTTTGACACCCCTGGTCTAAACTATCTGATATTGGAGGGAAATAGACTGTTCTCTTACCTCATGGTTAGCCTATAAAATTTTCCATAGCAGCTGCATTGTGTGTTAGGGGAATAATCACTTCGATCACTGCTGTTATGTTGGTAAATTGTAAATAATAATACTGGTAGCACTTCGCATGCTTTTAATGCTAAAGGATTTTTTTTTTCCTTTTTTAAACACTGTGAGTAGATTGACTGGGTACTTGAAATCTTTGTTGGTGTAGCAAGATAGATTCCCTGAGTTTTTTCAAACTTTGAACTAGGAGCAGATTATACTACCTCATTATTTCAGCTGCTGCAAGTTTATATTACTTGGGCTATGGATTTCAACAGGGCTATTTTGTCTGTTGATTTGTGCTAACTTAACACAAAATGAGAGCCATGCAAGACTGATCAAGATCATAAAAACAGAGAATTCTAACTATCTTCAGTGAAATAATTTTCTTTTGAGAGAAGTGTATAGGAAAACAAAACAAAACAAACAAACAAACACAAAACCCAACCAGGAATAACCAGAAAAACTGAGGTTAACACTACTGAGAATTTCTACTAGTGGAAAGCATTTAAAGAGTGGTTTACTCCACATATAGAATCCTTCAAATAGTGGATAATAAAAATCAGATTCAATTCAATGAAATTTAACTGTTTAAAATTTATTTCATGAGCATAGCCACTGTGAAGTTGTTGTAGAGTCTCTGTCCTTGGAGAAACTTAAAACTCAACTGGTTATGTTTTTGGGCAACCTGTTCTATCTGCCCCTGCTTGTGTGGGGGCAGTTGAACTAGATGGTCTCAAGACATCACTTTCAGTCTCTATGATTCTGTGAGTCTGTGAAGACAAATTTTTTGTTACCTATTTATATTTCCTAGCGGGAAGAAGAGATTTTTCTACCTTACGGAAATGAAAAAATTATATAGAATATTGTTATATTAAAATACTGGACAGTGTATATAAAATACTTCATCTGGCAAAGTCCTTTTAAGGATTCACTTCTAGTAAAGTCTTGGAAAATGACAATGACAGAAGCTAGTGGCTATGCCAAATGTCACAGTAATGATTGTTGAAGTGTGCCACATACAAAACCCTTGACAGTAATATAATTATCTTGTAACCTAAACTGAACTCAATCTCATACCTAAACTTGTGTATCCTTTAAAATATGAGATTACTTTACAATAAAAGCAATGCTTTGAAAATTAAGGTATGAATGCTTGAAAATTTTGCAAGATGATAGAAAAACATTACATTTTTGACATGGTGTTAATGGATGACAATTTCTATAGGTACCAAATTGATGAATTTATGTCAGTGACAGAGAGATAGCTGTTTCAAAAACCTAATAATTTAAAAAATTAATGGAGAAAATATTACAGAATGTAATTTGTTACCATTTTTGTAACTTTAATAGATGAAATTAAAAATTAATTGCTTCTAGTAGCCGTGAATCATGTTATTGTACTTAACAAGATGGGAACAGGATTCCTTTTCGAATTACTGAAGTTTGAAGATTTAAAATTTTTTACTTGAAATTTAGCATGAAACTTTATCTAATCAGGCTAATAATTTTCACCCAGGAACATAAAGTGTGACTGCATTAAAGGTTATATTTTTGAAATTAATCTCTCCATTGTCTTGAGTTGTCCTGCTTTAGTTTGCTTTTGTTATGCTTACATAGCGGGCTCTTCTTTTCAGATTGTTGTCTATAGAAATTCTATATTAGTGTGGTGTGGACAGAATCCCTGTGATTGCCTGCAAAAACAGCTGCTTCTCTCCATTTTCCCTATAGGAAGCATGGCCACACAAGTTACTCTGAAAAGAACAGGGAAAATAAATGTCAAGAAATAAAACTTAGATTGTTTAAGAGAATGACCTCCATGGAGTTGCAATGTGATATCAGTTATACATGAAATCATAGCTTCCAATGTTGTTATGAAGAAAAAAAACCTTTCACGATAGCGCATTTCTTATTTCTTCTTTACTGATTTCTTTTTCTTGAATCATGAGACACACATTTAGGTCATATTTTTTTGCTAGTGTAAAATTATTCAGATTAATTTAGCTTCACTAAATTCAAGCAAGGACATCAGTTTATATCAGTCAGGAATTTGTCTGTGTGTTAAACAAACTGAAATCTATTTAAGACTAAGAATTCATTATATTGATTCTATAAAATTTGTTTAATAATTACTTTAAAAGCATAGTAGGTAAAAGAGTGAAATTATTATGTAACACAAAAGAATGTTTTAACTACAATAATATATATGTTATATAAACAAACAAAATGTTTAATTATGCTCAAATTGTGTATGTCTGTAAATCCACATATCCAGACAGAAAAAAGGTAAGAAATTATGCTTTTATTCTCACACATTTTTATTTTATAAGAAATATAGAATAATATCAAATATAATTTTACAGTATTCAGAACATACTAGGAATTCTTTTACAGTACTCAAAACATTAGAAGAGCCTAGATTTTATGTATTGGAAGTGCACTTTTATTCTAATCAATATATAATACTTGTATAATACTGTGGTTAATGGAAATTTGATGTAATTTTAAAAGTGAATCATTGCACAAAACCCCTCTACTTGCAGCTGCAGTATCTGTTATTCAATCTTATGTGAAGCTCATTAACTAAAGTGCTGGAAGATAAATCTTCTAATTGATACTGCAGTTTAACACATACTTAATTTTTGGTTTTCTGGACAAATCTCCACTTGTTAACAGTTCCATTTTATAATTAACAGCCAATCTGCCCATTTTCTGTGTTTTTAAGATGGGCATTTATATAACATTGACTAATTAAATCTGAGCTGACTGGTTCTTTCTTTCCATTGCAATTGGCTTAGTCAACCTTCTGCAACATCCCTGATCATACAGTATTTATAGCAATTTCCTAAAAGACAGAGGATATTATTTCTGTGCAATGGAAAACATACTCAGCATTTTTTATGGCCCAGCACCACATCTGGCATTTTATCTTCACTGTTATCAAGAAATAAAATTATATGGGTGGGCAGACTAAAGTAAGCTACATTATCCTCTGCTTGAACTGTTTTCAGATGGAAGTCCTTACATTCAAATAGTTTGTGCTGTGCTTTCTTGAGTGTAGTCTTGAGATAACTTTGAGATGTGTTCTGACGTTTCTGTATGGCATAAAATGTTCTTGTAAGGTGATGCCAAGAGATTATTGGTGTATACTGCATGGGACTGCATACAAATTTAAGTAATGACTTAGAGTAATATTTTATGTGCGGTATTTAAATTCAATCCCCCTCTAAAATCTCAAAAGAACTCTAACATTCTTACTAAATTTTACACGTAACCAACTGGGTTTACATGTACTTCCCACAATGCCTAATGCAGTATACACTTTCAAAAGTGTTGTTGGGTTTTCTGAAATGTAGAGGACTTGAGATTTACTTTTTTTCCAAAGGAATTAATTCTATTCTTATTAGTTACAGTGTGTTCATGTTGTGGACTGAAGTGTAAGTGCTAGCTTGAAATCAAATATTTGAGACACTCTAGCTGCAGCAGATTAGAATCATTTCAATCTAGGCTGCTTCAGGTACATTATATAAAGAAAGGGCAGCATATACGTTTTTCTACTGGAAGAATATGAAATCATTTATGAAGCATTCAATAATAAATTAACACAGTAGAGGAATATGAGATTCTTTTGTGTGTCTGTAATTTTATTTTATGAATATTATCTGTTACAGCCTTAATTTACTTCATACTTTATATTTTATGTGACATTACCAACAAATTATCTTAGAGGAACATTGGAAAATCACATGGTGATGCCCTTCTATTTACTCACACATTCGCAGCCTTACAGCCAGTGGGCTGAATTCCTCAAATATGTATTTACTTTGGCTCTCTGTGCAGTCCCATCTATTTGCCCTTTTAGGAGAGCTGTAATTCATGTTCCTCTTTCCTCACAGAATCATGTTCTGTGTGAAATAATAAATTTTGTGTTTAATCTATGCAACTACTGGTAAATCAGATCTTACAGCTTCAGAGATATAATTAATTACAATTACAGATCTGACAAAAAAAAGTCAATAATTTCTTGCTGAAACATTTAAACAATCAGTCTCTGTTTTTAAAGTTTCTAGTAATCAATCTCTGCCTGATACTTCAGGGGCATTTTTGCTGTTACGGTACACCACATGCTGAAATATCTTCACTGGTATCATCAGTGTTAAGCAGGCTTAATTCTAAGTCATTGCAGTGTTGAACAAAGCCTAGAATATCTACTTGTCTCATTAACAGTGAAATTAAATAGTATCTCTGATGAGATGTTTTACAAGATAAAAACACCATTTCCATCCTGTTTGTATTGGTGGAAAACACCAATAATGACTTCATTGTACTATGAAGAGGAGAAGCGGAGGCTTAGAGGTGACCTCATCACTCTCTATAACTATCTGAAGGGAAGTTATAGCCAGGTGGGGTTGGTCTCTTCTCCCAGGCAGTTAGCAACAGGACAAGGGGGCATGGGCTTAAACTCTGCCAGGGGAAATTTAGGCTGGATATTAGAAAGAAATTCTTTACAGAGAGAGTGGTCAGGCATTGGAATGGCCTGCCCAGGGAGGTGGTGGACTCGCCGTCTCTGGAAGTTTTTAAACTGAGATTGGACATGGCACTTAGTGCCATGATCTAGTCAATGGACTGGTGTTGGACCAACGGTTGGACTTGATGATCTCTGAGGTCTTTTCCAACCCAGTCGATTCTGTGATTCTGTGATGAAGCAGCTCGGGCTGATTGATGGTATTTTTAATCACAGATCTGAGAGAACCCATCATGGCCACACTCAGACACATCAGGAAGAGACCTTCAGGCTTGCCACCACTTGCCTCAGCAGTGACCTGTTCCTTTGGAATGAAACTTAAGCATGAAGTCATGGAGGGAGCTGAAGCACTTTCTATATAGTACCTTCTCCATAATACCATGCTCTGTGTGGTCTGGGCTCTAGGCAACTTGGTGGTGAACACATTCCTTTAATATAAATATAAGTTTTGGGATATATCCTTCAGTCTTTCTTCTCCAGCTCTGCAAGCCAAAGAATAAGTGTTCAGTGGAAGAAAAACATTGATAATTATGTCCTTTATGATTCCTCTGTGACATGAAAACAGAGGAAACTGATTTTAATGTTTTCATGAAGGGCATAATATAAATTCTTCATTTTCTTTAAAAGGAAAACCAATTCACAGATGTTTATCTGTGCAGAGATCCTATACACCTTTTCTCCTAATTCTGAGATCTGAATTAATAAATTATTGACATTTCATTGAGCAAATGTGTTGAATGAATTTGAGATACAGATCCTAGATCTCTGAGTATATAGATCTATAGGTATATAGGTCTAGAAGTTCATGTAAAAGAAATGAAGTTTACATTTACTTCTTCTAATATCTCAGTCACGTTCTTAATTGAGATAAAAATACAGATATTTATTTTTTAATCATATAGAATTACAGCTTGAACATCATTACAAGACAGGAGCAGATTTTTGATAGAAAAATTTTGGTTTTGAATGAGAAACATGGAAGATCCTATGTGTGTATGTATATATGTAGTTTTGTTTGTTGTTTTTTTTTTTCATTATTTTAGTGACCTGTCAGAGTTGTTAACAAGTAGAAGACAGTATGAAAATGTTACCTTAAAAAGGCTTGGTCATGCAAAGAACCAAAAGAACCATAACCAGAAGGAGATTATTTGCATCTATTGAGTTTATAAAAGCTTTATTTTTTTAAGACTATTAACATTAAATTAATTTACTTTAAAATTATTTTTTCTTTGCATGTGACAGTTACATTACTGTATCACAGATGACAGAGGTGACACCAGTAAAATCTTATTTTGACCAGTTTCTATGTTGACATAGCTCAGCTAACAGCTTTGCTGAACATAAGAAAGTATGTCATGATCATGTTCGCTGCTAGAAAAAATGCCTTTAAAAAGTGTACCAAAATGTGAGAGTTGTTACTTGGGTTTTGTTTATGTTGCAGTCAAGGGAAGCTGCGTTTGTCTAGCTTTACATTCTATTTATCATTTAAAGTTCCCTAGAATTTGATTAGTAAATTTCAGTAATGACAAAGAAGCTAGGAACCTTTTTTTTTGTTTTATATTCAACAGAGTTGGCATAATGATTCCTAAATCACAGTTCCTGAGCCTGCATCAATTCAAGAGCTTTTGTCCAGAAAGAGGAAACAAGTCTGTGGAAATTGTCAATGCTTTTTTCTTGGCTTTTGCTAGAAAAAAGAACCCTTTTTCTATGCAGTCTCAGTGGTTATGGTCAAATATATAAGCCAGTCATGCCTTTTGATACTAGTCTTCAAGTCAGCATAAACTCTTGAGTAAAATAAAGAAAGTAAAAGGATTGTTTGTTTTTATCAATATACTCAATAGTAGATAATATGTCTATATATAAGAAAGCAGATGAAGGTAAGTATAAAATCCAGACTGAAACTGAAAATTATCATTAGCTCAATGATTCTTTGCCCGTAAGAAGAAAAGCAGTAAATCCCGTGTAAGGAATTTTAATAATGTAATTATATAATCAAAATATAAAATATTTATACAATAGTAAAATGTAAAATAAAATATAATACCGTTTTTAACATAATGAGATCATCCATTCCTTTCATGTAACTTAGAGATCATTTGAGAAGTTCAGGCAAAAAGATTGTAAGTTAGGAAGTTAAGGGATGTATATACACACACATATATTTAAAGTTGATATATACATAACGCATGCATATATTACAGATATACAAAAGATAAATTGAAATGATAAACTAAGATCCATATATTAACAGAATGTTTATTCCTGCAGCTGCCTAATTTTTCAAATGAAGTTATTAAGATTTTCTTACTAGACTGTATTTTTTACTATGAAGGTACATGTGTCATAAAAAAAATAAATAAATAAAATTAAAGGGGGTTGTTGCAATTACTGAAATTTTGCCAGGCAGACATATTGGTTTAATTTATAATCAAAACCCTGAAGACTATGGCTGAATGGAAAATTTCAATGATAAATCAATCTACTGAAATATGAAAACAATTTTATTTTCTTAAACAGATTTTTCACTTTTTAGCTCCATTTGTCCTTGTTTACAGTAGATTTCAGTAGATTGAAGCAGATGTTTTAAGCATCAGTAATATTATTGCAAAAAGAATAATATGAAGAAAATACATTCTTTTACAGTTTGTACAAATACAACCCATAACATGCATCAGACACGACTTTCATACAAAGTTATTAATTCAAAGAATTCACTTTATAAACATGCTGTTTATGGTTCTCATTGAGTATTGTTAAAGGAGGTGTGAAAGACACTACACAGAAGCACAGATTATAAAATTTGGTGACTCACCTGTGGTAAATGGAGCATATATTTTCATCTCTCCAGACATGGATTGTTTTTTTTCCATGTCTCCAGACATGGACCTTTTTTTTTAAAGCAACTTACTGTAAACAGATCCACAATGTGTACGACACAGTTCTGGTGAATAGCCTGTGCAGCTGTGATTTTAAAATAAATGTAGTTATCTACAGTTGAGCTAGCCACCTGACTTTTTTCTGCATTGTCATCTATGGAGATGCACACATCCTTAAGTGAAACCTCATCTCATCATAAAGTACATATCTATTTTTGGTTGAATGAATCTTGTATCAAAAGTTCAAAGCTAAACAATGTCCACAGTATAGATCTGTAAAGTTAGCTGCAATTAATTTCATTCTAAGAGTCATTAAAATGATTAATTAGGGCATTAGGTTATATGAAAACAGTTAAAATAAGGTCTTTACCCTTGCAACAACTTCCTGTGTATTTCATGAAGTGGCATAAATGCGACAATTTCTCAGCAGTCAAACCGATGTTCATTCTTTACTATACTGAGATATTTTTTCTCTTTATGGGTTACAACTGGCATGCTTTTCAAGGTCACAACATTCTTCTTCCCTTTTTCCTGAATTAAAGTCTTTTAAGTGAACTTGTTCTTTATTGTCAGAATTGTTACAAATACTATCCTGCCCTGAGATACTTCTGGATATTCCATTCATTAGATTACTATTAAAACAAAAAACACTGATTATGTTTGCTTGCATTTCATTACTTCTGTTGCACTGTGTGTAGTGATTTAGAGACAGAAAGAACAAATATCTAATATATGCGCTTCCATTTGATACTCTGTTCTCATAGTGCATTTCTTTATAATGAAAAAATATTTTTTGCTTTTGAGGAAATAGCTTTTTTGCTTTGGAAATGGACACCTTCCTCAATGTAAACAGAGTGTTAACAAAAGCATTTTGGCAAAGAATATATCACAGTTTTATCAGGGGAACATCCTTGTAGCCTAAGAGGTAATTAGGAAAGGTTGCAGAGAGAGGAAACAGAGTTATCTAAATAACTGAAGATATTGAAAGTCAGTAGCAGACAACATTCCAGTAAGCTATAGTATGGTCAGCCTTCCTTGCCTCCTGAACTGTAGACTGATTTTAGTTTCACTGAAGATAATTTTGTATATATATTTTTTCTGTGTTTGCATCATAAGTCAGGCTCTAAAGTGAAACATATAGTGTTGTAAGGTAAACAACCTTTAAAATATAAAGAAAACATATAATGAACAGCAAATTTACTTATGTTTTAATATTCTCTCGGTAAGTAGTGTGCAAATTCACGAAGAAGAAGGCCTAGAAAGAAAAATAGTAGAGGGCTGAAAGAGTAAATCTGCTTTTTATAAATTGTCTGTTACATTTTGTCCTCTCCATTGTTTCATCACTGGGATATTTCCAGGTTCATAGTCCAATGTTTAACTGTCCGTTTCATCTTTGTAAACGTAGATGGACTCTGTACTATGAAACTATATGGAAGAACCAGCCAGGAAGAGTGAATCACTAATTTTTTATCTAAAATGTATTCACTTGTTCAGTTATTTTTTTCAATTAAAAACAAAACAAAACAAAAAACAACCAAACTGTGGCAGTTGCACTTCCCCCCCTGAGAACCGATGTGGCAGTTGCAGATCCTCCTCGGAGAACTAGAGCCTTCAATGGGGCAGTTAATGGCTCTTTTGTGGGACCCAGAGTCGGTTGGACAGGGTCGTTAGCAGAAGAGGGGCCCAGAGAAGCCAAGAAGCTTCTGGAATGCCCACAGCCAGATCTGATCAGATTATAAAAGAGGGTTCCTGCTGAAGATTCCCTGTGTGTGATCTTCTTGGAACAGCGGCTCTGCTGAAACAGAGTCCTCCTCTTAGATGGGAATGCCATATAAAGAAACTGTTTAATACCAGCAATGCTTTATTGTCTAGTATAGACAAATTGCAAATAATTACCTGTGGTGGGTTGACCTTGGCTGGACACTGAGCACCCACCTAGCTGCTCTATCACTCTTCCTCCTCAGCTGGACAGGGATAGAAAAATATGACGAAAGACTCATGGGCCAAGATAAGGACAGGGAGATCACTCAGCAATTTTACCATCACAGGCAAAACAAAATCAGTTTGAGGAAATTAATTCCATTTATTACCAATCAAATCAGAGTACAATAATGAGAAATAAAACCAAATCTTAAAGTTATCTCTGTCTGACCCCTCCTCTCTTCCTGGGCTCCACTTCACTCCTGAATTCTCTGCCTCCTCTCCCTGAGCAGGGAGATGGGGAATGGACACTGCAATCAGTTAATCACTTTTTGTCTCCATCACTCCTTCCTTTTCACACTCTTCCCTTGTTCCAGTGTGACATCCCACCCATGGGAGACAGTTCTCCAGGAACTTCTCCAATATGGCTCCAACCCATGGACTGCAGTTCTTCACAAACTGCTCCAGTGTGAGTTCCCCACAGGGTCAGAAGTCCTTCCAGCAAATCTGCTCCAACATGGGCTTATGTCCATGGGGTCACAGGTCCTGCCAGGAGCCTGCTCCAGACTGGGTCCTCCATGAGGTCACAGCTTCCTTCAGACAAATCCACCTTCTCCAGTGTGGCATCCTCCACAGGCTGCAGGTGGATATTTGCTGCACTGTTAACCTCCATGGTCTGCATGGGGGCAGCCTGCCTCACCATGGTCTTTACCACGGGCTGCAGGTGAACCTTTGCTCCGGTGTCTGGAGCACCTCCTCCTCCTCCTTCTTCACTGAACTTGGTGGCCACAGAATTGTTTCTCTCACATCTACTCACTCCACAAGTCAGGCTGTTGCTGTACAACAGTTTATTCCCTTTCTTAAATATGTTATCACAGAGGTGCTGTCACTGTCATTGATTGGTTCAGTTCATCCAGTGGTGGATTCACCTTGGAGCCAGCTAGCACTGGTTCTGTAGGACATAGGGGCATCTTCTGGAACCTCCTCACAGAAGGCACCCCTGCAGACTCCTCCACTCTCCACTTCTAAAACTTTGTCATGCAAACCCAATATATTAGCAAATTATTTTTCTAGAGGTTAAAACAGCATAAAGATTAAGTATTATAAAAAAAACAAAAAAAAAAACAAAAAAACAAAAAAACCCACTTATTTTCTGTGACCAGAAACAAACTTTGTGATATGGGACATACAGATGGATTAACACTGACATATAGAGTAAATCTATGTGTTTTAGATGTTGTCACAGTTTTCTCTTATCTTTCCCTGTATGGCTTCTCTTTCCCTGTATGGTTTCTCTTTCCCCATAAAGTTTCTCTTTCCCCATATGGGCCACCAATTAAATCTGTCAAGGTTTAATTGCAAGGTGACAATAAACCATGGCAGATGCTCTCTGTTAATTCTTCCCCCATGCTCTCCTGATAGAAAAGATTATAAGGAGGAATAAGGAAGAGAGACTTTGCAAGTTGGGGAAGGTTTAAAGGCTTTACTAATAAATAGAGAATATATATATAAATATATATATATATATATAAATATATATATATATACACAAAATATACAAAACCCAATATTGAATGTGCCAGGTAGCAGCATTTAACCCCTCCTGTGGTGAGCGGAGCTGGCATGGCTTCAGTGACTACAGGACAGGCACCCATAAGTCATGGGCGGGACTGCACAATAAACTGGAAACTGGATGCAGGGCCTGGGATTTGCAGAGTCCTCTTTAGATGCCTGCCATGGTTGAAGAGAGTGAGACACTTGTGATCTTCTTATATGGGATGTATGATGTTTATGGGATGGAATATTCAGTTGGTCAGTTTTAGTCACCTGTTCTGCCCACCCTTACTTGCACATACACCCCTCTCGATTATGAGATGTTATCAGAATTCTTAGCTGTCATAGCAATAAATCTAAACATGAGCTTCTTCAGCATTCCACTGGTCTCTCTTACCAGTTTTGAGCACAGTGTCTGAAAAACATGTAGGCAAAAATTCAGAAAAGTGCAGTTAATTAGAAGTATTTAGCTGAAAGGAAAATTCACTAACAGAGAACTTGTCTTGTTTTTAACAAAACCAGGACAGATGTTCAAGAGAGTATGCTGGATTTTTATACCTCTACTTCCAATAAATAATCTTGAGGATGTATCTGCTGGAACACAAACTAGCCTTTGTTTTACAGAATTGGGGTTATACAGCCCACTGAGACAACACAAAAAATGCAAATAAGAATCAGATAAAGGCTCAAAAATCCTTAAATGTCTGTAATGTATTCTCAAAGAGAATTTTAATGAGAAAAAAAACCACACAAAACCAATAACAACAACAGCAACAACAAAAATCACATTCAACTCACCATAGATATATACCAATACAGAAAAAAATCTTCTGCCTTCAAGCGATTGAAGTAAAAAACAGCATTAGTGCTTGCTATTTCCAGAAGTGAAATGTCTGTTATTGTATTACTACTTCCTGAGATAAAGTATGTAAAATTATTAATCTGATGTTTTCTATGCGTAGAATAAAGTAACAGTCAAATGAATAAAATAATTCCTGTCTTATTACTTGAAATTCAGGCTACCAGCATGTTATCTCATTCTAAATTGTTATATGACTAAGAGATAGGCTTCACTTTCTGGAGCTTTGATGACTACAGTGTGGTTAGCTGTATCTTAACTTCCTTTACAATAAAAGGAAACAAATAAAAGTATTTGGCATGTGGTTAATTCCAGTATAGTTGTCTAAAATATTAAGTGACCTAAATGTGTCTCTATGTGTTCAGATAAATCCCCCTGGTATCTGCTGAGCGGTGTCCATCAAATGAAACATGTAAAATGAAAGCCAAAATGATTGGACAGCTTTAGTAAAGGTTCAAACATGAACTGAATGATCTTCCGCTTTTCATGTGTTAAGAGTTAATGCACTTTAAAAAATTTGTAATTTTTCCAAACAAAGTTGAAAAACTTTAAGAAATCTTGCATGGGTCCATCCATTTCAGTTCACAGCTGAGAGGAATAAGACATTATATGTTAGCTATATGCCATAATCACAAATGCAAATCAGCTAGTTTGTTTTGTTTGTTTCTCAGGTTTTTTGTTTGTTTGGTTTTTCCTACTCCTACTTGCCCCCACTTTTAAAGAATTCTGTTAAAAACTTCCTTTTTCAAAGGAAATTAAGGACCAGGAACTCTCATTGTTTCTCACATATTCAGGTTTCACAGCACAATAAATACAACATTTATGCATTTATGACAGAATTGCTGCTAAAATCACAAGTTAGTAATAAAAGGCATCTATTGGAGAAAAAAGTCAGCAACAAACAAAAATCTCTATCTCGTAATCTAATCTGCCAACATTTCTCCTGCATTCAGTATTATTTGGACTGAATAAACAGCATTGCAAATACCCAAGCAGAGACAAAAAAATCTTGAAAGAAGCATAGGTAATGGGTAATCTAAAATTACCAGGTGAATGAATAAAATATATTACAGTCATAAAAGCTTTACTTTTTTTTTTTTTTTTTTTTTCCAGAATCTCACTTTTGCCAGGCATGTTTATGAGAATAACGAAGGGCATTTCTGTCTTGATTAGAGACTGCTTTCATCCAGTGATTTCAAAAGGTCTTGTGCTGTAGCACTGAATAACACATTTTGATTCAACATCACAAATATAGTACAAAACTGTAGAAAACTTCGTCTAAACTAATAATGCTGCATGGAAGCATCAAAAGTGACCACTTGGTCAATAGAACATGTTCCATTATAGCATATATAATCCTTCTTAGTAATGACAAGTCAATATAGATTTTAAATTGAATCTGACTTCCAAATATGCCTTAGCTGTTTATGTTGCCTAGTATAGAAAAAAGAGAGCTTGAGCATATATATGAACTACATTTCTCCCAGCAAACATGGGAAAATGTTATTGTAAGCAACAGTCAAATTCCATATCAGCTATATAATTACTACCGTGAAATGGTAATGATCAGACCTTAAAGTTAGTTTGTCAAGAGAAAAAAACAGGTTTTTTTTTTTACTACTTTTTCCCCATAAACTAGGACCTAAGCTATACATGGGTCTAGTGTCACCTCTCCTTCAAAGTTATATCTTATTTAGTACCAGTAATTCATACTGCCACAGATCATAAAGCCGAAGAAGTACTGAAATACATTGTAATAAAGAGTCTATAAATAACCATATTGTATCATGGCAATACCTAGAAGTGTTAGTGAAAATTTTTTAAAATACTTATATATGTAGATAAATGTAGCTTTTTAGGAGTAATAACACTTTGTGACATATTGTTATTTACAGTAAGGCTTCTTTATACAGGATCACTGTATTAACAAACCTGAAACTAAATGGAGTCATTTGGTTTCCAAAGAAAATACAGTAGAAAGAAAAAAATATCAGAATCTGAACATTTTACTGTCAGGATATGTGTTTAGGGTGGAGTGCATCATATTAACATAGAAATTCTAACTTATTTATACATCAGTCCTGATAAAATCATATTAGATAGCCTTGATTTTTAAATGCTGTATATTGCAGCTTTTTCCTTAAATCTGTTCCTTTCTGATGTGGTTTGCCCAAGCCCACAACTAAGACCATAGTAGCTTGTTGCTCCCCCTCCTCTTTCCCCAGGTAGGATGAGAGAGACAATCAAAAAGGAAGGGAGAAACCCGTGGGTTAAGAACAATTTAATAAGACAAAATAATAATAACAATAACAGCAGCAACAACAGCAATAATAATACAACAACAATAATAATAATGCCAATAATAATAGCAATAATAATGACAATAATAATAGCGATAATAACAATATGCAACAGATATATATGAAAAAATAAGGGATACACAATGCAATTGCTCGGAAATTCTGGTGGTGCTGAACAGCCAGTCCCAGAAAGGAGAACACCTCCCTATCCCACAAAGTTAATCTCAGCAAGAGAGCAAAAAGCAAAAGATAAAAAGGCCGAAGGCTAACTGCAAAATGGCAGAATGGCAAAAGGCTGAACTAACAAGACAGAAAAGAGGAACTCCTGAATGGAATTCAAATGCAACTCCAAATGGAATGGAACTGCCATTCAGAAGGGTAAGTTCCTGCTATATAAGGAGCATGACACTAATTGTATGAAATAGTTCATTGACCAGCCTGGATGTCAATCTAGGTGCTGTCACACTATTCTTCCTCTCAGCTGCTATCTTGCACTTGAAAGTTAAAAAAGTTCTTGATCTCCTTGACAACAGCCAAAATATCAATGAGCTTTTGCACTCTTTTTGTACCCACTCCAAAACACAGCTAGCTACTGAAGAGGAAACATTATCCCAGGGAAAAAACCCCAATGTTATTACAGGATTCTCACACAAAATACAAGACCATGTTAGCCACCAGAAAGAAAACTCTAACTACTATCAAGAAGATAAACTCAATTTCAGCAGAGCTATCGCATCTTTATATCACTATCTATAGCATTCACAGGTAGTACCAAATCCAAACCATCATTTCAAACTTTATCAAGACCATTAATGGTTTAAGAAATTTACAGCACTTTGCTGCAGCTGAAATCAGATGTGCTTGAACTGACAATGAAATAACAGTGATCAAATTCTAAAAATTAATTGTAATTGTAAATTTCATGCTAGAAATCATGACAATCAAAAAATGCAATTTCCTAGCTCTTTTGCAAAATTATATAGACCTTCACAGTGCACCCATTCTAAGAAGAGCAGAAACAGGCAGTAAGGAAATTAATTCCTCTAGCAGTTCAAAGTATTCAGCAACTGATCAATCAAAAGCAGGTACTGGATAACAGTAAAATATTGTCAGATCTTCTTAGGTAACTGGATGTCAGTATTTTGACATGCAGAAAGGTCTAGATGATGGAAGAATGTGGAAAATAAAGAAAGGGGAGACCTAGCTTGTGGGTAGCATGTGCTATGTCCATGTCTGATTTTATGATAGGCATAGTATTGCAATAGATTGGAGTCCAATATTTTCCCCTTAAGCAAATGATAATGAAAGGGTTAACATTTGCTACAGAAGAATACTATCTACAGTTTATACTGTTCTTGATATATATTCCACTTTGTTTGTCTAAAAGCTGTACAAGTTGCAGAAGTTAAGCATAAAGAAGGAATTTTTGTCCAAGATAAACAGGAATAACTCAAGTGAAAGGCATTCTATGATACTCGATATTTACATCTGGAAAGACTGAGAATAACAATACATTGTTCAAAGAGGCAAAAACTAGGTTTTTCTTGTATATGCTATATTTCTGTCACACAACAGAGCATCATGTAACACCTTGCAAAATTTTTCCTGTTATCTGACTTCTTATGAGATGATTAGGAGGTGCAGTTATATTAATACCCAGTATCTTAGTATATATTAGTTATAGAAGATAAAGTTTTTTAGTGATTGAGAATTTCTCCAGAATTATTTTCTCACAAAGAACTAATTTTCAGCAAGAATATAAGAATCTTCAAATTGTTTTGTGGTCTATAGGCAGGATTCAAGATTCCTAGTTTCTTAAGAACTTAAATGTACTGCTATTTATCTTGCATTCATTTATACAAAAATACAAATTGACACAAAAAAAAAAAAATAAATAAAATCAAGACAATTAAATTAAACAGTATTCCCTGAAAATAAAACAAACAGTTTCAGAATAAATATGAGGCCTTGGTACTTATTTTAAAAATGTTCTTTAAGCTCCAATGATTGTTTGCTGCTACCCTTATCTACACTCATGCTGAACAAAGCTATAGCTAAATGGAAAGTTAAATGTATTCACAAGACGTTATTGTCTACATCTTATTTGCAGTCTCTCAGAGAAAGCAAAAGTAACTACAAATAGTGCAATGCCAGAAACTGGTTTCTTGACCAACAATGTTACACATACTCAAATATCTTTGTTGTAGCTCAGGAAGACAGAGGCAGAAGGAGGAGCAAAATCTCTATATTAAACATCATATCTACTAAATATATTCAGAATCATGATTCCAGAATATTGAGAATTCTGTGTTTGATCTGTTTTTGAGCATGACTATTACATACGTTAAATCCCTGAGTACAGCCTAAACGTATGTTCTATTTCCCATCTTCCTTATGAGTTAATAAAAAACTGAACAGTGAATTATGAAACGATTGTAGCATAGTATGACAAATGGTGGACTGAAACCAGAAAAAGCTAGGACAGAGCATCCTCCATCCACAATGTGTCTAAGTTAGAGTCTTCCATTAGGTGACTTTATATACCTTTTCCTTTTCTCCCAGAAGAATCTGCTGTTTAGTCAAGGTACAGAATTAACCACATTCACTTAATAATTCAATACTTATTTCTTTCTTATTCATGGTCAAGACTTTATTTCTTGCATATTTCTCAAAGAAATAATTACTAGTTTCTTCTGTGGTATTTTTCATGGTAATAATCAGTATGAAATTTAAGTACTTCTCAGACATTAATTAATTAATTTTCACTGTGTCATATGAGATGAAGAGTCTGATATCTTAATTTCACAGATGTTTATCAGATGTGAAGAAAGGAAAAACATAGAGAATAAATATTCATAAAATACAAATGTTCAGCCTGATGTGCTCTGGATAATATTTTAAGATCAGCAGTATTTTAGCTTCATATTTTGCAGTACTTTGTTTTTTTCTTCTTCTCTCCCCTACCCCACTCCCGAAGCTTCCAATAACTTGAGTCACTTCCTAGAAGGATGAGCACTTCTGCATAACTTATACCAGTAATTAAGTTAGACATACAAAGTAAAGGATGTTAAATAAATTACCACTTGTGCAATGAGAGGGTTAAGTGACTTGCGCAATGAGAGGGTTAAGTGACTTGCGTACTGTGACACAGAAGCTTTCCTATGGAGGAAGGGATTGAATTTAATTCTGTACCTATTCAGTAAGGTATCTAAATTATTTTCTAATAACATATACTTATTTCTGTATAATCGATAATTTAATCTTGACACATTTATATTTGCTTGAATTCTCATTTTATTTAACAGATTAAAAAAAAAAAAAAAAAAGGATACCTGTCTAGCAAGTGAAAACCTTCAATTTTAGCTGCTGAAGACTAGGTAACTTTTATTTCTCAGCAACAGTACTGGAAGCCTTTTGCCAGTATCCTCTTTTGAACCCTTTGCCTTTCATTCAGACAAACTGGAGAAGATGCAGTGATCCTGACTGGAAGACTGTTGTACTTTGAGGAGTTAATGAACCACATAACAACCAACCTAAGCAGGCATGTGCTATGTGCTGCAATGCACATTATCACTTGACCTCCTGGACTGTGCTGTGCTGCACGTATTCTTGCACAGAAGATGAACCCAGCTAGCTGATGATAATTAAAAACCCTGTAGGCTGCACCCACTTGGCAACAGCAATATAGTTACTGGCCTTTGTCTTTATCCTAAAGAGAAGCAACATCTCCTATATACATTTTTTTATACCATAGCTCTTTTCAGAAAATCTTATAAAATCTCTGAAGACCACAGTACCCACAAATATCACTTTGGGCAGGAGCTGTGCAGCATGTCATGGCCATGTGGCAGGTCCATCTAATGCTGTATCAGCTCAGGGTTCCCAGCACCAGAAGGGATTTAATATTTTATAACTGGTTCTAACCTTTCCTATAAAGTTAATTAAATAACTGTCTTTATTGAGAGAGTTTGCCTCTTTCTTGTGGAACCCACAAGAACCAGCACCTACTGATGCAAAATAGAAGAGGAGAAAGAGAGGTAAGGTGTTTGTTTTCTGAAACTAACTTTTTCTAAAGAACTTCTTCCTTCTGAGAGAAAAAAGCTAGTTTACTATAATTTTCAATTATTTTTTTAAAGTAAAAGGGTTTTTTTTTAAATTCAATTTTCAAAGAAACATTGGCCTTGCCTGTTTTAGCAATAAGATTATGCCTCTTCCTTTCTGCAGTCCCATGAATGATAATGCTTTGCTAATAAATTTTGCAGGAACCAGAAATATAAGAAGATTGATAAATAATTGAGATTATAGAAAAATTGTATTCTAGAGATCAGTTTAAAACATCACAAGTATATGTACTCTTATATGAATGAATGCAACTTTGCATCATGCTTATGGACTCTAATCCATAGAACAGAATCACAAAATCAAAGAACGTCCTGAGATGGAAGGGACCCACAAGGATCATCAAGTCCAATTCCTGTCCCCGCATAAGACAACCCCACAATTCATATCATGTGTCAGAGAGAATTGTCCAAATGCTTCTTGAATACAGTCAGGCTTGGGGCCATGGCTACCTCCCTGGGGAGCCTGTTCCAGTGCTCCACCACTTCCTGAGTGAAGAAGCTTTTTTTAATATCCAACCTAAATCTCCCCCTGGCACATCTTCTTGCCATTCCCTTGGGTTCTGTCATTGGTCACCAAGGAGAAGAGATCAGCACCTGCCCCTCCTCCTCCTCTTGTGAGAAAACTCTAGGCCACGATGAGGTCTCTTCTCAGTCTCTTTTTTTCTCCAGGCTGAACAAACCAAGTGATTTTCGCCGCTCCTCATATGGCTTTCCCTCTAAACCCTTCATGAACTTTGTGCCACTCTTCTGGATACTGTCCAGTAGTCTTATATACTTTTTATGAGGTGGCACCCAAACCTGCCTGCAGTACTCCAGGTGAGGCTTGCATCAGTGCAAAGTAGAGCAGGAAAATCGCCTCTCTTGCCCAGGTGGCAATGCTGTGCTTGATGCACCCCAGGACATGGTTGGCCCTCTTGGCTGCCAGTGACACTATTTGCTCATGTTCAACTTACTGTTGACCAGAACCCTCAGATCCCTCTTTGCAGATCAGCTCTCCAGGCTCTCATTCCCCAGTCTGCATGTACAAACAGGGCTGCCGTGTCCCAGAACACAGGGTACTGCAGATGGTCATCATGGAGTCTGGCAAATGGTCTTGAGTTTAGTGAAGTATTACGCAGTGTCAGAGAAAAAGGTTAGGAGTCACTCGTGTGAACTGGAGAAAACAGAGCAGAAGAGGTTACATATATTTATATTTGGAGCTGGTGATATATCTAGATTCATGTGTCTGTTATCTGCAATTCATGAGGTACTGGAATAACTTAAAAAAATTTTGGCAATCTGTGAAGGACTGAAAGGTGTACCTTACAGTAAAAGATTACAAGATCTCTATCAAATTACCAAAGATATGATGAAGTTGCTGTCTTGATCACTGTCTATTACCTTTACAAGGAAAATAAATTTAGAAGTTTAGTGAATGAAGAAATACTTGACAAAGTAATGATAAGACCCGGTGGCTGAAGGATGATTTTATGTAGCTACCTTTCTACACTTTGTTCTTGCTTTAACTGTCTGTTAAGTAAAGATACATGACTTTAAATGTAGAATGGGGATTTTGCCTTTTTTTTTTCTTTCTTTATTTAGCAAAAATAAATTTTACCAGTAATAAAAGGACCAGCAAGGCTCATTTCAGATTTGTCCAAAATGAGAATCTTGAATTCTGATCACATTTCTCTAAAGACATACTCTCCATAGAATAGAAGTTATTAAAGAATAGTTCTATAGACAATTTATGCAGAAGGAGAGATGTGACAATTATAATTGGGGTTTTTTTCTGCCTTTATAAGTTTTTGTTTGGTTGATTTTTTAGTCTAATCTTACCTTAAATAGAACTTTGGTCCTTTTAGTGAATGCTGTTTTCTTTATAATATCTTTGCTCACACTGATGTAAAGATCCTAATAAACTATTGTTGTTTGTTTTGTTTTGTTTTGTTTTGTTTTGTTTTGTTTTCACAGTATCACAGTATCACAGTATGTTTGGGATTGGAAGGGACCTCAAAAGATCATCTAGTCCAATCTCCCTGCTGGAGCAGGAACGCCTAGGTGAGGTCGCACAGGAACATGTCCAGGCGGGTTTTGAATGTCTCCAGAGAAGGAGACTCCACAACCCCCCTGGGCAGCCTGTTCCAGTGCTCTGTCACCCTCACTAAGAAGAAGTTTCTTCTCAAATTTAAGTGGAACTTCTTGTGTTCCAGCTTGATCCCATTACCCCTTGTCCTATCATTGTTTGCCACCGAGAAGAGCCTGGCTCCATCCTCGTGGCACTCACCCTTTATATATTTATAAACATTAATAAGGTCACCCCTCAGTCTCCTCTTCTCCAAACTAAAGAGACCCAGCAAGAGACCCAAGCAAGTTCTATTTTTCCATTATGTAAATGTGAGTGAAATTCTTGCTTTTGTTTTGTACCACTTCAACCACCTCTCTACAAGTCTCCTATAGAGAGGAATAGTCCTAAGCAATACTGACATGAACTACTTGGATTTAGACCTACAAATTGGTCTCTCATTGTCTTTTGTTTAGTGCTGAGATATCTTGTTTTGTTGTGGGATTTTGGCGGATTTTTCATTTGTTTTGTGGTTGGTGGTCAGGGTTTTTTGGTCGGTTTTGTTCTGTTTTATTTTTAAACAGTCCTTTGACCATTTTTCATGGAGTCAATTGAGAAGAGAACGAGTAGGTATAATAACCTTCAATCTTTAGCCATTTTGGTGTCCAGGGAACTGTAACAGAGGGATTATGAAGATATCTGTGAAACAGGGTCAGAGTTATCAGCTCTCTAATGGCATGAAAGTCAGTAAAGTGGGAGATAAGCACAGTACAAAAGCTCAAAGGAGTTGCATGTGATCTAGATCAGATCCAGAAGAATTATAACCATTATGGGATAGCATTGTGCCTTATAGTTTCATCATTTACAAGTTCAGAAACAAATTTTTAACCCAGCTATAAAGACGAGTGGTGCCACATCACAGTATCATAGTATCACAGTATCACAGTATCACAGTATCACAGTATCACAGTATCACAGTATCACAGTATCACAGTATCACAGTATCACAGTATGTTTGGGATTGGAAGGGACCTCAAAAGATCATCTAGTCCAATCCCCCTGCTGGAGCAGGAACGCCTAGGTGAGGTCGCACAGGAACATGTCCAGGTGGGTCTTGAATGTCTCCAGAGAAGGAGACTCCACAACCTCCCTGGGCAGCCTGTTCCAGTGCTCTGTCACCCTCACTAAGAAGAAGTTTCTTCTCAAATTTAAGTGGAACCTCTTGTGTTCCAGCTTGATCCCATTACCCCTTGTCCACATGATTTAAGAGTATCAGAAACAACAATAAGTAAATAAAAATAGGATTTTTTTTTTTCTACTAATTGCACTAAAGTGCAAACATTCAGCATTAGGATTCAAGAAAAATATAAAATTTAAGGCAGCAGTCAAAGCAATAGAATAGGTTACAAAATTCTATTGAGTTTACCAGACATAGATCATATTAGACTAACATGATACATTTCTGCGATAAAATACCCTTAATTCTACCTGCAGGAATTGCGGTAGATCACTTCCTCTAAGATAGTGAAATATTTGCTATGATGTCACGTGGGATTAGAAAAGATATGAATTAATAGACAGACTGCAGAGTGATTGATCACTATCTCATAGGAAGATAGAATCAAACAATACTGTAAGGAGAAATAAAAGTCTGAAATGAAATAAGAAGTAAAAATGAACAGGTGTTTCCCTGAATTATTGGATATGTGCTAATGAAATTTACTTCTGACACAGACTGGAAATTTGTTGTCAATATTTCTCAATACAAAAGACTGAGATGTGGCATATAAATAACTTAGTAAACGTGAGTAATAAGAACAGAATCAAATGAAGCAATACAGGTAGTAAAATTCCTGACCAAGGGACTAAAACCAAATATGTCTGATACAAACTGGGACCTTATTGTTAGATAATTACTGGAAAGAAAAATTGTCTAGCTGTAGTAGTTTCATCACAGTGTGACAAAATGTCAGTTAAGGAATGAGAAAATCATCTAGAATCCATGTGCCTTTTTTTTTTTCTTTTTTTTTTCTCTCCTTCCAGTAAGGTAGTTTAAACAGATAGCTGGGATTATTGCCTCTGTTCAATGTCTTACTCGACTTTCCATAGGATACAGTATATAGCTTTAGTTATCCATGGTTCAAGAAGGATGAACTCAAACCTAGCTAGTACAGAGAAAGATTAATAGGATGGAATGAAATTTTACAAACAGAAAATAAAATAATTTGTCTTGTTCAGTACAGAAAAACAAGTGCTAGGACATAATGCGATTCTTGTCTATAACTATGGAAAACTACAGTTTGAACTGAAAGACAGCTTTGGTACAAACAGAAATACATATGTGAAACAAAACAAACCAACCAACCAACCAAACAAACAAAAAAGAAAATAAAAGAAAAAAATATATTATCAGAAGGTTTCTTCTCATTAAAGAAGTTCTGGAGAAGACTTGTGAAAGGACTTTTAAGACCTAAAAATAATCTCATTTCTGTAAGTGATTCCTAAGAAAAACAGTGAAAAAATGATACTCTAAAATACATTTCTGCTTCCTTGACCCTCAGCTTTACTTGAAATTATGTCCTTCACTGATTGCCACTGTAACTCACATTGTGAGAAAACTCCCATTAATTTCCACTGCTGAAAAGGTAACCATAGGGCTTTAGAAAAAAATCTCATAAATAATTTTGACTTTGATGAAAATCTGATACATGGATTGAGTTTGTTACAACCACATTAGACCAAAGACAGTTGTCCACAGTTTAGGAAGTAGCTGAGTAGCCAAATTTATGATTTACAGAATCATTTAAATACAAGATATATTTGCCTCAATGCATCTTGCTAGTCTGAAGTATTTTTAATCCAAATTCCATAAACTTAACAGAAATCTTTCATGTCTACTATTCTGTGATAGGAAAATGTGAAACACAGTTGAAATCAACATAAAAATGAAATATCTGAACAGATACATCCAGTACCATGTTAAATGTCTTTGGTATCTGACAGCTTTCCTTGGCACTGATAAATATGACACAGGGCATACAGGAGATATTGTCTTTTCTAGAATGGCAGCGGCAGGACAGATAGGATGAAGTAAAACATCTAATATATCTATATTTATATTTAAGTTCCTAAATCACTTTCCCTTTTCTTTTGATTTAAGGTCATTTCATCTTTTCAAAATGTAGTACATCAATGATTTTGTTTTGTTTAGTAAAAGCTTGTCCTCATGTCCTTATGTAAATAATTCCAAGCCACTGCAAAATAAGAAAAGGAGTAGCAGAAAAAAATCCCCATTTTCTTGACAAAAGGCAGTAATCAACAGTAATCACTAAGGAGACTATTATGTATAATATATCATGTTATATACATAACAATAAGTTAAATATTAAATAGTGTGCATTGTTATCAATAAGTAATATGCTATGGATTCATGTTATATGATCATATGAAATAGTAATATATGTATGCATATAATAAGAAAGAATATATGGTATTAAATTGCTGTGATAGCTTTCATCTCCTATAACTTTAAAAGCCTAATTTGGTTGTTTACATCTTATTTTAGTACTTTTAATTGCCTTCTAGTCAGTGAAACGAAGCAGACACTTTTTAAACCAGATTCACCCGTTGATCTGACTTGTGCCCTTGTAAGACAAATTTTCAGAGAGCTAACTCAGGTCATGGTATTTGCATTGTAGACTTCTCCATCTGGTCAAACATATTCCGCCTCTATCAGTCAGATCAATCCCACACTTCCTAATTATGATTCTTCTATGCATTTTTGATTCGTATTCAAATTGCTTTTGTCCTTGTTGCAGTCAATGAACATTAGTGAGTTCAGTGATACTGGACAGGCATGTCTGAAGACTTTTTTTTTTTTTTTAATTCAGCTACATGAATTTCCTCTCATGAATTTCCAGTAGTCTGCCTTCTTCAAATGGATTAATACTGTGGAATTGCAACTACTGAAATTCTCTCTGCTAAATGACACAAATATTAAAACCAACTGTCTGCACTTCACTAATATCAGCAGGGTCCCCCAGTTTCAATTTTGTTGAACTAATTCATGCCACTTCAAATTTTATTACAACTTGAACTTTGATTCTATAATTAATTACTTGAGCAGTGTGAATATGAAATATTAGAGCCTGCTTTTCTACATCTTAGTTCAGACACAGAGTTTTATTTTGCAGTATCAAGATGTCCTGAAGCTAGTACTTCTATCTAGATACATAAAATTTAGTTCTGAAATTTTAGTTCAAGACATTTACAGTACAAAGATAAAAATTAATTTACCTGTCTTTCCAGCTGTTTACAGTTTAAAGAGACAGCAATACATGAGACAACTGTATTCTTCTAGGGCAGCAGCTAGAGGCTAGGAAAGTTACCCAAGAATTTCTTGAAATGGTACTAAACACTTATATTTATTTAGCTGAATCACATTCAGAATCTGAGCTAGCAGTTTGGTTGTTTTTATGTCAATAGAAAGAGACAGACACTTCCTGAGAGCAATCTTACCTTGCAAGTGTTTTCTAAGAGAGGGGAAATGACTTGCAACTTGAAGGTACCAGTCTCTTTCCATTGACTCCAGTGAAAACAAATACTAACGTGGAGTAGGCAAGTAATTTTTGGATGGCTAATTTGCCTGAGATGTTTGTTTATCAAAAGTGACAAAAGTATGTCTCTGCTATACTGCATGTGAGAGACATCTGTAGGTCCTCTGCCACAGAAGGTAGAGTTTTGGTACTAAGGAGGCAGAAAAATTGTACACACACTATAATGTGGATATGTCTACGTCTGATTTATAAAATGGCAGTAACATAGTTGTCACATTATGAAAGAAGGTAAAGTCAGTTTTGGTGTTGTTCAGAACCTGTTTCTGTATCTATGCCTGAAAAAATATGTGAATAAACTAATGGCAGGGTTCTTTTTATTACGGAAGTTCTTCCTACTATAAATTGGTTCCTTAAAATAGGTACTCGACTTGCATTAAAGTTCAAGCGTCTAATGAATATTCAGAGAAAGAAATTTTCCACAGTTGAAACAGACTCCAGAGTGAAATATTGTCCATTAATTTTAGTCCACTTGGGGCCATTTTGACTATATGAGACATTCAGGCATGTTCCTTCAGAAACTGTTCCATCCATGACCAGTAGCACATGCAAAATAAATACCTTGTATTTAATCTATACTGAGTCTTAATGATTTACACATTCTGATGTTGCTGTTTCAGATATCTAATAGAGAAGAAAGATCCACATGTCTTGTTCCATCTTTTTCATTTCTTATTACACTGTTTTTGGCTGGGATAGAGTTAAATTTCTTCATAGTAGCTTGAAAGGGGCTATGTTTTGGATTTGTGCTGAAAATAGTGTTGGTAACACACTGACATTTTTGCTATTGCTGAGCAGTGCTTATACACAGTTAGGGCCTTTTCTGTTTCTCACACTGCCCCACCAATGAGTAGGCTGGGGATGCACAAGAACTGGGAAGGAACACAGCTGGGACAGGGGCTCCCAACTGATCAAATGGATATTCCTTAACATATGACATCACGCTCAGCAATAAAACTGGGGGGCTAGAGATTGGCAGGGACTGGAATTGCTTAGAGACTGGCTTGGTTGGTTGGTGGTGAGTAATTGTTTTCCTTTTTGCATAATTTGTTTTTCTTGGGGTTTGTTTTCCTCTTTCTTTGTTTTTGTTTTGGTTTTGGCCTGGGTTTTTATTTGTTTATTTGGGGTTTTCTGTTTGGTTTTGTTTGTCTTCTGTTTTTTTTTTTTCTTTTTTTTCCTACCTTTTTTTTTTTTTTCCTTTTATTTATTAAACTGTGTTTATCAAATACAACCCATGAGTTTTCTCACTTTTACTCTTCCAATTCTTCCCTCAACAGCACTGTGAAGGAGTGAGTAGGTGGCTGTGTGGGGGTTAGCTGCTGACCAGGTTAAACCACAACATTGATAATGATGTTTATAAATAATCGTGTTTTATACCTGAAATTCTCATTATTTTGTAAGCATACTTTGATAGTTACAGCTTCTTTTTATCTTCATCAAATGAAAATAGATTAATTTCTCTATTTATTCATGCAATTTAAGTTTCTGTCCTTGATTCTGTGACTTTCCCTGAAGTAACAGTGGTGATATTGTTTCCAGTGTTGGTGAAGTATGACTGGTGTTTCAGATTAGTACAATTTTGTAATACAATCCGTCACTCAACTTTATACTCTCCAGAAAAATGAGAGAACATTTTTGACATAACATCTCTCAAATGGCAAAGGAAAACTGCACATTACCTGAAGGTCACTAAAGGGATGTTTCTAGTAACTCTAACTACTTTCTGTACATATTAAGGTCACTCTTGAAATACAAAATTAACCATTTTTTCTGTGTACATTTACCAACATATACTGTGTAAACTGCAATGGGCAAGGCACTCCATGTATAAGACTTTCATAAGAATATGAGCATTATCATTTTAGGGGACTGAAGTAAGAAAGCAAGTGCACATAAGAAAACCATTTATGTTCTTGGAATACATGGGATAGAACAGTTTTCTCGGATAGAGTTTTCCAAGCCCTCATAATTCAATAAAGACCTACATGTTAGCCACAAAACCCAATTTGAAACAGAAACTTTCTCGTTTTGTTTGAGAATACAATAAAATGGCAATTTATTGGTTGCTGTAAATGTCACTTCAACTGAGACATGAGGATTTACATAAAGCTGACTATGAGACCTTGAAACAGAGCAATATTCCTCAAGATGGTTTATTTTCCCTTTAATAGTGTTTATGTATTCTGTTCCACAAACTGCTGGAAAGTGGCCTTGAATATTGATAAGCTTTTGAATAATACACCTGAAATACACGCATGAGGATAAAAAGTCAGATGAACTCTTTCTGCTATCTCTATACAGTTCCCATTATGCAGAAGAACAGGAAACAGACTCCTAGCACTTTTCAATTAAAGATAACTCTATATTAAAACCTTATTTGAAAACATCTAGTTTGGGGGTCCTTGTGGATTGCTACTATTTTAACATGAAAGGGGATAGAGCTGCCCAAACTTATTTATGGAAATCTAGTCATTGCTGCCCTCCAGAACAATGTGGAAGCATTACATACATTGATCTTGTAACGTGTGTATTCATTTCTCAATTTGAAAATATTCTGCTGTGGTAGTGGCGCCAATGGTTGTGAGTTTCCACTCAGCCATGAATTTTAGGGAAAAAGAGCTAATTTGCACAAATTTCCTTGATGCATACTTAAAAATACCTCAGTACTTCCAGCAATACGATGTTGCTCTGATGCAGCAAATAATCAACCACTTAAATCTTCTTTGTATAAGGAAAGAATGGAGATGCGATGGAGAAGTATTTACTTCCTTCCAGTTTTCAGATTCCATCTGGTTAGGATCGCTGACTTTGAATGCATAGATCATTTCTTCTCAAATTGTAGGCTGTAGATTGTTCCACATCTAGTCAATTTGGTGGATCATGACTTCAGTTATGAATTGTGCTAATTGATCCCCATGAAATTAATAACCAAGTTCAAATACTGGAGATGACAGGCTTGTGTTACCTGTTAATGAGTATTTGAAATATTAGGAATTATATTATGTTTATTGGTCATGCTCCAACAAAATTATTTCCTCTCCATTTTGTTCAATCACAATATGATTTAACAAAACCAATGCTTTTGATGTAGAAGATGCTTGCTGTTTTCACTTCTTCGAGGAAATCATCAAATAGAAATGTAAATATATAATATGTATAAGAATTCTAAAATATCTTTGGTAGAACAGAAGCACAATTAACTTTAAAAGCATATTTAAATTCTAAGCAACTATAATTTTGCATATTGATGTTTGTCATCAAATTGGGATCAAAGTAAGTAACACCTTTTTTACTAGAAGCTTGCTCTCTATTTCTCATTTGTTGGTTTCCAAAAAGGAGTTTCACAAACAGGAGGTTGTTGGGGGCTCTAAGTGCCCTTTGAATAATAATGCCTCCTGCTGAGGTGATAAAACATATCTATGACTTATGATGTGCTACAAAACTATTGAGAAAACTCCATCCAAATTGAAATTGTCTCTGTTATCTCTTAGGAACATAACCTGCTTCAAATACAGTCAGGTGGTCAGAATAGAATGGCAGACCTAAAAGTCTTTCTTGTCACTAAACTGTTACAACTAGAACTAATTAACCTTCTGTCTGATGTTCTGTAGAACCATTATCATACTTCTGTAGAAAAGGTTTATTGTTTTGATATGGGGGACATCAAAATCAAATTTTAAAGTAATACAGTGTTCTATTTTATTCTACCAGATTAAGCTAAGACATTTCTGAAGTAATTTCTCAGCCTTCGCATTTATAGAATAGACTGGAAACTGACCACTTAGAAAGCCCTGAGATTTCTGTATTGCTGACGTAAGGTTTTAATATTTGTGATGACATGGAAACTTACCGATCTGACAGGCAGAAAGACTGCAGACAAGACTATTCTTTTTTACCCTTTTACATTCTGTCTCTGTGGCTCTCACGTTGCTTGGATGTAACTAAAGAAAAAGAAAAATAGTAAAGGGCATGTGTCACAGGACACCTACATCTTACAGAGCTTTGAGGTGGATTTTACTGTATTTTTTTTTTTTTTCCTTTTTTAATATATGACCAAAAATATACGCAAAATATTTGGATATCCAATGCCTTTTATAGTGAAGGTAATGACAGAAAATACAAGAGAAAAACTTCTGGGGAAAAAAAAAAGTATAATTTTATTAATAAATGAATAAGAAACATTAAAACAAGAAGGTTTTGAAATAAATCTCCTGTTTTCTTTCCAGTTGGTCTTCCTTCTTGCCAGACTTGGTGGCTTCCTGCTTAACCAAACTGTACAACAACTGTGCTCATAAAGCTTTCTAGCTGAGGTGTATATGATGTGCACATGTGCCCAAATGGATATAAGTGCATTATAACATGGTGAAGGCTTAAAAGAACAACATTGTACAAAACAAGAATAATATTCTTTATTTATTATTACTATAAAACTAACAAGACAGGAATATTTAGTTGTATGTTGGAAAAGAGAGGAGAGAATAGATCTGTTATCCTGTAAAGAGTGTTGTAACTTTTTCCTACTTACCACTTTCTTTATTAGACTTGGTTGCTATTTGCCTGTGTGTCAGCTGCTGAACAGCCAGCAAAATTCCCACTTTTGGTTTCTGTGGCCATGCACAGATTCACAATAAACTATTAAAACATTTACTGTACTCACTTTTCCATCAAAAAAATCAACTTCATTCCAGCTCTCAGTAAAAAGAAGGGTTGAATTGCAGTTATATGATGATTTTGCATCACTCACTTCACAATAAAATCAGAATTTAGATGGAGTGCTGGGATCTTCTGACTTTCTTTTGCACACTGTCTTTCCTACTGAGTCAAAATTACCACATGCCCACCTCTTTAACTTTACAAGGTGACAAGGAAATCCCCACTGAGGGCCATGGTACAGGCATTGTATGCTCCTTGCTCTGCTGCACACCTCCTACTCCTATGCCTTTTAAGACTGGGATGAGTGTCCTTATTGCTTAGTGCCAGAGGGAAATAAGAGTCAGGAGAACTGAGGGTTCTACAGCTCTGATTCAAACGATCCACAGTATTTTTGAAAAAGGAGCCATTTCTGCTTCACATTTTCCTTGTTAGTCCCACAAATACAGTAATAGTGCTGCTGGTTTTGGGCCATGGGCTTTGTGCTGAGATTGCAGGATGTCAAAACTAAGCCTTGTCAGGCTTTTTTTTTTTCCAAACTTGGATCTGCTGGGGCATTTGTTTTCTCTTGGTTTATCTGTGACAGCATTTTTTTTCTAATGACCAAGTGTCTATGTCTAATTAATTTTGTTTATATTGCATGGTATCACCATAATTTTCACAGTAGGAAGGAGTAGTTACTCTGTGTGGAATGAAACATTTGTAACACTAACATACTAATGTAGTATTAATAGTATACGGGCATAGAGACCTGGTTACAATAACAAAAGCCTTCAAAAGCAAGGATGCAAGATGCAGTGCGCATGTGCAGGGCATGCATGGGAAAACGAGAGAGGGTACAGAGACTGGCACTGAAATTCTGAAAGATATAAGAACACCTCATTAATGGTCAGTGAACTTCACACCTGGGAACTAAACAAAATTGCGGTTTGGGTCAACAGAGAAAACAAAGTATTGCTATCTAACATATGTACAACAGCTGAATATAATAAATTCAAACATAATGTGAAGTTTTACACTAATGAAGAAAAAAAGTGCAAAACATGTTAGCAAACACAAAATGCCAAGTGCATCTTACTGTGAGGAGGAAGAAATCATCACTGTCAGCCTGATATGCCGCCATGACAAAAGACTCAGGATGCTGATATTGAATACCTATTAGGATTCTATGGTGCAATGCAAGCATTGCCATAACAGCAGAAATTGGGTAAATACTAGGAAGTATGTTTATATCAAGTTTAACTGTACTGTTTCTGTTGAGACTTTTTTTTCTGTTTCAATATTCTTTGCTTTGCTTTATTTCTTTTTTTCTAGAATAATTAGATTTGGGCTAATAATAGTTTTGAAAGCTTGTCAGTGAGAGAAATGGGATTGTTTTTGCCTCCCTTTTTCCTCTTAATGCCTGATATTTTTGTGCTTCTCACTTGTTATCAAAAGTGAGGAGGGGCTCATCTGCTTACAATATTATTTGTCACCAATTTTGTCAGCTGCCAGCTCTGATGTGTTTGGTCGGATGCCCTGTCCATTTGGAGAACCTTGTTCTTACCTTGTTCTCTGTTATTCATCTTGCAAATTCTGTTATTCCTGTTACACTTTTTCATGCTGCTGAAGTACAATGACACAAGTTTTTGGGTTTTTGTAGTAATATTGCTCACATAGTTCCCTAAAATGTTTATATGTTTTATGTAGCTTTGGCCTCACAATGTTACAAAGTATTTACATACTGTTGTCATTTACTTTATTTTAGTATACCTGCTTATATTTAGGTTCAAGCCATACTAGTTAACGCACTTTTAAGTGTTGCAGCCTTCTGCTTTGGCTATAGCTGAAAACCTCTTATTTTTCAGAAAAAACAAACAAACAAACAAACAATCATACAGAATAAAACCCTGTATTTCTCATATTCTATTTCTCAGCTTTCTTGGAGACGGAGTGAGGGGTGGGTTTTTTGGTTGTTTAGCTGGTTGTTTGGTGGTGGTTGTTGTAGTTCTCTTCATTTTCTTCCTGTTGCAAAGTTCAGCTGATTATACTAATTCCATCTGAGTTGTTCTACGGGAAAGGGTTATCCCTGAGATTGTATGTTTTGCCCTGCTGTGAGATGTAGAATGTGTATTGGTGGATTTGGAAATGTCTCTTGATTGCCTTAAGCAATGCCTTCAGTGGCAAAGAAAACATTATTGAATTTTGCAGCACTACCTATGATGGAGATGTGGTTGATGAACAACAGACGTAAAGAGCTTAATGTCTATTTGATAAATGGGTTCTTATTTCTTTCTCACCTGCTGAAATGTATAGAATTCAAATTTTCTTTTTTTTTTTCCTCAGTTGTAAGATATCTAGGAAAAATTGTACTCAATCTCTTCTTAAATAAGTATATTTCACATGCTTATTTAGTGATGGAATACAATGTTAAAATTCCTGGTTCATGTTAAGCTTGTATATAGAGAAACATATATATATATATATATATTCTGAAGGGAATTCAATTCAAATTTTGTGCTTAATTTGTTTGTGTGAGTTTTCTGTCTAGAACCATAAATCTGTACATTCTAGAAGACAGATAAAAATGACTGGAGCGTCTACTGCCAAAACTGTACAAAGAACGGCATATTTGCAAAAAGCCCTGTGGCAAATCATGGAACATTTTTATGACTCAGATCCCAGTTCCTACTCTTTACATCTATAACGTCTCTCTTTGCCCTCAGAATACTAACCATAACCATAACCCTTATGGCAGCTTGGTCCTTGAACTGAGGTTCCCAGCAGCATGGGTGGCCCAGAGTAGAAAGGTGTGGAAGGAGCATTGTAGATGCATTGCCGTGCTCCCTTTGGTATGTTTTCTGCAACCTCAGTGTCCCTGGAGATGTTGGTTTATGGCTGTCAGAACCCTAATTGTAGCCCAAATGGCAACTTGGTCCTTGAACTGAGGTCGCCAATATCATGGGTGGTTCAGAGTAGAAAGCTGTGGAAGGACCAATATAGCTGCAGTGCTGCGCACCTCATGGCATGCTGTTTGCAACCTCACTATCCCTAGAGCTGTAAGCTTTGTGGCTCTTGGAACACTAACCCTATCCCTAATCCTAATGACAGCCAGGAACTTGTCCTCAGGTCCCCAGCACCATGGATGGCTCAAATTGCAGTCATTGCCACTTAAAAGAATGAATCCTGATGGCACTTGCTAACCTAAAGATGTGTAAATCCTTTCAATTTTAGGTCAGTTTGCCCCTCTAACAAAGAGTGACTTGCAAAACACCTAATCAGAAACTACAGAGACAATAGACCTTGCAATCTTAGACATTTCAAAGCATGCACAATTAGTTGAGTCTGTTTTAACACATACCTCAAGACTGTTGGATAGTGTCCTTCAGCTGAACATTGCTCATTATATGCTAAAACTATATGTAATTAATATACAAACATGTAACCAACTGACTGTTTAGTACTGCTCTGAGGATAATAAGATTTTTTATATATTGGCTGTTACTTCTCTTTCTGGTGAGCAAGCTTTATTCCAGCATCCAGAGGTGCACAGCTCTATAATAAACAATATCTCATTTCTGTGCTCTAAAATTTGGTTTAATTGCATGCTGGGTGACAGAACAAAGTTTTTGGGACAACAACATTAAAAAGATGTGGAGGGGCCAATGCAGGTGCAGTGCTGTGCTCCCCTCGGCATGCTTTTTGCAGCCCCAGTGTCATGGGAGCTGTAGGGTTTGTGGCTCTCGGAACTCTCACCCTAACCCTAACCTTAACCCTAATGGAAGCCTGGTCTTTGAACTGAGGTCCCCCACAGCATGGGTGGCTCAGACTAGAAATGTGTGAAAGGAGCAATACAGATGCAGTGCCATGCTTCCCTTGGCATGCCTTTTGCAGCCCCAGTGTCCCTGAGAAGAAAAGTAGTCTGAACTGAATATATATCTTTTAGGTATGTAACAGCAAAGTTGTCCTGACTGATCCATATGAATGGAAAATCCAGATTCAGAAAGGACTTGAAAGGGTTCATAATCTCATTGTTCATTAACAAAAAAGTTCATTAATATTCATTAATGTTGTAATAGAGTTTATCCAAGAGGAAAATCGTCTGTATATGACTAAAGACAAACTACTGAAGAGATTAAAAAAATCACCTCCCCCCAATTTCCAAACAATCTTAAAGTCTATTTCTTAGTAAATTATGTGGCTGAGAGAGAGAGATGATTGTTTGTTTACTTACTTGCTTTTTATTTCTACTGACACCTGCTACTTTTGGTATGTGTTTTTGTTTTTATTATTTTCCTGTAACAAGACTGAACATATATGGTGTTATTCTGTAATCATATTATTCTATAATTCATTTGAAACATGAAAAATAATAATAATCTTGCAAGAGCTGTATGATAATATTATTCTCAAAGCACTGGTAGAAGAGCTGTAAACAAGAAAGAAAATATAGAAGTTCAGTGTGGAAAAGGAAAAAACTACTGCCAGTGGAATAAGAGGTGAGAGGACAAAGAGAAAAAAATGTAAGAATCTTGGAGGGAGGAGAAGTAGGAAAAGTATACAATGCCCCCAGATAGAATACCAGGCTGTAGCTCTTGTGGGCCATTTTTGTGAAACAGAAATGAGAACAGCAGAAACTTATGGTCACTGACTCTAACTTAATTTCTAATGTTTAAGTTTCTTTGATCATCTTAGAACCTTTTCTCGATTTTTCTTACATCCTTTTAATGGAGTATTGAAATTCACACATTCAGATGTGGTGCATATTACAACATACTCTTCACATGTTAACTGTAACAGTGTCAAGCTACTTTTTTCCAAGCACAGTCTATAATTACAAGATCTGTTATGTGATTTATGGATGTTTCTATTAAAGGCTATCATTATGTATTTTGTTAGATATTTTTTAGATGTAAATTGTTTTGGACCTACAGACAGTAAATTTTATTTTTATTTCATCATCTGTTCACTCAGAATGTGTCATTTTTCTGCCTCCTTACCACACCTTTAATTTTTAGTGTGGATTAATTAATTCATGATTAATTCTTGGACCAATGAAGGGATGTCATCCAGAGGGACCTCAACAGCCTTGAGGAATGAGTACATGTGAATCTCATGCAGTTCAACAAGGCCAAGTGCAAGGTCCTGCACCTGGGTTACAGCAATCCCAGGTATCAATACAGACTGGGAGATGAAGGGATTGAGAGCAGATGTGCAGAGAAGGACTTGGGGGTACTGGGGGATGAGAAAGTCTGACATGAGCCAGCAAAGTATGCTTGCAGTCCAGAAGGCAAATTGTATCCTGGGATGTATAAAAAGCAGCATGGCCAACAGATCAAGAGAAGTGATTCTGCTCTTCTACTCTGCTCTCATAAGACCTCATCTGGAATAGTGTATACAGCCCCGGAGTCCGCAGCACAGGAAAGACATGGACTTTTTAGAGAGGGTCCAGAGAAGGGTCATGAAGGTGATCAGAGACCTGGAATGCCTCTCCTCTGAATTTGGGTTATCTAGCCTAGAGAAGAGAAGGCTCTGAAGAGACCTTCTTGCAGTCTTCCAATACTTAAAGGGGTCTTGTAAGACAGATAAAGACTTTTTACCAGGGCCTGTAATGGCTGGACAATGATTTTAAACTGAAAAAGGATAGATTAAGAACATACATACAGAAAAAAATGTTTTGGATGAAGGTGGTGAAACACTGGAACAGGTTGTCCAGAGAAGTTGTGGATGCCCCATCACTGGAAGTGTTGAAGGTCAGGTAAGATGGGGCTTTGAGCAACTTGATCTAGTGAAGGATGACCCTGCCATTTGAAGGGGGATTGGAACTGTATGATCTTTAAAGGTCCCTTTCAACCCAAACCATTCCATGATTCTTTTATTCTATGACTATCTTGATGCTGTTGGATGATTTACTTAGGCCTTCCCCCTTATTAAATGATGCCTTTGTTTATTTAAGCACTTCTGGACAGAAACTTACTCACAAAATGCCTAAAATTCAGTTGACAGACCTGTGAAGCATGCCTGTTTTTTAAAATAATGTATTTTTTTATAGTTTTGATACAAATTTCAAACCTTTCAAAAGTTTTTTGGGCTTTATTTTATTTTAACCATTTTTACCATGTTATATATAGCCATAATAATTGAATAATAGTATTCTTATTATATTTTTTCTCAGTTTTCTTGATAAGAGGTTATGCTTACCAGTTTGATTCTCCTGAGGTATTTATTATAGTCTTACTTGAAGTCTGATATTTGATAGTTACTATATTTTCTTGCAGTAAAGAAACTCACCCAAGTGGCATGGTACAAAAAAAAAAAAAAATTAGTAAAGTAGTTTCGTATTTGACAAGTCAAAGCCTCCTGTTGTTTTGTTGCTATTAATTTTATGTGAAGCCTCTGATTTGAGAAAGTGTCTCAGACTAGTAATAATGGGGAAATCTGTATCTTCATTCACAGTCAAGCCCAATGCAAATTCTCAGTGGCATTTCCTTGACTGATCAGTGTCTCACCAGTGACTACATTTATGCTCCAGGGAGTGATCTGTAACCCTCAGATCAACTAATGCCAAGTATCTTATGTGCACAGTGCATAATGCTACTATTTCTAGAAGAGCAGACCACACTTATATCACATGGCACATAGCACTTACTTCTGGATCTCATGTATTACCCCTGTAGCACTGAGAAATTTTTATTTCATGTCTGTTTTTTCTTCAGTTCAAAATGCCTGTAATAATGTAAGGCCAATTTTGAAGCCCATCAACAATATTTTTATAGCATGAAAAGGAGACTATGTAGTTCAGATTGTGTGTTGTGGTATCAGAAGACCTATAAATACTTGAAAATGTAAATCCTAAGCCTAATAAAATAGTTTTATAGGACAAAAGGAAGAAAACTTGCTGCAGTCTTAGTTATTCTACACATTGGGAGGGGTCCAGAAGTGAGTAGTCTCAGGACAACATCTGGATTTTCTTTTGGTGAAAGGTATTGGTTCAGTTTAAAAGAGAGCTACACAAGTGAACTCAGATTTTGATAGTGTATGCAGTCAAATGCTGAGGCACTGGCCTGAGGTTTAGCCAACAGAAGAGACCATGAGGAAGTGCTGAACAAGACATGAGGAATGGAAAGGGACATGCCAGGGAGGAGGAAAAGCCAGGGTAGGTAGGGCAAGAACAAGTGTGAGAAAATGGGGAAAAGGGTGAAATAAAAGAAGATGGTCACCTGTAAACAAGCTGTTTGTCAGCATGCTACTCTGACTGAGCCTTAGGCCTGACCACCAGAGTTCATCCTGTCTTCTTATGAAACTGTGTTTTCAGTTTGACCTTACTCTCTATTTTCTTTCTGAGTGTAAATTGTTAGTGCATTTCAAGCTGGGATTCCAGTTAAGAAAAGGAGACTGCATCTGCAAATACTCAAGATCTGAGACACTGACCAAGGAAAGGGTCCTGAGTCTGGCTTTGGGTATTAGATGAGCTTAGAGACCCTGCTAACACTCAAGTAAGGTGGGAAGGTGAAACCTCTGGGCCTCAGAAGTCCACTGGATTCAGCTTCTAACTTATACATTTATGCAGTGAAATTGCTTCAGAATCAAGACCCAGGAGTGAATAGGAGAACTGAATAACTGGACAGTTTAGGTATATCTGTTGTTGCAATAAAGCTGTTGATAAAAGTCTGACTCTCAGCTGACCATCTAGGAGCTCAGAAAGAGTTGCTACACTCCACCTCCATTATAGTACACATGTTCCGGAAAATGATGGAACCGTATTTTACAGTAATGTATCCACTTGTTTCTCCAGAAAAAGGAGCAGTTGAAATGTGATATCAGTTTCCTAAGGAGAAAGTATCCAGATGAAGAAAGCTGCTCATACTCCTTGAAATAAAAATATGCCACATCTTGTACAAATCCTTCTCAATAATTTACAGTAGTGCTACCACATTTGAAAACCCTAATAATAAATTAATAATCTTTAAGATGCAAATCAGTGATGCATTCAAGGACTATTTTTGACTGAAGGATGTCTTCAGTAGTCCACTGCTAGATTGCCCTGTGGAAACTGATCTCTATGAGTGTTCCTAATCTACTTGTGTTGGTTACATTTTAGTTCTTCAGGGTTATGATTTTTTTTCTGACATTTTCTGTTTTCAAGCCTGTATCATAAATCCTGTTGGATTCAGCTCCATGAGAAGCAGCCTGCTTGCTCAGTAGGCTACAACACCATGTTCTTTTTATCTGTCTAGGGAGTCTGATTTTAACTATTTTGTATTTTGAGGGAAGAACCATGGCACCATTAATTTTAGGGGGAAAAAAAAATGCTTTAATGAAAATCTTTCACGTTAAACTTTCACTTGCTTTGCAAAATTGTATTTCTCCTCTGTTCCATCTTCTCTGTTTTTTAGTGATGTGATCTAAGATCCAATGAATATTGCAAATGCAGTCTGTTAACTTAAATGAACTGTTGGTCTGGTTTTGAGAATCAGGAGATATCTATAGTGAAATATGCCCTTTTTGTTTTAACAGAACAGCAAATGTAGCCTAAATTTCTATTATAATTTTCATCTTGTGTATCGTAAAGTTTTAGTACATTTATTTTTTCTGAATAGGTATAAAACTAAAAATAATTTTTCTTTTTAAATTATAGTGGAAACTTTCCTTGTACTCATTTTGTTCAAAATATGTTTATAGTTAGTGTGCATAGCACCCTATATAATAAGTAGACCAAAATCAAATCAGCTTGAAGTTTCTGAAAGGAAAAAGTATTAACTTGTTATTATGTTGGAATGACTGAAAATCACACCTCTCTTCTTCCTTTCTAAATCAAATATTCTTATACGCAATGCATTGCAGTAGTCTTTTCTGATCCAAAGGGTGATAATTGATGAACTGTACTGTCAACTGTTTATGGTTGCTGGCTTAACAGAATCAGTTAGAATATTTTTAAATATCTTGACTATTATTTTGAAAATAAAAGCCTGTTTCTTCTTGCACTAGCTGGTAGTTTATAGAGGATTAAATACTGTAAAATGTAATTGTAAAAAAAAAAAAAAAAGAGCAGATGTTTTAATATATATTTAATTTCAAAACAAAGCAGAACAAAACAAAACAGATTTTTGAAAATAACATTCTGTTTTTATAAAAACCTATAGGTTTTAAGCAAAAAGAGGACAATATGTACTGTAGAAGACTGTTTTGTTGCAGTGTTTGCCCTCTAGGTCTCCTCATAAATTACATCTCCTGGCATCTTCTTCAGGTAAGCCAAATATGTGCCTAGGTCTTGACAAAGATTAAATCAAAATGACTAACACACGCTTCTTTAGCAAAGCCCTAAACATAACTCGAAGTACAAGAAAATTATGACTACAGGACAGAAAACAATAGGTTTACAGTGCCAATTGACAAAGAATTTCATTTATTTTGGGGACTGATCAGATGTTACTACTCACTTCTTGTTACAATTTCCCATCCCTCTTTTTCTTTACAAAGACCAACAAGTATCAGCCTTACATACAGGTGAACACAGTTTTAACATCCTTACTTAACAGTTCTGTATGGTATTTTTCAGTACTAATTAAATAATTTGAAATATTAGACTTTTTTAAACTACAACTGGACTAACAATTAATTCTTATCTCCATAAGCAGTATGTTTAATTTTTGTCGTAGCAAGATTTTGAGTGTAACAGTTCCTAAAGGTGAGATGAATAGGAACTTAATTCAATTTCCCACTCTAACCATTAATGTCTTTTGAGATATCTAAGGAGTTGAGGCATCTATAAGTCACTGAGCATTATGAGAGGAGAAGCAAGAGATGAGGTGGGATACCCCACCATACTTGAAAGAGTTTGGACAACCACTTCTAGGCAAGTCAGCCAAACCCTTTTGTGAAAGATGTGAGCCCATTTGGGTATTCCCACAGTTGATCTGACACATAGAAACAGTAAGGCCTCACAGGCTCCCTTCCCATCTCAGTCAGGTTTTCTTGCTCTCTATGTCAGGAAGTTCTGTAAAATTGGGTCATCAGCACTTTCTGTAATATATTAGAAGCAAGGAATAATTTACATTGCTCTGAAGGGATTGAAGGTATGCATCTTGACTGAAATAAAAGGGCCTGAGTAAAATACTTAAACTTTACATAAAATTTACATTAACTTGCCTATCTCCAAATAGTTGAATTCTATATGTAGGCAGATCCTCGCCCAACATCTTGACAGTTGCAGACTGTCTCCTGAATCGCCTAACTTACTATATGTCCAAGGTAGGAAGGCTACATACTAGCACCTACAAGGCAGATGGTACATTATCAAATACTGAGCAGCTCAACTTCATTTGTTGTAATGGACCATTAACCTCAAACTGGTGATGCCCATAATTCAGATAAACACCAGTAAATTTCCTTGTTTAGAATTCGAGAAGGCAATGCTAATACTTTCTCAAAACTTAAAGAATAAGAATTCTGAAGTAATACCCCATAGGCAAAGGAGTTAATTATAGGAATACGTGTTGCATAAAATTTTATCTGTCTAAGAATAACAAAATACTATAGAATGGAGCATGTCAGAGGGTGGTAGAAAAACACACCCTATCTACCATTACCTCAATACATATTTTCCCTTCTTAAAATTAATAAATCGTGTAGCAAGTCTTAAGCAAAATAAAATTATTTTCCAAGAAACAAAGTAAATAAAAAGAGCATTAGGACAGCATCCGGTTGACACTTAAAATTTATTGTGAAGAATGTGCCTGCTACAGGCATTTAGAACATATTTTTATTATCATGACTATCAGATCTATATACTGAAAGACACTAATGGGATCCATATCAAATGTTGGCAACTGAGCACATTTCTGTCAGCTTGAGTGAGAGCACACAGTATAGAATTAATCCAAGGGATTTTTTGTTCATGTGCTTGGTTTTTGTAATGCTTAAATTATCCCTACTACATAAATACAGGTTCTGTCATACAATCTGAGTAGGACAGGAAAAACCTGTTCTTGCAAAGTTAACTTTTCAAAATTTGATCAGACCTGAATCTGCAGAGTGAGTTTGTACTAAATCTGAGAAATGCATCTTGTGGCCTTGGCTTATAAAGTCAGCAATGCTAGAGTGTGTTAGTGAACTGTGAACATAGGATGCTTTTGCACAGCCATTTGTCCTTTGAAAATGCAGATGATATCTGAGTCTTTTTGATCAGTACGAGTAATTAAGTTTTGGAAGGAGTTATGGGTTACAGGTACAGATTTGCTAAAGGTGTTCTGATGATTGTGGCTTTCCATTCCTTGACTCCCTCGCTCCTCCTTTAGCCTTCCCACTGCCACAGATCTTCCAACTCTATCCAATTCATCACATCACATCCCATCCCACCCTACCTCATCTTTATAATTAGACATCCGATCTTGGTTTCCAGATTTATAGCAACAATGAACTGTGTATGAAAACATGACAGCTGACACCACAAACTAGACACATTACATCTTGAATAGGTTATATGAGAACAAAAATAATACGGAATAAATTTCTTTGTTGTGAAAAACATATGAGAGCCTTTCATTCAGAATGAACGTAACAGCCAATATTCCTTGTATCAGGTCAGCTATGTCACCTTTAATCAGCTGGTAAACTGTGAGCAAAAGTAGGTAGTGGCTTGGTGCTTCACATAACTAACTTCTCAGGTCTACTATACCTATCTAGATCTCTGCTAGAAATCTATGATAAACAATTACTGTGGAAACAACAAAGCTACCTATGACTGACTCAGAATGACAAAGAGAGGACTTTGTTGGGATGAGATTTTTAAAATGTTAGATAGAACAATGTCAATAGAATAAAGTACATGTATTTTAATTAAACTTTGCTGTGTAACATTAGTTTGGTAAAAGAAAACTGACTTTTGAAACCTGTTATTATGCTTCTTGCAAGACGAAATGTTATAATTCAATTGAAAAATAGGAGATATTGATTGAACAGAGTGAATAAATGAAAGTTGACAAGAGTATGTATCATGTTAACTGCTTCTGTGTAACCAGGGTTAGATAAATCATTATTTTGAAGCAGTAAATGTGATATATTATACTTCATTTTTGTCATTAATGAATTTTGTGAAGAATTTTCACCCACTTCCTAGTGTAGTGTTTTGAGAGGTCATTTGCTACTATAAGTCATGTTTCTTGTTACTCAAAATACTGTTCATAATAAAATTGAGTTGATAATGCAAATGAAAGGGTTTTTTTCAGATCAGTTACAGAATAATTGTTTATTCTGTGTTCTCGCAGTCTGCTCAGTATTTCTTTTCTTTTCTCCTGTTGGACTTTAGTTTTGAAACTCAGTATTTATGAGAAACCAAAATATATTTATTCAGAAAAATGAACTGGCTACTTGAAAATGTTACATCTTCCTTCATTATTTTATATTTGGTTTATTATGTGACCTGTTTCTAATTATTTCAGAAATGTATACATTTTGAACTTTGTTTATAAAATAATCCAAAATTAAAGGAAATGACAATATTAAATATGTATATATTGTTATTGTGATCAAATGATTAATAGTTATTCGGGAGGTGAATCCCAGATTTTTACTCAGAAAGTTTTAACTGAAGACATTCTTTATTTCTTAAAACATTTTTGTAATTTATTGAGGATTTTTTTTAATATTATAAGAGTTCTGACATTGAAATATAACATGTTCTAAAGGAAATGTGCAGCTTTGCAGTATTATCATTTATCGTTAGGCCTTTTCCTGTGCAGTGAATTCATCTGCATGTATGCATCACTCTGCTGCTTCATCACAGTGGTTGTACCTCTCCCACCCTATTATGGGGATGCAGGAGGAGTTCTAAGGCTCCCAAGCTGTCCCTCATGCCAGAGAATGACGTACAAATGATACAGTGTTGGTACAACTGGATGACTACAGAAGCTGTCTAGGCTCAAAGCCTCATCCAACCTGTCCTTGAGCTCTTCCAATGATAAGGCATCCACACTTCTCTGGTTAATATTTTCCAGTGTCTTAACACTCACATCTTAAAAAATACCTTCCTTGTATCCTAGTTAAACCTACCCTCTTTCAGTTTAAAATCCTTACCCCTTGTCCTGTCACTACAGATCCTGGTAAAAAGTCTTTCTCTGTCTTTCTTATAAGCCTCTTAAAGTATAAGAAAGCAGCAACCAGGCCTCTCCAGAGCCTTCTCTTCTCCAGGTTAAACAACCCCAACTCTATCAGCCTTTCTTCAGAGGAGAGCTGTTCCAGCCTCATTTTTGTGGCCCTCATCTGGACCCTTTCCAACAGGTCCACATCCTTCTTATGTTGGGGACCCCAGAACTGGATGCAGTACTCCAGGTGATGCTTATGAGAGCCAAGTAGAGGGAAAGATTTAGAACTGCCTCCCTTGACTATGCTTCTTTTTATGCAGCCAAGGATACAATTGGCTTTCCATGGTGCAGGCACACACTGCTGGCTCATGTCTGATTTTTCATCCACCAGTATCCCCAAATCCTTCTCTGTGTGCCTGCTCTTAATCCATTCATCTCTCAGTCTGTTTTGATACTGGTGATTGCCCTGATCCAGGTGCCAGACCTGACACTCGGATTTGTTAAACTTCATGAGGTTCATACAGGCCCACTCTTCAAGGCTGTCAAGGTCCCCCTGCATGGCATCCCTTTCCTCAAACAAAGCAACTGCACTACTAAGCTAGACATCATCTGCAAACTTTCTGAGGGTGTACTCAATCTCACTATGTATAGTATATCATTAATAAAGATATGGAACATTACTAGGCCCAATAGACCCTCCTCAACCACTTGTTACTCATTCCCACTTGGATATTGAGCCATTGACTGCAATTCTTTGGATGTAGTTGTTTACTTTTCAAACCTAGAATTTACCATATTTCTCTCATTAAAATAAATGAAAAATGTATGTTCCCCAGGTACTATTAAAATACTATTAATGACCAAAACCAGAATTTATATTCTATGGAAAATTATTTAGCATAGTAAATGTAACTATCAACCTGAAAATTCTAAATGTTTGTTTTCTTGCAGCACTTTTATTTACTTCATAATGTGCAATTACAATCATGTCAAACAGTTGTTAAATGCCTGACATCAGAAAACCACATTGTCTTTACCAGTTGCTTCTTACTCTTGTGATTAATTCACAACTTTAGTACATCTTACTCCTTTATTTCACTTGTATTGACCCTTATGATTTTGTGATAGTGGCAGCTGTTTGTAAAAGGGGGTTTTTATCTCATGAAGTGTATATTTATTCTAAGAACTGAGAACTGCAAATGCAACAGAACAGCTTTGATTCCAGATGTCTGAACTAACAACCTAAAACAGTTTCTCTATTGAAATGTCCATGTGTTTGCCAAAGATGTTCACAAAATGATGAGCGGGCAATCAAGGTTTTGGAAGTTTCTACTCCAATGTCTTTATTACTGAAATTTCAGCACATAAGTATTCTAGCATAAAACAAGCAAGTAATACTCAATGAGCACACTGAGATCAGATGGATGAGAAGGTAGTCTAGGTAAGTTCCGCTTTACCTAAGATAATTATTTTAAAAGTTATTTGTCTAGTTTTAACAATTCACCTAGCAACTTTCATAGCCAAAGCAAAGGATAAGTAGTTTGAATGATGATATATCATATCCCAAACTATGTGTCTAAGACAAATGATCTGATCTGGGAGCTGCATAGGAAATAAGGAGATAGTTCTACTACCTCTTTTCTTTCCCCATGCCTCTAAACTTTCCCTCCTCTTATTCTATGCTACCCTACTATTTCCTGTAACACAGTCCTATTTCTTTTCTTTGTAGAGAAAGGTAGGTCTCATCAGATACTGCTAAGCTTTTTGTTTGTTTGCCTGCTTTTGTTCTTTAGCTGGTATTCTGCTGCATTAGTGATTTCTACGCTGAGGTCTGAAAAATACTAGAGCTAGCAAAAGACAGCAAAAATGTACAGCAGAAATCAGGGGAATGGAATAGAGATGAAGGGACTATCTCACTTCAGCTACTTCAAATATGTTTTGCTATAGCTGAAGACAGTTGAGTTAAATTTTACACACTTCTATCATTATTGTTGCTTATATTTTATATTCTGACAGTTACAGAGTATCATAATAAAGAAAAGTTACAATGAGGAAAAAGAAAATAAAAGCTATGTAGTTAACTTCACTAGAGTTTAAGAAAAAACCTGCATTTCAGCTCACTGTGTATACAGATAAAGTTTGCACTACTGAAGGTCTAAAGCTTTTGACCTTGAGATTATGGTGTGTATGTTGAATGCAGTCCTGATAAAAAATACTCAGCCAGTCCCCAAGCAGTAGCTGCCACCCCACAGCCAACTAACCCTAGTTTTATAGGCTGAGCATGATGTTGTATGGTCTAGAGTATCCTTTTGGCCAGTTTGGATCATTTGTCATGGCTGTGCCCTCTCTCAGCTTCTTGTGTACCCCCAGCCGACTCACTGACACAACAGTTTGAAAAGCTAAAAATTCCTTAACTTAGTGTAAGCACTGCTCAGCAACAACTGAAACGTGTGTTATCAAAACTATTCTATCATAAATCCCAATTACAATACTATACCAGCTACTAGGAAGAAATTTAACTCTCTCCCAGCTGAAACCAGGACAACGTGCAAGTGTTTTTAAAGACCTTCTTTTTAAATAATGTTTTATGTTGAAAATATTTTCTACTAAGGTTCCAATAGAGCTGACATAGCTAATAAGAGCTGCTAATATAGTGAGGTCCAGCTTAGTCTTTTTCTTTCATGAATTTTGCTCGGTTTACTCCCATTTTCTAACAGTGTAGGCATTCTGTGGTATAGATAGAGCATTACAAATATATTAAGTATTAAACAAACAGGTGCAGAAATGGAGGATGTAGAATTTAAAATCTAGAAAGCTGTGAAGTAATAATCTTTTAGATAGCAATTAACAAAACACAATGTGTTGTGAAATGGCTTGCCTAAAGCACACCTTTCCTTTGCCAGCTAAACGTAAGGAAAGGTTTCTTAGGATAATAAATTGTTTAACAACTTTTGAGAGCAAGAGCTGTCTTTTCATATGGCACCATCAGAATCTTTATTTAGCATCTAACATTATTGTAACGTGAACTAAAGAAGAAAAAAGCAAAGCAAATCAACCAAGCAATCAACCAACCAACCAAACAAAACCCAACAGCTTTCCTTAACTATGCAGAGCTGAATTACTTCCTGCGTGAGAGAGAGGACAAACACCTTATACTAATTCTCAGCACACCAATTATATTTTTGATCCAAGAAAAGTCTGTTTTGATTTTAAAATCATCACGTATTTTAGTAGAAGATAAAGACATTGAAATTGAGGAGAGCTCACAGGCAGTACAGCAGCAAGTAATATCTATTTAAATATCCTTGCAGGACTTTCAAGTAATTTATTTTGCTGTGGATATAATATGAAAATGGAGTTAAAATAAGTTCTTATTTCTCTTTCCAAAACTCAGAACATTCATTTTTTTTTTCAAGTATATATGAAACTTTCCCTGGAATTAGGCTTTTGATTACAGAACTTGCAAATTGTTGAGTTCATTACTATGTAAGGATGTCAATTCATAATGCTGGTGGGAGAGGATACCAATACCCTCATGTATTTGGAATCATTACTTAAATTAGACCAGCTTTTATGTAATTTAATCTGCAAAAATAATTCTGTGCTTGGTAGTATGTACACATCAGTCAGTTTAAAACTAAATCAACCAGACACTTTTGCTCTTTTTAGTAATGCCCTGACATTAGTTTACAGACTTATGAGACTTGAGTTCAAATGGCTAATGAAAGAATATAAATACCATCATGAAAATGGAAGTATACTATACTGTTCATTAAAAAGGATGAAATGTTCACCTATCCTACCATTTCTCATATACAGATCTCAGTCAAATACAATCAACCAAAAATCTGTCCACACCTCAGCCAACGTTTAATCAGAAAAAATTTGGAAGATACAGGTTTACTATGACATAGTCTGCATAACTCAACAGTCAATGTGAGACCCTTCTAATTTATCTAAAAGCTTGCTGCCTAGTCTGAGCTGATCATGTACACTACATCTTTTGCTATGGATTGCTCCAGAGACAATTATCACACATATTTTGCAAACTGACTTCATAATGGACTGAATTGATCTATTGAATGTCCTGTGTATCTCCATGCAGTACAGAATGAGTATGTGTGATAAGCTTAGACTAGAGAACCGGCTTTCAAAGAGCTGAAAAACACAAGATAAAGCCTTTCCAAGTGTCTAGGTATCACAGCAATAGACAATGTCTCTATTGTCATGGCAATACATGAAACTTGAGATTTGGGCCCTCATATTTTCTCTTTGAATTTGGTGGGCAGCAGTGCAACAGCTAAGCTCAACTGTAATCAGAAATGTTTTCAAATACAGAAAATTAACATTCCGTAAAAAAGTCTGGTAAGTAACTGGAATTAAGGTCCAAACTATTCCAAGGAGTTTTATAGCATCAGAACATAGAGTTGAAAGGGATCATTAGCTTTGAGTCTTCTGTTGTTGCAGATAACATCCTCTAAATATGTCATTGTGATGGTCTGACCTTGGCTGGACACCAGGTGCTCACCAAGCTGCTCTTTCATACCCCTTATCTGCAGGATGTGGGAAGAAAATAAGACTAATGGGTTGAGTTAAAGGTAGTTTAATAAAGCTAAAACAAAGGCCATGTGTGGAATTAAAAGAAAATATAAGATTTATTCTCTACTTCCCATCAGCAGGCAATGTCCAGCCACTGCCCAGGAAGTAGGGCTTCAGTACATGTAGCGTTTGTTCCAGAAGACAAACATAATAAATAACAAATACCTCTCCTTCTTCTTCCTGTCTCTTAGCTTTTATTGCTGAGCAGACTTCATATGGTATGGAACATCCCTTCGGTCAGTTTAAGTCAGCTGTCCTGGCTATAACCCTAGCAAGATCTTGACACCACAAGCCTACTGGGTGTCAGCAGGGTGGAATGTTGGACAGCCTTAATGTTGAATGAGCACTGCTCAGCCACAGCCAAAATTGTTGTGTTATCAACACCTCTCTAGCTACTAATACAAAGCACAACATTATGAGGGCTGCTATGGCAAAAATTAACTCCAACTCAGCCAGACCTAATGGAGTAATTTAGAACTGTTTGCAAAATAGTTTTTAATATGATGCTCCCCATCACAGATAAGAACACAATTTTAACACATCAATAATAAACAGAAGTTGTGATAATAACTGAAAGCTTCATAATGTGCCTTAGAGTAGTTAAAGATTCCCAGAGCTTTGAGGTACAGTGCCTCCATCTGTTTCTTAATGTAAACACCCGAAAGATACTAAAAGGACATTCCAAGATGTTCTGCTTTCTGGAAAGTTTTTCTTATGAGCATTTTTCACTTCTCTTGCAGGTTCAGTCTTCTTCCTTTCATAGGTCACCTCTTCACCTGGTGTGCAGTTGCTCAAATCAAGCAAACAGGTTTTGTCCATAATATCTATTCAAGTCCTTCTAAAATAAAATAATTTATAAGCATGTATGTGTGTATGTGTGTGTGTGTGTATTTTTAACTATGAAGGGAAAATCCACAATTAAACAGTTTTACAGCTCATAGGAGTTTCACAAAAATGGGAGAAAAGAGGATAATCAACAATTGCTTGTATTTCTTTGTTAGGAAGATGCTGTCTTAGTAAATCTTACCCTAATCCCAAGTTTCAGATGCTACAAAGAAAGAAAACTAGATGGTGAAAATTTGGTCTTCTCACTGAGAATTTAGTACTACTGAATTGATCCATATATCCTACTGACATTGCAGAGTTAAATTTGAATTCTTCTGAACAATAAGAGAGAGGGAAAAAAAAAAAAAAAAGAAAAGAGAAGAAAAGAGAAGAAAAGAGAAGAAAAGAGAAGAAAAGAAAAGAAAAGAGAAGAAAAGAAAAGAAAAGAGAAGAAAAGAAAAGAGAAGAAAAGAAAAGAAAAGAGAAGAAAAAGAATACCTAGATGAAAAGCTACAATAGGGGAAAAAAGAACAGAAGGTTTAGAAGACAATCAGTCTTAAATTTTAGAGGTGACCAAAGAAACTTCTGGCACATTGGACTCTATCACTCACATTATCTATTCCTTTATTTTTTTTAGAATTATGAAGAAAAACTATGTTCTCTGTTTTAGGTCATTACATGTATTACTAGAATGATTAGGTATAAATATTACAGTAGTCACAGCTTCAATCCTGGTTTGCTTTTGTCTGCATATGCATTCTAGGGAACATTCCTTAGAGTCTTTCCTTCATAAGACTCATGATTTCAACAAACTAACTTCTTACCAGAGCCCATAAAGTGTACCTTTCTATCTTTAATGTCCCAAATTCAGGTCCTGAGTAGTTGCTCCCAGGATTTACTTGTTGGATTTCATAGATGAAAGAGCCAAGGGACTATAAGGAGCCTACTCAATGGAACTGCCAAAAGCCTATGAGGATGGTTATTTCTAGTCAATGTCTTAGAATTCCTCTTGCTTATTCCTCTAAGTATGTTACAGACACAGAATCACAGAATCGCAGAATGCTAGGGATTGGAAGGGACCTTGAAAGATCATCAAGTCCAATCCCCCTGCCGGAGCAGGCGGATTCGCTCAATACAAATACTGTCTCAGTTGGTTGTGGAGTCTCCATCCTCAGAGGTACTCAACAATCAAGTAGACACAATCCTGAGCAACCTGCTGTAGATGACCAGAAGTGGGGCCAAAAGATATCAGAGTTCTCTTCCCACTCCACCTTTCTGTGACTCTGTGATTCTATATTTATCTGTGTAATTGTTTCCCAATTAAAGAAACCAGTGCAACTGAAAAATTTATGAACTGAAATCTTGGACCATACTAGACTGATCAAGAGGGTTCGTTCCTCATGTTTATCCCCCAAAATCTGTCAACCATCTGCTCCCTAATGGTTATACTTCGTTGGACTTCTATCTCTGACTTTGCAATGAATAGAAATAACTAATCAGAACAGGTTTGCAAAGTGAGGCCTATTTATTGAGATCAGAATCAGTAGCATTAATTCTTTTTATCCATATCTTTCAGAAACTGCAATGGTAAAATTCACTGAACCACTTAGATAACTTTTTGTGGATTGGGGTGGGGTGTTGCTTGTTCTATATATATATCTCTATATACAATCACGCAAATTTATTCCTTATGGCATAAGAAATCAAATGGCTGTTGCAGCATACCATGTTCCATCATTTTTGATCTGGACAACTTTCATATGCTATAAGAAAATAATTTTAAAATTAAAAATGTCATTGCCCCTAAAGAATGAGCAGCAATTTTCTGCTCTGGTATGCTAATGTAGTCACTTTATTATTAATTTGGGTCACTTCCTCAGTCATACATTATCCTTTAGTTCATTGGCTACCATACAAGCATACAAACTGCTCCTGAACTCCTAATATTAAAAGTATGGTTTTTGCAAAAGTAAAACTACTGGCATTGTAATACGTGCCTTTGATTAGCTCTTTTTCCTCAGCACTTCACTTACAACTGAGAAGATATTCACTATATTTCTGTATATAATTATATAGACAGACAAGTCAAGGATCACATGGTACTTCTGTTCTATAGCTCTACATAATTGCTTTCAATCTAAGAATGCTGAAGGCCAATTAAAATGGACAGTTACTGAGGTTTTATTAGTTCAGTTACAGCTATGTAAGCTTTGAAATTTCCAGACTCCTGAATAACTCAGTATGCCTGAAGGTATGATTAGAAACTTCCATGTACCTTGACTTGTCTTTGTCTCTGATAAAACAAACAGTTTTATTTTAATTACATAATTAAGGGAACAATGTCAATGCCAAGAACTGCTGAGAAGACCAGCAAAAGAAGACTACATAGTAGGTATTTTTTTAAGCACACCAGGGCAGGGTTTCTAAAGTATCTATACATTGTGGAAAAACAAACAAAACAAAAACAAAAACAAAAACAAAAAAAAAAAAAAAAAAAACAAAAAAAAAAAGAAAAAAAATAAAAGAAAAGGAGTAAGTGTGCTTGACTCAAGTGGTATTCAAGAACAGAAAGTGAAACTTAGGTGTACTTTGCAGATACGTCACTTTTCAAAAACTGACTACTCCAGGCAAGTACATATCTGTTTCCACAATCTGTGTAGTTCACCATTTACTTTGTTTCTAAACCCTAAGAGAGTTCCTAAATTAGGAACTTTGCTACCTTTAGAGGTCAGTCCAGCAGCATTTTGGAGATTTATATATATTCCTCAAGATAAACTTGTATGCAGCTTACCTGATGCTTTATCTTATTTGCAGTTGGTAGACTTTTAAGCTTTTTTAGTTGAAAAAACAGATAAATGGCACAATCACCACTGGTTTCCTCTGCACTTTCCTCTAGAAATGATGTTCTTCCTTCTCACTCCCTGCTCCAGCTTACCTGCATAAATACCTTCAACCTTTAATTAAATGCTAAGGTGGATTTGTAAATGGTTAAGTCTTCACAAAATAATATTTTTACATTACTTCTATTGTTTGCTTTAGAGGTCAATCTGGAATGAAGAGAAGCAGCAATCTATAATACAAAGGGAAGGAAACCTCTGTAGACAGAGTGGCATTTGCTTGAAGAGCAAAATGCTTGTGCATTTACTTATCTTTTTCATTACTATGAATATTCCAATAACACCAACAATTTTGAATTTCTACAGAATTTTATCAGAGTTTGAATTAGAAGAAGGTAACTTGTGATACAGAGAAAATTCAGATCACCCAGCTGATATGTATTTAAAAAAGAATTTGTAAACAAATCTTCTGCTTTCCTACAGTCTGTACACAAGGACAGGTTTGATTTTGGTCCACCAGCTTTCACTGTTTGTTTGCAACAAACTCCACTCAGTTCTCTGAAGGTCCTCAGGGCATGTCATTGTGTCTCCACCACATCTCTAGGCTAGTATTGAATATCTGAGTCTCTGCTGAGACACTGTACTTGCAGTTTCTCTCATTCCTGTGCAAACCACCTGCACCCTGATGAACATCCAGCTGAACAAGCATGTACCCCTCTGTTTCATTTGTTGCAGATGGGAAAAAAATAAAACCACCAACATTATAGTGCATTAAATAAAGAGTTTCCTATTCATTCCCACCTTAAAAAATGCAATTTTGAGAAGTCTTGTTTCTGCAAAAGGTGTTAGAACAAGCAAACTAATAAGATTTTAGGTTTAGAGAGAAGTTTTTTCCTGTACTTTACTGTTCATTCTATTATACAAATCAAAACCAGGTATTATCCACAACCATTCGTTTCTCTCTAATGAAACAGCTTGATCAGCATATTTATAATTCAGACATCTATTATAATAAAATGTTCTTGACAGAATTTTTTTTGCTTTGTTATTTGTTTATAGACTGTGTAGAGATTATTCTTGATTTTAGACAACAAATTTTATAATCAAGAGTAAAAGTAGCTAACTGGCATGTTCTCCTGACACTTTCCTGTGCCATCTACTCTAGGTGAACTTACTTTAGCAGGTGGGTTTGACTCCAGAGATCTCTTCCAACCCCAACCATTCTGTGATTCTATATGTCTTGGAATTTACCCTTTGATTTAGTTGCTGTTGTATTTTAAATAGATATTTTTTTTTTCCTGAAATTATCTTTATTTCTTTGACATTGACATCTTAACATATTTACACAGAAGGATTTTGCAAGCTGTAAAACTATGGGGAAAAAGAATAAAAAAGGATGAGCTGTTTTGTTAGTTGATTTTTACTCTGTATAGTTTCTTTGCTTGTTTGCTTTTGTTTTGTTTTCATGACCAGAACTGGTATAATGACTTCTTCAGATAAAAACAATGGCAGTGCCTAGATATCTATTTGATTTTCACATAAATTAATTGCCTTATTCCTTTTCTTTTAATGAAAAGTTGGAAAAGCTATATGAAACATCTATCCTTTCTGCTGAAAAATTACTATTGACAAGAGTGTCATTGTCATTTTTCTCATGTTTTCTCAGAATTCTGATGTTACAAAATAGGACCACTTTTGAGGTAATTTTCTGTTCAGCAGCTTAGAACATACCAAACAAGAGGTATTTTTAAAATTAATTTATTAAATACCTTTGTCCTTATTACTGAAGTTTGAAAACTTTTATCTTAAACTTATTTGAATAGATTTAGTTAAGGATTATGAAAAATCAATTTAAATACCTCTCCCTCTCTCTCTCGCATTGTCTTTGTCATGTGAAGATCAGTGAATGGTGAACTGCGACTATCACAGATCTGTCAAAATTGACTAAGTCAGAACACACTGGTAGGATACTTATTAATAATATTCTCATAGTAAATTCAAAGAGAAACCAAAATTAGATTACATGCCTTGATCAGATTCAGTGAACCTGAAAGAATTATTAACTTTCTTCTAATATTATCATTTTTTTCAGTCATAACATCAGCTAAGGAACATTATATCTTAGGAAGTTTTGTCAAGGAAGGGCAGGAAAAGTCTAAATGATAGAGTTTTCTCATCAAGCCAGAGCCCAAGTCTAGCTTTTATGTCTTGGAAAGGACGGAATTACTTGAAGGTAGAGAGGGAAGCCAGAATTCTGAATGCTTGATTTTTGGTCAAATCTTAAAGTATAGCACGAGGTCTCTGGAAAACGGAAATGGGAGAACAGAAAATCAGAATTGTATTAGGCCTGATAAACATTATTCATACTATGGCTATTTCAAGCCAAGGGATTTTTTGCCAAACAAATTCTTTGGTCCTGTGAGTTCATGGGGCTCAGTAATGCTCTATCAGGAAAACAAACAAACAAACAAACAAACAAAACCGACCAAACAAAACACACACACACACAAACACACACAAAACCAAAAAACAAAAACACCACCAAGAGTTAATAATAAAATGTATCTAGGAATTCAGGCTGCCAAAGCAGGCTTCCAAAGTTACCATTTTGTGGTCTTCAATGTGTCGTTGGTTCTTCATTTTGTGAGATTTAAAAGTCAGGGTTGTTCATTTTACTTTCTTCTTGGGTCCCAAAAGCAAGTGTCTCCTTGACATTTTTGACTTCTTGTTCAGGACTTTCTGCCTCAAAAATTTTCAGACCTCTCTTCTTGCAGCTTTATTTATAGCTCTTTATCAATAGAGAAGTAGCTTTAGATCTTTGACTAAGACTGGGACCCTAGTAGTTTGGGCTGATGCTTTGTTCAAACACAGTAACAAAATTTCTTAGGTTATTAACAGAGCTTGCCTAACATTCAAATATATTATTTATAACCAACATACTGACTGTATAAGAAGCCTAGAGAGTGCATCTCCTTCTCCAATGTTCACTCTTCAACCCACAAAATGTTTTCCATCAGTTAAAATAATGTAAGCTTCATAGATATAAGCACCTCAGTGAAATGAACCGTTCTATGAGTCAGGGAGATGTAAAGGCAATTTTCTGTAGCATATAAAAGTTAAAGCTTATGTCTTTATGAAAAACAATTTAATACATTTTAAATGAGCAAAGTCAACCATGTTTTCTGGTGTTACATATACATCAAAAAATATAAGTACAGTTGAAGATATATTTGTTAAAACTGCTGCCAAATTCAAGATGGGAAGATAGTTATAATCAGATCAAATTCAGGATTTGAAGAAGAGATAGACTTTTGCAATTTCTTAGTCCAAATGAACAGTTCTGAAAGTCAGAGTTAGGTTAATAATGTGATACAGTGAGATATTATATCACAGCATATTTCTGAAGTCTGGCAATTACATATTTTACAGGATGTGATTTTGACATTAGCTTTCTCTGTTTTATTTTATTTTATTAAGAGAAGTGTTGCTTCTTTTACAAGGATAATTAAATTACACTGAATTTCTATGTGATTAAAAAAAATATATAATATTAGTATCTGTACTGTAGAAAAATAGCTCTTACAAGGTGGAAGAATTGACACAAAAACTGGTTATGTTGCTATTTTTTTTTTTTTTATTTTGTTCAGATGGTTTAATTCTGAACCACTTTCTGGGGTAATGATACTTCACTAGGAGAAAGCAAATATATTAGAGAGTAGAAAAACTGTTATAAGAAGGGTCCTGCAAATATCTTTGAGAAAACTGATGTTGTTTTTATCTAGAGATGACAAATAATATTATTCTAGGTTAATACATTTTAGACTCTTACTCTGTAATAGCTTTTCACATGAAAAATGGGTACTATTAAAGATTACTGGTATGTGAGAAACTCAGGTCAGTGTCTGCTTTTGTTTGATACATCTCCTAATTGAATCTTCAAATCATTCTGCTCATTTTGAGCTAAATCTGTGCATTTATATTTATGAACAGGTCACATCATGCTTAAGGAGGAAACAAAAACTACATGACTTTTAAACTTACCTAGCAAATTAACAGGGAAGAGAAAATAAAAGTACTGGATGAGGGAGGTAAGCAGGAATGGATACAACAGTTCACCATGTTGCATTGTTCCTCCTGTGTCATCTTCAGCATTCCATGTGCATTTACTAGTTATTTATGTTACAACTTCTTCCTTCAAAAGCATGAATTTTATCAGGCACATTACAAAAATATTTTTAAAAATCTTCTATGAGGACAGTGATTCAACCTACACTTTCTATACAAGCCACCTGGACACATTCCTGTGTAGTCTCATCTAGGTGTTCCTGCTCTGTCAGGAGGATTGGACTAGATGACCTTTTGAGGTCCCTTCCAATCCCTAACTTCTGTGATTCTGTGTGATTCTGTGAAGTAAGTTCTCACAAAAGAAAAGGTAAGGTTCTAGGAAACAAATTACAGAAATAAAGGCTCAAGATTCTCAATGGAAACAACAATTCAAAGAATCTTTCAGAGATATAAATACATTTTGAGCTATTTAGAATATTCAGACATTAAAAGGACAAAATTTTCAGTTGACATAAAATTATTCAGGGTATTCCAAAGTGAAACAAAATGTAATGAAATACAGAAGGATGTAATGATTTGGAATGCTCATATAACAAAATGAAAGATGAAATTCAATCCTGATAAGCAAAAAATTAGCTAATAGTGAAAAATAAAAACCTAACTTACAATAAAGATTTCAAATTTAGTTGTTATTGCTTGGTTTCCGTACTAAGAAGTAAGGATTATTGAATAAACTAAAACTCTCAGCTTGAAAAAAGAGCTACATAAGGTGAGCTATCGCACAGATCCATTAAATTATGAATACTGAGAAGAAAAATAGGGAAGTTGGACTCGAAGGTCTTAAAGCTCTTTTCCAACATAAATGATTCTATGATCCACTATTTCTCCTAATGTAAAAACTTCTGATGATTGTCAGATATCTTGCTTGAAATAAATAAAAGGAAACACTTTTTACACCTTATACTTAAATTGTGGAAGTCTTTTCCGTCAGATATTTTAGCGCCAAAAAGCATGAAAGTGTTAAAAAAAGAAAAGGATAAATTAATGAAGAGTAGATCCATCAAATAGTTAATAAGTATAATTGTAAGTGCAAATGTAAGTGAAAACTCCAGTTAGAGAAGTCCCTAACCTGCAAATTGCTGGAAAATGTAAGGATACACTGGCATGAAAATAAATTTTTAGTTAGGTAGTTAGCTAGTTTATTTCTCAGCCAATTTTTTTTGCAAGTATCAAACAGGGGGGTTGTTTGACTGACCAGACCTTTGAACTGATCCAGATTAACTCTTTTTATGTTCTTATGCATAATCGAATACATAATGTTCTTAACAAATATATTTTCTTAGGGTTCATACGACATTTTTACAATATTTACCCTATATTTTTTTTCTACATTACTATGTATAACCTTGCACATATATCACAGGTCTAAATACATGGAAACGTGTCTTAATTTGTTAGTGCAGTCAATTGAATGAACACTTAGAAACATGTATTATAAATAATGTCTCTTTTCCATCTATCCAAGCACTCTTGAAACAAAACTGAATGTATTTCATATTCACAAGGACTGTTCAAACAGAATTCCTAGTAAACAGTTTTTTCATAAAACATTGCTAATTATTTCTTTACCTATTATTCTGCTGTTCCTAAGTCACCTAAATTACCTACAAGATTGGTTTTGTTTTCTCTTGTGATTTTACATAGGTTTTCTACATTTCCCCATGGCAGCAACCTAAAACTTAGCTGCTATTCTAGGTTTGTTTGTTTGTTTGTTTGTTTGTTTCACAGCATATGCTGTGGCCTAAAGGACTACAAGAAACACTGGAAAGGCCTCTTCAGAGCTGGGGTAGCAAGCCAACCTATGGCTCTTTTATGCATTATCTTCTAAGCTCCATTTATTGGAGACAGAGACAAGGCAGAAGTACATCTGACAGTTTAATAAACGGTGCTACATTTAGCATCTTGACCTGCTGTATTTCAGCCAGCCTTGCAATCCATTGCCCCCTGCAATACATGCCATTTGTCCCCAGCTAGGACTCTGGTGCATTCACAACTCTCAAATGTTTGGCTGCCGGTGCCCAAGGCTGGCTCTGACATGGGGTAGCTGGGTGACCTGGGACCAGTCTGCAGGGACGACAAAGAGATGATAAAAGCCTTATTTGGGCCTTCCCCTTCTGTGCTTGGAAGCTGCTTTCAAGCTCAGGCCCTGGCCCTTGGTCCTTTTCTGTGCTGTATTTCTCTTGAAAGCCAAACAACTCAATGCTTTCCTACAGTTAATAATTAATAGCTTACACCAAAATAATTCTAAAAGAATCCACATACACAGAAGCATTCTTCCCAGAGGTATTTTTTATGCTTTTTGTATTCTGTGGGATTTCTCACACTAACAGTGTAGAGAGGAAGAAGCAGCAGCAAATATAAAAATGAGTAAAATCACTAGACAGATGTGCAAGTCTTAAAAAGTGTAGTTCCTTTATATTACATGTACACTAGCAAATATTAATTTCAGTTTTATATTTCTATCAGTTTTAACATGCATGTTAATTTTCTCAACTGTGCACAGCATGATTTCTTTCTTTTATATGTGAATCACACCCTCCCAAAGTCATCTGTTACCTATAGCAGATGTTACTTGATCCACACTTTACAGCACTGTATTCTGGCCATAACTTTTAATCAATTCAAACACAGTAATTCTACTGTCTGAGAACTGTGGCCTTTCCATCTTCTGCTCTTTATTTCACTTCACTGATTATTTCCATGCAATTTGGTGTAGTTTAGACTTCATTATTCTACTTGGTAGCTCTACTTCATTACATATGTTTTTCTTTTCCATATTGAATGGAGATTTCATGTAACTCAGGTTTTGAATGCAGTATGCAATTTTTTTGCTACAGGCTTACTGCAGTGTGCATGTATTTGAGAAGAGGATTAGAAAAAGCTAACTTTTCCTCATCTCTTGCCCTCAAAACAAAACACGATTGCAAATGAAGGACTAGAAGGAAGACTCTGGTCATACTTCCAAATATATCTATTTACTATTCACATGCAAAGCAAAGCTGAAGGTCCAGGCAGTATCATCTGCCTCCTCATGTTCATGTGAAACAGGTTTATGTTTCTTTCAGAGGAATTGTTGCACAAGTGAGCATTCAGCAATGCAAGTAAGGTTCAAAATTCTATTGAAAATTTTAAATAAAAGATCAGTAAATGCTATATGAAGTGTTACAAATAAATATGAACAACAGAGTAAGGTAAAAATAATGCAACATGCAATTTTAATAAAATCATTCCAAGCATTAGGTATAGCTATACCATAAATGCTTCATTTCCTTTCAAAAAAAGGCAAACTATTTGAAAATCATTGAGATTAGTGCTCTTAACTCACGAAGACACTTTCAGAATTTCTGCAGTAAGATGCATAGTATGTTACTTCAAAAACTTGAAAGACTGAGCTAGTAAATATGTATTTATAATATAGTCCTGGCAGTCTTGAATTGAGGATGTTTCTTTCATTTCCAACTTTTAAGTGTTTAACAACTGTAATAATAATTTTGAACTGAGATATGTTTGGGTACACAATGCTTTCCCCTGCATATCCTCTTCTATTTCTTCCTCAAAATAAAATGGAGTTGATGACAACTGCTGCTTCCTGAGGTTATACTGTTTTGGAAAGAGAAAGGTATGATGAGAACTTGAGTCCTTGCTGCCTATCAAATTGGAACTTGAATGAGCCTAATCCTAGAAGTAGACAGGTCTGGGCTTCCCAGTTGAATGGTACAAGCAGTATCTTTTTAAAGTGCACCATAGCAAGTAACTTTTACATGAACTATCTGTTCTGGAAAGAATTTCATTTTAATATAGACTATAAGAATCCCAAAATTTGATGTGCTCTCTGTTTGGTTGGTTGGTTTTGTTTTGTGGTTTGTTATTGATGTTGGTATGGTTTGTTTTTTTGACTCTTCAGCTTTTTAACTTCTTATTGTCTTTGGTATTAAAGGAAAAATGTTTGGATGGGGGATAATTGCTCAGTACTACAGTCATAGTAGGTTATATAGCAAGAAAAGTTTGCCTCTAAATTAATATAGAAATTACAGTAAAAAGCCTTTATGCATTGAAATCTTTCAGCATTCAGAAATTTTAATTTGAATCTTTATGTACTGTTGTACATAGACAGTTGCACATAAAGATTTCAATGAAATCTTTCTTCATTCAGTTGCTGCACTGTTGGTGGCAGTTATGTCAGGTGAGACATTTGTTTCACTCAGGTTTAAATTAGATGTCAGCCAGTTAGAATCAATACAGTTACTCTAGCATAAAATAGAGAAAGATGACGATCCCAGAGATGGTGAGCAGAAGGATCACTTACCAATGCAAGTGAAAATAAGGGACAAAGTGGAGTTTTTGGAGGGAATTTCTGAACTCACATAAAGATTTTTTTGGACACTTTATTATACCTAATGTAGAAAGGCCATGAGTCTCAGTCAGCAGGCAGAATCCTTGTGATCCTGAAGAACAATAAGCACAATATGGTAAGATGTAGGTAGAAACCTACACACATGCTTTCTTTGTTCTTGTGTTACTCACTGAACAGAGGTGAGTGGCACTGATTCCAGGTCAAGACATCCATATTTCTCTTAGGTCACATGATTCCATCAGCAACTAGAGTCATGTAAACAAGGAAGCCTTCTTTCTGTCTTTCTTTTTTTTTTTTTTTTTTTTTTTCTATTCCTATTTGTAATTATGCATATTCAAATAAGAATGAGAACTCCATAATCAATTAAAGACATTTCTTCTGGGGAACAGCTGATACATTGCAGTTGATTTTTCTGTATTAATAAGAGAGTGGAGAACTAGATGTTTTAAACATCCAATTTTCATAACACTGATAATATTGAGCAGATGTTTCTAAAATTTTCAAAAATATCTAGAACTACTTGTAAGTGGAGATCAGCAATTGATATTAAAGTATCAAATATATATATATATATAACATGTCATAGTGTGCCATAATGAAAAGATAAGTAGCATTAAATATATGAAAAAAGGAAAATTATATTATACTGATTCTTGAAATACAAGCATAATTCACAGAAAAGTGTAGAGTGTTCACCAAAAGAGTAAAAATTTGTAATTTCCCTGAGAATATGCCATGGTACAGTCTATAATACGGGCACTGGCCATGAAAGACTGAACTTTCTGTATCAATAGGGTAGGTTTTGTGTTGCTGTTTTTTGTTTGTTTGTTTGTTTGTGTTTGTTTGTTTGTTTTTTGTTGTTGTTTTTTGTTTGTTTGGTTTTGGTTTTGTTTTGTTTTTTTTTTCCTTCTGAAAATGCTTTGAAATATCTTCTAAGTTTTTTATATATTACACTCACAGGGAAAAGTAGCTTCCAGAAAACTAATCCATTTATCTTCTCAAATATGTTGACACTGACTGTAGTCAGTATGAAATGCATTCAGGTACCTAAACGACATCTTGTTTCTTGACATTTCATTTAATAATTTTGTCATATGCCCATTTAGCAGTAAAAGCTGCTAAACCAATTTGGCAAAATAAGCATTTTAAAAGTGAAGTTGCATAGTTATAAACTTATAAATCTTCAAAACACACTTTTCTATACATATTCATTTTTTCATTTATACTATTGCCAATATTATAACATCAAAAGGCAATTGAATATGTTGTTTACAGAAGTCCCATTTTTAGATCAATAAAGTAATTAATAATAGAAGTATAACTGCTTTTGAACAGCAGTCATATTCTTACCATATTTGAGAATTATAACATTTTTGTATGCAGTTCTTCACTAAAAGTAGTTTTAGGGGAAAAAAAAAAAAAAAATATATATATATATATATACACCTCAGCAAACTACTACTAGTAGCTCATTCATTCAGATCTCAGCTTCTTAGACTCTACAGTGGTAAATAAGTAAATATGTTAATGCAACTGAATCTGTATAGGAAACACAATGCAACAGATTAGATAACAAGTGACATTTGCTTTTGTTTAAATTCGAAGATTATATGTAACCTAAGTTTTTAATATCTATAAAGTAATTAACTAGTCACTAAATACAATCTTTCATTTGCTAAATATCAATACAGAAAATGACATAAATTCCTTCTGTGGTTAGCTTCTTTTACTCCAGTTTGAAACAGGACTCTTCAAGCCACAAAGGAAGGATCAGAAAGCTTCCTTCGTTCTAGACTATAACTTTTACAGAAACAGCAGCATTTTTCTTATGCTAATAGAATCCAGTCTGAGCAGACTGATTGCTTTCCATTTCTAAGGTTAGACTCAACAAAGCAAATGTAGATTTTTATAATGTAGACATCTATAATTGAGGTTGTTATCTAGTCAATGAAGGAAAATAAACATTTCTACAAAAGTATTCATTTTTGGTTGTCTAAAATATATCAGGCAAATCCATGTCCTAAAAATCCCTATTTCTCCACTTCAAATCAAATAAGATCCTAAGCATGAGCTGTTCAGATGTAGATATGTCTCATGCATATACTGTAGATAAAGTAATCCTCCAAGCCACATCCACAGTCGTTGCTGTTTCAAGGTCTTATCAAGTTCAGGAGGTGCCCAAGAATTCTATCTCCAAGAAATCTCTGAAGTCATCGTGCACATCTCTATGGATTATAAGCATCTGCTTCATCCTTTCTCTGACTAAAACACATTACACAGGCATGCAGCTCCTCAGCCCCTGGACATACTGTACACCTGCAGTCAGTGATGGTTAATCTCTGTCAGTCTGCTGGCCATTCATTTTCCATGGTCTCCAAAAAACAAGGTCTCTTTCAGCATCAGTATCCTTCAGATCATCTCCACCTCTCCTCTCCTTTGCCTCTGCAGAAAAATATTTATCTAATAAATCTCAGACTCATCATGGTCTTCCACCATTAGTAACAAGAAGGATGAAAATGGTATGGAAGAATGCTTAGTAAACACATCAGAATACACAAAGAAATTTTTGTGAATAGCCACAATTTGTAGGAAAAAGTTTCTCAGAAAACTAAATTGTGTATTTGGGCATTTGTTTACATCAAAGCAGCACTCTCTTCCCTTAAGAGTGAAGAGGTTCTAAGAAAAATTGTCCTTGATGGTTTTTTAAATAGATAGAGGAGGATAGTGTCTTATTCCAGAACAATGAAATTATTAAAAGATGACTACATAGAAAAGTAATGCTGGACAGCATAGCTCACTGATTCTAGCAAAATAAACAATTAAGTTATTCAGTACAAAGCTAAGTACGGACTTACAAAGAAAGCAGAGAAAAAAGAAAGGAGCCCACAGAGTATATCTGATCTCCTGATACTAGAAGCTATGGAGTCACCCTGAGAACTTATACAATGAAGAGCTGCATTGCAGACTCTCAGCTCTAATTATATCTCATTGACTATTCTGTACAACACTTAAACCTTCAGTGAAGAAGCTCAGAAGAGTCCCTTGGCATTATTTTCATTGTCCATTCACACTTTCTGAATTCCTGAATATAGCTTTTTATGTGTGACTAAGTGTCTAAGCTTCTCTCACAGGCAATGATAGGCAGGGCTGTAATTTGCTTTCTTAAAACTGGTTGTCTATTTCATTTAAAATGTTTTATAATACCCCTCCCGGTCCCAGCACTCCTCTAGAAGGGCATAAAAAACCCATAGAGCTTTTGCCTTTTTTGCTTGCTCCTTATAGGAACATCAGATTCTCTAGGACCTCTCAGATTGTACAAGATGTCTGTTATTTGGCACCTTCACAGAGCATCTGATCTTCATTAACTTTAATGGCAGGTTACACATCTAGGCGAGCATGCATCTAAACTGAATCTCACCCCAGGATTTGCCTGAAATTTCTCTCCACCGTTCTTCAAATGTCTTTTGAGTGACACCAAGCACTTTTGTCTAGTATAATGGTGTGCAAGGGTTCTAGGAGTAGTTCACATAAAGGAGTGCTCTCAAAAAGCTGTATGAACAAGCAGCAGACTTTTCTTTCTCTAACAGCCCAGTTTACCTTGCATTTTATTGCTGTACTTTTAAATGGCAGCATCCTCACACAGACTCAGACTACACTTCAAAACATGTGAGGCATGCCCTCCACTTCCTGCAGTGGAAGAACACTACTCCGAAAGCTATTGCAAAGCTCTCAGATTATTTCAAATAGTTTTAATTCAGGAAAAAATAAATAAATAGATAGATAAATAAATAAAATGAAAAATGTTAATTAAGCATTGATTCACCCACTAGATGAGAAACAAGTACAAAAACCATGTAATGTGGACCACTAGCTTCTGCCAGGGGGAGCTAGCCCTCTATTATAGATGTATACCACCTGGTTGAAGAATCCATTACTCTATTATTTAGTGCTATAGACCAAGTCAAATGACTTAATATGTCTTGCTGGTTAATAAACAATAACCAAGATAAAGTTTCTAGAACTTTAATTCCCTTCACTGACATAAAAATGTGGAAATTCATTATTAAGTGATATTAGAATTGTTTTTTCTCCAGATCTACAAGCAAGGTATGAGGATACTTAATCTCTCTACAATAAACCAAAATATTGCTTGATGTTCTTTGCAAAAGGTTTTCATTCCATTCTTAACAGATTAGAATAAGTGCAATTAGCATGATTAATACTTCATGCTATTACTCTTTGTTTCTTCCACATCTAGTCAATTGAGGCATGGACAATCTTTTGCAGGGAATGAGATCCACGATGACCATTGTACTCCAAACCTAAAAAACTCCACTTAAAACACTATGGTCTACTTTGCAAGCAAGAAAAGTTAACTGACAGTCTTTATTGACTTCTGATGGAAAATGTCACTGACTTTGGGGGCGAGGGGCAAGGCAAGGCAAGGCAAGGTGAAGCAAAGTAAGGCAAGATTCTGCTGCTCGCTCTGAGAAATAAAAACCCCAGAGCTTAGTAATATGCTACTGAGTGGAAAATCTGAATAAAAATTACTGAATTAAAATAAACAGGTTTTGTGTGTTACAAGATTCCTTTGGGATCTAGATAATTTCTTTGGTATGGTAATATTTCTAGTATTTGTACTATGTAGTAAACTCTTAAAGAAAAGGGGGTTTTCAAGTTATATTCAACACTCTTTTTCAAGTAGATGTCATTGCCATGACAATGTATACTTCATGCACTTTGTCTTTTCTTTTTCTCAAAAACATCTGACAGTGATTTATTTCTCACTGATATCTGGCCCTCATTATCAAAGCATAAATAATATGTAAACTTATATATGGGAGTGTGTGTTTTCAAGAAAGTTACCCATTTCTCAGCAGTGAGTTGGAGTTAGCGATTGATATGATAAAAGCTGTTTGACATAGAGATTCTGTGTTGTTACATTTATGTCATTTCATTACTCACTGGAGTGTTTTTTTGCAATTACTAACTACATTTAGCTATCAAAAAATTTCAAAACTTTTGTTCAAGCGTAGAGGGTATTTTTATTTGTTAGCATACGAATTAACAAAACCTGAAAGATACTATGATGCAAGCCTAGAAGTATAAAGACAACTGAAACACTAATTTATTTAATCAAAAGAGACAATTTTCTTTAAGAAACCTAATTAAAGAACACTATTAAATAAATCCTTGCTTAGAAGTAAAATGACTACTTAAAATTCTTTCTTCAAGGTTAAAGAGAAAGACAAGGACTAACCAAAACAGACTTCCAACTTTTCCTTGCTCCATTAATTACTGGAATGAGAATAGATTGTTTTTCTTCAGTAAAAAGATCATCAACACAATTTTAGGTGGAAACATGAAGAAAAACAAGTAAGAAACAAGCAAAGCAGATTGAAACTAGGGCAAGCTGAGTATTTTAAAAGCAAAACTAAGCTTTTTCTGAGCGACATATCTGATCAAATGTTTCTTGTAGTCTTATAGTGTCAACATTTTACAAGAAATTCAGGACAAATCCCATACTTAGACAAGCTCATATTAATCACTTCCTAAGCAAAATAGCAAATGCTACTATTTATTTTCAGAAAATGTTTATGAATTACTCACTGATACAATTTTGTCCTCCTTAAGGGCTATCAATTTAACTTCCTTCATATTCATAACAAAATAGAATGAGAGATTCTGTTATGAGAAAAAAGAAAAAAATATTTTTCACAATATAGCAGAGGAAAACTATTATTTTAGTTCACTCATATGACTTCAACAAAAGTTGTACATCCACTAGTCAGGCCAATAGATATTGCTCATCTATTCTATAAGTATTGCATAAACATGACTTTTTTGCACTAATTCAAGAGAAAATGTTATGGTCTTGTAATCAGTATGCATTTAAGAAATATGACGTCCTTTCTGACAGAACAGTCTTCACATGACAGTTCTCATGTTTGAAACTACCAAGACAATTATTGTGAAAGATTTTCTGTTTGCAGACTACAAGTCCAAACCTTTCAGGTGTTATTTCTACATCCTGCACAAACAGAAAACATCTCAAGTTTATAAGAATTTAAATGTAATATTTTTTTTCTTAATAAATAAAAGAATCCACAACCGATGCATCTCAACATAAGTAGAGCTAAATCAGATATTAGTTGAATTAAATACTTACACACATATGTGCACAGGTACACACAAATACAATCCTAAACACAAATACAGATATATGTCTCCCCCCTTCTGCAATCTGTTTTAACTAGAGTCAGCTCTAATTAAGAAATACAGTAAGTTACTAGTGTTTAGTTCCTAACTGGAAAGAAGAACCTGAAGGTGCTTGTAGCAGTGCTTTTGCCTCTTGTTGCACAGGCAGCTTTAGGTTACTTACTTTCTAATAAGATAATCTTCACCTTAAGGGAGATATAACTCATGTTTAAGCCAAGATCAAATAACCACATGGAGATATTTTCAAAGTCTATTGAGGGCTTTTCTCTTTCTTCCTTTAAAAGCTCCAGCAAGAAAAGCAGAAAGAAGAACCAATCTAGTGTACTAGGAGGATCAATAAATGCCATCAGAATTATTTCATTTTAAAAATTCACCAGATGCTTATGTCCACATTTTATAACTAATTATATCCCTAGTTCAGAGGTTCGAACTTTTGTTCTGAATAGGGTCTTGCTCATCCTGAAGGACTGAAGTCATGATCTCCAAACAGAGGGGGAGATAAAGAGCACTGCTGCAAACAGAAACATGACTACTCAAAGTTGTCTTAACAGCATTTAAGAAAATATTTAAACTAAACAAATAAACAAACAAACTAAAACTCATTTCTAGTATTATCGTGATTGATTTTTAACTGTTTTGTCTACAAAATCATCATTGATTTCAATTGATAACAAGGCATGTAGATGTAGAGTTGGGTCACTAGAGGCTTTTGTCAGTGCCTGGAGAAAGAGATGATAGCCTGCTGTTCTCTGGTTGTCTATTTTGTGTGTTTCTAATGATGCTGTCATTTCTATTTGCTTATGTTATGTTACATACACCTATGGGGTTGCATAAATAATAATTAAGACATTGTAGGATACCAAGTTTCATGTATGGCTTTCATCTGAGTGACAACCACTTTCTGCTTCCCCACGTTTTTTGCCATTAGCATCTAATCTCTTTCCAAGGTTCTCCATAGTTAGTGAGCTTAATATAAAAAGTCTTTGAAACAGTTTTAAATTTACACATCTCACAAACGAAGATGGGGAGGTCATATTTGCAGCAGGACTGTGTATTGAAGATGTAGAAGTCAGGCAAATTAAGTGCATGAAATCTTAAAATAACAAGTTCTGTATGTATTTGGTAACTTCATTATTAATTCCATGGAGATGCTTAAGTAATGTTCCCGCAGTAGTGTTTATTTTCTTTTCAGAAATTGTGCTCTCTTTGTGACATGGTTGAAAGATAAATACATAAATATAGAAAAGAAATAAAATGCCTCTAAGGTAAACTGTTCTGAAAGCTTACTGTCAAGAAACTAACATGATGTGGAAGTTAGAAAAGATATCTCTAGATCCTTTGTTTGCTTTGCTGAAGTGTTTTTTTTCCATTCCATCTCTTGGAAGAGTTTCTTCATCTTTCATACTTAGAATTCAAATATAAATTCTGTACGAGAATAAGTAGTTTATTTATTTATTTATTTTAGGTATTGCCTGGTATTCAGTGCTAGGATGCATGGAAATGGTTCAAAGCTGCGTCAGGAGAGGTTTAGACCTCTGTTGAGGTTATGATTGCAGGGTGACAATAAAACTGTGGCAGATGTATTGTTAACAACCTCTCCCCTCCTTTCCCTCTTTAGCCCCTCCCTCTCCCCCCTTCCCACTAAGGACAGGTGATCAGAAGGGAAAGAAGGACAGAGAAAAGAGAGTTGGAAAAAATTAAAAATGCTTTACTAATGCTACTAATAAGAATAGAGAAAATAATACAAAATATACAAAACCAATCTTGAAAGCCCCAGCAACGGCAGAGCCGGCACCCAAAGACCTGAACTGGACTCTACAGTGAATCGGAACTGGATTCAGTCTGTCACTAGACCTCAGTTCGCAGGGACGACTAGCAAGATCCTCTCCTAATGTCAGCCATAAGGAAGATGATATCCTCATGATCTCACACTTTTATATGAAGTATTCATCTGAACAGGATGTTATACTCCGTTGGTCAGTTTCTTGGTCACCTGTTTCTTGTTGTCCCTCTCGCGAGATGTCCATTCATTCTGATCAATAACCTCACATTCCATTGCTATGTTTACCAAAACATGTATCTGGTTTTCCAGGAAAATGCAGCTAATATGAAGGCTTTAGCTGACAGGCAAATTCACTAAAAGAGAAACTTGTTTTTAACAAAACCAGGATGACTTGGTATTAGGAAACATTTCTTTACAGATATGGTGATCAAATGCTGGAACAGGTATCTCAGAGGGTTGGCGATGTTCCTTGCTTGTCAGTGGTTTAGAGGCAGTTGGACAATATCCTTAATTTGCTTTAACTTTTGGTCAGCCTTGAAGTTGTCAGGCAGTTGGGCTAGATAACTGTTGTAGGTCACTTCTAACTGAAATATCTATCCTATCCTATCCTATCCTATCCTATCCTATCCTATCCTATCCTATCCTATCCTGTCCTGTCCTGTCCTGTCCTGTCCTATTTATTTATTTCACTAAATAACTCTTAGTACTCTTATTGCTATTTCCTTCATTTTCAATATCTCCTAGGATAGGTGGTCATGGTATTCAATTGCATCTGGCAGTTAGAGATTATGCATAAAATAGTATAGTGAATTCTCATTAATTTCTCTGTTCCTATACACTGGAATTTGTTTGGGTATGTGCAAGTACTGTTTCCCACACATCTAAGCCACTAACTGTACTGTCATAATATTATAACCCCTTTATAATTACACAGCGGGAAACATATGCTATATAAGGTAGTTTGATGTTATAGGTTACAGTAGGTTGATGTACCTTGATTAAAGCAATGAAACATCAATAAAAGTATAAGGGAGTATCATTCTCCTTATATTATATGTTACAAGAGGTGTAAACCATTTATTCTGATTTGCAACATTAGAAAAAACAGTTTATATTTATGAATAACTTGTTGTGGTCTTCATACTGTTATTTCCATATTAAATATTACTTTTAATAGTGAATGTGTGACACACGCATATACCTATAGATTAACATACATGCAAGAATGGAAAACCATTCCTCATATTAGAATAAGAATACGTAGCAAAGTCTCTTTTCCTATACACTGGAATAACTTGGTCCAAGTAGAAACATATAATTACTGAAGTCGATTGTAAAATCTCTATTCATTTCATGGTGGCAAAAATTCCACTCCACTGTATATATTCTTTATTTTAACGTTCATCTTCATGTACCTTTTCATAAAATTTCTAGATTTAATATTTTCCCTACCTATTTTATCCTGTTTTAGTTACTTTTCCCTTCTTCCCTTCTGTTTCCATCTGATGATCATTTTCACACGTACCTAGCCACTGAAACAAGGGTAGCTTGAAATCTAGTAATAATATATTCAATCATTCAAGACGTCAGCAGGGACACCAAGAAGAGCTTAGTAAAAGCTTATACTCCAGCATTACATGATACTCTTGTGTCTGCTAAGAGGTCCTGCTCTCCACACAAATCACCCTTTCATGCACAGTCAAGTCTCAGTGAAACTATATCAGCTACTGAAGAGATTCAGGATGTATATACACCACTGTCTCTCTCACGCTTGGTGCACCTTCAGGAGAAAAGCATGTGAGAATGCTGCAGCCTGTTTGTGTGGAAACATAGACTGGTGTACTACACTGACTTGAAGGAGCTAGCATGGAGGAATGTGATAACATTAAAGGCTAAATTTATACCACTCTGCTTGGGATATTCTCTGGCACTGGTACCAATTGGCATGAGATTGTACCCATTTGAAACAGCATGACCAGTGTAAATTTCTTACTAGAATTGTCTTTGGCTCATGGTATCTCCTGAGCCATACCTGGGAACTGTTTGGAAGAAAACCAGTTTGTTCAGGACAAAATGATGTTAGGAACCATAATAACAATAAAACAGCACAAAGGCTTTCTATGAACATTAATTGTTGGTGTTCAGCATATAGCCAGTTTAACTTAAATGAATAAAAAAAAACAAAACACAATAGTAAATTTAAGTAGGAGATTCCAATTCTCAGGGTTTTTGATGGGGATTTCAAAGATAATCATAATAGAACAGGTAAACAGCTTTCAGAATCAGTTATGTTCTCATTGATATATTATTTTATAATTCACTAAAATCTCTGAAGCTGAAGTTATTTGATATGGGATTTTCATCCTGTCACCTTTAAATTTGAGGTTTTGCTTTGTTGTCTCCAATATGCTGAGAGAAAATGTTGTTTTGATTCTTCTCCCTGTTTTTACTGTGGTAACCATAGAAATCAGATGCTGATTCAAAAAAACAAATGGCACATGTCTCTTCATAAAATAACAAATGTAGCACAGATTATCCATCACTATTACGTAGTTGAATCCTGTATAATTTAGTTATTACTTCTAAAGGAATGTTGTATTTAAACACAAGGACAGAAAAAATGACTTAGAAATATCTTGAACATCCAATATACAGTTAATTAGATAATTACATTTCACTTATATAGTTGTGCAGTATTTATCCATCTCTTAATACTGTAACTTTTCTAATGTCAGACTTCACTGTACCCACTTTTACAAAAGGTTTCACTGATACAGCCGTTATGTCATCTAGATTTTTATAACAATTCTGTTTATCTTAATTTACTGTGCTGAAAGTCAGTACCTGCTGCAGTATTTCTTCAGAATCTTTAAAAAAAAATTAACATAGTGCAATGTAATGGGTTGACCTTGGCTGGATGTCAGGTTCCTACCAAGCTGCTATATCATTCCCTTTTCCCCACTGTACAGGTGAGAGACCATATAACAAAATACTCATGGGTTTAGATAAGGACAGGGAAATCATTCACCAATTACTGTCATGGTCAAAAAAGACTCAACTTTGAGAAAATTAATATAATTTATTACCAATCAAATAAAAGTAGGAAAATGGCAAAAATATAAAACTAAATCTTAAAACACTTTCCCCTTATGGCAGTTGCACTCTCCCCCCCATCCACCTTTTTTTCAATGTAGCAGTTGAATGCACATCCCCCTCTCCTTCAACATATCCCACTCTCCTTCGATGGGGCAGTTAATTAGCCAGAAGAGGAGGGGAGGTGCCGAGATGTCAGGAAGCTTCTGGGATGCCAATAGCCAGAGTAGGGGTGGTGTAGAGGAGCAAAGAAGCTTCTAGAATGCCCACAGCCAGGTCTGATCAGACTATAAAAACAGAGTGCCCACTGAGAATCCCCTTTGTACAGTCTTCTCGGAGCTGTGGGTCTGCCAAAGCCAAGAAGCCCTCCCCATAAACTGGGACACTGTCTAAGGTAACTTCCCGGCCTCACCTCCGAGTGTGGGTGAGTGATAACTTATTAGATATATCCTTGAATGATTCCTTGCCAAAATCAGGCAAGTGTATTCCTTGCTTGAATAAGCAAGTGTATTTCCTTGCTGGATAAGCAACTGTATTCCTCACCAAACTTAGGCGAGTGTAGTATCCTGAAGTCAGATGGCTCTAGCTTTGTTGCTTACGAGTGCATGTATGCACGCTGTGGATCTTCATTATTCTTATTTGCTGTACCCCAATAAACTCCTCAACTGATATCCAAACCTGTATTTTATGTTACAAGAGTGCTAAATAATTGTATAAACCCAATTTCTAATCGGTTGTTTTGCCGGACTCTCCCAGCCAGAATAAAAGCCTGATTTGGATCTTGTTTACCCCCCCAAAAACTGATTTTGGGGTGCCTCCATGATGCCCCCCACAGAAGGCTCCCTGCTGCCAACACCTTGCCATGCAAACCCAATATGGGGGAAAAATATGTTAAAAAGTGTGCACATATTAGTTATATATTTATACATAATTTATTATATTGAAATTAAAACTGAAAGCATATATCAGCTCTCATGACTGTAAAACAATGAAATAAAAATTATAAGGATATTTCATTTTTCTTAAACCAAATATTACAAATACATGAAATTCAGATTTACATTTACCCATAAAAGCAGTACAAACAGGTGAGATAAGCAAAGCAATCAACCTACCTAATTCTAATTCTGTACTGTAGAAATGTGTTTATTGGTAAGGCACTTCAATACTTGTGAACCCAGCTCAGACTGAAGTGTGTTTTTAAAAGCCTGCACCTGACTTTGTTTCAGCTAATTTTTGCACTTCAATGAGTCTTTTAAATCAGGACTAAGTTTGTCCATGGTTATCTCCAGGCAGAGAATTCGCTAAGAAGGGGACTCGTGCCCACTTATCCTTCCATTTATGGACACTGGTTGGTATGTCTTGTCATCCTGTGTCACACATAGAATCACAGAATCACAGAATGTTAGAGATTGGAAGGGACCTCAAAAGATTATCTAGTCCAATCCCCCTGCCAGAGCAGGAATGCCTAGATGAGGTTACACAGGAAGGCATCCAGGCGGGTTTTGAATGTCTCCAGAGAAGAAGACTACACAACCCCCTGTTGGGGGCAATCTGATACAGGCAAAATCTAATGACTTCACAGGTCTCTCTTCCACTTAATGCTGGGGCAGCATCACCTTTATAGAGAGTGGAAACATACTGTAAGACAAAAAAAGTCAAATCTTAACAAGGCTGACTAATACACTCAAGAAACTGCCTTTGATAAAAGAAGCATATAGAGTTCCTTGTATCCTGCCTCAAACATCTAAACTGAGTACATAAAATTAGATGGAATTATTCAAGTGGTATAATATGTAGCATCCAACAAGGAATAAGGTAATTGATCTTTCTACAGCAAGTGACATTTGAGCCAGATAACTAAATTCAAAGTGATTTTGACCTTTATTTATTCTCTTTTACATCTTAACCATTATAATAAAGAGAACTGTTGCCTGCAGGTAAGCTGTAAAGGAATAACAAGTTTCACAAGTTGTCTGGTATAGCAGTGTTGGTTTTTTTTTTAATTGTTAGAAGCCTAACATTAGCCTCCGTAATTATAAACATTAGATGCCGTTATCAATACTTACAGCAACGATAACCATTTCTTCCCCAACTGTGCTTTTCATACAGCATACCTATTAATTTTAACTGTATAAAACTTTTAGTGTTCACAGTGTTCTCCCATTTATATTAAAAATGAATACACTAAAAATAGTGATAAAATTAAATATATAAATTAACCATATATTTTAAAACATTTCTATTACAGACAGTACTTAACACTTTAAAACTGTAAAAACAAACATGTAAAAATCTAAATTCAAGCTGTAAGCAGTCTGAGAGACTTTTGGAGAGCATGAAGAAAAATAAAAAGGGCTTCTACAGGTACGTTTATCAGAAAAACAAGACAAAAGAAATTGTGCCTCTCCAATAATTGACATAGACAGTCTGGAGACAATCAACATGGAGACAGCTGAAGTCCTCAAGAACTTATTTGCCTCAATTTTCATTGGGAATTGCTCTTCCTGACCGTTTCCAACCCTTGAATCTCAAGGCAGAGACTAAGGGAATGAAGTCCTACCCACTTCAAAAGAAGATCAGGTTTGAGACCAATGGAGGAACCTGAATATCCCAAGCTCATTGGAACCGGATGAGATATATCCCAGGGTCCTAAGGGAACTGGCGGATGTACTTGCTAAGTCACTCTTAAAAAGTCCCCATGGACTAGAAAGAGGGAAACATTGCACTCATTTTTAAAAAGGGTAAAAAATAGGACCCTGGGAAGTACTGACCAGTCATTCTCACTTCTGTGCCCATTAACATCATGGAGCAGATCCTCCTGGAAGACATATTGAATCATATGAAAGACAGGTAGGGGATTAGAGGCAGCTAAGATGGCTTTACCAGGATGAAATCATGCCTGACTATTCTAATGGCATTCTACGATAGTGCAACTGAATCAGTGAACAAGGGAAGAGCTACAGATGTCACATACCTGGATTTCTGTAAGGCCTTTGACACAGTCCCACACAACAACCTTGCCTCTAAATTACAGCGATGTAGATTTGATGGATGAACTGTTAAATGGATAAGTAACTGGTTGGATGGCTACATTTGAAGAGTTACAGTCAATGTCTCAACGTCCACATGGAGACCAGCAGCAAGTAGTGTCACTCAGGAATCCTTATTGGACCTGTTGATGTTCAATATCTTTGTTAAAGACACAGACAGTGGGTTTGGGTGAACCCTCAGCTAGTTCACAGATGACACCAAGCTGAGTGGTTCAGTTAGTATGCTAGAAGGAAGGGATGCCATCCAGAGAGACCTGAACAAGCTCAATAAGTGGTCCAGGCAAACTTCTTCCTGTTAATTTCTTCTCTTATATGCCTCTATTATTTTGGACTATGATTTCTTAATTATACAAGAGCTTTGGATTTTTAAATAAATATTAAAAAGAAATAAATGAATGAACAGTCTGATAAAATGTTTGTAAAAGGTTAGAGCTATCATATATAGACCAAGATAAAAGATTTGTTTTTACGATTTTTTTTTTTTTTCTGTTATGTGGAATGATTTTTTAAATTAACATGAAAACTTCAAAGGACACAAGGTGTGTTCCATGTTTCTCAAAAGAGCCAGGGAAATAAAATGCAAAAGCTGTTTAACAGAAGTGGTTCTTGAAGTACTCTTAAGAAGGATTAAGAGTAAACATGAGATTAATTGTACAGAATTAATTCCCAGTTCAGACATGTGGGTTTATTACTGTGTTAAATGCCAGGTTGCAACTTTATCTTAGTGCTAATTTAACAGAATCCACGGCTTCCAATGTCATCTTCCAATTGTCTTTGCTGTACAGAGGCAGTTATTTTTCCATTTGGTGACACAGACAACACAATTTTCTGTATACTTCCTACAGCTTTAGTGAACAAGGTCTATTTCAATTTAAACTAGTACATTTTTTTTTTCATGGTCCCAATAACTAATCACAGTTTTGCTTTTCTTCTTCTGAAATACATGATTGATTAATAGCCATAATTCTAGACAATGTTCCAATAATTTTTAATACATATCGGATAGACCAGATTGTCTAGAGTCCTGTCCAGTTGGATTTTGAAATATACTCTTGGGATAGAGATTTTGCTACGTCCCTGGACAACCCATATCAGCGTCTGACATTCTCACAATAACCAATTTTTTTTGTGTGTTTAAGTGGAATTTCAGAGTATAACCATTGCCTCTTTTCTTCACTGGATATTACTGAGAAGAGTTTGGCTCTACCTTGACTACATCTCCCTCACCTTAGATAAAATCTCTCTAAGTCTTCTCTTCCCAGAGCTGAACAATCCCAGCTCTGCCAGCCTCTCCTTGTATGACATATGTTCCAGCCCCTTTAATCCTAACGCTTTGGAATGGACCAATTAAAACAAAACAAAACCAAACCAACCAAACAAAAAACTAAAAAACCCTCAACAAAACAAAGCAAAAAACAAAACAAAACAAGACAAAACAAAGCACAACCAACTAACAACAACAACAAAAAAAACCCAAACAAACAAACAAACAAAAAAAAAAACCAAAAAAAAAAAATCAAAATAATTCCTATCATCAAAGCCTCCATTTTCCATAAGCCTATGGTTTATTATGGGCTGTGTACCTCCTGTGACCCTTCCCTACATATGGCAAACCTTGTTCTGCTGAAAAGAACTGAGAATTTTCCTTAAACATCCTCCTTTGTAGCTTGTGCTCCCACTGGACTTAACCAGTAGCACTCCCTCCTGCTCCTGCTCCTGCTTCTGGACCACTTACACAACAAGGACAAAGGTACATTCACAGTCTGACCCTCTATTTATTATTTTCATTTGAAGTCTTTTCCTACAATCCTCAAAGAACCAAAACTGCTCCTGAAGTCAGGGACTGCGCCTGAAGCAAGGTAGATGCACGTCTTCTCCCACAGACACATTTAGTTTCGAAAGAGGAAATATTTTAGCACTGACAGCTGCAGATGGAAGCATTAGGTATTCCTTACATGCCTGAGAACCTTATCCCTTGAGCTGAACTAATACTCCTGCTGTCTTGCCTTGGGACAGGTTCTTCTGGGACCTGTCAGGTGACCTTATAAAGTGCTTTCTAAGCTGGGAAAACACTGGAAATATTTGTAAGTCTAAACATCACACATCGCAGAAGAATTTAGTGTCTTAAAACAGAAAAGCTTCCACTGTTTCCTTCCTAAGCTTGAAACAGTAGGTTTCTGCTGGATTGTTTGAATTTGCAAGGCACATCTGTGTTAAATTTGACACCCTGCACACAACCAAGTCATTGTGATTATTAAAGTTTTTGAAATATCTTGCTATTGGACTTCTAATGTGAAATAAATTTACACTATTCAGAATATTCAAACCAACCTTTTAGTATGAACAGTATCAAACCAAACAATTTATCTTCTTTTTCCCCCAATGGCACCTAGTTTTCTAAACCAATCTTGTTATTCACATTATAATTTTCAGCAGACTGACATTTTGAGTGGAAGATACAATTCACTCAGGAACAGTAGAACTGTCCAAGTAAACGTATTTCTCTTCATTGATTACAGAGAATGACTGTATTTTAACATAGGTGCCTCAGTTGATTAAAGCACATTCAAATTTGTGGCCAAAAAATTGTCCAGTTTTAACAATTTATTTTGATTCGTCTGTAAATTACATCAGTACACTCAGTGAAAATCATTTTACTCCTTTCAGAAATTGACTTGCAGACACTGAAGAAAATCAATGAAGGATCTGACTCAAGTTATGTGGTAGTTCCTGTAAAGATACAGGCAAAACTTGAGCAGCACACATTGAGTAAAGGATTGTTTAAATGAATTAATATGTGCTTAAAACTGTGGCACGGTTTTAGATAAATTCTTAAAAAACATAACCTTGAAGGGGTCCAGAACCTAAATAAGAAGAGAGGATCATACTCCTCAAAAGGAAAATGTACTGTTTTAGTCCCACAGCTGAACAATGTTCTTATGTTATAATAGAAAAGTATGTGCTTTTGTAAGTTTTTTTCTTTTCATTTACATTTTTAGAAAATTTTTCTATGTGTCACAGTGTTTTGTGAACTTCCTGCCTATTTACTCAGAGAACTTTAATAACAGGATAAAAAAAAAAAAAAAAATGAGGTGTTTTTTCTAATAACTCCAAGACTTATAAAGTTTTTCTATCTTTTTATGAAGTTTATTATTTCACAGGTTCTTGTTTTGTTTTGTTTTTTATTTTATTTTATTTCATTTTAGGAAATACAATGGTTAAGATAAACACATTGATTATACAAGCAATTTATCTTAAAATTTAGAGAACCTTTAATCAGCAGTTTTTCCAACCAGTTTTATAATTTTCAGTAAAGTTATTTTGCTGCTCAAAGTTAGATGTTGCCCATAGGAAGAAGGCTAAAAGGAACCATTTATTAATAGTTACTATGCTTATATATTGTTTAGAACATAGATACCGTAAGTGATGTCACATTAAATTTCCAATATAAGGAAAACATCCCAAGCTACAAACCATTTTGCAGTGTTGCTGAGTCCAGATTGCTGGATTTGTTTGTTTTGTTTGAGCTGCTAAAATATAATAGCTAATTAGTCACCTTGGAAGTGAATCATTGGTACTCATTTGCAGACTGCATTACATGACTTACTGGTAAATACATACAGAACAACCTCATAATATATGCTTCTAAAAAGGGTCTTTTTGATTGTTGACTGCTTATAGTGTCCCCTGTATAAAATTAATGAACTGGCACAAAATCCTTTAGGATTATATAGTACTTCATTTATGAGTTAGATTCATCAAAAAGAATTATCATTTAAATCAATACAGTGTGAGATACCAATATACATAGTGAAAGATGAAAAAATAAAATACAAATGCAGAAATATAATGTTTCATGGCAATATTAAGGTACTTCTATACACCAGAATTTTTAATTTCTTTAACTATGTATAATTTCTATATATTTTTCAAGACTGCACGTGTAATAGAAGAAGGGCAAGGAGAGAGGGAAGGAGAAAAAAAAGAGAAAAATACTCTAAAAAATGTAAAATGTCGTTGCCATGATGAAAAGCAGCTTGATAAGACATCTTTAATTTTCTTCACAAGCTTCCCTGAGTGTTTTTCAATCAAAAAGTATTGTGTCAAAGCATTTTGAGAACCTCAAACCTCCACAGACTTGTTCTGACAAGAGAAGAAAGAAAAAACAACCAAACATGCATTTCATTGCTATCCAATAATTGTCTTTCTCTCTCTGATAAATGGTATTGGCTGGAATATAATTTAAGTTCAAAAGTTAGTTGTTTAAATATGAATAAAACTGTTATCTGGTTTAACAGATACATCCAGTATATAAAAACAAACTTGATAAGCTGACAAATTTAATATCATTTTCACAATATATGTATATTATGTGAACATCAGCCAACAGAAGATTCTGTGTATTAAGATGCAAAAGGAGTTATCATAATTATTACTTCTGCTAAATATATTATGTGTTCATTTTTTAATTTTCATTTTGCAATTAAGATGAATTTCATCAATTTTATTCTAAAATCTTTATTTTTACAAAAAGGAGGGAAATTTTAAATTAATTTATTATTTTTAGGGCATGAGTAACATGTGACTAAGTGCAGAGTACATTTGTGGTCAGGGAGAGATAATCATCACTGGCAGCTCTAGCCAAAAGGTTTTGAAAAAGAAGAGAGGAGAGGGAAAAAAGATAAACATAAACTTGACTGCTATGTCCTAAGTGGTCACTTTTACACAACTGCAAAGGCCATGGAAATGAAGAATCACTTAATTACTGCATACAAACCAGGAACTTAAATAATATAACATTCATAAAGCAGAGTTTGAAGATATTATTTTCAGAAAATCTCTAAAACTAGTCACAGAAAGTGATCTTTTATTTTCTTTACAACTGAGGTGACTTGACCAAATAAAAAAAATCTGGAACTCTTTGGAAGCTTAGAAGCACACTCTGCAGATATTTGGCAACTTTTCTTGTTCTTCGTCTCTTCTTGTTTACACTTGATGTAATTTGTGATCAGTACTTCAGGGAACAATATCACTGTTTTGCATATTGAGATTGCTAACCATTGGGGGAAAAACAAACAAACAAACAAGAGGTGTTTTTTTCTGCCTGGTCACTTTGAAACATTCTTCTTTATATCTTGTCATATAGAGAAGGTAAACATCTTCCGTTTCACTCTAAAGGAGATTCATATCATCTGACTATAGCAATTTAAAAAGTAGTTATCTCCTGTAAGCTCCACAGACTGTTATTTAATAGGTGGCCAATATGACACTACTATTCCATGTAATATCAGAAGGTCATTCAGAAACAAATAAAACAAATAAGTGCATACTAAAACCCCAGATAAACCATGAAGAAGCACATAAGCATATGGCATGTAAGTTTAACAAACATGATCTGCCATCAGACAAACACAGGACTTTGCTCTCAAATGCTGTTAGTGACTCATTAAATTTTTCAATGAAAATGTCAAAATTCTTACTTTCTAAAGAAATAAAATTATTTTTATTTAAGCAGTAGTTGTGTACTTATTACCATCTTTCCTATGAAAAATCATTTCAAGTTTCACGCAAGGAAGAGTCAGACTTACCATGGACTATAAAAAGGCCTGAAGTGCTTCAGATGACCCTTCTTTAAAATATGAGTCATCCATTCCCTCCTACAGCTGGCGTCCTTCAATAAATAAATACAATCTAGAATACCAGTATTCCAGAAATTAAAGTAAAAAAAACACTTAAATTCTCTCTCAGTTCTTAAATAAAACTGATTCTGACATGAAGACAATGACCTTTCAGTAAAACATTAAAGGTCTGTTCAGTTCCCCCTTTAAATCCATTAATCATAACTCAGTTATATAAGTATCATAGTCAGTAATACTCAACACAGAAACACCAGAGATGCTTGTCAAAAATAGCGATTTAAAATTCTATCTGTGTGCTGGAGTCTACATCTTAAGTTCATTTTTTCCAGACTTCATGAAAATCAAATGTACAGTCTATAATCTGCAAGCAAATTTGGAATTTTTGAGGAAGTATCCTATAATTAGTTGACTTGACTTTGAATGTCTTCTTTTTAAAAACTCTGCAGTGTTTCCCGTTTCTTGGAGATCTTTTTGCAATAGCAGGTTTCTATCCATATACAGTTCTGTACCTTTCAGATACACTTGAAAATGACTGCTAATAACTCTTAAGTATATTTGAAATAGACTTAATGTCCTTTGTTTGTTTTTATTTCCAACAGAGCTACTAATTCTTTTTTCTGATTTGTGATGGTTAAGAATTTTATCTCTAAATATGTGTGCTTCAGTGAAACTTTATGGACTGTAAGATCCTATACTTATTGTAACTATTAACAATATTCTAGAGTAAGCCCTCTACACACAAAAAAAAAAAAAAAAAAAAAAGATTAAAGCACTTGCAGGTATGTCCTTGAAAGACTAATAACTTATCAAGAGCTGAACTCACTTTGCCCTGGGAGGACAAAAATTACTATCAGCCTACAACTGGTGACTTTAAAATGTACCTTATTGTCTCCCTTTCTCTCTTCAGCTGTTTCCCTTTTATTTTTCCCTCTCCTGAGACTCTCCTGAAACAGATAGTTATTTATATATATGCAAATGTCTAGTGCAGAAGGTCTCAGTGGGTTTCATGTCCAAGAACACATTTACAAGGAGAAAAGCTCTTGTTTATCGGAGGGAAAGGCTAGAATACAACACAAGGCAGGAGGATTCCCTGGAAGGAAACTGGTTCTCCTGGGAAGTGGAGGAGTATGAATAGTGTCTTGATTGCTGATATTTCCTTTTGTTTCTGTAAACCTCCACAGTTCTTTTTTATTTGTCTATGAGGAAAATGTAATTGCTTTTTAAAAATTATTTTGAAAAGTGTCTGTGTTATTGCTTTCACTGTCACTGTTCAGTTCTGTTCACAATGGGTGAATAGTTCTGAACTTAGGAGTACGAATGTATAAAGGATTCAAGATGGAGAGATATCTTCCCTAGACACTCAGCAAAACATTTAAGATCAAACAAGTTGTTCTAAAGATTCCGCTTATAAAAATGAGCATTTGTAGAAACTAAAGGGTATTTAGAATTAATTGCTTATTCAGTGATCACTGAAGCATATATGTCAAAACTCTTTTCTACTTTACATATCCTTAAAGGTACACACCTTATAGACAGATAGATCTCTGGGGAGTTTTGAAACTGGCATGAGTACAAAGCCACTCATTTGTTTGCATAACTGATAGTGTATATTCAACTAAATATTCTCTATTTGGCTCTGATTTCATATTATTTTCCTTAGGTAATACCAATCTAATGTATGGTATAAAACCTTGCAACAAGAAAAGTTGCAATTAGATGGAATCAGGTATAAACTACCTAACTATATCCCTCTTCTCCCATATCTGGTTTGGTTGAGTTTAGTTTGGAGTGGATTGTGTTTCTGTGTGTATGTGTGTTTAGGATGCTATACCATGTTGATACTGGTTTCCCTGTAGCAACTGTGGCAGTTGCACATCCCCCCTGAGATCTGGAACCCTCAATGGGACAGCTGACGGCTCCTTTAGCACCTTTTGTGCCCCACTGTGCCTGTCCCCAAGTACACACCTAGGGTGGTACCAAGGTGATGATAGCCATATCCTTCCCTACCCCGGGGCAGGGTGACTTCACCTCCACCAGCTGGTGGGGGCAGGAGGGGTGGGACCCTCAGTCAATTGACCAGGTCCTTAACAGGACCTTGAGTCAATTGACAGGATTGTTAGCAGAGGAAGTGCCCATAGTAGCTACAAAGCTTCTGGACCATGTTGTAATGCTCACAGCCAGATCTGACCAGACTATAAAACGGGGTTCCCACCAAAGACCCCGTTTTCTGTGAATTGGAGCTCTCTCCTTAGACTGGGACACCATCTAAGGAGACTACTCAGGACTGAGAGTGCCTCACCTCATTTGGGTGAGTGGTTATTTACTGGTTATATCCTTGAATGAGTCCTGGCCTAACTAGGCAAGTGTGAGTCCTTGCCTAAATCAGGCGAGTGGTTATTTCTTGTGGGTACCCTGGAGTCAGAGGGCTCTGGTTTCGTTTCTTGTGAGTGTGCGCATACACTCCATGGATCCTCATTATTCTTATTTTGCTGTATCCAAATAATCTATTCAACTGATATCCAAACCTGTATTTTATGTCATCGGAGTGCTAACTAATTGTATAAATCCTGTTTCTAGTTAATTTATGGGCCGCACTCTTCCGGCCAGAATAAAGTCTGTTTTGGAACCTGTTGTACACCTAAAACTGACTTTGGGGTGTGTCTGTGATACACACCTGTAGCAAATTTGATGACATGAGCCAGAAGGAAGTCTCAGCAACAGCCTTCAGTTACCTTCAGTGGCTTATTGAGGAGAGGCACATTTTCCTACCAATACAATAGAGAAAGGAATACCAACAACCACTGTCTCAGCTGGTCATCCTTTCTAGTCTAATAAATTAAAATACCTGAACCATTAACTTACCATTCTTCTGCTTGTGAGGCAGTGGTGGGGTTCACTGTACATGATACCATTATCATATCACCAATGCATGGTGCTGTTACTGTATTATCCATCTATAACTTTTGTCCAATGAATTAAAGGGATTTGGTAATAGGTGTGTATTCTCATGTTAGGTGATACACATGGATCATCTGAATAGGATTGAACGAAAGCTTAGGGTTTGGGGCCTGGGAACAATACTATTTGGCGATGTAGGTATGTAGGAGATTTGTCCTGCAGATGTAACAGTAAGAGATGTACTCAGATGCATAGTAGCTGTCACAGTGAGATCAATGACATACCGTAGTTCTTGACAACTTTGAGTCAAACAATGCAATTCCTTGACAAGGCTTCATAACTGGTCTTCCATCTCATTTAAAAAAAAAACAAAAAACAAAAAACAAACACCAATAAAAAGCTGAACATATATCCAGCCTGTATTCTGGAGCACTGTTTCTCTAGGCTAAAAAGATATTATTGGATAGGCTAAAAAGATGTCCTTGGATCCACCTTCTCAGTCATGTTCTGTTGAACCAAGGGATGGGGGCCCTGGAACATTATCGCAGGGCATGCACACCTTCAGATTCTCCTGACAGGCAGGGACAGCCTTCATACCTTGGTATCACAGAGAAGAGCTACTGGCTTGTATTCCCACATAGTTTTCTCCATGTTATGGGTATACCTTTGTTATACTGTCCTCATATGTGGTTGCGGGTCTTCACAACTGTCCCTTTCTGTGTAGCATTTCCATTTAGTCCCTTCCTACCTGCAGCAATCATAAGGTTAAAAAAATCTTGATGCTACCAGAGACTTATCCCCGAACACGACAAATTCTTGTATTTTTTCACTGCACTTCACACTTACATGAAGTATCATCACCTTGAAGCTTCAGGTTACTTCCTTTCACGTTTCCTAGGTGTTAGAAAAGGTTACCATAGGAATTGCAGAAACAGGAATATAAAGTAGAAAGGAAGTAATGAAAGGAAAGGGTACTAAAAAATAATAATAAGGGGTTGAGAGAGGATAACAGTAATTAAAAGTCAGGATTTTCTTGAAAATAGTAACTAGTCAAACTGAGTTTACATACAATAAGGCCTTATAGAGGAGCCAGAGCACTAGAGCAGGGAAATTACACTATTTGTGAGGAAAACACACATATATATGCAGCCATACTGCAACACACAGTTCTGAAGAAGTGGCTGATGGGTCAAAGGGTTTTGGAAAAGTCAGGGGCCTGAACAGGTACAGGTGGAGAAGGAGATCTTGGACAACAGGGAAAGGCAGGCAGGCAGAATAGGCAGCAGTTTCTGACACAAATCAGACAATCACACAATGAGTCTGGAGCCATTCCCACACTAACAGTCCCTTCTATCTCTATTAAATCTTTCATTTTTTAGATAGTCTTTTGCCTTTGGCCTCCACCTTTTGAATGACATACTGTACAATGTTGGAGGGTGTTACTTTCCCAGGTTGCAGCAGGAGCCTTATCTCATTGCTCAAGTCTATTTTATTTATTTTTTTTTTTCCTTGTTTAGTTGCTTCTTTTTCTTATTATATTTAAATCAACACTTCTTCCAAGGTGTCAAGGCAGTGACAAATACACTGTCATCAATAGTTCTGAAGCCTCTGCTTTCAACTTTTCCCTCCTTTCAAAGACTTTACTGTTATCCCACACTCATACTGCATATCATTTCAAGAGATGTGGTTTAGAAGTTGTGTTCATCCAGGGAGTTCTCATGACTATCTGATTACAGGTCTAATAGGCAAGGAGTCGAGCTTTGTAAAGTAAATGGATTTACACTTGCAAAAAAATAAAGCAAATCGCCTCTAATTAGCAAGTTCAATAGAGTTTTTGTTAGGGCACGGTGCAACAACGGAACAAGGAGAAAATATATGGGGAAAGAAAAGGAAAGAACTGCAACAACATGCAATGAACTTAATTTGTGCTCTTTATGTTGCACAGGAACCACTTCACACATTACGGGGCTCTGAGTAGCTTCAGAATCCTGTAGGCACAGCTATGATATGCTGAAGTATGGTGCAGTCCACAAACTGGTTAGAAGTATAATGACTGTACTGAGTCAGATCTGGAGTTCTGAAACAGAGCTGCTATTTCAACTTGTTTCAAAAGAAATGACTATCAAAGCTGCTCAAGAACTGATCAAACACAGGCAAATGCAAGCAATAGGGGGATTTACCTCAAATCTGCATTACTGCTCTAATGCAACAGGCCACTATACAGAAAGCCTATGCTGAATAAATCGTGACTCCCACATAGTAGAATCTCAGACACCTGGGTAACGATGTGGACTCTGTGTGGACTCTCACACTTAGATGTCCAGAGGTTGAAGCTGAATACCTGACAAGTTTATGTGAACAAAATAATGTGAACGGAGGCATCAGGTGTCATTTGGGATACCTAGACTGTAACAACTTAGCTCCAGCTGCTCCACCAGAAGGTCGTGAATTTCCCATGAGTTCTTTGTTATATCTGCCACATTTAGGATTCTTGCATACTTGTGTGTTTCTCAAGTGGTGTCATTTCATAAATTAAGATGATTTTAATCAATAACACTGATTTCTGAAAATTTCATCTTCCAAGCAGATATTAATGCTTTTTCTAAGTAGCTGAAAATAATAACTTTCTTACTGATATTCAATGACCTACTGAGTAAAGGAGAAAACTTTTATGAAACATGTCGGAATCCATATTTTGAAGTGACATCAAGGTCAAAGAAGTGTCAGAGAAGAGCATAATTAGGAAAAACCATTTTCTATAAATTATAACATGAATATAGTAAAAAATGTTTGTATTTTAAAGAATATTAACTGTTACTTAGCTTCCTATTTAAAATTAACCAGAAAGAGATAAAGAATTTTCAATTACATAATGCTTTAAGACAAACATTTTTTACTCTACTAAGAGGGTGCAAGTGAGTAAATCAGTCACGTTTGTTTCTTCATCACTTAAATAAAATCTAAGTAGCCTAATAATTTTATGTTTCTAAACCATGCCCGGATTTCCCACCTGCTTTATTTCAAAGTAGTTTCATTGGTTGATTGCAAAGGTTTACAAAGAAGTATGTTGACAATTAGCTGTATGTCTCTAGGTTTTCTTATTAGAAACACTGCCTGGAATTTAATGCAACCTCTGTTTTGAGTGGAATTTTCCATAGCAGTCTTTTTCAAGCCAGTACACTGTTTACTCCTCCAAGCAGGTCATTCAACCTGGCAAAAACAGCTAACTGCATCCACCATTAACAGCTTTAGAAACAGTATTCTCATATTGTATATTGATTAGAGGAAAACAATTTCTTCTTTTGTTTTTGTGTGAAATAAAAGATTGTTGACTTTTTATGTCATGACGTCTTTGCTCACACCCTATGTTTAAAAAAAAAAAAAAGTGGCTTTTAGTGCCTCTGTTTCAGAGGATGGAGTTAAAGCACAATCATATGATTAAAGGTGTGAAATGATGTTCTAGAAAATTGCATTCTAACTTTTTCAAATGAACAAGGAAAACAATCTTTTTCAAGGGAGTTAGTCCTATCTATTCACACCCAACTTGAAAATCTGAAGCTCTTAGGACCTGGAGATTAGAAGTGCAGAAGTGCTGAGCTTGACTGTGAAGTCTACAAAGCTTGGATTTTGAATATTTGCATAGTATTGAAATTGTACAAAACATTGAGTCATCTGAAATAAATGCTATAGGGCATTTGAATTAGTGTATACTTTACATTCTGATATATAGGATTAATCTGCCTAGAGCTAGATGCCTATATTATCCACAGTGTTTATATATATAGGGTTTGTAGTTGTTACCTTATGTTTTCTTGATAAGCATTTTAGGGACATAATTTGTCTTATACCAATACAGATGTTTAAATTAGGTCAGCTGAATCACATCCTGAAAGTATCTTCTCTGTCTATAAAGCACGCCTGATGTGACTAGCTCATATGTAGATATCTGGTCTGAATATATCTATAGATAGGTGAGACAGATTGTCTCTGATGGGCAGTTTTAATATCTGGATAATATCAGTCTAGATTTCATAATGAAATTCAATTAGGCACACTATGGTTAGTGCAATAAGAAAAGTCAATGACTTAATGAATAAATTGTTCTTCAGAGCAACAATATACGAAATTTCTACAAATAACATGAAATCAGATTGTATTAGCCAGGATCCAACAATCCTAGATTGAGGAATTATTCTTTGGTTTTATGCCCCATCTTGTTATCCTTAATTTAGAATCAGTTTTAAGCGAAAATGTAAGTAGTGTCTCAAAAATGCCATCAGTCCTATTAACTGTATGACACTGCATGACTGGATGAAGTCATGTAATCCCGTGCTGCCTGGTTTTGGGCTTGAGATGTGACCTGAGGTCTTTTGCTTTCTTCCTTCTGCCTGTCTGAACTCTTAACTTTTGACATTGTTACATTAATTCTCTCTTTACACAGCCTTTTATAGAGAGTACAATCTTAAGCTAACTGGAGCTTGCTGAGAAAACAGTCCATTTTTCAAGAATTATCTCTAGAAAGTAACAAGAAGAACAATGTTCTGTTTCAGTGAACATGAGAAAAAATTGCAAATATTGTTCTATTGTATTTTAACACCAGTATTATGTTTCACATATCTACCCATGGATAGATTGCTTTCATTCATTAAACTACTACAATGTAACATAGTTCATCAACATAATTGTTCATGAGCAAACAAAACTCAAAACCCGGTATTTTCATCCTTTCAGTATAGTTTTATTCTTTTTTGCTTTGTTCTATCCTACATATGCAGTGGAACAGTAAGCATTGGACTCATTATGGTGAAACGTAAAAAAGTGAAAGTGACCTAAACCCAGTATATTCTATAATACAAGTTTCGACAAAATTTATATCCAAAGATATGCACTGTACTACCTGTTTGCATAGTCCTGAATTACTCTAAAATGTAGGGGCCTTCTGCACTTATCTCACTGATAGAATTAAGAATTTATCCAAAATATGCAAGGCATGAGTGGACAAATTCCTGATTTACATATTAAAATCTTCTAATGGTTGAGAGAAATGTCTTATTTCAAATTCCTTGATAAAACTCTACACTGCCCAGTTAGTATAATATTTATAATCACAGAATAACAGAATCACAGAATGTTAGGGATTGGAAGGGACCTCGAAAGATCATCTAGTCCAGAGAAGGAACACCTAGATGAGGTTACACAGGAAGGTGTCCAGGTGGGTTATGCACGTCTCCAAAGAAGGAGACTCCACAGCCTCCCTGGGCAGCCTGTTCCAGTGCTCTGTCACCCTCACTGTGAAGAAGTTTCTTCTTCTTCCATGTCGTATCCATTGCCCCTCGTCCTGTCATTCGTTGTCACCAAGAAGAGACTGACTCCACCCTCATGACACTCACTCTTTACATATTTATAAATATTAATGAGGCCACCCCTCAGTCTCTTCTTCTCCAAGCTAAAGAGACCCAGCTCACTCAGCCTTTCCTCACATGGAAGATGTTCCACTCCCTTAATCATCTTCATGGCTCTGCACTGGACTCTCTCCAGCAGTTCTCTGTCCTTCTTGAACTGAGGGGCCCAGAACTGGACACAATATTCCAGATCCGGTCTCACCAGAGCATAGTAGAGGGTAAGGAGAACCTCTCTTGACCTACTAATTACACCCCTTCTAATACACCCCAGGATGCCATTTGCCTTCTTGGCCACAAGGGCACAGTGCTGGCTCATGGTCAACCTGCTGTCCACCAGGACTCCCAGGTCCCTTTCCCCTACTCTGCTCTCTAACAGGTCGTTCCCCAACTTATACTGGAATTTGGGGTTGTTCCTGCTCAAATGCAAGACTCTACACTTGCCCTTGTTATATTTCATTAACTTTATCTTCGCCTAGCTCTCAAGCCTGTGCAGGTCTCATTGGATGGCAGCACACTCACCAAGGATAAGGTGTTCCATCACCTTTCCAGGGATGGAGGTGAGGCTGACTGGTCTACAGCTACCTGGGTCCTCCTTCTTGCCCTATTCAAAGACCGAAATGACATTTACTTTCCTCCAGTCCCCAGGCACCTCTCTCATTTCCCGTGACTTGGCAAAGATGATGGAGAGTGGTCTAGCAATCACTTCAGTCAGCTCCCTCAGCACCCACAGGTACATCCCATCTGGACACATGGATTTATGGATATTCAGATTGCTTAACTGCTACCTAACACAGTCCTCATCAACCAAGGCAGACTCCTCCATTGTCCTGACTTCCTCTGGGGCCTCAGGGGTACTGGGCTCCTCAGGACAGCCTCTGGCAGCGTAGACAGAAACAAAGAAGGCATTCAATAACTCTGACTTCTCTGTATCTTCTGTCACCAGGGCACCCAACTCACTCATCGGTGGGCCTACATTGCCTCTGGTGTTAGTTTTATCTGCCATGTATTTGAAAAAGCTCTTTCTGTTGTCCTTGACACCTCTCGCAAGGTTTAATTCTAAGGAGGCCTTAGCTTTCCTAGTTGCCTCCCTACATCTTCTGACAATAGCATTCTATTCTTCCCAAGTGGCCAGCCCCTCCTTCCATGATCTGTAAACTCTCCTCTTGAGGTTGCCCAGCAGTTCCCTGTTTAACCATGTACGTCTCCTGGCTCCCTTCCTTGACTTCCTGTGTGTCAGGATGGTCTGATCTTGAGCTTGGTAGAGGCAGTACCTGAATGCTAGCCAACTATCTTGGGCCCCTTTACCTTCAAGTACCCTTGCCCATGGATTTCCCCTAGCAATTGTTTGAAAAGGTCAAAGTTCACCCTACTGAAGTCCAGTGTTACGATTCTGCTTGGTATTCTGTTCCTGTCACACGAGATCCTGAACTCCACCATCTCATGGTTGCTGCAACCAAGGCAGCCCTCAATCTCAACCTCATAACTTACTGTAGGGTAGAACAGTAGTTCTCAAAAGCTGTATCTTACTAAAACAAGTTTTTTCAATCGCTAGAGAGCAAAACCAAAGTATATATCATCAGAAAATATATCTAGTGAATGGCTTGTGAAATGTATGTATATCATAGTCTTAGGTTTGAACCTTAAGGCAGTAGATGTACAATGCTTATATTAATACATAACGTGTATACATAAATTCTTTATAAATATCATTAAAATTGATAATACAAAAGACACTGGGGAGAAGAGAAGCAAAAACAAAACCAAAACTGTTAAAACTTTGTTATTAAAGTTTTAGTAGTGAATAGAAACTTTATAGCTTTTACTTTTAAAGATATTCAGAGTTTAAAGCTTGCACAATGCTGTAAAACTACTCATATTGTCTTGAGCCAGATGATGTCTGATACAGTTGCATTTATTAGGTACTTTAATCACTCTGTTTAACTCATGGATGGTTTGTCACATTGGTTTTACATCTTGATTAACATCTCTGCTCTAGGTAAAGCTGTCAACAAGAAAATGAGTAGACTTGTAATATCTGTTACCTAGCAGTCAAGAGGATGGATTATCACAAGGAAGGAACAAAACTGCAGATGTAAAAAAGAAAATGGAAGGACAAATGCTAAAACGTACTAGAGCAAAAAACTTGACAAGATCTTTTTCTGCTGAATAATGCATGCCTGCTGTTTCTATTTTCATTTGAAGAAACACAATACAGAACAAAATACATTCCATTGTTAGCCAGAAATACATTTCTAGGGAAAGAAAAAAAAAGGCCTAAATACTTGACTGAACATTTTTTCTAGATGATTTCTGATTTGAGTGGCATGAAATACAAAGTTTCTAATCAAGTAAAATTTTAATATTTAGAGAATCCTAATATTTAGAGAATTCTAATTATAATCACTAACGTGGAACTAATATTCCATAACTGGCTAATAAAAAATAAACCAACAAACAAACAAAAACCTGAAATGCTCATTTAGAAAAGTAGAAAAAATGTGACTAAAACGTAAAAAAATTGCCATTTGAAATCAGGGGTATGTTTTTATACAAGACCTTTTTTTTTTTTTGGTGCCCAGGGTACTGGTTATAGTATATTTATTCTAGCTGGTCCTAAGATTCTTTGATGTTTTGATATATCGTTCAGTGTTTTCTCCATTAGCAATTGCAAATAAGCCTGCTGTAATCCTGCATCCAGAATTTGCTGTTCCTATTTTGTTATACTTTACATGTCTTATGCTACATTCAGTTAGGGAACATGTGTTTTGCAAAGATCGTACTGAATCAAACCTCAGTCCAGCTGCCACAACTGAGGTGTGTCTGTTCTAACAATGGAACCTAAAATACAGAGGTATGCAAATATTAGACAACTTTTTAACAATTAAGCTAGTCTTAGACACTCTTTTGAACCACACAATTTTAAACACCTGTATGTTTGGCACATTCTATTTTAATTTATCTCAAAAAAATAGCCTAAAAAAAGTATTTTGTATTTTAGTAAAAGTATTTCAGTAATTTGCAATGGTAATTAATACTCTGTGTATAAAATGTGCAGAAGGAAAATTAATTCTTCTTCTGTTGCTTTTTAGTGAAGCATCTTTTGTTATGCTAATACAAAATAGTGTGATGAAAGCACTAACAATTATCATCTACCTCTATTTAGCAATGTTGTCTTAAACTTTAAAAAAAAAAAAAAAAGGAAAAAAAAGGAAGATGCTTGCAAGAAAAACAATGCATAACTGACAAAGTTATTTAAGTTTATTTTGCAGAACTGTTTGCTTTGTAAATACATTTTTCCTACAGTATTATCATTTCAGCATTGTACACATTTATTCTCCAGCAATTCTACAACATTAATAAACCATAAGTGCATAAACATTATGTTGGAGACATCTTTCAACAACTATAGTACTTTAAATGTAAATACATTCACATGGAATCTTTGCAAAATACACTCAATTGACTTTATTCTTTGCAACATGTCTGCTCATCAGTAAAGTGCCATTTGACACAAGAATTGCAAAAATAGAGAGTAACATTAGAAAGAAAGGTAATATTGTCAAAGATTAATGTAGACAGAGGAATTCTCTTACTATTGAAACACGAAGTACATAGTGTGAGTAGGCTGTGCTGCTCTCCTATACAATATGCAGTTCTATATATTTTAGTAATTGTTAATCACTAATGATAATATTGTAGCATCTTAAAGATAAAAATGTCATAACCATACATCCCTTTGTCACTTCTGTATAGAGAATTTCTTCAATGGCTACTGTCAGTTGTCTTACATCTTGTTTTAAAGGTGAGAGAACAATCATAGGAGAAGACAGCTTTCCTTAGGTTGTTTACACAAATGGCAAAATTTAGCTTCCTACTTAATGAAATTATTGTGACTGTGTACAAAAGAAATTGTTCTGATAATATGAAAGGTGTAACTGGAGAAAGCAATGTGTGGCTTCTTTGAGTTATTGCATTTGCCAGATGTTGTCTATCCATATTTGTAAGACAAGAGACATTGGACAACTCAGATACCTTTAGAATACTGTACAATGCATCATTACATTGGGTACATATCTCCAATTTGAGATGATTGAATGTGACCACCTAAGGATTTAGACTTCTTCTAAGCTCTATGAATACAGGGTAAGAGAAATGAGGAGTCACTGTCACTTGATGTAGGCTTGCATATCTTCATATAATATTTAATACAGTGATGGATGTCTGCTTCTGTTTAATTTTATCCTATCTACCAGCAAAATCCAACGACAGTGTTCCAAGCTTTGCAGACTCCCTAGAGGCTGTTAGTACTCTCCAAGTTCAGGAACTTAATGAAGGAGACAGCTTTAACTTGATTCCCTATACAATCCATGAAGGGGGAGGGCATCATTGAGAAAGTTATTCAGAACAGGAGCCTGAAAAGTGTGCTTCAGTTAAAATGTCATTCTGAGGCATGTGGAAAGGACATGTAAAGATGTGCAAAAGATACATAAAGACAGTAAGGACTCTTCTATTGTAAGTATCTTAAGCAGACAATTGAATCTAGTTTGTTGAGACATCCTCCCATTTTTCTGTGTTCTGTCAGATGCCAAACAATAGATCAAATATTGTGTCAAGATACCAACCCTGGGAGGGCAGGTATAGGAAAACAAGAACAGCAGTACATGACAGAATCAATACCTCAGGCCATGAGCTTTTTGTCCTATTTTCTCCCTCCTGTCCCGTGGATGGAGCGGGAGTGAGAGAGTGGCTTGGTGGGCACTTGGTAGCCAGCCAAGACTAACCCATCACTCTCCTTTAAACTAATGTCTAAAAATAAACGTTCTTAGACAAAACTAAAGCTTACTCATGTAATTCCAGCAGGTTCAATGCTGTGTGAAGAAGAGATTTACTGCCCAATAGTGTGGCTGTTTCTTATTCAGCTTTGAAAAACCTTTTTTTCTCCTGAGTTAATACATTTACATCTATATGAACATATTTCGTATATCTCCTCAAGTGTTTAAACTGAGATCTTCAGGCTGAAGTTATAGGGAAACAATGCAAGGGAATGTATGGGAATGTAAAGGAAATTAATGTAAAGAAATATTTGTTAATGTCTGGGTCATAGTTTTTCCTTTGTCTGGTGTATATAACAAAGTCAGAGCTACTGCTCCATTTGCAGTTAGTTATAATTTCTGCCGTATTTCTTGCCCGAAGATATAGCTGATGTGTATTTTATAACTTTTTCTCCTATCTCACTTTAACTCTTACTATAAAAAAAAACCAAAAAAACAAAAAAACCAAAAAAACTCCCCCTTCAAATTCAACCAATTTCAACATCTTTAGTTAACTCCTTCAAAAATCACTTGTCCCTAATTAAAAAGCTAGAGTTTTCCATAATACTGTACCTTTGACCTATAACTTTGAACTTAATATATCAATAATCCACAGTTCTAGAATAACACTTTTTAACTGCTTATGTGATTTGAGCCTGGTGAGGGGAATGTTCAAAATCAAACTATCTTACTTATGGCTTAACCTTTCAGGGATCTGATCTCTCAAAACCTTTTAAAGCAAACTGGAGAATCATGAATTATCAGTGTTTGCTCAGCCCTTGCACGACTGAACTGCAATGCAGAAAATGCAAAATAATGCATTTCAGAGCCATTTTCACTGAATGCTAATGCAAACTCAGGAGAAGTACCTCATTTAAATGTGCTTATAAATTCTGCTAAGAAGAACTAGACATGAAGTGTAGTCAAATACAAATTAATACAGGCACACATTTCTTTTAAATGCATTACATTTTTTGATACATTGACCACAAACAGACTCATTAGAAGAGACTTCTGTTTTAGATTGCAGAGATCAACAGAAAGAAAAAAAAAATAGTGTTTCATAGGAGCTCATGCAGTGATTCTTGCCTGATGAATGATTATTTGTCTCCATGGACAGCTGAAACCTTAGAGATTTAATGTGAAGTACAGAGAAAACAGGCTTTAAAAAAACACACAGGGATTTTTCCAAGTTAAGGTGCTTCCTGTTATGAACAGCTTGGCATTTTCTGACTTATCCTTGATCTTTCTGTCCTGCCAGTGCCATTCAATACCCATTCTTAGTTTACTTCACGTGACAGTAACGTAGTCTCATGGGTGCAGTCCTCACCTCTTACAATTCTCCTCTAAAGTGCAATCTCCATCCTCTAACAAGATCAAGGAGAATTGTCTTCTCTGATACTCTAGCAGAATAAAAAATAGCTGTGTTTCGGAAGACAGTGATAAGTAGATGGAAAATGCAGTTCAAGGGCTTTGTTAGTATGGAACATTTCACTGCATGCTCCCAACAGCTGTTAATAGGGAATGAGTTAGTTAGCAGAAATAATCAGCATACATTCTATTTAGTAATGTAGATCAATAGGTTTCAGGCATAATAAGCTCCCATTATGACAGGACCTTTAAAAATGTACCTTCTCTTCCGAGAGTGAAAATTTCAGAAGCATTCATCACTGATGTACAACTATTCTAACTGAAATTATGTGGACCCTATACCTTAGTTTAAAGGCAGCAAATGAGCCAATATGTATTTTTGGGACTATGAATTCAAATATATTCTTCGCCCATTGTTGAATTTATTGAGGTAACTGAATATCAAGAGTACAGACAAGGTTTATATTTAGAATAAAATGTTTATCCATACAGAACAATTTTAGTAGTTTCTTGGCTAGCTGGGAATTAAAAATAAACCCAAAAACATTTTCACAAATGTGGACTTCTCTCACATTACTCTGGGCATTCTGACAACACCTCACCTGTGTCCTACATAGAAAATCTATGTTTGGAGCATCTCCTCATTTTAATAGAAAGGAAAAAGACGAACAGATGACAGATCTGTGTGCTGTACATCCTAGAACTTAAATTATACTGTGGAAATATCATGATGACAATTTTCCATTTATTGCAAAAATGCATAAGATTCACTTGCATAAACATCAGTATCATCTTAGGTATGATATTCTTCTTGAGTGCAATTATTGCTCCAAAATCTGTGTAAGTTCTATGTCATACTTACCAACCCAATGCAGATATCTATGATACTATAGTGTAGCTCAAAATTGTGTCAGGCATGTTTAGACACCTTAGGTCCTTTTAAAAATTTTTATGCTTGAAAACTGAAGTTTGTATAAATTAGGGACAGACAACAGGAGCTGCTACACATAAAAGAAGAGGGAAGCCTAAGTTAAGTAAAAGGTTAGAGTTAAAAATACCCTTGATCACTGTGTATACAGAGGTGTAGATGGGATAAACTGTAGTCCATTCAAAAACTGTTGACAGTGAAATGACAGAAATTGTTTGTGAGCCTGAAGGCTTTGGAATACTTCTACCAAAGATTAAATATTAAACACATCACTAAAAAAGTGCAAGATTTTATGTAATTTGTATTTTTTTCAGGGTTCTCTACAGGCAGGGAATTATGCTTGCTAACACTTCCAGGACAAGAACTGGGCTCTCAAAATGTCAGTTGTATCTATCCTTTGAACTACATATTAACTGCAGAAGTGAGAGTAACTTTGGTTCAGCTCTGGTTGTCTTTTTTCCCAAATCCATCTCAGAAATAGGTATTACTAAATATGATTGCTATGAATTCTGGGAGCAAAGGAGCTCTCACCTCTGTATTGCATTTTTATCTCAGTAAACTCCTAAAACATTTTGAAGGATTTAAACAGGTCCTGTCAGAATTGTAAAGTTCTACATAATTTATAAAGCCTGTAGCAAATGTAACCTTTTGCTTACTTATATTGTTCAGATGCCTAACTCCTTCACAACTTCTCAGACTTGAAAAATTGAATTTATTCCAAATGTGATTCTATATTTTATATATAACAGATAAAGTTAAGAATAAGGTTTAAAAAAGACATATAAAAATCACTGTTAAAGTGGTCACAAAAGCAGACTGATGAGATGAAAATTACTTTGACAAAGGTAGAATATTGACCAAAGAAGAGATGAGGGAAAGGATAACTAAATGTCAGAAATGTGTTATGTGTAAGCACACCTACTGCACTGCCAGGCTTTAGAGAAAGAAATGTTGTTAAAAGCAGGTTTAAGTACTGCTTCAAAAAGCTCAGAGCTCTGAGGTTTGGCCAAGGTTTAATAGACTAGAAAGTGTACTAACACAGAAAGAATTATTACTAGTTTTGCAATTTTAAATTTATTTTTTTTTAAAACCATAAAAAAGCCTTTTAACCTGCAATTATAAACTGCATTAATATTCTGAATTATACCTGGATTTGAAGGGTCATCCTCAAAGTAGTGGGTTCTTGATTTAGGAAACTACCATAATAGGATCATCCATTGTGACCCTCCTTCAGACAAACATAATAGCTTTTGGAGTGCAGGAGAAAGGAAAAAGCTCCAAGATTGCTCTTGTGAGACAGAGATATTAGTGTTTTGAGTGCTTCTTTGCAGAATGATGAGTAAACTGTAATGCCCCTAACATCTTTCTCATGACCTTTTCTAAACCACATCAAGCATGTTCAGGTGATATGATCAGTAACTAGCTGGTATGAAATCTGGGACTCATTACCCTTCAGACATTTATGAACTTAATCTAATTTAGAATACTTTTCTAGCATTCCTTTATAATTAATGGAGAGAGAAAAATGACACTAAAGAGCAATTTACCCTACTTGCCCTGAAAATCTCTGTTAAGATAGAATATATTGCATTGTGGAATGCATTGAAAGGAGACAGAAAACTACTGTGAGGAATCCATTGAGAAGCAGCCATATTTTACTAGTTAGTTTACCTAAATGCCTAGGTTTTAGATCTAACGGTGTACCATAGCACTAGGCTGATATAGTGACAGGCATACATAATCTACCTTTGAAAAAAGAAAGTTCAAAAATGTAGCTGTCTGAAGTGATACAGAGTTAGCTCAATAAATATGCAAAATTGTGCCCTAGGAAATGAGCAAGCAAGTACATCATAAAAGAGCTGTAAGAAAACTGAAAAACTGGACAATACAATTACATGTGAAATTAAATGACAACAAATACAACACAGAGTTTTAGGAGAACTGGTCCTTATTCCTGCTACAACCTCCTTTCAGGCAGTTGTGACAGCAATTAGGACTCTCCTCAGCCTCCTTTTCTCCATGCTAAACATCCCCAGCTTTGTCAACCACTCCTCATAAGACTTGTGCTCCAGGCCCCTCACCAGCTTTGTTGCCCTCCTCTGCACTCTCTCTAGTACTTCAGTGTCCTTCTTATGATGAGGGGACCGAAACTGAGCACATGATTAAAGGTGTGGCCTCACCAATGCCGAGTACAGTGGCACAATCACTGCCCTAGTCCAGCTGGTCACAATTTCCTGATATAAGTCAGGATACTGTTGGCCTTTTTGGCCACTTGGGCACACTGCTGGCTCATATTCAGCTGGCTGTCAATCAACAAGGCTAGATCCCTCTCTACCAGGCGTCTTTCCAGCCACTCTTTCCCAAGCCTGTTGTGCTGCCTGGGGTTGTTGTGACCGAAGTGCAGGACCTGGCACTTGGCCTTGTTAAACCTCATACAACTGGCCTCAGCCCAATGATCCAAATCCCCCTTTATGGCCTTCCTATCCTCCAGCAGATCAACTCTCCCACTCCATTTGGTGTTATCTGCAAACTTACTAAGGGTGCACTCAATCCCCTCATCCAGATCATTGATAAAGAGATTAAACAGAACAGGCCCCAATACCGAGCCCTGGGGAAAACCACTCATGACTGGCTGCCAACTGGATTTGGCTCCATCCACCATGACTCTTTGGGCCTCGCCTTCCAGCCAGTTCTTTATCCACTGCCCATGCAGGTCATGAGCTGCCAGCTTCTCCAGGAGAATGCTGTGGGATACAGTGTCAAACGCTTTACTGAAGTCTAAGTACACAACATCTACAGCCTTTTCCTCATCTCCTAGGTGGGTCATCTTGTCATAAAAGGAGATCAGGTTGGCCAAACAGGACCTGCCTTTCATAAACCCATGTTGACTGGGCCTGATTGCATGGTTTTCTTGTGTGTGCTGTGTGATGTCACTCAGGATGATCTGCTCTATGACCTTCTCCAGCACTGAGATCAGACTGACAGGTCTGTAGTTCCCTGGATTCTCCTCCCTGACTTTCTTGTAGATGGCTGTCACATTAATCAACTTCCAGTCAACTGGGACCTCCCCAGTGAGCCAGGATTGCTGACAGATAATGGAAAGTGGCTTAGTGATCTTCTCCACCACCTCCCTCAGCACCCTTGGATATATCCCATCTGGCCCAATAGACTTGTGGGTGTCCAAGTCATGCAGCAGGTCACTAACCATCTACCCTTGGATTATTAGAGCTTCATCTTGCTCCACATCCCTGTCTTCTGGCTAAGGGGGTTAGGTACCTGGAGCTCAACTGTTCTGACTATTAAAGACTGAGGCAAAGAAGGCATTTAGTACCTCAGCCTTTCCCTCATCTTCTGTCACTATGTTTCCCCTGGCATCCATCAGGGGATGGAGATTCTCTTTAGTAGTGCATCATAAGTTTTCTAAAATCATTATTGTACAATGTCTTCAAAGGTCTCGAAAGGAATTAATTTAACACCAATTGTGCACATTTTTTTAAAAAAACATATATCTCTCTTCTCCAAAACAATAATTAATTTTAAACCTGAGGGAGATAATATATCGGGACAGAGGGACCTCTAGTCAGATCCAAATACAGTGATACATCTGTTTACAAATGGAAAATTTCTTTTATGTTCTCAATATAATTATTTTAAATGACTGAGGTATGTTAGGCAGAGAATTCTTTCCTTCTCTCATATAGTTATCATTTAATTACTGGAATAATCTTAATCAGCATAGTTGTGATAAGCCATAACTTTCACTTAAACCTGCAATTTTAAAGAAGGTATAAAATAAAATAAAAATGTATTCATGATATGAGATTTCATGGAACCCAGTAGACTTCAAGGTTTATATTTTTATCTTTCACAGAACAGCTGTTGACATCACTGTTGATATAACTCTCTGCCTGAAGATAGTTTCTTCAAGATTATAATACTACATCATGAGTAAGTGTCAGTGCTGTATTAACTGAATGAATTTTGGCAGAAGAAAAAATAATCCATTTATTATATTCTGTTTTTAAAAGGAAGCTTTCAATTTTCTGGAAATTACAAAGAGAAAAAGAGACTGCCACTACAACAATATTATCTTTTATCTGGTTATATCTAATGTCAACTCATTCCATAGAAGTAAACACAATATGAATTTTCTCAGCACAGCTCAGGAGGGATGACATAGAATTTGTATGTAAAGGAGTTTGTCATACTTACCCTCCCAATTCACATCCAGAACTTTTCATTAAAGTAGATCCCAAAGATATCAATGCTGAATTAAGCTTGGAGGCATAAGTAGCTATTACTTTCTCATCTCTGAAATAACACTTTTACTGAGTGCTGAGAAAATCCACAGTTATGGATCCTGACGTAACTCCTACTTATTCCAGGGTTTATATAAAATAGTTCCAAAGTCTCCAGTGAAATTGTCTGTAATTTACATTAAAGCAGAATGAGATGTTCAGTACCCTAAATAGCATTTGTCTCAAATTCATATTATGAAGTATCTTTCAACTATTTTTAACAATTAAGACATACAAAATATTACCATGTTAGTTAATTATCTTATTTTTTGTCTCTCTTTTGTGAGTAACCACTTTATGGAGCTGTACATAAAATACATAAAATAAGAAAATATATGTAAAATATCAGTAAAACAATATAATTGTGTATTAAAACAACAACCCCCCCAAAAAAACCAAACCAGATTATTGCATAATCCACCTCTCATGCAGTGTTTATTGTGTTGCTTACATTATTCATTATAAGAACTAGCTCATCTGGACCTACACTCTTCCTCTTGCATGACAATTCATTTTGCCACAGACATTCATTGAGTGGTATTCTGACCAAACATAGACAATTACTGTGTAGACTAATCATCAGAAGTTCTCTGCTGTCAATGAAGAAAAACAGCTACTTGTATAAGAAGATTCATCTTGCCCTAAAATAGATGTCTAAAACAGGTCAGATGAATAGTACTCTAAAAGGAACTATTTTTCTCAATTGACAGACAGTCATTAGCAAAGGCTAGGGAGAATGGTGTAAATGTCATGTCCATGCTGTGTACTGCTTTAGTTGAGGTACATCCTGTGCATCTTGTGGGGTACATATCCTGGATGGCTTCTTTCATAGTGTTGAGTTTGTACAAGGTTACACTTAAGATAGATATTTAATTTAATTATATAAATGGTCCAGTTCAGTGTCGTAGGGCTGATGATTTGCATAAACCTAAATGCTGACATGAATGAGCAATCCACAACAGTTTTATAAATTTATCAGTTTTAATATTTTCAGCAGTGAATGAAACTACTCATACACTGGTGGATGTCACTTGACAACAAAAGATACTGTTAAAGTGAAAGAATGGCAGATCTGACTCATGTCATTAATGTCAAAGATGAATTCTTCCTTAGTTACGTACTTCAGAATAGCTGTATCCTGATATGAAATATCCGTTTTAACCTTCAGAATTTCTGAATGTGCACCTTATCTTGTTGTCAAGCACTTACAGAGGCACAACCAACGAAGAAAACAGCTACCAGCATTTGAACATCACAAATGAAAAGACTATCAATGAAATATGAAAGGTCAGCCCTCAATTACTTTGGGAAAAAAAAAAATTAAATTCCTTATTTGAAGAAATATTACATATGAACTGATCCAGAAATTAAATAAACTAACAGACTGTTGGTAAAAACAAACCAAACCAACCAACCAAACAAACAAAAACCTGAAAATATATTAATTAATTCAAAGCAAGAAATAAAGAAAGCATAACAAAAGAAAAACTGTTATGATAAATTCAGTGGTGACAAAGAATCATAGAATCATAGAATAGTTTGGGTTGGAAGGGACCTTCAAAGGTCTTCTAGTCCAACCCCCTGCAATGAGCAAGGACATCTTCAACCAGATCAGGTTGCTCAGAGCCCCGTCCAGCCTGGCCTTGAATGTTTTCAGGGATGAGGCATCTACCACCTCTCTGGGCAACCTGTCCTAGTATTTTAACACCCTCATTATAAAAAATTTCTTCTTCATGCCTAGCCTGAATCTCTCCTCCTTCAGTTTAAAGCCATCACCCCTTGTCTTAGTGTAACAGGTCCTGCTAGAAAGTCTGCTCTCAAAGAAAGAATACCATCTTAGCCTAAAATACTTTATTTTCTGAAATATGCATCATACAATAACACCCTGCCATTTTTTACATTATTTTCACATTTAAATTTCCAAAGAGAAATATCAAATTCACAAAGTGCTATGATTATAATGTTCTATTTAAAGAGCAAGTACCACATAGAAAGAGATGAGTGTAACGACTTGTGTTCTTTAGATGAAGTGTTGCAGCCTTGCTCTAGAGTGCACAGGAACATTTAATGAACATGATTACTTCCTCTAGCATGCTGCAGCTGCTTCTAGCTGGGGGAAAAATTTTTTGTGTCTCAAAGTCTTTTTGTATAAATAAGTTTACATTTTTAAATACAGATATATTACCTAGAGAAAATAATGGGTTAACTCTGATTCTACAAGATGGAGTGCACCCACATCTCCCATATAGGTCAGCGGAAATCATAATTAATGATCAGTAATTAGTGAAACAAGGTGCCATAATCCCTGAACATTGAAAAAAAATTCTAAAACAAAAGCTCAATTTTTAATTTCATTTTTCATTCCTAGCAATATTTACATGCAGCATAAGTACTTCATTTTTTTTTTTTTTTTTCATTTTTGCTTGAAAATACTATTAACCCTAGGGAAAATGTAAGGAAGTATGTTTTACCCTATGTCACAGACCAGAGGCTGCACTATCTTGAATATAATCAAGATCAAAAGTGTGTGAAGGCTAGTTAACGTAAAAATCTTTATTTGTATATTATTGTGTTTAAATCTCTTTACATTGCAAAGCAAAGACTGATAAAATATAGGGAGACATTGGGAGACATTACATTTATGCAGAAAGTTTTAAATTGATACAAACTTTCTTGCATGTATGAATTAATTATCTCTACTTAACGTACTGAGTTTGTTAATTGTTTGATGCACATTCACAGATAAACATCACCTCAAGCAGACATAATTGTTCAGGCTCCCATACCACCTCCTATTCTAAGATTCACCAGCATTTTAGAAGCTGTGTTAAAACTGAACTGCAGAAGGTTAACTTACAGTTTTTTGTTTTTGTTTTTTTTTTGTTTTTGTTTTCTTTTTATTTGTTATTGTGACCAAAAGAGAGGAAAAACATAAAATTAATTTCTCAGCTTCATCTAATGTTTCTACAATGATTTATGTAGCTTCTTTCTTTCCCTTTAAATCTAGTATTCCCAGTGTAACAAGTTCAGTATTATTTTTAGGTCTGTATTCAAGCAGTTAGTTTCTGATCATGATACTGGTGAAACAATGGCCTGAAAGAATCAGGAAAGGCTCCAAATCCAATGCTAACATTACAAATATCACAGTTTGTACATTTCTAGTTTCACTGTCAACTATTTAATGTAACCATCCTGCTTTTAATGAATTTTGAACTTAAATCTTTGTATCCCTATGCACCATATTTTTCAAGTGTGACATATCATAGTCACAGTTACATCAATAAGAATGCAAATCTATGCAGTTCCAGAAAAGAACTTTAACTGAGTTTGATTTAGAGCATTATACAATGCCTGAGGCTTGGAATAATTTTCTTCAGTCAATGTTTCTGCCTCCAAAACAGTTCAGCATTTGAGCAGAAATAAGTTCAGTCTCACAAGTTTTGTATGTAAGTATTAAATATAGTAGCTTAATATCTTAGGTTACAATAGGCATTTTTCTATACTATTTACTGTATTGGAATAAACTTTATTTGGCAATAGTATAATTTCCAGAGTTTGTATATACATTAAAGAAAACTTCAGTTGGAAATTCTCAAATATCCTCCCACCCTTTAGATACACATCCTCTAAGAAGCATTTAAAGACCTTCACAACAACATGAATACATCAAAAGCATAAAAAAACAAACCAAAAAGAGTTCTAAGAAATATTTCCTAATTTCTAATAGAAAAGGTTGTGGATTCTACCTTTATCTTCAGTTAGCACTGCTTCTTATTCTCTCATTACTTCAAATACTAGTATGGAGCCTGGACCACAAGTCTTATGAGGGGCGGTTGATGGAACTGGGGCTGTTTAGCCTGGAGAAAAGGAGACTGAGGGGAGACCTTATCACTCTACATCACTATCTGAAAGGAGGTTGTAGCATGAGTGTGTTGGTCGCTTCTGCCAAGTAGCAAGTGATAGCACAAGAAGAAATGGCCTCAATTTGCAACAGGGAAGGTTCACATTGGACATTAGGAAAACTTTCTTCATGGAAAGGGTTATAAAGCAGTGGAACAGGCTGCCCAGGGAAATGGTTGATTCACCATCCCTGGAGGTGTTTAAATTCTTGTAGACAAGGTTCTTAGGGATATGGTTCAGTGCTAGATTTAGTTTATGCTTGAATTCAATGATCTTGAGGGTCTTTTCCAATTGGAATGATTCAATGATTCTATTTATGCTTTTGTTATTATTAGTTATTATGTTACTATTATGCATTATGATTAAATAATGGGAGCTGACAATATGTCTGCAATAACTGTTTTAAAAGTTTTATAATTCAACTACTATTGAATGCTTGTTAAAACAATTTTAAGAAGTTCTATTTAGAATCAGTAATACATTTGTTTAATGTAATCTCAGTAAAAAAGAAAAATGCTACCCTAAAGAAGTTTTCACAAACTTTACTTTTATTTCTTGGGAATTTAGATATTTGTAATTACTTACATACTAGTATAAATGGACTAATATATAGAAAGAGTCTATTCTGTTATCTCTTTTCCCCTTCAATATCTATTTCTCAGTTCATGAATTAACAAAGTGAATGTGACAGAAATGTGCTTTTTAATCAAACTTCCAGGAAAATACTAGATCTAATTTTTTTTTTTTTTTTTTTTTTTTTTTTTTTTTTTAATTTAAATCAGACTGTATGCAACTGGTATCCAAATGAAACTGAATTATTGACTTCACAGTCCAAGGTAGGTAGCAATAATGATGCTCATTCACAGTAGCCATATCAATCATAATTTCTGCAAGGGATATGTATTCCTCATTGTTATATGTTTTAATATCTTTACTTATAATGCAGCTGTAACCATTTCAATGTGATGCAACAGCATCAAAATAATGTTTATGGCATGTCATGAGAACATGTCTTTGATGTGTTCTTTTAACTTTTCAGAACAACATACAAACATCAGTTTCATTGAGTTGTGTCTCTTCAGAACAGTTTTTAATCAAATTATGTAAATGTAAGCATCACTAACTGAATCTACTCCCATTTATATATCCTGTTTTATTTTCCCTATAAGAGAAATTCAGTTTCTTTTAACTTAGTATTGACATTTCCCTTCTGTGCATTGACAGGAATGTTTCAGACACTCCCACAGCTTTTCTATTTAGTAGCTGAAAGGCAGTAGAGTAGATGAATTTCAGCTGTGAAATTCCCTTTTGCATATGGAATACTCAATTCTCTATTTCCTAAGAGCAAAATCCACCACAGAATTTAGATACCTATGAGTTCAGGGCTGTGACACAAAGGTTTTAGGTTCCAAAGTAGAGATTAGAACTGAAAATTTGGAATAAAGTATTGTTGGTTCTTACACATGATGAGAAAGTCTCCTCCTAAAAATAACTAATAAGAAAACGTGTGTGTCTGAAAATTTATGTGTTTCTGGAGTTTAGAATCAGTAGTATTCTTGAGTACTTGAAGTTGAACTGAAAGAGGTTTCAGTAGTGGAGAAATATAGAGAACATTTGTCATATCTAGTCTCAAACATTTACGTCTTAAAGTAAAAAAAGTCATTCTTGTCATTCACATTTCTTGTTATTTTGAACTTTCTCTAAAAAAAGGTTTTGTATATTAATGAAAATAACTTTTTTTCCCCTCAAGACTCTTTAATCTTTACTTGCTACTCCTTAAAAAAAAAACAAAAAACACACAAAACAAAAACAAATCAAAGCAAAACACAAAGCAAAACAAGAAACTTTGTAAACAAGCAAATTTATCTCCAGATTCTTCATGCTACACACTGTTCTATACTGCTGCATAAAATAAATTCTCTTACTCGATATTTCCAAGAAGTTTCTAAGTCAATTACATAACTTTTGCTGGCAGTATGTAGTCACGGAGCTGATAGAGTTGTATTCTGTACCGTACTTGGACAAACTTTGAAAAATCCTTGCTCCTTAACAGCAGAATGCTTTTCAGACCATCTGATAAAGTCAAATCATCAGCAAACTGATTGGCTAAATGGCTTTCAGAGATTTCTTCCCAAGTGGTGAAATGAGTTTTCAGTTCATATGGGCATTGAAAGAAAACAAGTATAGCTTAACTGATTTAGCAACCATCATTTGTGCTGTTGCATTCAGTGACCTCAGCACAACAGAAGCAAAATAATTACCTTTCCCCTCTACTCTGCCCTGGTGAGACCACACCTGGAATATTGTGTCCAGTTCTGGGCCCCTCAGTTCAAGAAGAACAGGGAACTGCTGGAAAGAGTCCAGCGCAGGGCAACAAAGATGATTAAGGGACTGGAGCATCTCCCTTATGAGGAAAGGCTGAGGGAGCTGGGGCTCTTTAGCTTGGAGAAGAGGAGACTGAGGCGTGACCTCATTAATGTTTATAAATATGTTAAGGGGGAGTGTCATGAGGATGGAGCCAGGCTCTTCTCAGTGACAACCAATGATAGGACAAGGAGTAATGGCTTCAAACTGCAACACAAGAGGTTCCACTTAAATATAAGAAGAAACTTCTTCTCAGTGAGGGTAACAGAACACTGGAATGGGCTGCCCAGGGAGGTTGTGGAGTCTTCTACTCTGGAGACATTCAAAACCCAACTGGACACCTTCCTGTGTAACCTCATCGAAGTGTTCCTGCTCTGGCAGGGAGATTGGACTAGATGATTTTTTGAGGTCCCTTCCAATCCCTAACATTCTGTGATTCTGTGTGGCTTTTTGTTGTTGTTGTTGTTTTGTTTGTTTGTTTGTTTTTGTGTGTGTGTGTGTTTGTTTTGGTTTGGTTTTTTTCTAAAAGTCATCTGTTAAAGAAATATTAATTTAGAAAAAAAAAATTAACAGCATTATGGCAAAAAGCTTAATTTTAAGCTTGTGTTTTAAGTAGATAGGCATAGATGAGTACCAAATCTGAATTCAACTAGTAGATAGAAAAATATCAGCATCGATGATAGTCATGTATTGTGAGAGCTACTGATGCATAATAACTCCTGAAGTCCATTCAACAAAAATATGTGAAGTATACTCCAGTTTGATCCTACCCTGACTGTTACCTAAGGCACCCTTGTAAAAGGCTGAAGCTTTGCCCTTCTAATATGGAGGAATGCACCACACTAGATGAGAGAGCTCTACTTAACCTCTGATAGCTCTAATTTAAAATTAATCATTGATTAGTTTTTGACTGCCTCTAGGAACTGGGCCGTGAGTCTGGCTCATATATAGGCCTCTTCTGGCTGCTGACTAAAGGGATCTTGAGCCTCTCTAATCAGGGCTTAGTTGCAATAAAATCTCCTAGTACCCTCAATAAAGGACAGCTGTTTGTGCTTGTTGGAAGTTGCTAGAGCTTGCTTGGACTTGGAAATAAATTAGGATGGCATAATGTAAGTAGAAAGGCAGACATTCTTAAAAAAAATAAATGAATAAAAAAATCTGGGACAATTTTTCCTTTTAAGAATGCCAGAGAAAACATTTATTTCCAAAGTATAGTTCTGTTTGAAGCATAACAGCTCAGGACTACAGTAGTAGCTTTCATGGGAAGGAATGGCTCAATTAAAGAAAACTAAAGAATCACAAGATATCCACAAAAGCTAAAAAATAGAAGATACCTGAAAAATATAGATACTCGCACCCCAGTGATTTGAAGCATTAAGTTCTTAAATGAAATTTTTAATGCAGGGATTTATTTATTTCATGTAAGATAGAAAGAGTTCAGGATTCCTTTCACCGAATGCTTAGGTTTTTGTTCTCTAATGTCTTGCCCTCTTCAGGTAGCTGAAAGAAAGAGCCTGCCCTCCTAACAACAAAACTGACAGAAAAAGAAAAAAGAAAAAGAAAAAAAAAAGATAAAAAGTGAAAGAGAAACCACAGAAAATAATAATAAAAAAGTTCTGACCTCAGGGATTACAGTCAATATTTTATTTGTTTTAGTGTAAGACTCTTTCCCCTCTTGGATTTAACGTGTGCACATTTTTTCTTATTTGTTATTACTCTGCAGTACCAGCTGAAAAGGACCAGCAAAGGCATCTAAATCCAAGCAGCACCTTGTACCTCCCTGAACACTCTCATTTCTCCACATTAAGGCTAACTAACATCCTGAGTAAACAACCTGTTGAATGGAATTGCTGTGAGGTACTCTCCTGTCTTCCACCTCTGCTACTCTCCCTCATAAACTACATCAGCTATTATGACTTCACAGTAGTTATGGTGATTCTTGAAAGCACAAAAAAGTATGTAATTGAATGCCATCTAATTTTGAGTCATTTAATTTAGAGTTTTTGGCTGTGTTGTCCATCCCATTTCTTAACTTGAAGGTCTGTAACTGAAGGATGAAATACAAAGACAGCTACGCAGAGAAGTTCATATAAGTCCATTTTCACTTTAAAGACAGATACACACTCTTTTCCACAGCTTGATTTTCATATGTTTTCAAATAAATTTAATTAATTCAAAAAGCTTATTTCAGGAGCATAGGTAACCTTCAAAATAATAATAATAATAAAAAAGAATCAAGTAAATAATCACACTAATATGAGCAGGAGACATAATTCTCACATTTTGTGGCTCAGAAAAGTTATATAAGTTTATGTGCTACCAGCTGCGCCGTTGTGCAGTTTGGTGGTGCTGTAAAAGCAAATAAAAAAACCTCTGAGTTGTTTTGAATGTGTATTAGATTTAACTGTTTAGGAGCATCAAGGCAGAGGAACCATAGCAGAAAGCAAGAGTCTCTGTAGTGATGCTTGCTTATATTCATTAATTTCCCACCCAATTAGTTGTTTATATATTAGGTCTCTTTCTGATTCTGTGGTTATTACCTTATTATTCCTTAGAGTTTTGTGTACACACTTGAACGGCAAGGAAGAGAGTTGAAGGACAAGAAAATTCTCACAGAAAAGGAAAGGATTCTGGAAGGAAATTACTGTTTTCCTCTTATTATTTAGGGTACCCACGGAAACCTAAAAGCAAAGAAAATCTTCGTCATTGATGGATATGCTAAAAAGGATGCAGGAGTAGCCATTACAGTTGAAAAATAAATACTTTTTGTTGTATTGTTTGTATTACAGATTTTTCTAAATGAAGACATTTGTCTACAGATTTTTTTTGATAGAAACCAATTATGTCACATAAAATACATTCTAGCTTTAGACCACCACATAGTTAAGAAAATGCAATCTGATTTTCTATTATCCTCTTTATACTCACACCCTTGGAAGCTTTTCAAGTGGTGTATGCAACTTTGAAAGTCAGTACAGTGAAGTTTTAAACACAGAGTTCTTAAAAATGGTCAGAGATATCTGGATACATTTTTTTATTTTTTTATTGGTAAATTAGAATATAAGGTCACAATGTCACAGTAATGATGATGTGCCTTATTGGTAATTGTTTCCACAGTTCCATTAGAAAGTGGTCTAGCAGCCACATACAAAATCTGAGAATCTGTTTGTAAATAATTTTATTTATGAATTGTGCATATTCTTTAGCTTGTCATTTGATTTATAAAATAATAAAAAAACCCCATATAAACTAATATTAAAATTATACATGAAGCAATAAGCAGGAAATATTATTAGCTTGAATTGTCACTTGTTTGTTAGTCTTCGTTTTTTGTTATTTTACATTTTAGAGGAGATGCTTGTATACCATGCAACAAATCATAACCATATAAGTGTGCATTTGATGTAACAGGAACTATGTACTACTACATATTTTTTCAAAGATTTTTCTACTAATACCTAACAACACTGTAGGTAAAACAAATTTTTTGAAAAACTTAGCAGGAAAAGCATTTCAACTCATCCTTATGTTCTTAGAACTCAATATGTATTTCAGATTGCCTATCCATTGAAAATGAATCTATCTAAATGAATAAAACTAATATGATATAATGCAATATAAAGCAATAACATAACATACCAGTAGGAAAATTCTAAAAGCATTTCATTTGTCCCATGCAAAATCCACGTATGGAAACACATTTTAAATCTGGTTGAATAAATACTTGATCCACATAGGATATATTTTTTTTTTTTAATAGAAAATAGATTATGATTTCTTCAAGCATTCAGACTTTCAGACTATCAGATTCCAGTCAGTTAGTTCATCCCCTGTCTTACATTCTTTCAACCTTATACATTATCACTAATGTTCTTTTTTTTTTTTTTTTTTTTTTGGTGCAAAAAGTGAGACACTTCAAAAGTGAACTTAGAGTCCTTCACAACTTCATGGTCCATATGTGCCATGGTTCAGAAACTTAATCTGATGTTATCTGATGATATAGGATTTGTATATAAAATGCCACCATTTTTTCTTCACTTGAAGGGTTTGGGCTTTTGAGATTGTTACAATTTTTACTGTTTGTTTGTTCGCAAAATATAAGAATTATTTGAGTTGTTGTTTCAATATTTTCAAGGAATTTCTCCTCCTAATATCAAGTAGAAATTTCCTATATGATAATAGAAGATGATACAGATAAATATAACCTTATGTGACAAATTTAGATCTCGTAGATTGAGTGGAAATTATAAATGTTCTAGGCCTAATGTGTTTGAACCAGCACAGAGTAAAAAGCAGAGTAACTCAGTGTTTTACATATCATCAGTTTGCTCAGCTGAAATCTGACATTTATATTGCCTTTAGGAATCTAGTAATTTAAATAGTAAAAAAATTATAGCTACATGCCATTATAATTAGATTTTTCTCCTTATATTTGTATAATTCATTCTGAAAGCTACAATAAATAACTTGTATTCCAAGAAATAAGACATCACAATTAAATTGTATATGGAACTTCAGTGGCAATCTGTAATTTGTGATATTTCACTTGACCTATTTTCCACACTAGGAGGCTTAACAAACTCTAGAAAAATGATATTTTACACCTCTGTATCAAATGATACACACAGGTTTTGTGACACAATTTCCAGTTTCTGACATGCAATTTTGTAAAAGGTAAAACGGCTTATAGCTGAAGACTGAACAATGATCTAAGTTTTTTCACAGGCTTTCTGTGTGACCTTCATTAAATTGTTTATGCCAAATTGAGCAAGGAATTTAACCACATGATGAATTTTAAACCGAGGTTTGGAGTTTATTTTACTATTAATTATTCTTTGTTTCTTCTACTTGAATTGTTTCATTAATCCAGAAGAGTATTCAGAAACTATTGTGACCTAGGTGATCAATCATACACGATGAATAGTAAAGAATTACTATTAGTAATTCAAGGACAACTCTCAGCAGTTAAAGTGTTTGACGTATCTTTCTTTCTCTTTTGACTGAGCTTGTGTCAGGTGTTCCAGCTTTTTGCCTGCATATGATTAAAGCTTGAATCTCACAATTATTTTCACCCAGTGTCAGGATTTAAAATACCACACTGTCCCTTGACTTTTTAGCAATGATGTCTTGGTACTACTATTTCTTCATATTGATAACGGCTTTTTAGTTATACTAACTTATGGATTAAACAGGGAACTCTCATAGTTCCGCAAGTTGACACTAATTTCTTCGTATCTGAATTCAGCATGGAATTCAGTTCTCAAATTACTCTCCTTAAATTTTCTAAAGAAATAAATTTGGGAGTTAGTTGCTCAATAATTAGACTTATGTAGGTCATGTCCATCTGATAATGTTGGAGTCCCTTAAAAGAAAATGCCAAAAATGCACTAGAATATTGTATTTTGTCTAGACACAAATGACCTGGGAAGCCAGGACTCAGACAAGCATCTCTTCCCAATTGAGCTTCTTTTCAGGTAGAAGTGACTCTCCAAAAATGAGCTAGAGAACTGTATCCTTTTTACTCATGACATTATGCTTTTTTCACATCATGTCATTTGAAGTAACTTATCTGTTTTGGCAGGTGAGTGCTCTAGTCAAAGCTTGCTTTTGAGACAGTGTCAGTGCTTAGAAAGGATACAAGACTAGGAAAGAGGGGGGAAATATAATTACAAAGTATATACATACATGTTGTCCAAAGAAGTGGTCAAGGCCCTTGTGGGTTCTTGCTTGTGTTCCAGCAACTGCTTTGGTCTAAAGAATTGATGACTGTGCTATAGGCAGATTGAGAAGCAGAAATCAGAAGCCAGAATTCCCTCATTTTTCTATTACCTAATATACTATCACTGTATCTATCATTCAAAAATGTCCTGGTAAAAATAAATAAATAAAATAAAATAAAATAAAATAAAAGCTCTTCTATTTGGCAGTCTAAAGTAGAAGCCATCTCATCCTCTTTGTTTAACCCTTTTCAGATAGTCTCCTATTTATTTAATTAGAGAAGTTTCTGTATCACAATCTAGCTAACACATACTCCAAAAAAATCTCACCTCCAAACAACATAACAAATTGGTTTGGGTTTTTTTTGTTTGTTCGTTTTAATAATTACTATGTTTTTTTGAAACATTGTTCTGATCTTTTCAGCAAAATATTAAAAAATGCTTACTTAGTACTCGTTACTTTCAGTAAATAGTCAGACTGGCTCTAGGAATGCCTTTACATAAGGAAAATGAATTAAAATAAAACTAAAAGCTGTCAAGTTTATCTGTGTGTCTAGATTTAAATTTCAGGTCATCTCTACGTAAACTTCCAATGTCCTTTTGCGGAATACATAAATTAACTCAACTTTTAAAATAAATAACAAAATTAAAAAGTTATTCGAAGTAAACTTGTCTGTCTCCTTGTTGGCAAGCTGTCCTTTATAGAACTGTAGGAAATTATTTTGTTTCTATGTCTTTTAAAGTTTTAAGACTTTGCTTTAAATCTAATTCAGAAGTTGCTTTTTCTTTTCCAGGAAGGAATATATTTTATACAGGCAGACATACACCCCCACACATTCTTGGTTCTATAAACCATGTTTCCTTGCATAACTAGTCTAAGTGAAAATTATAAATGCATTTTAATTCAGAATTATTATACTTTTACACAGTCTTGTAATTCCTTGGTTTTTTTTTTCTGTATGCACAACTTGATGAGGACTTTTGCCATAAATTGCTTTGCTTTTGAGTACAAGACATACTTCTGGAACTATAAAGAATTTGGTTCAAAATAATTTTTATTCCACAACCATGAAACAAAGGACAGATGTGGTTCTAATTTCACAAACAAAACTGTATTTTTCAAAACAGTCATTATTATCAATATTTTTTTTCATAGAACTAACTTAAGAATCTTTGAACTGAGACATAGTATTAGACTCTAAATGGCTACTCCACTTGCAGGTTTCAATAGTTGCTGTTCTTTCCAGTCTGAGAGGGGTTTTATTCTCAAAAAAAAAAAAAAAAGAAAAGCAAGCAAGCAGTATTTTCACAGTGAGTTTTTCTGGTTTTCAGTCAAGTCTACAGTGACTGTTTCTTCATTGCGGTTCTGCAGTAGAGTACTGTAATCACTTTCTGTACAGCTGTTGTTTTACACTTGCAGCATAAATGAACAAGAAAACTGATGATGCCTCAGTAATGGCAGAAAATTCAACAGTGAGGCATAATCAAGGAAAAATAACCAAGATTTCAAATCAGGGAAAAAAAAATTGTTATAGCCAGCTAAAGATTATTTATAGCACTTGTTATTATACTACCTTTCTCAAGCACTGTGACTACACTTTTTTTTTTTTTTTTTCCAATGGAGATCACAATTTAACAATAAATAATATTTTCTCTTATATTTAAAATAAGATTATGAAAAAGTAGGAAAGGATGAAAGAGGTAAAATGAACTACATCAAACATACAGTGCAAATTTTTTAATTAATCAAATGGAAAAGTTAAAAAAGTGTTGTTTTTCAATTCTGACTGAACGTCATGGTTTAACCCCAGTCAACAACTAAGCACCACACAGCCACTCACACACTCCCCCAAGAGTGGGCTGAGGGAGAGAATCTGAATGATAAAAGTGAGAAAACTTGTGGGTTGAGATAAAAACAGTTTTATAGGGAAAGAAAGAACTGTGCACACAAACAAAACAAAACAAGGATTTCGTTCACTACTTCACATTGGTAGGCAGATATTCAGCCATTTCCAGGAAAGTGGGCAACTCCATCACTTGTAAAGGTTACTTGGGAAGACAAAGGCCATCACTCTGAATGTCCCCCCTTCCTTCTTCTTCTCATTGCTTTATATTGCTGACAGTGATGTCATATACAATGGAATATCCCTTTGGTCAGTTCGGGTCAGCTGTCCCGGCTGTGTCCCATCCAAACTTCTTGTGCAGCCCCAGTCTGCTCACTGGTGGGGTGATGTGAGAAGCAGAAGCAGCCTTGACTCTGTTTAAGCACTGCTCAGCAACAGCTAAAACATCTCTGTGTTATCAACACTGTTTCCAACACAAATCTAAAACATAGCCCCAGACAATTAACTCTATCCCAGACAAAGACAGTGCACTAAAGAAGTGGTCAATAATCTCAAGTTCACCTTCTTATGAACATGAGTTTAAGTCTGATTGCTAACTGCTGTTGTGTAACGCAGAAACACAGAGAATGGTAGCAAAAAAATTGCGACAGAATACCTAGAATACCTAGATGGTTGTGATGTTAGGATGGCTTTAGCTTTTATTTTTCTCTAGTGTTTGTTGGTGGGTTTGTTTTGTTTTATTTTGTTTTGGTGGTGCTGTGGTTTTTTTGTTGGTTTTTGTTTGTTTTTTGTTAAAATAGTGGGAACAATAAGAATTCTGAGAACTGACTGATAAGTCTTAAGATACATCTCCAGGTCAGCTGCAGTTGATTACCACAACTGGTAATTCATGAACATGACTAGCTGTCCAGGTCATGTTTTAATGTGGTCATTAAATTTGGTGTTGTTTTTCCAGAAGTAGCTAGATGCTACACAAGTTTTCTGGAGATGTAATGGAACATTGTGACTATTTAAATTCTTTTCCTTTTAAACATTAATTGATTTAACAATTATATCCATTCTTGTATTAATATTTTAAATGTTATTGCCTTTGCTTATTATCTTCATAGGTTTTTTTAATTGTCATTTGAACTAACCTGTAGTTGGCTGAACATTTGCTGCAAGCAAAATGCAACAGCATTAAAACTTTTAAAAATTTTCATATTTTTCTGTTATTTTTTAAAAGCAAAGCTATCCTTGGTGTGGATATCCAAGAAAAAAAAAAAAAAAAAAGAAAGGAAGATCCCTCAAACAGGTTTTGCATTTTACAAATACTTTGATTCTTAAAAGGGATAATCAATTGACTCTGGTGATGCTTGTGAATTCAGCTTGTTACTTGTGGTTTCCACTACAGCACTTCTGTGATTTATTACATATCCGGCCCTTTGTGACCTCTTCAAGGGTACACTATATATGACACAAATCTTGATACTTTATTTTCTTGAGAGAGGAGACACACAGTCCTTCTCCTTGAAAACAAATTGTTTTGGGGGCTGAAGTCCTCAGAGAATTTCCTATGAATTTTTGAGCCGGTCTGAGCTTAGTCTAGTAAATACAGCTCTGCAAACTATCCTTCAGAGAAATATGACATTTAAGCAGTTACCAGTCAGCTTACAAAAAACTTAGGTTTTAGTATTTGGGACAGAATAACACAGACAAAATGTATCATAAAGCAATCAACAGAGTTCAAAGGAGGGCAATGAAGCTGGTGAAAGGCCTGGAACACCAGTCTCAGGAGGAGCAGTTGAAGGAACTGGAGGCATTTAGCCTTGAGAAAAAGAAGCTAAGGGGAGACCTTATCGTTCTTTACAACTACCTGAAAGGAGGTTGTAATGAGGTGGGTTTCAGCCTCTTTTCTCAAGTATCAAGCAATAGGATGGGACAAAATGGCCTCAAGTTGTGCTGGGGGAGGTTTAGATTCGATACTAGAAAAAACATTTTCACATAAAGGATTGTCAAGCATTGGAACAGGCTGGCCAAGGAAGTGGTGGAGTCACAATTCCTAGAGGTATTTAAAAGATGTGTAGATGAGGTTCTTAGGGATATGGTTTAGAGGTGGACTTGGCAGTGTTACAGTTGGACTTGATCTTAAAGGTCTTTCCAACAAAACAGTTCTATGATCCTATGTAAAACACATCAGGAATTAAGGAGTTACCTCTCTGGGATGCTGGAGAAAGTTTAGTATACAAACCTATAATGATTTTTTTTTTTTTTTTAATTGAAATTTCAGAAAAGACTCTTGTAAGCCTCAGGAGACTGACTGGAGATTCATATTGAGATTTGGCTGAACACTTCTTATCCTGTCCATGTAGTTAACTGAATGAGCACAGCTCCACTCCACTCCCTGCAGATGTCCCATATATTATCTACTGGCTTCAACAGGAGCATTTTTCTTTGCAAAATAATGCTTAATATGAGTGAATATTTTACATTACTTATGCTACAGCTCTGCAGAAAAACACTCCTCTCCCATTTCTGTTTTTCATATCCAGACTGAAAGACAGAGCACCATTCTCTTATAGCTTTTAATAACATGAAATATTTTGTCCTTTTCTTCATATTACAGTCATTGCATCCATGCTCTGCATAACAGCATATAGGTGTATGTGTACATATATACACATAAAGCATATTCTGTATTGTATTGTATTATATATGTGTGTCTATATGTACATGAAACATCCCCTTTAACACACACCATATGCAAAATAGTTCACATGCTTCTGATCTATTTCGAAAGATCAGCCTGAGTCACTAACTGTGAAAACTGGAAATAAATTGCTTATACAAGAAATTACTTGTCTCCCTATTAGTCTAAAATGGAATAAAAAGCTATGTTTCAGTTACAAATTTAGCAGTTTTGATACCTGTCAGGAAATGTAAACTCTACTTTCCAAAAAGGCACAGCAATATAGAGACATTTTTTTCTGTTAAAAACAAACTTTATAACATTTTACAACAATTACCTCTATGTCCTTTCCATGTTGTTTTTAGCTACAGATTGGAAAAAGAAAATAAACTTTCCTCTTTGAAGGTCTTAATCATGTCTTGTCTTTCTGCTAATAATGCAGAGGAATTTCAGTAGTGAAGTAAACTGAAAAAGAACATTTTCTTAGGTGGCTCACCACCAAAAGCTAATTTAGCATTTCACCAAATACAGATGCATAGCTGGTGACCTCAGCAGTTAAGTGGTTTTCTTTCTTTTAAAACTTAGCTATAAACATTATTATTTTCTTTTACAGAATTTCTGGATTTCTTAATTTGTTATCTCAATCAAAAATATGAACTTGAAATCTGTAAAGGTCATAACAAATATTCTGTACATTTTAATATCTGCAAACACTCAGATAAAGCTCTTGCTGGCCCATAGTAAGGCCAAGTTGTTTCCTTTCCATTACAACAAATACCATTCTTCTAAGGAAATGTGTTGCTTCATTTGTAATGCAACTTGACACTTTTGACAGAGACAGATAATGACAGTGTAAAATAGCTTTCAAAAAATTCAAAGACTAGAAGAAACAGACACATGCTACGTAGCTTTGAATCGTTCAAGAAATCGAAAGAAAATAATTTCTTTATGGTGCTGTATGAATGCAAATAGTTTGATTCTGGTATCAAAAGGGGAAGACTAGTTGCACCTAGAATAATCTGCTTTCATTGCCCGAACACAACTTTTTCATTGCTTCAAAGTATTTGAGCTGACCATTGCAACATAAACACTTCTATGTTACTTTAATGTCCCTATCCTAACTCAGGCACTCATCCTTAAAGTTAAATTTTACAGATCTATGGCGTAAACAATGTCTTCACTTTGCACACCCAGTATAGTAGTTGTTTAACCCCAGCTGGCAACTAAGCACCACACCCATACACTTCCACCCCACCCCCTGCAGTGGAGAAGGAGGAGAATTGGAAGGCTAAAAGTCAGAAAACTCACAGGTTGAGATAAAGACAGCCTAATAATTTGAAAATAAATAAATTGATAAATAAATGGGACAAAGAGATAGTAAATTAAAACCCGGGGAGGGGGGGAAAGTGTCACAAAATAAAACAGTTGCTCATCATCAAACAATTGGCACTCAGACAGCTCCTGAGCAATGGCAGGCGCTACCAGCCTCTAGCCCCCAGCTTTTATTGCTTAGTACATTGTCCTATCATATGGGACATCCCTTTGGTCAGTTAGGATCTGTCGTCCCAGTTTTGTCCCCTCACACCTTCTTGTGCATCCCCAGACTACTCACTGGCAAGTCAGTTTGAAGAGTAGAAAAGTCCTTGATGCTGTGTAAGAACTGCTCAGCATTGACCAAAACATTTGTGTGTTATCAACTTTGTTTTGATCACAAATCCAAAACATAGCACCATATCAGGTACTATGAAAAAAATTATCCCAGCAAAAACCACCGCAAGGATATAGAGGCATAAGCTCCTTTCATAATCTATGGCAAGAGATAGATAACTCCAAGGAGAAAAATATTAAAATCTACCTTTAAAATAAGATAAATAACCCTCTAGAAGTATGTGTTTCATACTGTAGATGATAGAGATAGACAAAGTTTGCTCCCACCTTTCTAAATAGAAGTCTGTGGTGAAGTGATATAACGGGAAGTGAGAGTGATTAGCTCACACTTAGGTAAAACAGATTAATCTCTTCCACAACACAAAATGCCTATTGTATTGTAGTTTATAAAATTTAATATATGCCTTTGAAGATTTACAGAGGGACATCTTATCCACCTAAGTTTAAGTTCTAAAATTATAGCTTCAGAAATGTTACCAATAGAAACCTGGCATAGAAATTGACTGGGAAAAGTATACAGAGACACTTATTCATTATTAGTTTTAATCCATCACAGAGCTGTGAGAATCTGGGACAGAGTGGTTGAAAAATTCTAGGCTGTGGCTGCTCCTACAAGGCAATCACTTTCACTCATAAGACTGAGCATCTCTATGCCAGCTTTAGAATTATGCAACCTCTTTTATAATGTAAAGATTTATAGAATTATGAATGTTCTGAATATTGCCTTGCCCTATTAAAACGACTGATGAAATTTTATATAGTCACATTCAGTCTATAGTGATTCATTAACTTGAATCTCAAGATTTTATTCTGATTTTACTTATTGATTTGTGTGTCTCTGGCACCTGTTTAAAAATTTCACAGTTATCGATATAAGATGTTATTCCTACAGTCAAATTACCAATTGTCATACAGCATAGCAAAATGAAAAGCTAAAGCTTGAAGTTCTGATCTTTCTCAAATGTAGACAGCCACACACTAACAGTCATGAACAAATGCACACTTTCAGCATCCTTGGATGATGAAGCAAACCTGACTGATTACAGGGAATCATTCTGGAATTCAGGCTATCCAGCAGAAAGTAATACTGACAGAATTGTTATGTGTGGTAAAAAAGGTTTGAGGTCAAGTGTGGAGTTGCTACTTTATCACAACAAATTCAGTGAGCCAAGTTCAAATGACCTCAACTTTAAATGAAGTCACTGCTATATTGATAACAAATAGAATGGAAGTAAAAATATATCCACTTTTTTTTTTTTTTTTTTTATTCATAGGACTTAATGTTTTGTTTACTTCCAATCTTACATCTTTAAGGTTATATTTAATGCTAAAATATTATACATTTTTTTACAAAGAAATAAGTATCAAGTACAGAATCTACATTTTAATTTATGTAAAAATTGTGGAGTTCACTATTTTATTTCTTTATATTACAGTCTTTGGGATGATTAGAATTTTATGGTTAGATTAGAGATGAGACTTATTTTCAAATATGAATAAGTTTCTGTATCTGGAATTTGAAGTCTGTCATAAGCAGACAGGTTTTGGATTTGTTTTGTTTGAATAAAGTCTGGGGGCAAAAAAAATTCTTGACATATTACCTTGAAAAGTTATTAAGAATGAAGTTATTTTGTGAGTTCTGATGTAATAATGTGACTTTAATCAGATTTCTAAGATGTTAGAATCACAAAATCTCAGTATAATAGAACAGAAGAATGCAATTAATTTGGTCTGGAATAGATGTCGTGAGGTCATCTGTTCCAACAACCTGCTCAAACCTGGACTAACTTCAAAGTTCAGCCAAGTTACTCAAAGCTGTGTCCAGCTGAGGCTTAAAAATCTCTACAAGTGGCAAATCTACAAACTCTCTGGGCAACCTGTTCTATTTAAAATGTAGACAGTGTTGAATATTCAGGATTAAAAAAAAAAAAATTGTTAGAATACCTTCACAACAACTTAACTTTCCTAGAAATCATTATTACACTGTCACTTGTTAATTGATAACGTACAGACTGATTAGACTATTGTAAATGCCAAATCATAGTCTGCTCTGTAGAGGTATCTTAAACTCTGGAAGTAGAAAACAGTGGCTGCAAAGTGTTAAAAATAGAGATAAAAGTTTTCTGTCAAAAGAAACTGAACTTTTTTTGGTGTTACTTCAAAGAATACACTGTAGAATAAACTTTGACATATCTTTACTGCTTTGTGATTGAAAAAGTAAGAGAACTTTATTGAAAATGACACATTCTTGATTAATTATTGATTTGGGCAAGTATAACAGAGGCCTACTGGACATACGGGTGAATTACAAGTGTGTTAGAATGATATGTAATTGGTAACGTCAATACCATCAGATGCTGTAAGAACACTGTGTTTGGCAGAAGAAAACTACATTGTTTTCACTGCAGAAGCTAATTACTTGCAGAATAACAGCTGTAAAGAACTTTGAATTTCTCAGCTAAAAGTATTTAGTAACTCAGCTGCAAATATTTAGACTTTTATTTCAAAAATTATGGATACTGGGTCAAGTTTTCTAACCTTCCTTGGCTAATGTTCTGTAACCTGCTTTGCCTCTAGACATGAATGTTGCTGTCTAAATCTCTTAATTGGCAACGTGTTGGCAGAATAGCAAAACACAGATGTTCAGCACATGAAAGAAACCAGGAAAAAATGTCATCATTTAATTAGATAGATTAATATTTAAAAAAAAAAAAAAAAAAATTACTGATTCGAAAAGAAATACATGTTTTAAATATTTATGAACTCTCTATTTAAATTTACAGCTGTTCAATCTGATCCCAAAGAATCCAGTACCTGGACAACACAATTTCAGAATTCTACTTATCTTCCAGACAGTTGTTAAACTATTTTCTTAAAACTTTATTTTTTTGTTTGCTTCCATTTTCAACTTTACCTGAACTTGTAGAACAAATTAAATCTGCTTCAAGTAGAAAAATAAAATTGTAAAAAAATCTAAAAGTAACTTCTTAATGCTTTCTGCATTTCAGTACATATGAACCTAAACCTAACCACACTTGAGGATTCTGAAGTGGCAACATATTGCTAGAAGCAATTTTCTTCTTGTATTTCTGTCTCAGCTTGAAACAACTTACACACTGCGCCACAAGGGGAAAATGTTTTTACAAGACTTCCAACCCTAGAGGAGCTAAAAATCCCTGTAATAAATTAGAAAATACAAACACATAAGGACAGTATGAACAAAAAAAGCTTGTGGACACCTGCTGCCTAGTCCATCTGGTCCACAGAGCCCAGAGCCTGTGCTAAGTGAGACACAGTTCAGGCAGCCCATAGTAAGTGGTGCTCATGGAATATCTGAAATCCAACCTATTGCAGCAGCAAGATGCAAGCCCTTTAGTTCTGCTCCAAAAACTAGACCTTTTAAAGTCTAGTCTTTGAAAGAACTGAGCAGTGTAGTTCTTTTTTTTTTCTAAAAGGTATGATCTGCATCGGTGATTAAAAAACTGTTTAAAATAGTTGTAAAAAATGAGATGTGAGTGTATTTACCATCTCAGGGAGTCCAGCTCACCTATCTTGTCTTGCAGAAGAGAGTCCTAAATACCAGGTGGTAGAGTGTGAGGTTAGTACAGGGGAATGACTGTTCCATCACTTGAGGCTGGGCCAAAATATATTCCTAAGAAGATGCTAATGCAAATTTTCACAAGTACATATCCCAGTTCTTACCTTTTAAGTACTGTGTGAATTCAGAGTTAAACATGCAGTCTGCCTATGCAATACCTAGTAAGACAGAATTATCTAAGAAAGATGTTTTCGTACTGAGCGTAGCTACCAAAGACAAGAACATGAGAGAACTAGAATTACTAGAATGGAGAAGCCCCTGTTACCTGGGATATTGAGGTCTTTGTAATTACAAAGATGGGGTGATTTAAGAAAGTATTGGTCTGTTTCCAAAAATGATTTGTAGTCTTGTGGGTAAATATTGGAAAATGGAAATCCGCACTTAAAGCCATACTCTGATTAAAGATATACACTTGTCCAAACTAACTAGAACAGCAGTTGGCAGGTTTTAGTAATGTGCAGTATCACTTCCACTTCTTTAATTTACCTCATGTATCCGCACAGAGCAGTAGCTACCACAGGAGTTACAGAAGTCTCATGCCCTTCTGAAGCTGTGATCCTCCAGGGCATCTCAAGTCGCACAAAACATTGCGGTTAAGCAACTGAATCCTACTCCAGATTTCTGTTGATAATCCAGGTCAGTCAACTAAAATGTAAACACTTACGAATAAAGTGGACACTTCAGGTTATTTCCCCAGAGTGGGTTTAGGCCTCACACCCCGACAGTCAGGGCAATTAAAGCCTCTTGACGCACTGAGGATGTGTACTCCAATAAGTTACTGGCTCTTTTTAGCTGAACATGCTTTTGTGCAAACTTATATATTTCACCGGAGCATGCCTGGACCACACTTGGAGCAAGCTTGCAGAATGTAGGTACAAAGAATCATAAAATCATAGAATCATTCAGGTTGGAAAAGACCCTGAAGATCACTGACTCCAACAATTAAGCTAACATTACTAACTCCACTAATAAATCTTGTCATGACTAAACATGACGTAACAGGTAGAGGACCCTGTTAATAATTGTTTTAATTAGCTTATTTAGAGGTTCTAAAAAAAAGTGTTAGAGTCAGAATTTTAGAGATGTGCATGCCCACAATTAGAGTTGTAGGCATGCATGGGACAAATACAGCCACTGTTTAAGGCAGCACCCACGTATTCAGTTTTGAAATCTTAGTGATACACACATTTGGCCTGTTGACAAAAGACTCACATAAGTATCTGAGAAGTATTAAAGGACTTCAGTCTTACTTCTTTAGCATCCTATATAAAAGTGTGTGTGTGTGTGTATGAGCATGTATGGCTGCTGAAATTTGTTGATGTCCCAGAATTTTTGGAACAACTTATTTTAGGGTTTTATTCATGAAGTCTCAAGAGATTTAATGACAAGTTGTGAGCATAAGATGAATTGTAACAAACTGTTGTATATTTAAAAACTAAGTGTTCCTAATTAATTATATACATAAACCCCTATATTTCATTATAGGAAAATCAGACTGATCTTGTTAATCTGAAACTTAATTGAGAGGCAGAATATTTTGAGGCTGACTTAGGCAAGGAACATTAATCATGAGACAAGACTCAGCAAGTAAGAAGTAGTAGGACTATAAAAGTAAAAATTAGAATGAATCTAAAATTGACTGTTTCTTCCTGGTTGATTAGAGGGATTTATCATTGCTGATGATAAATAAATAGTTTAGACTGTATCTATACTGTAGGGTAAATAAACAGTCTGGTGTGTTTTGCAGAGCAGGTCACCTGGTTGTTCAGACTGGGAGATGTATTGGCATGTACTACTGTGGCAATTTGTGCCAGAATTTCATCTCAATGGGAACCATGAAGTATCTCAAAAAACAAACAAACAAATAAACAAGAATAACATTCCTGATGATTTATACAGCAGACAGTCTTTGCCTCTGGCTCAGTAATTATTCTCTGCCTATTTATTTTTATGACAAATGAGACTGCTTTGAAAATATTTTTTAAAGATGTCACATGTCAGTAAGTTTTTACATTTTTTCTTAATTTTTGTTTTTATTATACATTTACTAATTATAGACAAAGGCAGTTAAAAGGAAGAATCTGAGTTGAAAAAGTAAAAAATGGTTCTTTTACCACAGATTCTCACAGCAGCTCCTGAAATGACACTTTCTTAAGTCTTAATATAAAATGTTTAAAAACACTTGGCCTTTCCACCAAGAAGTACTTCCGATAAACCATTTTACATGAAAGTACTAAACTTATATTTAATTCCTTTTTATCCTGCTAACAATAAAAATAGTAGTACCAATAACACTAAACTTCAAAAATACATAATTATGTCTTTTTTTTGCCCATTTCAGGGTAAACCACTTGTTGATAATGGGATGACAAATCATTTTACAGTGAGATAAAGTCACCTAACAATGGTTGCTTACCTAAAAAATGGATAAGAAGATAATTGCTGGAGAAGATAGTAATAACACAAAGTTTTTAGAAGATATGTTAGGTCAAAATAATACTTTAAGTTATATTCTAGATAATTCTGTGATATTTTTTTTTTAATTCTAAAGTGTTTTATTTTCTTGAGATATTTTAAAAAGCATAAGCTGTAACTGTTCTCTAAGAATTTATGACAATGCATCACACTATAGGCTAAAATATATTTTACTAAGCATTACTAGGATTAATAATAAGAAGAAAATATTTTTTTCTTTGGACAGAGTCTGGAGCAAGTAAATCAACAAAATCAACACTCTGAGACTCAGTTCACCCTTGATTCTCCTTACTGTAAGGCTGAAATGATTTGCTACAAAGCTGGTAACAATTTGTGACAGCTATCACACTACTTAGATATTCTAGATGTATCCAAGATAGAATAAAAATTTAGATATTAACCTGTTCAAATGGAAGAAGTCTCAGAGAAAGTTCTTATTCTCTATCACTGTGCTATGGGTGTCTATAGTTCATATGAGAGTCTTCCAGAGTTTGGTGTGTACATTAATATCTAATTTGAAACAGTGCTTCTGAAAATTAATAGCAATATTTTTTTTCTTTTAAATTCAACTGCAGTAAATTTTATTCCATACCAAATATTTCTGCAGTCCCTATAAAATATTTAAATCCTGCCAAGATATTGACTAGAATGAGCTATAATTAGGGTAAGAAATTATACAGAAAAATATTATGAATTTTACTGTCTTTTATCAGCTTTTCTTTCAATTACTCTGCATAATCCTTTCTTCTTGTACTGTTATGGAAAGAAATAGCACATTTCTGACTAGCTTTCTTAATAACGTCATTCAATATGCATTTTTCACATCTCATTTGATTGTCATTTCTTTAAATTAAACAAGAGCAGCTCAAAGTTTTGTTTAGGTATTTTCATCACCTATGATTATTTATGCAGTATATTCTACTGCTTATTAACAACAAAAGGTGATGGCTGATTATAGTAGTTGACTCTCTTCTGGAAGTATGAAGGCATGCATTTGCTCACCTGTCAAACTTTCTAGGGAGGAGTGCTGCTTACTGGGGGCTCATATCAGGGTTGTCACCAAGAGACTACAAGGTCTCATATAGTCCATTGACAATTATCCACTGTGGTTGTTTCAAATGGGCACCAGTGATACAGCCAGGAGCAATCTGAGGAGTATCAAAAAGGAGTACAGAGTCCAGGGACTGCTGATAAGGGACTCTGGAGCACAGGCAGGCTTTTCATCAGTCCTCCCAGTTAAAGGGAAGGAGTTTGAAAGGGACAGCTGGATCTGGCTGTAACAAAGGGTTACAGGACTGGTGCCACAGCCAGGGGTTCAGTCACTCAGACCATGGAACTTACTTTGAGAAACTTGGCTACTGGAGGCTGATGGGCTCCATCTGTCAGAGAAGGGGAAGAGCATCTTTGGTCATAGGCTTGTCAAGCTGATGAAAAAGGCTTTAAACCAAAGTTGCTGGAAGATGGATCACTCCTATTCCTACCAGTATGATTCCAGTGTCAGCAATAAAAGCCCAGAAACCAGAGAAAGATCAAAGGTCAGTGGGAGAGCATATGAAGAATAGCACATAGGAATCCTCGCCACCCCAGCCAGTAAGTCAGCTTCATCAGGTCCCTGATTTAAATGCCTCTATGTAAACACACATAGCCTGGGGAATAAACAAGAGGAGTGAGAGATGTGCACATGCCTGCAGGGCTCTGATTTTATTGGCATCATGGAGATGTGGCTGGATGACTCCTACAACTGGAGTCTATACTACCCTCTCTTACTTAGAGTGTTAGCTGGAACAAAGTGCATTGAAAATGATGCCGTACAGAGTATGAATGCCTTTCTTACCGGGTAAATAACAGACCAGCACCTTCTAGTGGAAAACAGGGACCTTTTTCCTTTATCTCCTGTTGAAGTTGACAACAGGAATCAAAAGGATTTTCACAATCTGCAACTATATTACTAAGCTCCTCTTACTGGTGAGATCTATTTTCATGGCAATTTTGGCCATTTTCCTTGGTTTTTTCTAATTTTGTCTTGCTTTCACTTGTAGCTGCGTATCTCTTCGAAGCAATGTCATCAGAAGGAAGCAGTGGCTCTCTGCAACAAAAAGAGTGGGTTTTGGAAAAGAATCTACATTAATATGAATTAAGAGGGTGATGTTAAAAAACTCTCACAACAGAAACCACCACCCCAACAGCTGGGGCTGTCCAGCCTGGATAAGATTCAGATATCCTTATAGCAGGCTTACATTTCCTAAAGGGGACCTCCAAAAGAGCTGGACAGGGATTTTTTACACAGGCATGTAGTGACGGGACAAGGTGGTTTTACACTGAGAAAGGGTAAATTTAGATTAGATCTAAGGAATAAATTCTGCACTGTGAGGGTGGTGAGACAGTGGAACAGGTTGCCCAGAGAAACTGTGGATGCCCCATCACTGAAAGTGTTCAAGGTCAGGTTGAATGGGCTTTTGAGCAACTTGAGCTAATGAAAGATGTTTCTGCCCACAGAAGGGAGGGTTGCACTATACAATCTTTAGAGGTCTCCAACCCAAACCATTCTATGATTATATATCTGTCATCTGTGTCATATTGCTTAGGATAGCATGGAAACATTTTGTTGGCTAACTGAAACTGATCAACTGATCACCCAAAATCTAGGTGTCTGAATGTGGGTAAATAGAATTATATGTAAATTATCCTTCAGAGGTTGCATAGGTACTAGTGGCATCAAAACAGCCACCATGACAAAGTTTCATGTGTGTGCAAAAACACCATTGATTGCATTAGATTGTAGCATAGCTATAATCCCTACATATTGTAATCATATGAGACCTGGAAGAAATTAGTAAAAGCAGGTATGTCTCTTATAAAAAATAAGTTTGTGCCTTCCTCTGACATTCCACTAAGAATCAGCCAGGCAGAAAATTACAGCATGAGAAAGGAAAGGAACATGCTTGGGACTAGGCTGGAACTGGGAAAATTTGTGGAACTTGGTAAAAATGCATCACAGCTGTGTCACAGACTTCCAGCATTGCTTTGGACAAATTAGTCAGGGCCATATCCAAATAGGAACTGAAAAACACAGATTGAAATGTAAACGTAAATAAAAAATACTTGGATGCTGCTCAGACATAGAAATACCTTGTGGCCTTACTCTTGCTGTTATGGTGATGAATAAATTGATGCACTGGAAATGTGAACATTTGGAACTAGAAAAATATATATCTGAAACCTTCTTATGAAACATATTACTGAATGAATATTCCTAGTGTTAGAATCCTAATCTGTAGCCTCTCTATTGAAAGCATTCCTGTTTATATTTAGAAAATACAACAATTTTCTGTATGAGTCACATTCCAGGATAACAAACGCATTAAGACATTCAGCTAAACATAACTACTTGGTCACGTTTTGTTCATAGGAATTAATTATATTTACATAGTAAATGTTAACAAGTTCATTAACTACCCTTGTTATACAGTAAGTAGTATGATAGATCCTGCAATGCAACGTGTTGACTACATGTCTAAAGAGTCAGTCTACATTGTGTCTTTTTTTTAACATATATTATTTAAATCTTTTAAAATATATTCATAACAGTTTGATTTCTACTGATGTATTTCTTAGCTTCTGTCTTAAATCATCTGTCCTCAAAAATAGAATAGTATGTTAATATCATACAGAATCATTACAGACTTTTTGCTTGTACTATTTTTAATGGGCTATACCTTCTTTTTGGCATGATACTGTTGACTTGTCCTAAGTTTGTAATCTCGTGGGAGATCCTCAACTCCAAATATTTCAAAGGGTTTTGTTTGTTTGTTTGTTTCACAAGGATGTGCTTGTTCTTTTTTGGATTTCAATAACAGAAACACAAACACTTTGACGAAGGTATAACTATTTTATTAACATCTTAGAACTGGAATCCTACCTAACTCTCACTAAAGTAGAAAGATTAAGGCTGATGATCTGTAATGATTCTTTAAGAACACATAAATAAATAGTAATCCTTTGCACTGTGTCTGTTTGTATAAGACTGCTATCATTTAATTGTATATTGTAGTAAAATTTTGATAACATTTTAAATTTTTCTCAGAAAAAAACCACACCTTTTTGTTTCCTCTAAATCTTTAGATCATATAGTATATATTCCAAATTGCACTATAAGTTGAAAGCTAGAAACTATTACTTAGGGTTATACTATAAATGTATTAAAATATATAGTATATAATTAATATATTTATTATTGTTATGTTTCAGTAAAATTAATTCAAGTAGTTAAGGTTTATAAAATATTTTTGCATCTCTTTCTATTTGATCTTATTTTCTACTTAACACGTCCATTTATTTATTAACTTATAACTGATTTTTAAGAGTTCTATAAAAATGGTGGTTGAATGTGTAGTAAGTTATTTTCAGTTACCTAATCGAAACACATTTCAGTCATCACCGACTTGTACAGTGGACATGGGATTTTGGCTGCCAAAGAGGGTAATGTAGCTAGAGGAGTCAGAGTGCTCTGAGCTACCCTGTTTTCCCAGATCCTCATGATTCGTAGGTCATATAGATAGCTCTGCTTTCCAATATCTCTTCACACAGTTTTGTGAGAGGTAGTTATAGTCTATAAATAAATGAACAAAATCAATGTTTATTGTGCACTTAGAATAATAGGCCTTGGACTAATCCAATGCAGTCTTTGGCAAATTCAAATGGAAAGTAGGAAAATAAGAAAGAAATATTTATAAATATTAATGTCAGCCAGAGTAAGACAGCAAGTGTATTGCAAGTAAATATAGAAGAGATTTGAGTCTAGTGCTAAGAAATGCTGATGGTCCAATGAATGGAATATAAATTCTGAAAGCTCCTTATAAGAAGTTATTTTGCAAAAGTAATTTCAATGCATTACTGTTATATACAAATACTGTGTGGGTCTTTATCCACATTTTTCTTCAGTTTTGTTTCCAAAAATATGTGGATTCCTTTTGCTGCTCTGGGGATATTGCGTCAACTTAGAGGCTGAAATTGGACTTTGAGATAATAAAGTTTTATACTTAAATGTATTTGTATATCATCGACAAAAGATGCATCTTTCTATGATAGATGAAACGTACCAGTTTAGCCCTGCAGGTGGAATATTGGAGGAGGCTGTAAATTTGCAATGTGGACTGATTACAGTATGTGGAACCCGAAGATTTTTATTCTCTTTAACAATTAAGTGCCTGAATAATGTTATTATATCAGCTATGCCAGAAGACATTTTGTCAATAAATGAGCATCCTTTCTATCCCTTACATTTGGCCTAGCAGACCACTTTCCTCTTCAGGAGAATAAGTTACTTGAAGCCTTATCTTTTGAGACATAACTGAGAAAACAGAAGAGAGGAAAAACAGCATAATGGAAATAAGCTTTGAGATTATGAATAGCATCAAGAAACATAAATAAGTCTGCGACCACATAAGGAAAATTATCATCATATCCATTATGATGCCAAGATGACTTCCAGTGACATAAGTTGTATTAATGCCTTTCTCCCCTGCCCCTTATTTTCTGATGTTGTGTTTGCACTGATTTTTTTTTTTTTCCACACAAATTCTTCTTTTAATTACTAGCTTTTTATTTACTTTTTTTTTTTTTTTTTAAGATAACAAGAGATGGAAACTTTAGTTAATGAGGTCATGTTGTTGGAAAAAATAGACAAGACTCCAGGTGCAGAGTTCCATCTTCATGTCTGAAAATGAAAACTTCACAAAACTGAAAGAGTAGGAATATCTGTGTGAAATTTAATTGTCGTTGTGTTTCACAGTTTGGAAGAAGATGCTTTGTGTTTTTCTAGTTTACTTGAAAACTCCTTCCTTCACTTAATGTCTCAGAATGACCAAATGATCATTTAGTGATTCATTCATAGTTCATCTTATGATGCCACGTCAACTTCTATGCAGCCTCCAAGATGTCTTGCTGGCTAAAACCCAAAACTGTAGCAGTAACTGTAGCAGCAGCAGGCACTAGGATAGTATCTACTACTCACTTTATGTCTGGGACATCTAGTCTAAGTAAGATCAGTGAATTTTAATAAAGAACAAAAAAATACTGTCGTTGTGAATGTGTTTAAAAGAACACAGGGGTTAGCAGTGCTGATTGATTGAGCTTTAAACTAGATTGGAAGAAGGAAAGGTCCAGTACCAGGTTAGTCAGTGACAAGCAATGGAATGGCACACAAAAGCGTGAGGAGCTGTGAGCTGGTGAGACTCTTCAGACTGCACCACAACATCATAAGCACAATGAACCACATTTGAAGTGCTTCTGCACTAATTAACACAGCATAAGGAAACTCAAGATCAGCTAGAAGCCTTGGCCCAGTCCCAGGCATATGATATAATTGGCATTAGAGAAACCTGGTGGAATGAGTCCTGTGACTGATGTACTGTGACGGATGGTTACAGGCTATTCAGAAGCAACAGGGAGGGCAGGAGAGGTGAGGGCGTGGTATGGTATATAGCAGAGGGGCTGGAATGCATGAAGTTGGTAGCTGGTGATGGCAAAGTTGAGAGCCTCTGCGTAATGATTAAGGAACAGACAAATAAAGTGGATGTCATTGTGGGAGTCTACTAGAGGTCACCCAGCCAGGTTGATGACACTGATCAGTTATTCTTTAAGGAACTAAGGGAAACCTCTAAGTCATCTGCCCTTGTCCTTATGGGGGAATTCAACTTGACAGATGTTAACTTGGAATATCATACAGCTGGCACAAACAGGTCCAGAAGATTCCTAAAGCATCTGGACAATAGCTTTTTTGGTACAGGTACTAAGGGAACTGGCCAGGAAAGGTGTCTTCCTAGATTTTCTATTCACTAGCAGAGAGGATCTTATGGGTGAAATGGTAGTTGGTGGCTACCTTGGCTGCAGTGACCATGAAGCAGTCAGGTTTAAAGTCTATGTCAACAGGAGGAAAACTGCCAGTAAGACCTCATCTCTGGATATGAGGAGAGCAGTCTTCAAGCTGCTCAGAGAACTACTGAAACCCTGGATGAAGTATATGGTCAGTGGAAGCAAGGTCAGGCATCATGGGAGGACTACAGAGATGCTTCTCATCACAGTAGGGAGGAAATTCATGTGGCCAAAGCTCAGTTAGAGTTGAAGCTGGCCAGTACTATGAAGGACAATAAAAAGGGCTTTTTAAAATATGTTAATGGCAAAAGGCAAACCAGAAATAACATTGGCCCATTACTTCATGAGCATGGTCACCTCATAAACAGGAATGTAGACAAAGCTAAGATGTTTAATGCTTTCTTCACCTCAGTCTTCAACACTGAAGATGGGATCTGGAACCCTCAGAGCCCTGGGCTAGAGAACCACGGCTGCGAGAATGATAAACGCCCAATCAATCCTGTGCAGGATTTGCTGCTCCAGTTAGATTTCTACAAGTTGCTGTGGCCTAATGGGATTCATCCAAGGGTACTTAAAGAGCTGGCTGAGTCATAATAAGACCTCTCTCCATGATTTTTCAGTGCTTCTGGGAATCTCAAGAGGTCCCAATTGACTGGAAGATGACAAATATTGTCTCAATCTACAAGAAGAAAAGGAACAGGGATGACCCTGGCAACTACAGGCCTGTCAGTCTCACTTGTGTTCCTGGTAAAATTGTGGAGGAGATTATTCTGGGAGTTACTGAAAAACACCTGAAAGACAATGCAGTTATTGGTCCCAGCCAGGGGTTCATGAGGGGAAAGCCCTGCTTAACAAAATTAATTTCTTTCTACAGCAAGGTCACTGATGTTGTTGACAAGGGAAGCCAGTTGATGTCTTTTTGGACTTCAGTAAAGCCATTGATACTGTCTCTCACAGTATCCTCCTGGACAAAATGTGCAGCATACAGCTGGATAAATACACAATGCAGTGGGTGAGCAATTGGCTGACAGGCTGGGCCCAGAGGGTCATAGTAAGTGTCAGGCTAGCGACCAGTCACCATCTCAGTTCTGTAGGGATCCATCTTAGAGCTAGTACACTTTAATGTCTTTGTAAATTACTTGGACGCAGGACTTGAGGGGATACTAAGTTCACCAATTATATTAAATGGGGAGGAGTTGTTGACACTTGTGAGAGCAGAGGGCAGAGAGGCCCTGCAGAGGGATCTGGAGAAATTGGAGAACTGGGCAATCACCAACCACATGAATTTTAACAAGCACAAGTGCTGGATTTTGCTGGATTTTGGACATGGCAACCCTGGCTGTACATACAGACTGGCAATGAGAGGTTGGAGAGCAGCTCCAAGAAGAGGGATCTGAGGGTTCCGGTCAACAGCAAGTTGAACATGAGCCAACAGTGTGCCCTGGCAGCCAAGAGGGACAACCGTGTCCTGGGTGCATCAAGCACAGCATTGTCAGCCGGTAGGGGGAAGTGATTGTCCTGCTCTACACTGCACTGGTGCAGCCTCACCTGGAGCACTGTGTGCAGTTCTGGGTGTCACAGTATGAAAAGGATATAAAGCTACTGGAGAGTGCCCAGAAAAGGGCCATGAAGTTGGTGAAGGGTTTGAAGCAGAAGCTGTATGAGGAGTGGCTAAAGTTACTTAGTTTGTTCAGCCTGAAGAAGACGACACTGAGAGGAGACCTCATTGTGATCTACAGTTTCTTCACAAGGGGAGGAGGAGGGGAAGATGCTCATCTCTTGTCTCTGGTGACCAATGATAGGATGTGAGAGAATTGCAGGAAGATGTGCCAGGAGAGATTTAAGTTGGACATTAGGAAAAGGTTCTTCACCCAGAGGGTAGTGGAGCACTTTAACAGGCTACCCAGGGAGTCATGTCCCCTAACCTGACAGTATTCAAGAAGCAATTGGAGAATGTCCTCAAACATATGGTGTGAATTGTGGGGTTGTCCTATGCAGAGACAGAAGCTGGACTCAATAATCCTTGTGGGTCCCTTCCAAGTCAGGACGCTCTGTGATTCTATGCTTCTATGATTTTGAAGGCAGTGTCAGAGATCTGAACACCATATGTGTGTAATAATGCAAGCACAATTTAGGACAGGTCCCATAGAAGCTTTATTAACTACGATCACAGTGAACGAACATTTTTCTCTGTCAATTGATTGCAGAGACCCAACCTACATACTGTTTCAGAAAAAAAAAGAAAAAAAAAAAAAAGGAGAGGAAAAATGATCATTTCAGTGTTAAAAATGACAGGTATCTACCCCTGGGAGGGACAGACTTCTTAAGCAGCTTGGTAACTGCCACACTGCTAAGAAGAAACGGAACAGTAAATAATCTGCCAATATAGAGAGAGAGCTCTTGGTGTAGCCTATAGGAGAGGCACAATCACTATTAACTCGGAAGTGAGGAATGGGAAACCATCACAGACTATTAGCTTCTAGTTGAAAGGGATGTTCTTTTAGTTAGGATAAACTTATCAGCCAGACCTCTCAAATCTTAAATATTAGTAACTTTACCACCACAGAAAGTACCTCTCTTCTTTAGCAACAAAAGAGAATTGGACCTCATAAATGTCCCTAAAATTCTTAAGGTTTGGACCATTGATAATAACAATGAAAACAACAGTGAAATCCGAAAGCAAAATTTGAAAAAAATATAAAATGTTCGTACAGTTTAGCCTCTAAGTTTCATTACCCTTAATCAAGAAAATAAAATATAGTTGTCATCCATTAAACCATTACAGTTTGAAAATGTGGATTTTCTTTTTCTGATCACATTATCACTGATCAGAAGTGGGTTATTTGTAATTCAAATACTCTATATGAAGTTGAGATATGTAAAGGGTTGCTGACAATTCCTTTTGTTTTTCTGCAGAATTGTGATGTCAGTTGTCTGCTGGGAGAACAGTGAGTTTACAACAACAACAGAGAACAAGAAAGACATTTTCAAATGTGCAGATGAAGAGAAAAGCAACAAAGGAGAAACCTATTGTAATAAGGACAAGAAAGGAAATTAGCTTAGATAAAGTATGAAGTCTAAGATAACTAGCAGCACTAGAAGGTAATTCTTCCCCCTCCCTATTTATTTTCACTTCTGCAGCCCCTATAGTATCAATTCCAGTCATTTTGAGCAGTGTTTTTTTAAGATTTTAAACCAAAAACACAGCTTGCAAATTTATTCTTTACACTATGTTAACAAAGACATAGCCAGCAAAAAGTAGTATCCTTCCCTTCATTATGCCATAAGTTCCAAAGATTTTCCTGTGGTATAATTAGTCTTATTCTCCATTAAACACTACAAAATATGAGCATTTTATCAAGACAAAATGGTTAAAAAGTATATTCCACATGCATATAGCTACAGACACTCATACCTGATACAAGGAGTTGAATTAAAGTCATTAGGCTTGTGGGGTTAATTCATAATAGTGTCATTGTCTTCCTGGCTTCCAGGGACAATAGATCGTGTAGGTGAGTATCACTGCTTTCTTGAGCTGCGTTTTTAGGCTTCCAGAGAAGACAACAGCTGGCCATGAATCACCAGCTCTACACAAGGTGTACCTCATCCCTGAAAGTGAGCTCTGCCAGAAAACCCATGGAGAAATAGGGAGCCTGAACTGTCTACCTATTGATGGACGAATTTGGGTCCATGTGGATACGCTAGTAAACTAAACGGTGTTTGATCATGGCTTGAGTACTGAGATTCAGTGTCCATGATGGTTTATTATTTATCCTGCTCATTGGCATACTTTTGGATGGTGTCAATAAGCTTGTTTTCAGAGAGCATACCCAACCTCTTCACTTTTTGAGGTAGTAGGGATGTTCCTTTTTCTGTCAGAGAGAATGGACAAGGCAAGCTGTTCCAGTAAAGAAGACATTTCTGTTCTACATATGTGAAGTTTGCTATGTTGTTTGGCCAGAGAACAGATCTAAGCCGTGTGGCTCCATACATTTCTAAGAAACTTCAGATTTTCTTCCGTAACAGTAGCCCCTATAGTTGGAAGGACAGAGATATTAGATGCTTCCCTGAAATCTACAAAGTGCATCAATGATTTGCCACACAGAGAGTCAATATGTTAACAGATTATTAATCTCAGCATAACTAGAAGTATTTTCTCAGAAATCTTTTCCAGGTAACAGCACACTAGCAAAGATAAGGAAGAGAGTCCATGACTTATTTGGTCTGTCAACACATACTAGATGGTACTGTGGCATATCTATGAAGCTTAATAAGGAAATTCCATTAAACTGACCTGAATTTTGTCCTCCTATTTTTCATATAGCAAATATAAGACTCAGTTATATGATCTGTATGACTGAGAATTTAGGAAGGGAACGTATGTCCTACCTTTGATAGTGTGTGCTTTAAAATTCACACTCTATTGTTATTAGTTAGTCATTTTTAAATGACCAATATGAAAAACCCATGAAAACTGGAAGACTCACCACCCTAACACAGTGATGCTTGTTTCTGTAGACTAAAAAGTAAAAAAACCAAACAAATAAAAAATAAACAAATAAAAATAATAGTTTTTAAAAAGCTCTTCATTCCTAGTTTTCATTCAGAAGACTGGAAAAGGCAGGGATGAAAGAAGACACTTTCATCTGTTCAAAGGTCTTCAAGAGTTATTTTGGTAATACATATACCCCAAATTTTTTATGCTAATATCACAAATGTGATTTATTTAGCCTGTAAGAGAATCACTAAATTAAGAATATGTTCTATCTAATTCATAAACTTGGATTTATTTCCTATTGGTCTATGAATTAAAAGATCCAAAGAAAGTGTAAAAAAGAGTATATGTCCTAAATGTAAAATCAAAAATGGACAAAAATAACTCAAAAATTGTCTAATAGAATGTTGTATCTGAGTACGTGGCTTGGAGGGGATAAAAAGATAAGGAATTCTAGGAAGCAGGAGACCAACCTATTCTAACTTGCACATCTTTTATCTAGTATGCTACTTAATTTACATACTGCTTGGAGAATAAATATTTCTATATGGCAAAGATAGCTTAAGATTCACAACTTGAAAGGTAACATTTGTACTGCAGATAAATGTGTTATTATAGGTCAATAATGGTAATTGAAGCAAAAGAATGAAGAGTTAATAAAGTATTATACAAAGTAATCTACCATATTTGAGATCACCAAACTTTGATTCATATAAAATAAAAAGAAAATAATAGAAATACAGTCAAGGTTATCTTGACAACCATACATCTTGTACCAAAACATTCTAACTGGTTTCCTATCTCTGTCTTTTGAAATTTACTTCATATACATATTACCCTACCACTGTTTCCAAAAGGTCTGAAGTTTGTATTTTGTAAACCAGTGTATTTTTTTTTCCAGGTAATCAATAAACTCACAAATTGTGGCACACAAAATCAGTTTTAGAGATACATGCTTGTGAATATATCCCGTTCTTCATCATTGCACTAAACTTTTCATATAAATGGTATATTATTTTATGAAACAAAGTATGCATGAATTAGTATTTAAAAAAATAATTGGTGGCCTGTAAGTCTTCTGACACAGACCATTTACTCTCACAGGGAGCCACAATGTACTGTGTATAATAGATCATAATTTGGCAACAAACTTTTACCATTCTAAGCAAGGCCTTCAAAAATCAGCCTAATAAAATAGAGAATTTTCTTATTACTCACTGTTTTCTGATGTTCCATCCTCTTGTCTCAGCCTTCTTCCAGTTGAAAAAGAACCTAGACAGAGGGATCATTTGTGAGTTCATATAATTTTTTAATCTTCTGTTTGAACAGATCTAATAAACTTTCTACAATGAATGGACCGCAAAATACCTGTTCACCTTTTTATATCAATACCTCATCCATTTTTACTAAACTGAGACTTGCAAACCCAATGGAACCTGTTAATATCTCCATGCCTGTAGAATTCTCCTGAGCCTGGTTAAACCAGCTTTATGACAAGTGAAACAATCACATGGGGCTATGACAAAAGTAGGTATGAGGCAAAACTAAAATTACAAGCCATTAATTTGAAACTTAATGGATCTGATTTGGACTTGTCTGCATACATTTATCTATGTGTTTGTTCCATGCTGGCCAGTGAAGATAAACAATACCTCAATTCAAAATATTAATCTGGACTGTTTAACTATATTACATGTTCTTAGTACATGGGAGAAATAAAAAAGTTAGTTATCTTGCAAATTAGATTGAGAATTAAAAAAAAAAAAAAAAACAACACATACACGCAAAAAAACCCAAAACCTCACACGCACACACAAAAACCAAAACCACAACCACATAATATTTATTGTTTAATGGGTCAACAGGAAAAGTTGCAGGCAAAATAGAAAGTGCAGGAATTTTTTAGGAAGATGATTGTCATATAATATTTAAGATGAGCTCAGACTCCAGACTCCAAATGTCTAACTGTGTCTGTATATAATTATTTAAGCTTCCATCAGAGAAGTAGAGCTTACTTGAATTGTCAAAAGTTTCTAATTTGTTTTAGTTTCTCAAGGAATTTGATATATATACGATCTTGTCTGAGCTCCAGCTGTCAACGTGGGATGGCAGAGGTTTAGCTGCAGGTCCAGCCTCATGCAGATGTCTCAAATATTTTAAAGAGCTTCCAGTGAGTGACATTTGATACTTATGTTTGTCTATAAGAAACTACCCTCTAGTTAAGAGAGTGTGGCAATCTGATATCTTACCTTAAGGTAGTTGTCTACAGCTGGCCAAATGAACAGCTCTCTAAATCAGTGAGCTGCCAGCACTATCAAACCGAATCCCATGACTAAATTTAGAAACCTGCATTCTGAAGATTAATTCAACCCATACCATTTAGATACTAAAGTCAGTGCAGATGAACCCTGCTCTCAGTCTTCCATCATGAGGAAAAAGGGAATGGTATAATGTTCTCTGTATTCTAGGCAATTGCAATTAAACTGTTTCTACTATTTGCGGCAAAGCTGTAGAAAGAAAGATTACCAAGCACTTTGAAAGGCTATTTTTTTTAAATATGATCTTACATTGCAGCATTTTCAATACATGTGTTATCAAAGTATGGCAATTAATTATTTGGCTTCAGAAAGGAAAGATCATCACACAGAAAGATTAACAAGTGGCTGAAGGAAGCTTTGCACTCTTGTTTAAACATCCTGTAGAAAAAAGGTAGCATGAATGTCATCATTTTGTTCAAGAAACACTGAGGCATAGTAAGGTTAATCAGAGTCATAGTGAAATGTTTGTGGGGTTTTTGTATGTTTGTTTTTGGTTTTGTTTTTGTTTTGTTTTGAGTTTAATTTTGTTTTTTGTTTGGTTGGGTTTGGTTTTTGTTTGTTTGGATTGCTTTGTTTTGTTTGGTTTTGGTTTATGTTTGGTTTTGTGTGGTGTTGTGGGTTTTTTTTTGTTTTTGTTTTTGTTTTCCAGTATGTATGAATATACTCACCAAACTTTCTCTAAATCTAAAGTTCAAGAGAATACGCTATCTATTCTGGTAGTGCTCACATCAAAGATTCAGCCATTTGGAAATAAGTAAATAATTCAAAGACTACTCACCAACTTTAGATTCAGGCCTACTCTCTGAGCTTAGAGATTAAGGGGAATAAAACTGTATCATGGAACTTCATCAAAGTGCATGACTCTTTTTTTCAGGGACAGATATTCTCCCTTTTTCTCATACTAATTGCCCAGACAACAGCTTATGCAGTGACCAGTCTTCACCAACATAGAGAATTAGCATAAAATTTTACATATTTAGCAATAAATAGATGTAGGCTTATGGGTTTGCAATAAAATTTGTTATCTCATGGCTTCTATATTTGTCTAAAATGTATTGTAAGAAAAATATACTGCAAGCAAAACTGATGTCAACACAGGCCATCCTCAAGGCTTCTGCAATATGAACAGGGTCAAAGTGGAGTTTAAGGGCTGTGAAAATGTTGGCTGCAGTTCCTGGATAGTTGAGGAGAAAACTAAGTGTAATTTAGTGCAGCTAGTGAAGATTATTCTTTTCTTATTCGATTTATTTATCCCTTATACCAGTGTTACTGGAAATAACACCAGTATAGATCATTTGCGGATACAGGTGCAAATGAAAATATTCCCTTTCTTTTTTCTCTCTTACTTTTACACTTGCTCATGTATGAAGCAGTGATTCTCCTGTTGGATCTGACATGCTGATATCTTCTCAGGCTCTGGGCACTCCTGTGTGTTCAGCATCCAAGACTTGACATCAAGCTCCAGCATTGCCTGTGTTTAGACTTTTATCATAGGGGAGAAAGACAAAGGAAATAGTGTAAGAGGAAAAGTACTAATTTCACTTGATGTTCTACACCTAAAAGCAATACTTTCCTTCTGCTTTGCACTGCCAGAATGGCATAAAGTGTTTGGGGTGGGATTTAAATACATAACTTTGCTCACTTCCTCAGGAAGTCTCATACAATCTCTATCTCCTTTGTACTAAAAGGACCCATGACTCAGGTGCTCATGGCTCCCTGGATCACTGCGGACATCTGAAATCCCTTCAGCATAATGCTGCTTTCAAAACTGCACTTGATTTAAAGTCAAAGTCCTTCAAGTCCTTCAAGACTTGAATTAGACATAAAATACATAATTCATCATAAAAATAAACAATAAATGATATAAGAACAGATTACATTCTTACACAATTTATGTCTATAGCCTTTTGACCATATTTGGGCTCAGATTACAGTCCTCTAAGCATCTATTCAATATTCTTCATTGCATGGCTTTTCTTTGGATCACTTTTCTCTGCCCTTAACAGGTCCTAGACATAAAAAAAAGAACTTTTTGTTAAAACAAAAATTACTATTTCTCCTGGGTGTGTTGTTTTCTAAGATGCACCTAAGAGACTAGTTGACTCAGCATCAGTTTTTCATGTCATTTAACTTTCAACTTGTTTCACCTGTGTGTGTCTCCTTTTATAATTTTTGTGTGAACTGATTGCAGGTGCTTCTTGATTTAGGAGTATCCTGTATGTCTATAAACTAGAAACTTATTTCTCCTTAAACACTTTACTTAGAAATTATTTGCTTAGTCTTTCTACAAAACAGAATAATTTGGAGATACTTTAACCATCAAACACTGTCAATTCATAACGCTTAGCATTTAGTTTGAAGTTGTGTATGTAAAGCTCACAGCCAGAAGATCAGAAAGGGAAATAGAAACTCAAAAATATCCATTTCTGCCCTCCAGTCCATTTGATGATGAAATTAGAAAAGTATTGGTACAGAGAACTTTATTGGCAAACTGACTTACCTCAATTCCCTTAATGATAACCATTACTTAAAGTTATTGTATACAAGCTTAGGTTTTCAGCAATATGTCTTCCAAAGAGGTTCTCAGAGGAAAATTAGTTTCCATACTGCAGATGAAATTCTTTTCAAGGAACAAAAATTCTCCATGGAACCCAAGTGTTCCTGACTCCTCTTCTACAGCAATGTTAAGAGGAAGCATGGTGACATTACATACCAGAAACTTTCATGTGAGAGTTGGGAAATGCAGTAACACTAATGAGCAAACTGAAATAAAGGATCTAGGCATCTAACATTTGATACCTGAGTCAATGAACTAAGACAAGTTTCAGCACATCTTGGCATGACCAGGAAAAACTGCAAAGACATAGCAGACTCTTTTGCAATTCAGTTATGTCTTTCTGGAGCTCCATGAGGTGAATAATAAAATCCATCTTTATTTAATAAAATATGGATCATGTAGGCCTTCAGTACTCAATGGAACAGATGTCTGCTAGTCAACTTTGTGGAGTACAATTGTCCAGAAAAATGACCATCAGTGAAATTGGCAGATACTACAAAATATTTTCAGTCCTCTATTTTATTAAGAACAAAAAAAATGTGGTCACAGGAGTGATTTTACTTTATTTGCTTACAAAGTCATTTCCTATGATATGTTTAACTAATGATCATGTTATTTTATGAGATTAGGTTTTCTCTGTTTAGATGCAATTTTCAAGTGCTTCCAAAAAAGAGTAGTGCAGTCTAGTAAGGAACTGATGAGGGAGATTTTTGTTTTTCCAATGTTTTGTTTGGAATCTCAAACCCTGGATATTTTGAATTTATACTGCAACTCACAAGTCCGGATTAAAGTTTAATCCCACATTTTGAAACAATCAAACATTGAATCCATTCACAGATGGCAGTAATTGGGCTAGAATTTCTCCAAGATAATAAATTTCTGCTTGATTGTCTCCCCTATATAGCTGGATAAAATGGAGACTTGCACCTATTCAAGCCTGTAAAAATGTGCTTAATACTGAGAGTTATCTGACATTGTATTACAAAAATACAAAGAGAAACCAAAGAGTTTCCATATTCAGTGGGAAACTTTTTATTTTCTACTTATAAATGAAAATCTATTTTATACTTGTCTTCCATCAGTATGGGATTCAAATTGAGTTAATGATTGATTCTTATTTGGTGAAATGAAAGATAGCTTGTAAAAAATAATGGTGGGATGTTATTTCTTCTGGCTAGATTATTTTGTTGTTGGAAGCATCAGCAGGATATTTGCCAGGTAGTTGTGGCAGAATCAATATCTTTAACAGAGAAAACACATGCTGAGGAATAAATTGGGCAAAATATTACACTACAATGAATGGGGGCTGATATATCTGTTGCTGAATCTTAACCGGTGTGTGCTTAAGCATCCTATCAGAAAGCTTGCCCTTACAAATGCAAAAACAATTTATTAGAAAAGCACAGAAGTTCAGCACATGTAGCCACTATTTTCCAGTAAATGTGTGATGATAGGCCTAGAAGCTCTCTTGGTCATTGTAGACAAGTTCGTGAAGTGCACTTTTACAGTGTCAATGCCAATGTAGTTGGGAGCCAAGCTATAAAAGGAGCTATCTCTTAATGCGATAGAACAGTGGGAAACCTTGAGAAGGGCAGAAGCTTGAAAAAGTTCAAGGATTAGATAAAATGTTCGCAGCCCTTATATTGTTTTCTGAGAAGACAAAGGAAAGGGAAAGCTTTCCTTTATACTTTTTTCTGTTTTCACAAAAGTGGTAATCTTTAAATGTATAGAACCAGAAGATATATTAAAAGTAATATGGTTCCTTACTCCTATAATGTAAAGTTTATTATTTCAATGTTTTATGTAGCAATATCAAAGGCAAATCCTACTTATCTGAGCAGAAGAGAGCGCTCTGATATATGGGGATTTGTGTGCTCAGGAAACAGGGATCAAAGTAGTGAGAATTAACACATATGAAAGACAGAGTCCATGAGAGATCTGTGAAGAGATGGGAGTCTGTGTTCCTCTCTGCTGAGGAGGTGAGGGACTGACTGTTGAGAGACTTTTTTAAGGTCAAAAGTAGTCATGAAGCGTTTTCTGTGAATGGACACCAAGCTCTGTTTTCTTTTCATGAGAGCTTTGAAAACCTGACTTCAAAAAGATTGTCCCCTTAGGAGACATACACGACTTACTGACCTTCTATGTAACCTATGAAAGTCACATATATTTGACAGAGAACAAGGCAACCCAAATCATTCTAGTGGATGGAAAAAATGTATGCCTAAGTATGGTATGAGAAATGGTGGCAGACTAATGACAGATCAGGGTAACAACATTCCCTTTAGGATGCACATACTGGACACAGAAGAGACAGCAACATATAAGTGTTTGTGCTTACATTAATTTTTCTATAACTTCCACCATTTTCATAAGGATATTTCACCACTAAGATATTTTAGGGCAGTTAGTAATATATATATTTTTAAGTTGGTACAAGTAGATTTTATATACACTGAAAATATAAGCTTTTGTTGAGTAATAAAACACTATCTATGATGACTTGTTTTGGTAAGATTTTTGGGTCAGAACCCTTCTGAAATTTCACTGCCTCTCATATTTACTTTTACCCATAGGGAATTTCATCATTATACTTGCTTGTATGGTTTTCTGTATTTTTCACTCAATCTAATTCTGTAGTCATTTGAATGATGGCACTCCTAGCTACCTGAATGCATTTCCCTAAATATTTAATAATTGTGTCATGACTGAAATTCTTTATGGATATAATACTGTACAAACACTCCTATTGATTCCATTTGCAGTGAATTTTATATTTTGTGAACATTGTTTAGCGTGCAATGCTTTTCAACCATGAAAAAAATCTCCCCAATTTCAAAACTTTTCTCCACTATTCTCCATTATCCAATAAGTTTCTCTCCTTTTTTTTTTGATAATTTATCTTTATCCTACGAGCACTGCATGACTATCAAATGGACCTAGGGAAACTGTTCTAAGACTTAGTCTCTGTAGTACCATCCTTCTTCACATCTAGTACTTTGTTTCTGCAAGTAAGGTTACATTGATCCAATGGATAATACCTTTTTTCTCTGTCACACCATGGATGAGATAGCTGGAGATACAAAAAAACTGTCTGTCAGCTAGGATTTTCTTTACATAATGAAGAAAAATTATCTGTAATCTGGGATACATGGTCTAAATAAAACAACAGGCAACAGAAAAACTGACTCTATAGATAAGAATTTTGAGCTCACAGTTTCAAGGAGGTAGATGTTTTGTACTTTGTTTGAGTGACATAACATCTCTCTTCCTGTATTCTTTTCCAAACTGTGACACTCTACTTTCCTTTCCTAATGTGATATTTCTGCATAATTTCCTCTATACACAGGGTTCCAAATCTTTTTATGTAAATGACTCAGAGTTCTCACTTTTTGCTTTTGACCTCTCTCTTTAATCTATCACCTGTCATATCCATTTTAACATAGTTCATAATGATGTTCCTAATTTATTGTAGTAATCCTTTGGAGGACTGCTGAAAAAAAGGATTATTCATAAGAATACGGGAATTGTTCTGTAGTTCTGTACATTTTTTTCTTGTTAAATATTAAAAGAATAAGTGCAAGGCATTATTTGTATACAAGTTGCAAAGGATTTTGTACTTATTCTGTACAGACTTCTGCTACTTCACAAAACCAGGGTATGTAATCTTTTAAAGAAATTTCTTGAACTTTCCTTCATATTTTATTTTGGCCTATGTTTCTCACACAGAGATACTTTCAGAATCTCATTTCTTTGACTAATGGTAAGTCTAATATGTGATCTAAGTTTATTCATATTCATCTTATATGTGTTTATTTTGTGTCTATAGTGTCCCATTGCCTAATCTTATGCCTAGTGCTAACATTTGAGTCAACATCCTGGTACAAACTACCCAAAGGTCTTCAGAAGCACAGTCTTAGCAGACAGACATGCTTTATCTGCATTTAAATGCAAAGAAGTGTAGCAGTCATCCTCATCTCAGCAGCCCCCGGTAGTGACAGGACCACACACACGTATTCCTCAGCAGCAAATGGATGGTAACCAGCAGTTAAATCTACATGTCTAAATGTGATTAATGATTCCAGTTACCCAGGAAAAATAGTGCAGAGGCATTTGTAGCTGCTACCCTAACAGCAGGCTGTAATACGCACACTATCTAGTACTTATTAAGTATGACTTTTAATTCAATGCAGTGGCCTTGTTGGCTTTGTTTGATGGCTTAGCTTTTGTTTTTTAGGGTGCTTTGATTGCAGTTGAAGCTGTCTTGAATATTGTGAAGCCTGTGTTGCAACTAATTGGGATGGTTATTTTTAAACCATCAAATTGAAGGTATGCACACGTCCAATATTGTGTAGCATGAGGTATGTGATGGTGTTCAAAGCTTACTAGGATAGTTTCAAAAGACTGCACAAAGCACAGTGTATTATTTGTGATACACTGAAGGCTGGAAGCAGTCATTGCACTTAATTGCCACAGTCTGAAGATTTGGTCCAAAGGAAGTCCTCTACAGTGTGATTCACCGGGTGGCTGGGACTGAGCAGTAACATTTGCTAAGCAAAAGCACAGAATCACCAAGACAGTGTACCATATTCTCTCAAAGTGTCCTGTCAATAAGCAAAATTATGTTATCAATAAAGGGTTCAACCTACAGTTTTTCAGATCAGTGTAAATAATTTCACAAAATAAGGTCCTAAATCATAGTGAACAGTGCACACAATCAGAGTTCCAATATCTGCTGTTCGCATGTTAAGAATCCAAATGAGCCATGATCCATTGAAATTTGGAAGGACAGCGATGCTCTGCATAACTACATAAAATGCTGACCTTGGCTAACTATTGTTATACAAAATATACAAACAAAAGACAGTATCTGGAACCCAAACTCAAAAGACATACTTGGTGATCTTAATTGCCTAAAGGCTAAGGAGTGTACTGGTTGTTCAATGTACTCCATTTACAGTGCTTGTTGTTGGAGGTTCTGTTCTACGTAGTCTGAAGCAAAATCAAACCACTTGGCTCCTCCTCTTTTCTTTTTTAGCCTTTTCATTCACTTTTTCAGGTGTACTACATTTTAAAGTGTTCTTAATATGTACCAATGACTGGTGTTTGTGTACCTATATCTCTCTCTCTGTCTCAGCTCTGTGATCTATTGTCTCTATATCTGCATCTGTGTATCCATACCTAATCACACTCAAACATATCCTGGCAAGTTTCTTCTATTTTTGCTCACTGTCATGGTTTAACAGCAGCTGGCAGCTAAGCATGACTCAGCCACTTGCTCACTCTCCCCCTGGTGGGATGAGGGAAAGAATCAGAAGAGTAAAAGTGAGATAAAGACAGTTTAATAGGGAAAGCAAAGGCCATACACACAAGCAAAGTAAAACTAAGAATTCATTCCCTATGTCCCATCGGCAGGCCAGTGTTCAGCCATCTGCAGGAAATCTGGACTCCATCACAGGTAACAGCTACTTAGGAAGACAACCTAATGGCACCAAACATCCCCCACTGCCTTCTTCTTCCCCCAGCTTTATATCCTGAGAATGACACCATACAGTGTGGAATGTCCCTTTCGTCAGTTGGGGTCAGCTGCCCCAGTTGTGTTTCCTTCCAATCTTCTGTTCACTCCTACCTTCTCAGTAGCAGGCCAGTAGGAGAAGCTAAAAAGTCCTTCACTGCTTAGCAACAACGGAAACATAAGCATGTCATCAATTTTATTCTTACGCTAAATCTAAACCACAGTAGTATACCAGCTACTAGAAAGAAATTTAACTCTGTCCCATCCAAAACCGAGACACCAGCGATGACTCAATTTCTGAGGCATCAATGGTAAGTCATACAATGTTTTTCTTAATTTTCTGAATTCTTGATTTTTAAACATTGACGACCACAGTCCTTTGAGAAGTTTAATTTCAGTTTTTCTCCTTTTTTTTTTTTTTTTTTTTCCTAATTAGTTTGACCTTGCCTTTGTAACTAGTTCAGATAATTTGCCATGTGTTTAGTTTTTTTCCTTTTGGAATTATACTTCTTTTAGGAATACTTCTTCTGGAGATCATTTAATAATTGAGAAGTTTAGAATGTATATCAGTTAAGTTACCTTCTGCAATTACTTCTTCAAGAAAATATTAGCATAAGACAAAGAAACAAAACCAAAACCAAACAGCTAACCAAACAAACAAACAAAAAAAAAAACAAAAAACCCAAACAAACAAACCTGTTCAATACATTAATAGCTCGAAAAAGCATTTCCTTTAAAATGATGATGGCTGTTAAAATATTAAAATAATTATTTCTAGTCCAAAGAAAAATGAAAGTGAAAGGTATTAATTGAGTCAGTAGAAATAACACCTCTGCTTTGATTTAATGATGGAAAAGCTACTGATTTTTTGTGTTACTAGATTTATTTTGAAAAATCTGATGGAATTAAATCAGAAATGAATAATGTGTTGCACATCATAGTAAAGAAGGAAATATCAAAAAAATGATTTTATCAGGACAGTTACTTTTTAACAAATACACTTCAGCATAGTTTAATTTAAATGCTTTAATGAGAGAGAGAAGATATTGCTACATTTGGGGAAAATATATAATGCTTACCATTTAGCAAGATTTATAGCTGTGGGATATATAATTTCTTAGAATAAAACTTCATTCTGAAAAGTAATCTTACATGATAAAGAAAAAATAGTATAAAGTTAATAAAACTTTTTTTTTTTTTTGTCAGAAGGAAAAAAAGAAAATTTAATTCCATTAAATATTATCAATTTATTTTTAGTATTAACTCTTTTTGTCCTTGAATTAAGTCCTTTATTCTCGTTTAATAATATTATACCAAGTCTGGGAATATTTAAATGATATCTCTTATTTCTTTTTGGTCTGCCTTTTTTGGTTTTTTTGGCAGGAGGGCGGGGTAGGTGTTTGTTTTTATCTTTTAGCTTCCCTATTTTCTTTCTCTTCATTCCATCTTCATCTCATTTCATATTTGGAGAACTTACCACATAAGAAACAGCTCATTAAAATATTTAAAATTTACAGTTTAATTTTGTAATTTTCAATTGCAAAATTTCATTTCTAGTACAGCTTAACTACACAACAATATAATCATAGAATAATTTGGATTGGAAGGGACCTTTAGAGGCCATCTAGTCCCAATTGCTTCCCAAAGGAAGCTAAAAGGTCCTTAACAAGTTAAATTCTAAATATCTCCAACCATGGAGACTCTACAGCTTCTCTGGGTAGTACGTTCCAGCATTTGACTGCCCTCAAAATAAGGATTCTTTTCTTCTAACTGATCAGAATTTCCCTGCTTCAACTCATGAGCACTCCTTGTCCTTCCCCTGTTCAAAGCCAAGAGAAGTTTAGGTCTTTATTCTGTACAATGAGTCAGTAAGTAGTTACAGATGGCAAATACACCCACATACCACACCATCCCTGAACCAGCCTTCTCCAGGTTCAACACAGTTCCTTTAGCATCTCCTCCTATATTACACCCCATATATCTAACCATCTTGGTAGCCTTTTGCTGACTTCTTCCAGTTTCTCAGTCTGTCTTTTGTACTGGGAGGCCCAAAACTGGACACAGCATATCAGGGGCAGTCTTATAAATACCTAATAACGAGTAATCCTTTCTTCCCTCATCCTGCTGGCTCTTTTTTTTTTTTTCTTTTTTTTTTTTTTCTTTTTTTTTTTGCCACTGCAGCCCAATAAAAGGTTAGCTTTTGTCTCTGCAAGGGTATGTTTCTGACTCACATGTCCCTTGTCCACCAAGATCACACAGTGCTTTCCAGCACAGCTGCTTCATCACCCGTATTGTCTGAAAGCAAGTTAATCAACCTGATGGATCCTCTGGCTGTGTTTCAGCTGACAAACTAGAACCTGCCTTAGGGCTTTGATGTCTTTGTCATTCATGTCAAGTTTTTGAAGTACGCTGTTGCTTCCTACTGGCTGCACATTCATGTTTCCTTTGGAAACAAGTCACTAGGGAACTATATGACAATGTTCCATCACATCCTCAGGTTGTGTCTGGAAAGTTAGCTGTGATGTGGCCTATACCAAGTAACTTGACAGCGATATGAAGTTCACTCATGTTCTTTGACTTGAACATAGAAATGATCAATCATGTATTGTAACACAGTAAAACAAGGACTACAAACAATTAAAAGCTTGTCAGAGCTCCCTAATAATCCAAATTTCTGAAAAAAGATTAAGTAACAAATTAGAAACAGGGGTAGTTTCCATGAGAATTTATTTTATTTATCTTCTTTTCAGCTAAGACAAAAATGATAATTCATTTTTTTTTCTTCTCAGAATAATTTTTGCATTGCTTTAACTCACTTTTCTGAAGAAATTTAGAATAAAGTGATTCAGCAACCTCATGTACCAAAAGAGACTTCTTATGAATGTAGGTACATGTCAGAATAAATATTTGTCTAAATTCTATTCTGTAGCTACTCCCTGTAGCTGGGGCACAGAAGTCTGAAAGCAAGATAATCAACCTGATGGATCAAGTAGTTTGAGCAGAAAAAGTGAGTTATTTTGTTCTGTTGGTTTGTTGTGTTGTTGTTGTTTTGGTTTAGTTTTTGGGTGGAGTATTTTGGTTGGTTGTTTGGTTGGTGTGTGTTTGTCTGCTTTTATCTTGATGCTTTATATATTGTCTAGGAGTAGCTTGCAAAGGTTAATTCTAGGCCTGCATTAGAATAAAATTTTAGATCCTAGCACTTATTAGTTTTCAGATGTGTCACAACTTTCTGTCTCCATTAAACTGGTCTGCATGGATGTGATACTTCCTATGCTCTCGCTATGGAGTATAAACACAGCATAACTAACTGTTTAATCTATGCCTACCTTCTATAGAATATCTGTGACACCTTTCAGTGTTGTACATGGTTTTTAACAACTCTTTAGTACGGTACATGCTAGATTCTCAATTAAGAGGATCCTCCTATTCCTCAAGGGCTCTTTTCCTTTTGCATTTAAAAGTTTCTGAATAAAATTAATTAGGAGAATTGGAAGAACATAGCAGACACAAGCACTTCTCCCTCCTAAGACAGTCTCTCTGGCACCAGACTACAAGATCAGGCTTCCTCTTGCTTAGTTTCTCTCCTACCCAATAAATGTTATATTCTTTTCTGCATAATCGTTTACCAGCAGACAGTACTTCCTAATGTCTATCCAAATTGGCTTCCAAAATTGTTTAAAAAGCCTGTGAATTCCCTCATGTCATTATATACTGACTGCAGAGCAGTGTTAAGAAGCCTCTACTAAAGAGAAACTGGATTGCTTTTCTCTCTCTCTCTTCTTTTTCTCTTTTTTTTTTTTTTTTTTTTTCCCACATGTGAATATTTGAATAAGAATAAAAGCCTTCTACTACACATTGCTTTCTGCTAAAATGTAACTCCCCACAATCAAGTGAAAATGCATTCAAAAATATATGGACAGAAAAGCAATGAAAAAAAAAAAGATTAGAATTTGAAGTAGCAGATTTATTGTATGAATACAGTAATTTAGTATGTCTCTCCATCAGTAACCTTTATGATTCACTGCTGTTTCTTCAGTTTTTAATAATACCAGACATGGAACACATGCTAGTAAATGTGAGATTCACCTTCACAATAGAAACAATGTTTCAGACACTGGGTTTTGTTTGCAGAAACAGAGTTACGGAGGTATCTTAGAATCTAAGAGAAAGAAAAAGACTATATAACCAAACTAGATACTTGCAGCTCTCGGCAATTATGTTAAAACACAGGAAAGAGCACAACTGGTGGGAAATGTTTGACTGCACAATTAGTGGGAGACTTACAGGATAGCCTGATGGAGACTTGGATAGACTATAGTTGGTATGTGGCATTAAATGCTGCTTTTGAGAAGGGAGAAATATATTTCATAAAAGCAGACAATTGATAAAGATTCTAGGAGTCTGACTGGCATAGTACTATTTTTGAGGACCTGTATTAGTGCAAGTGGAGTTAGAATCTGGAGATTACATTGAAACTCAGCTTGGTCGATGTGCTTTCTAGTTATAATGCACATCAGTTTTACAGAGGTCAATTAAACTGGTAAGTAGGCTTTTTATTCTGACTTTTGCATGCTACTGTAAGAGATTGCTTTTCAGCATGCCTGAACTTCTTTTCATTGCCTCCTATTAGAAATATCCCTAGCTGGCTGTCATAGAGATACAGACAAATTCAGTTTTCCTTAGTTCAATAAAAATAAGGAATGAAATTGCTATGTCACATTACACATCCTTAAAGCATAATCTAACTTTCAAAAAGAAAAACAAACACCCCCCCCCAAACCTCAAACAAAACAAACAAACAAACAAAAACCATGACAAAAACCCCCTCCAACTATCCAAAGAGAAACTTGTAGTACCATTTGCTTCATTATGCCAACTTATCTGTGTGGCAGAAAGCCATTTTGCCTTTTGCCTTGGAGATACATGCTTAGAATTATTATATGTATTTCCATTTTTCTATAGATCCTTCTTTCCCTCCCCTAAAACCATAGCAAATAAATGTTAGTTTTGTTTTGTTTTTTTTTTAATCTACACAATCTTACATAAATATTTATATACATGAGGGGTCACCCTGCCTATATATTTTAAATTATGTAAAGCTTATTTTTAACTAATTTAAATCATACTGATAAAACATGAGCATGAAAATGATTTGCCATTCTTGGGACTAGATAATGATTTTTCAGATAATTACACATTATTTCATGATGATGGTTAAAATAAAATAGGTTTCATGACACCTTTTTTCTTAAATTATCCCACAGCACTACAGAATTGTGCAATTCTGAGCAGAATATTGGTCAACAAAATACATATAATAGAGACAAACAATGACAATTTAATGCACTAGTGAAAAGTTTCAAGATGAAGCACCTGAACTACTTAAGCTTAATAGCATGCAGCAACCCTAATTGAGGTATCTAGAGTGCAACTGCTTAAATTGGAATTTATTCAGGAGGTAGGCATAGAATTTGAACCCTCTTGTATGGCTTCATTGACTTTTTAATCACTACAAATACACAAATCTCAGTTTCACATATCTTCAAAGCACTAATGTCCTCTAAAATAAAATAAAATAAAGGAAAAAAAAAAAAAGGAAAAGAATTTTAATACACTTGAGGTATCATCTACACTTCAATGTGTATTTCAACTTTAGTCTTTCTAATCTTCTATATGACTATTTCCTACTTCATTTATACCTTTTCACAAACCTTAAACAAACTAATATTTTCCAATAAAGATGGAAATAACCCACTTAATTTTATTTCCGTTTTCTCTACATTAGGTCTTAGAGAAATGTGAATGTAGCTGTTCCTACTTGGGCCATTGCCGACGTATAGATTTATTTTAATATAAGAGTCTCTCCCTTGAGAGGGAAGTAGAGCATTGGCCTCATATTCAGGAAGAAAAAAAGTAAGCTTAGAACAGAGATCATTGCATATATTATACAACATTCTGCATTTGACTGCACAGGAAATTCTTTATTCCAGGAAGTGATAACTGAGTTGGGCAAATGTTTAAGAGCTGGACTCAGAAAAGTAAAACAAAATCAAGAAAAATGTAAGCAGTTGAATCTGGAATGTTTTAAAGACATGAATTTTATCTCTTTGTTTAATAGCATTCAGTCATACTATCCCCAGTCACACAGAAATTTTTAACGGTCATATCTAGACATTTTTTCACAATGTATCTAGTAACTATCATTGTAATCTAATTTACTGAGTTTCAACATCTTTATTCATATTGCTCTCAAAGATTCTGCCTGCTTTACCTTAAAGGCTAAATAATAAAAGACCAAGAGAAACAAGTATACAAAGAAGTGTCTATTTTTCCACTCAGAAATCCATAAATAAACATTTAGATTCCATATTTTTTGACATGTACTGGGTACTCACGGCTTTGGAATTACAGTCAGATATTTTAGTTAAAGCTATGTCTATTTAAAAAAAAAAAAATCAAGAATAGATGAATTGACGTCAGGTGAGTATCAGTGAAGGAATATTACAGAAGCTACATAACTGGATTGTATCATCCTGAGATACTGCAGTGTGTCACCACAGTTGCACTGAATGTTCGGAAACAGCAATGCATTACATTAACACATCATCTTGATAAATGATCTGTCTTCCACCTAAATTTAAACGCCTGCAATCAAGGTGTGCACAGCAACACACTGACACTAGGTCCACAATTTCTCTATTTCCATCTGATAAATTATGGGTTTAAGATCTACTAGCATGAATGCACTGAATGACTGATGCTACAGATTTTTCACAGGTTGTTGCTGAAGTAAAATAAAAATTAGGACCTGGTATTTCCCTGAAACAATTAATTCTGCCATATGATTGCATTTTAATAACTGTTTTAAAATGCAGTATAAAGATCTATACAAAACATATACTGCAGAATGATACAAAACAACCAGAGTAGTCCTGCACAGTTCCACATGTAAATGGAGGCTCATGATACTGCGATATAATTTTATTACACTTTAGTAATGTTTGCCTCTCCAATTAAACTTCACTGAAAACTAAGGTGTTCTGTACAGCTTCAGTTACATGACAAGGAATTATTTTAGTGAAGTTCATGTCATTGTTTTGGATAAAATAGATTTATATAATATACATAAAATATATATTAATTGTTGCTTATCAAATAGACCAGTAAATTGTGCCAAAAAAAAAAAAAAAAAAAAAAAAGTCCTTAAAATCTATCTGCTTTTCTAATGAGTGTAGAACAGCAGCTGGACATAAAAAAGCAAGTATTTGCCTGCACAGGTAAGAGACAAGCTTGAGCACTTGCAACTACCTGATTATTGCATGCAGACAAGAAATGTAGTGTAAGTGTACTTTTCCTCTTATAGATACATGTTTCGCAGTCTTTTGAAGGAGGTATTTCACCCTAACTGGTTAAATGAATACTAGGACAAGATAATGTCAACAAGAACTTATTGGGAGATTTTCAGCAAAAGGACCTTGTCCCTTCTTCATCATTAGTAAAACCAAGCCAATGATACCTAGTAACTAGTTTCAAGTTCTTTGTAAACTCTGGGAGTAAATGCTGTTCTGTGTCATTTGATAGAGCAGATGATCTTGAGTAACATCACACGGCACTTACAAGAGAAACATATGATCAGGATGATTGGATCATTGGGCTGAGGCCAATTGTATGGGGTTTAACAAGGTCAAGTGCCAGGTCCTGCACTTGGGTCATAACAAATCCAGGCGGCGCTACAGGCTCGGAGAAGAGTGGCTGGAAAGCTGCCTGGCAGAGAGGGATCTGGGGGTATTGATCAATAGCCATCTGAATAGGAGCCAGCAGTGTGCTCAGGTGGCCAAAAAGGCCAAAAGCATCCTGGCTTGGATCAGTAATAGTGTGGCCAGCAGGACTAGGGAAGTGTTTGTGCCACTGTACTCGGCACTGGTGAGGCCCCACCTTGAATACTGTGTTCAGTTTTGGGCCCATCATCATAAGAAGGACATTGAGGTACTAGAGTGCAGAGCTGGTGAGGGACCTGGAACACAAATCTTATGAGAAGTGGTTGTGGGAACTGAGGCTGTTTAGCATGGATAAAATGAGGCTGAGGGGAGACTTTATTGCTGTCTACAACTACCAGGGGAGGTTTAGATTGTATATTAGGAAAAAAATTATTCACAGGAAGGGTTGTCAGGCTTTGGAACAGGCTGCCCAGGGAAATGGTAGAGTCACCATCCCTGGAGGTGTTTAAAAGGCATTTAGACGAGGTTCTTAGGGACATCTTTTAGTGCTAGAGTGCTAGAGTTAGGCTATGGTTGGACTCGATGATCCTGTGGGTCTCATCCAACCAAAATGATTCTATGATTCTATAACAATACTGAAATATTTCACTTTCAGTAAAGCACAACAGGAAAATGCTGCCAGATAAGACAAACATCTACAGAAGTGTGTCACACTTTTTCCTCTTTCTTTTTTAAAAGGCTAAGTAGCCAGGAAGAAACATCTATTTTGTGTATGAGTATTCTGCCTATTTTTCAAAAACTACGCAAAGTGTCATTTCTATGTTCTGTTTCATATTATAAAGATTGTCAGCCACTTGCAGTGCCCAGATTTCTTATGCAAGTGTCTAACTCTGGTGTAGATGTTCCTGCTTTATGTAGCACTATATACTGAAGCAGATCTTGAGGTAAATAAAGAAGTGTTAAATGAACGACCTTTAGAGGGAAGGAAGTGAGATAGCTTATGGCTTGGGAAAATCAAGGCAAATATTCTCAAATGGTTCTGCAGGGCACATATTTTCAGAGTACACAAAATCTTTTTTTTTTTTTTTTTTTTTAATTTAAATTAATTTTATTTTTTTTTTTTTTTCATGTTCATATACTTCATGTTCATATCTTCTGTAGAATGTGCAGTTTTATAGAATGGAGCAGATAATCCTGGAAACACTTACCAGGTACATAAAAAATAAGAAAATCATCAGGAGTAGTCAGCATGGCTTCACCAAGGGGAAGTCATGCTTAACTAACTTGATAAACTTCTATGATTAAGTGACTGGCACGGTAGAAGAGGGGAGAGCAGTGGATATTGTCTACCTAGTCTCCCATAAGATCCTCACAGAGAAGCTGTTGATGTATGGGCTGGATAAGCAGATAGTAAGGTGAGTTGAAAGCTAGCTGAAAGGCCAGGTCCAGAGAGTGATGATCAGCAGAATGAAGTCTAGTGGGAGGACAGTAAATAGTGGTGTGCACCAGGGATCAACACTGCATACAGTCCTGTTTAACATCTTCATTAATGATCTGGATGATGGGGCAGTGTCTGCCTTCAGCAAGTTTGCAGATGACACAAAATTGGGAGGAGTGGCTGGCACCCCAAAAGATCATGCTGCCGTCAAGGACCTCGACAGACTGGCGAAGTGGGAAGACAGGAACCTCACGGAGTTCAGTAAGGAGAAATGCAAAGTCCTACACCTGGGGAAGAAAAATCCCAGGCACCAGTATATATGCTGGGGGGGCACTCAAGTGGAATGAAGTTTGTCAGAAAAGAACATGGGGATCCTGGTGGACACCAAGCTGAACATCAGTCAACAAAGTGTCCTTGCCACAGAGAAGATTAACAGTATCCACATCAAATAAAATATGTTGCCTGCAGAAGTTCCAGCTCTCAGAGACTGACACGTCTCAAATTAGGCTACTCTTTAAATTCCAGCCATGCCCTTTTTGCCAGTAGATAAAGCAATAGTCACAAACCGCTCAAAAAATGATTAGAACTTACTAAGAATCCAATGGATTTCTTCATTAAGAATTTGATGAAGTCATCTTGCAACAGAGAGACAGAATCCATCCTGCCAAGGTAAACAGTTGTTGAAGCTATACTGAAAGAACCACCAAGAATGTAACTTAAGAAACCTGGGTTTAACTTTTCTGTTGCAGCTCTTACTCTTGTCATAAAGTATTATTCTCTCCAAAGTTCTCTGAGCTTTTTTTTTTTTTTTTTCCAAAAGCTGGAGGTAACTTAAAATTTCTTAAATGCTCTATAGATGTTTAACTTTGGAAGTAATGATCATTTCATCCAGGGTTTGGGGTTTATTTTTTTTTTCCCTTATAGAAATGAAAATGTTTAACTATTTAAGAATAAAGGCATTTTCAGAAACTACTTCACAAGATCATTTAAGTTGTTTTCAAAGATAACTTTGAAAATTCAATACCAACAAAAGTAATAAGCCTAGGAACTAGCCATGAATTATTTGAGAGAAAGTTTTTAGTTTATGTATATATTCTGGGGAAAAAAAAAAAAAAAAATGTTTCAATAAATATTCAAATTCCCGTATTTTGGACAAAAGTTTCAAATAGTGAAAACATAGCAAACATTTTTGCAATGCACAGTGGATTGGTTTGGTAGTTTTTCTTTCAGTTTTAATACTACATGTAACCTACAAACAGTAAAAATAAATACTCAAAATCTACATTTTGATTTTGTCTAATCTTTCTAAAATTTTTCTTCAGCATTGACTTACAAAGATTTTCAGGTGCTGGTGTCTGAGCTGGGAGAAATAAGGTTAAGGCTGAATTAGGGTTAAGCCCCGATCATCTGAGATCTGATTTTCTTCTTAGTAGTAATAACCAAAAAACAAGTTAATGAAATGTTGGACTCTCAGTATTTAGCTTTTTTGTTTTGTTTGCTTTGTTTCTTTTCTCCCTGATCCTTGAAAATTATCAAACTTTTGATAAACAAAAAAAAAGGAAAATAAGCAATAGAAAACAAATTATTTTATTTTGTCAGTTATTATCAAAATAAAAGGAAGAAAAATGTCCTGTCATTTGAGTTTCACAAATGATACTGATTCATGATGCAGAACAGACTTTCATTTAACTCTTCTTATATTTGTGCACCTAATAGGATGATAAGTTCAATTTGTATGATAATGGAAAAAAATATTTAGTGAGACACAAACCAAGGTACCATATAAGCCAAATATGCTGAATAAAAATGTCCTTTTTAAAAATCATTATCTTTAAAGTAAAAACCATACCATGATAGACTCATATCGCATAAAGAGCAGTAACTCTTTCATTAAACATTATATTTATCATTGTTTGTGATGTTTATAGTTTTTTTCAAATATATATCCTGAGAAAACTCCAGGGATACATACTTTCATCTGAGAAATAACATAAAAAATATTTTTACACAAAAAAATTCTTAAAGCATATCCTTTTTTCCATATGGTTCATAAAATGGACAATTCGTAGTCCACCAGCTCATGAAATTCTATTTAATATATCTAATCGGTCTTGAAACATCCAGAAAAACAGAGTATTTTGGTCTTCATAAGATTAAAGGTTTCTTCAGAGAACAGGATTCTCCATTAACCAAATTCCAGAGAAGAGGAGGAATCTAACAGGTAGATGTTATTTCACCACCTGTCTTTTATCCTTGCTATAACTCAGTATAACAGTTGATAATACATAATGTATTTGTTTGAGTCATAACATCACAAATGTTAAAAAAAAAACATTTTTAGATCACAGAATCACAATATCATTTATGTTGGAAAAGACCCTCAGGATAACTGAGTCCAACTGTTAACCTAGCACTACCAAGTCCACCAGTAAATCAGGTCCCTAAGCACTATATATACATGACTGTTAAATACCTTCAGGGATGATAACCGAACCACTTTCCTGAGCAGTCTTTTCCAATACCTGACAACTCGTCTGTGAATAAATTTTTCCTAATATCCAATCTAAACTTCCTCTGGTGCAACTCATGGCCATTTCTTCTTGTCCTATTGCTTGCTATCCAGGAGAAGAAACCAATACTCTCCATGCTACAACCTCCTTTCAGGTAGTTGTTGGGAGCAATACGGTCTTCTCTTAGCCTCCTTTTCTCCAGACTAAAAAAACCCAGATCCCTCAGTCATTCCTCATAGCACTTGTGCTCCAGACCCTTCACCGATTTTGTTGCCGTTCTTTGGACATGTTCCAGCACCTCAATACCTTTCTTGTAGTGAGAGACCCAAAACTGAACATAGTATTTGAGATGTGGCCTCACCAGTGCCAAGTACCAAAGGACAAACACTTCCCTAGTACTGCTGGCCACACTTAATACAAGTCAGAATGCTGTTGGCCTTCTTGGCCAACTGGGTACTCTCATATTCAACAAGCTGTCAAAACAACACCCACAGGTTCTTTTCCACTGGGCAGCTTTCCAGCCACTCTTCCCCAAGCCTATAGCATTGTATGGGCTCATTACATGAGAGTCAAGTGCAGGACGAGGTACTTGGCCTTGTTGAGTCTCATGTATTTGGCCTTGGGCCATAAGTCAAGCCTGCCCAGATCCCTCCATAGACCCTTTCTACCCTTAAGCAGGTAAAGACTCCCACCCAACTTGGTATTGTCTCCAAACTTACTGAAGGTGCACTTGATCCCTTCATCCAGATGAATCTTTGAAATCCTGCAAGAGAAATCATATTAATTAGCAATAATTCTAAATATTAGAATAATTTAAGTGTTCTTAAATAGAGGAATTGTTGATGGTATTGGTGCAAAATGAATATTTTACTATAGCACTTGATTAGTTATTTTTCTAATGATTTTGGTTTTTTTAATCAGGTAACTCTAAATTCTTCTAAAAAAAAATCGGATACAATTTTGACATTTTACAGTTTTTTTAAAAACAATTAATATTAGTTTTTAGAGCTTCTTAATGTGATCAGTGATTCTGTAAGTTCAAGATAGCCATGATTGCACACAAGACAAAAAGAAGACAAGTTAAGATCTTTTTCAAAAGTAACGTTTTTCTGTCTAGAAGTGTGAAAAGAACATCTAGTGATATTATGAAATTACATTATTATTTCTATTGTATTTGCATTTCATTCGTACTTCCTATTACGGAATAATACAGACCTTTTCAAGGTTGCTTTAAATATGTAGCAGCTGGACATTGCTACGTGAGTGCTATAAGCTATAATAAGTACTTTAGTCAAGTAAAATGTTTATATTTTACACTTACTTTCAAAACGAAAGTTGACTTTGGCAGGTACACCCCCTGAGGAGAAAGGATAAATCACAGTAATAGGGAGTCATCTTATTCACCTCCCACAAAAGCAAGTCTGAAAGTTCATATGAAGATCAGGCAACTGGCTTCCTTCATATGCTTACTGTCATAGAAATTTCTTCCACTCAGAGGCTTTTTTTATGTGGAAAAAACAAAGCAGTGAGTCAAAGATTATGATCACATAAATAAACAGAGATCCTCAATGAACTGTCAAAAAGTTCAGTGTTAAGGACTGGAGCATAACACTTTTTCAGTGGTCTTGAGTATCTCTTAGCAATACACTCCCTTCTATTAAATTCACATTACACCTTGAATCTATTACAAAAAATAAACCTAAGAGGTAGGAGTGTTCACACTAGCTAACTTTTCACACTAGCTTTTAGCATACAGATTACATGATTAAGCTAGGAGCCTAGTTTTTCAGTCTGATATATGGAGAGAGGAATTTTTTTTAAGAAAGTTATTCTTATGAAATAAGTTGACAGTTTGCCTTTCTAATTTGGTTAGGTAAGAAACCAAATGTTAGGCTGAATGAATGTATCTGTTGTACACTGCCATGATATGTTCTTTACTGAGGATTAAAGGAGCTTCTTCAGTTTCTAACTGAGAAAAAGAGAAAAAAAACAAGGCAAGAATCTGAATGCTATAGAAAATCCCAAAAAAAAAAGGCAAAACGTACTACAAGAAGAAAATAAACAATAAAGAATAAGTCCCTAATTTGACTAAGACTTATGAACCCCCTCATTTTAATCAAACTTAAAATTTATTTGGAAAACACTTTCAGTGTAAGGTTTGGAGAGACAGTCTTTTCACTTAACTTACCAAAATTATCCAAGCACAGAACTGAAAAATTATTTCAAAGTCAGAAGTAATATCAAATATCATAAGTAAATCTTTATGTATTTTTCATTTTCCAAACGAGAAGCTTGAATACTTTAGTGATCAACCTAGTTTTTTGTTCTTTACTCAACATTTTTTTGTTTGTTTTATTATTTTTTACAGTTTGCTTGGAAGACTTTTACTGAATTGGTATTCAGTGTCCCTAAGCCTCAGTAATAGAAAGAAGGCTTCCTGACTACACTGGAAAAAAAACCAAAACATGCACTGATAAATCATAGTCTTGTATTAGCTAGAACAGGTAATATACTTACTTAGATATAGGTAACTCTCTAAATAAGTCTTAGATATGACAGTAACTGCTGGCAACAGTAGAAGGAGAAAAAAGCTGCATAGCCAATATTCAGTGTTTTGGGGTTTATCTGCTTTGTTTTGCTTTGCTGTTTTTCCATTAACGTTAGTTAAATCTGCTTTAAAGGTTTGTTATCTTTAACTGAAATATAACCAATATAGTACATAGTATCAATCTTTCCCAATACGAACTTCAACAAAAATTTCTCTGACTTTTATATATACTGTCAGTGCAAATGGAGGTGTGAAATACTTTGCATTATTTTATTTCAATCTAGTAACGTCTTCTTTTTTGTTAAAACTCCAGTACATTAATGTTTTCCTAGTAGCTAGTGTATGCAGGAATGATCTGTTGAAAACATTTCTCCTTTTTATCCTCAAATGGAAATCTGCTCTTAAAGACTTTCAAGTTCCCTAGCTGGAATTGATAGATCTGTATTTGGGGTGGCATATTACTATCTACCATAGCATAAATACCATGATAGGTCATGTAGTCACAGAATCACAGAATCACAGAATAGTTAGGGCTGGAAGGGATCTCTGGAAATCATCTAGTTCAACCCACCTGCTAAAGAAGGTTCACCTAGAGTAGATTGCAGAGGAATAGACCCAGGCAGGTTTTGAATGTCTCCAGAGAAAGAGACTCTACAACCTCTCTGGGCAGCCTATTCCAGTGCTCTGGCAAGAAGTTTCTCCTCATATTCAGATGGAACCTCCTACATTTCAGTCTGTGCCCCTTGCCCCTCATCCTATCGTTGGGCACCACTGAAAGGAGTCTAGTCTCCTTTTGACACCCACTCTTTTATAAACATTGATATTTATAAACACTGATAAGATCCCTTCTCAGCCTTCTCTTCTCCACGCTGCACAGATCCAACTCTCTCAGTCTCACCTTATAAGAAGATGTTCCAGACCTAGTCTGGAGAATTATCTAAACCAGTCTAGGTAATTCAGTCTGTAGGGTGATGAGGGAGCAGAATCCAGTCTGTGTATCTGCCTCTCTCGATCTTTTCTACCCACTTCTGAGACACAGAGAAGGCCATCTCACAAGTAAGTAGAATGAATTAGGAGAGGTATGAGAATGAATTAGGATACATATATGCACACACCACACACGTCTTATCTGTGCCTGTGCATGTATATATAAGTAGCGAAGAACTAATCTACCTATTTCAATGCAATAAATTTGAGAACCTAATCATTCCAGACTGCCTTTGTAGTTCACAAAGAAAAAATATGATTAATTAAGAGTTTAATTACCTGGTAGAGAAACAGATCTATAAAGGTATGATCCAATTCACCTAATTTTATACAGTTAAAAATTGGCAGTAGAAGTCTGAGCTTCACATTCAAAGGAAGGGAAGAAAAAAAGACATCTAAGGGTCGATTTCTTTTTCTATTGAATATGTAGGAAACTGAGACTAGGAGATACAGCTGTAGACACCTACAGTAGAGTAGATGAAGTTCACTCTAGATTTACTTTTTTTCAAGTTTGTATCTCAGATTTCAGTGTAGATTAATAAACCTTACAGTTCTATACTATTCACAGAGACTGAGCCATGATTTTTTTTTTCCTAGTAGATGATTCCAGGATTTATGCTGTTCACCACAGAACACGAACACCTAAATGTGTATATGCTATCATCCTTTGATCATTTACTTAATAGCAAATACTAGCTCTATAGCTAAGTTAAAGCTAACACAGCAACTTTTAAATTTGCATGGGTCAAAAACATAAAGCAGCACTGTAGCCCAGTCCATCTGATTGTATTTATATATAACCATTATATTATATCATCTGTCAAAATGCAGTAGGTTGTATCTTGATAGGATTCAGCTTCCAGCTAGCTGCTACAGCTAAACCATTAACATTAAAAATACATCAGGCAAATGAGACAGTACTTATTAATAAATACACAGAATCTAACAAACCTACAGAACATAGCCAAAATATTTTTTTAATAATTATTTTATATGATTATTCTAAACTATGTAAATAACAGATAATCAGTACTATAGTTTGCATATTATTATTACTTAAGGAAATAATGAAATAATTATGCTGGCCTAGATATAATCAAGCATTTTAACAGGAATTCATTACGGTGCACAGGAGTTTGTCTCAAAGCAGTCTTTATGGTGTTCACTACGAACTGAAAGGGAAAGATCTAACCTAATTTTTTTCATTGAAATTATGTCAGAATAATCCTTATTTTTCCTATATTATTATCAAAAGGCAGGCCTTGAAATTATGTTCTCTTTAAATAAAGCAGTAAATACCATGTTGACTTATCTTTCTAGATTAGCTTCAGCTGAAATAGGTTTTTGTTACACTAACTGTGCTTCCTGATAATTTTTGCTTTAAGGCAAAAACTACCTTAAAACAGAATGAAAATTGGTGACCAACATTAATTGTAAAACTCTTATAAAACCCTTATAGTTATCTTCTAAGAAGGCACTGTAAATTAAAAAACAAAACAAAACAAAACATGTAAATATCAAATTTACAAAATAGTATTAAGCTGAGAAAGTCACAGTTCCCCCCATCCCAATAATTCTATTAAAAATAAGAGTTGACCAGATTTCTTACTAAATACATTAGAAGCATTAACTGCTGAATGACCTGTAGCCACAGGAATCACCTAATTTTATTCTTGAGTTCTTTCAAGTAAGCTCAGTTGGGATTAATTTAAACACTTGACTAGAATTTTCCCTATATAGACTGTGTTTTTGTATTTGCTAGTCAATATTAGTCATTAAAACTAGTTTGCCTGTTGTGATTAACATTCACAAAATCTTCCTGTTAATTCATTTGTAATGATAGCCACTTGATATACACCTGCAAGAGAATTAATTTATAAAAGTTAATTTATTATAATTTTCCAAATTGACACTGCTAATCTGCCCATTGACTCCCATCTACGAGATCTTATTGAAGTGTCTGTGATACTATACAATTATTTAGCGAGGTGAAGGACGACATTTACTGTGATGTAGTTTCATTGTGTTGGAGCATTTCAGATTGAATCTCAAAAAGAATTACAGGGAAAAAAAAATCAAATGTATAATCCACTGGTTTTGATGCAGATTTTTTCTCACCTTTTTGTGTGTTGTCTAATCAACAGTCAGATTAAATCTGTTTCCCAAGTTCATGTATGAATGACAATCAAAGTAGAAGCCTTTCATGTCAGCAGTGCTCTAAAAGGCCATTAAAATCAGTTTCAGAAAGCATCAGCTTCCTTCTCTGAAAAGTTTGACTAACGTAAGGTTTTTCATAACACTGGAAAATAAGGCAGAAATAGTTTTAAAGGGAGCAGTCCATTAAAGGATGAATACAGTGCCAGCACTGCAGTTTATCTGCAAGCATTTTTCTTTACCTTGTGTTATTTATTTGAATAATAATATTCAGTAATTAATTCTGAAGAAGAGGTGAAGTAATAATAAAACAATAAAAGCAATGCTGCAGAGGAGGTAGAAGATTTGTCTCTAGGGAGAATGTTTCACTGTTTCCAAAAGCTAGTGTAGAAGAGTCTATATGCTAAATCATTGCATATTCTGATTACATAGAAAGAATGGTAGGGGCACTGAAAACTGTATTATAGTCTCTTCTTTCTATAGAATGTATACCCAAAGGATTGGCAGGAATTTCCACAAAAACACTGTTTTCCTTACTTCTCTAAAATTGTGGTGCACCAATGCCTGAAGGAAATGCAATGTAAAGGTAATGTAATGGTCTTCCATCAACTTTCCAATAATTATTTCTGAATAACTACAAATTCAGTCCCATAATTCCATAACCATTCTCTATCACACTGAATATTTCTGGATTGCATTGAGACCAAAATGAAGCTCCCAGCTGTCATTATTATGATTTATTTATTATTTATAGTGTAATCTGTAGTCCCATTCTTTACAGGTACTCCTTTATAAAAACATAACGATCCCCCACCTCAGATGAGAAAGCCACTCCTGTAAGATAAATATAAATTATTTAGTAAGCGTGTGGTGATAATTTTGCCATGGTTTTAGCTAACTATTGTAAGAACTTCCTCTGAAAGAGAAGGCGTTTCCTGCATATTTGAGAAACATAGCCCTTGTCCAGTATGGCATATGAATTCTAGATTTAACACATTATCTATTCTTATTTTCACCATGATTTAAAAAGTCTAACGCATACAGCAAAGCAGCTGTAGGAAACTATACTAGTTCCTTTAGTTGCATGGCTGATTCTCTTGTGAACTCGTATGCTCATCTTTCTTTTTTTTCGGCTTTTTCTGATGGCTACTTTTCAGTACTTTGCACCCTGAGGAGTCCTGGACATTATTCAAGAATCATACTGTTGACACCTTTGTGGTATAAAAGTACATCACCAAATTTGATGGCATTACTTTTATTTTTTTCCCTGCCATTCCCTTCCCTTTCCTTCATTTTTTTGCACTACTATAGGCAAGTTGGTTCATATTTTCTTAGTGTTCATGTGTTCATGCTGTTCTTGTGGGCTGATGCATCTTCATACTTTTTTTTTTTTTTTTTTTTTTTTCTCCCCCTGAAATCGATACCTTCTCTTTGATTTTTTCTCTGGGAGAATACAGTTGATTCCCTGGTTATGGATTTTTTTTTCTGCTATTTTTATTCTATCCTTTCTTCTGTTATTCTTTTTCTCTGCCTTCACTCTTTACCGTTCATTTCCTTTCTCTGTGTCTTCCCTCACTCACAGCTTTAGACCATATAATGCTGGAAGTTACTAAAAATGCCACCTTCTTCCCATCACTGGCTAAAGATTAAAGATTTTATTTTGGTTTCTTTTTCTTTTATATTCTTTCTTCCTACTACTTTGCTAGAAGAACAAAATGCAACAAACATTATTGTAGATCTGAAAGTATTGTCTCCTCTATCTATCTGCTTCTCCAGCTTTTTATAGGAGTGAGAGAGCAAGAGAGTCTCACAGAATTTAAATTAAAAACCTAGAAATGGTAGTTTCTTGCATTGTTTTTTGATGAGTTCTTCAAGCCTCAGCAGCATGTACACAATGGCTAAGTCCATACTGTACACAAAGACACGACTGAGGGTATGCCAGCCTCTTGAATACCCAAAGAAGGAACCATCTGGCACATGTATCATAGCAGTAACATAGTGTAATCCATGGAATGTACAACCAAGGTAGGGAAGATGCTTGGGATCAAAAATAGAAGAAACCTATTGGATTTTGTCCTATTAAACCAAAGATGCTGTGCAGAAAGGTATGTAAAGCAAGAAATGTGTAGGCCATAAAAGTTGGAAGGGGTCATTTTTTGTATCTTCTGAAAACTCTTAAAGCTCCCTGTTATTCATATTAGTAATTTAACTATGCTTAAGATCCTGAATGACCAATAAACTTCATATTTCACTCTAAGTAAAGAACATCTTATTACCTCTGAGTTTTATAATGTTAACAGATTGAGCTGTTTGACCATAAAACAAGGGAGTTAAATTATTTTTGTGTAATGAATTCTGTTATGGAGCCTGCTTTACAATTTATGATCATCAGTTCCAGATTGGCTATCTAGAACAATCCAGTTAATAGTGGTGGTTTTTGAATGATAATTAGATCAATACTGTTCCTGAGACATAACCCATATAAATGGTTTCTTATAGTAAAACTCAATAACCCATGTATGAGTATGAATGGGTGTTAAATATGTGCATGAATGCAGAAGATAACTAAGGCAAGCTGTTTTCCCACAGTTTGAACTTTGATTGACAAGTCCCTAAAGGCTCTTATAAAACATGCAGAAATGTTTTTCAGGTAACCTTTTATAACTAAAGGTGATTTCTTACCTAACTTTCTCTTAAAAAATATTCTAAGGCTGCTTCTAGATGGTCAGAATATCTCAGTTACCAGATGTGTTCTATTGTTTCGTACAAGGAAAACCAAACTGACTCCATCTATATCACCAACCTGCTGAAAATTTGCTGAGACTTCTTAGTTTTCTAAGAGAAAAATCTAACTTCTAAAATTAGTCAGAACACTTCCTATATTGCCAGAAATGGTTGGAATTGCAAAAAAAAAAAATAAAAAAATAAAAAAAGTGTCCCGTACAGAACTATTGATCCTTTAATCTTGAACCATCTGTGTACTTATGACTAGGGTCCAAAATAACTTGATTCCTTAAAAAATGAAAACTGATCATACTAGATTTATGTATCATGTGGTAATCAAAGAAAAACATGAAATTGTTGTACATTTTCCCACGTTTTGCTCTGTTTTTCTCTTGATTATTCCATGAAAGTAAGACTGATGTTTTAATCACCCTTCTAATACATGTAAAAGTAACAATTTCTATTGGTAATTAGCATGCTGCATTACAGAAATGCCATTAAAATCTGTGCTGCTTAAGACAAATGTAAATTCTTACCTTGCATATGACTGTTTACTGATGCTGCATAAAGAAGGAAGATATTCTGATGGTCATGTATGTATTTTAATGCTTACAGGATTTTAGGGGTGGTGAGTCATGTTTACAGAAACTCTAAATATCTAATGCTACTCCAATTTACAAATCAAAATGTTGGTGTTGTAACAAGAGAGTGAAAACTTATAGTAACTATCCCAGCTACCACTGTTTCATAGCCACAGGGAACTGAGGCACCAGTTCTCATTCCATTTGCTTCTACACTTTCTCCAAGAAGCTGAGGAGAACTGGCTCCAGCATGGGTAAGGGAACAGGGATTACCTCTCACTCTTTTTTCCTTTTCCCTTTCCTCTCTCTGTGAAGTGCCTCGAGAAACATATAACCCTGACTTTGCTGATGTTTTTCACAACTGTCAATAAGCTCTGTATGTGAAAACAGTTGCAAAACAAGGCAGTCCTTTCCCCTTTTCCTCCCCTACTTAGACACGAACTAAAGGAATTAATCTCCAGAAAGGCAAACAAAAAAAGTTGTACAAAAGAAAGTTCTTTTTCTTGCAATAACTTGCAATATGAGCTTTTTTTTCACAAGGAATATAGCCTGTTAGTCAATATTTCAGCAGATGTTAACGTGTCTCTGCATCATAAAATTAGATAACCCACCTTTGAAGACTGCCATCACATCTTCCCACACATCTTCCCCTTCCATGAGGGGAGAAACTTATATTAAGCCCTGAGGTGTCTACTTTAGTAGTAGGGTGCAACCACATAAAGAGTCCACCACTACCTTCTTCAAGAGGTTACATGTAACACCAGTATATCTCCAAGAAAAAAAAAAAAAAAAAAGGTATTAGACAAAAATCCTGTGAAGCATTCTCAACATTGAAAGACTGTGTATGCCCATGGGCAGGAAGTCATAGCCCATCCCATGGCCATTACTATAATCAAAGACCATGTAAGTAGGGTAGTAGGTTTACAGCCCTATCATCTCCTCAGGCTTTGACTCGTAAAAAAACAAAACAATTGTCTGACCATCCCCAATTATGCTCTAAAAGCAGGTTGCTCTGCAGCTAAAATCTTATTTCATATTTACCCAGTCACAACATGCGACTGGATTACATGCATTTGCTAGCACTTGTTTATAGATAATATCTCCTTGATCTCATCTTTTTTCTACAAACATGGAACAGACATTGACTGGTGGGTTTTACAGGAGTGCCAGCCCTCTCTCAGTCAGCTTGTTATAACGTACAGTCTCAGTGCCAAAGTAAATCCGTCAGAGCAGTGTTTGTTCAGATGCAAAATATTCAGTGTCTGCGGCAGATTGCACCACTTGCCCCTTTAGTATTTTGTCCATTGATATCCATCCTAGACTAGATAGCATCACATGCTGGTTTCTATTGTATACCTCAGTCTTTGCAAATTTCATATTAGGTTTATAGAGTCATATGAAATCTGGATTGGAAGAGACTTCTGAAGGTCAGCTGTATTAGCCTCCTGCTCAAAGCAGGCTTACACCATATGCACCATACAATTTCTTAGTGGTGAATGATATGTCTCTCCTTTCTGTCTTCAGTTAACATCAGTGAGAATGTAACTTCTTTTGCCTCTTCATTCCTTCTCATCTGCTATCTCTACACAGGGTAACTACTCCTAAAATCACATTTGGTCCTTTGAAAGCAACCACAAGGCTGATGTGTGTCCCCCACTGTGAAATTGCTCTAGCAGCACAGGCCAGAGAGGAAACTTTACTGTGCAAGCAGCAAAAGCAACTGCTGGAGAGAAAAATAATCAGGAGATGCTGGGTACAAGATACAAAGCTTTCTTGTAATAAAGAATTAGGGATGTGTACTTTCCAGAAGATTGATTGTCCTGGGCTGCTCCATGCAGAAGAGGTTGCTAAATGCCAGCGTATGTGGGATTTGAGCATTGAATTAAAAGGGTTCAAAGCAGGTCATGCCTTTCTTTCTGGGAAAGACAGAATCTTTTCTGCAGACAGAGAAAAATCTGAGAAACTTTTTAAATGTGCAGGCTCTTTTTAAGAGTTGTAGCCAGAGAAGTTTTTCTTGCTGTTTTTTGCCTCTCCTAGGTCTATAAATTCATGGCCTAATGTCTTCTTTTTCATAAAGAATATGCGAAGTTGAGAAAAAATTCAGAATTTTCTGGGCAAAAGCCTATAAATAGATTTGACAGCAGGAGGGAAGAGAAGAGCCATTTTTGGGCTAGCCATGAAGCTCACTTCTTACTGAAGATCTCTATAACTCTTCCTATTCTGCTAAATAAAAGACGACCAGGGACCGAGCCATTGACCTGAGGCTGTTTGGCAGCAATTGGCCCACGGCTACACTGCATAAGGCTGGTTCCCTCCACAGCAAAGCTATTTCTGTGTGGCTACTTGTATTCATCAACAACAGAAGTAGGACATAAATTAACAGCTAAAGTTTGTGAATAATCACAGGTCCTGTGTTTGAGCTCATTCCTCTTGGCAATGTAAATGTACTCCATGTCACAGGAGATTGGAAATGTTTCAATTGTGTTATACACTTATGCTCTGCCAAGGAGTTCTTATGTCTTACAACCCATTTGGATAAGCACATAGTGCAGGTCTATAGGAGTCATTCTGTGGGGTGAAAAGCTGCTTTCATATCTGCACTTCATTGCAGTATCCACACTCTAAGCTTTGCACCAGCCTCTAATTTGCTGCTTTAGACTGAATGTCCACTGCAGTGTGAAACACATTTGGTGCACGTCTAAAGCATCTCACCCAAAAGGAATCCTGTTCATGCAGCCAAAGACTGTTCCACGATGAGAACCAAAGCCAGACAAACAAGACAACTGGATGATTCACTCCTAATATGTTTTCTTGATCTAAAGTGAATCATTAATGAAACGCAAAAAGGAAAAAATATTCCAAATCTACCCTGTTTCTACACTGAAACAATGGAAAAGTCCACTGAAATCTTGTCTATGTTAGCAGTTGAGCTTTTATGACCGTAAGATCCCTGAAGCAAAAAGGCAGCTGGGTTCAAGAATCAAACCAAGGAAGTTATGAGAGAATTAGATGAACTGACATTCCGGAAGGTGTCAAAACTAAGGTATGGTTTAACTAAGGAATATAGGTTATACAGAAATGGTATAGTCTAGCTTCAGACTTCAGAATTGGATTGGAAAGCTGGGTAGATGAATGTCACTGTTTTTGAGACAGGGAGCTCAGTTTCAATCTTTGGGCATGTAGTTTAGCACTTGCTCAGTAAGTTTTGCATATTTCTTTAGTTATATTCAGGAAAAATTTAGTCAGATTTAGTCAGATATCTAAGTAAGGTAGCTGACACTTTTCTATAGACTGCATCTCTTACACCTGTAAATGAAACTGATTGAATGAAGCTGCTGCTGCCAGTTTGGTCTCTTTTTTTTTTTTTTTTTTCCTCATGACCTTCTAGATTCTTCTGAGAATCCAACTTGCCTTGAATTTATGTGGAAGGAACTACTGCTTATCATGCAGAATACTATTTAGAATAAAAATGCTTCCTTACACTCCAAGAGCCAGAAAAGTGGCCATTGGTGGGAGATGGGAGACAAAAAAATGAAAATTCACTGACTGTCTGAGTCATTAAGCTGTTATAGACACTTTATTTTCATTTTCCCATTAAATTTGAATTATTCATATTTGAATGACACATTCTTCTCAGATGGCTAATGGACATTTAAATGATAAATTTACCTAGATTCACTATGTCAATACCTTCTCTCTAAATAGAAAGGCTTTTGTTTTCATTTTCAATTTCTCTCATTCATCTAGCTGCAAACTAGGACTTGATGTATTTATCTTATTGACTCTGTCTTCTAAAGAGAAATAGGTATGTCTACAGTATTGTTTCACAACTTCCCATGAGTAGCACAGAAGCCAGCATAAATTTTGTAGAAATGTGTAATGTTGTTTAATAAGAGAAAAAAAAATGTTTTCTGATTTAAATATAGTTTACCTCCTTTGACACCATTTTTGACACTTTTAAAAGTTAACACAGTATTTCACTTCCCAAATGGCATGCACAGGGAAAACATGATGAATATTACTGCCCTCCAGAAAGTTACTTTACAGAGTACAATATTCAGTACTTCTCAAGTATTTAACATTTAGGTATTAACAAATCATCATATTATCTGTTCAAGGTGCTAAATAGAATCTTCTCTCTTACAGGTTGAGAAACCAAAGGTCCAAATGCAATAATGTTTTCTCATAGTTTAAATAATTATTTTATTTATTTCGTTGATAATGTGGGGATGATTTCTCAGCTATGTCAAACTGCTTGATAGAGACTATGCAGAAATTTTAAATAGACCACAGTTTAAAGCTTACCTTAAGGCTGGAGACTGTCTGCCTTATATTCTGCAGGGCATAAAATGTGAATGAAAGGGCTCTGGCTGAAGGGTGCTATTCAATAAATTGAAACAATTCTGTCTCACATGAGAGACTATGTGTCCTATCCTTAGTTTATTACTAGAACAAATGGGTTCAGATTGTTTCAAATGATAATTCTAAATAAGTCCTACCTAGCACTGATGTTTAAGGCCTGTTGCAAAACTTTCAGGCCCTCATAGAAGAAGAGAAAGTTGGAGTGGTGGTACACAGTAAATATGAAGGAAAGCTAGCTGATGACCCTGTTAGGAACATGAACAATTGGAAATGTAAGGAGTATTCCACACAACTGCTAGTCTAGTAGTGGTGAGTAGTCTGCAATCTACACTACTTTTAACAGAAGATAACCTTCAAAATTTAATTAAGGTAAATAACTGGCAACAAAGAAGAGGCTAAAAGTATTCCAAATCAATCAATGCATTGTTAATTGAATAGTCAATCTCTGAAGTCAGTAAGAGGCAGACCTTCATCAGGTAATCTTATACTTAGAAGCAGTTTTGTTACAATTTCTTATCTAAAAGCTAGCTCAAGGTGCTTTGTAGGGATATATTTCAAATAATTTTGTACATTGGAATCATACTTAAGTCTTAACTAAGGAATTTTAGCTAAGTTGTTGCATATTGTCTATGGAATTTCTTTGATGATTCAAGCCAATGCATTAGGTATACTGTTGCACAGTATACAGTATCAGAAGTTTAGGCTTGCAATATGTAAAGATGTCAATACACACTAAAATTGATTTAATGTGCAACAGGTTGCAATTAACGTCCAACCAATTATTTTTTCTGGTAATATTTGCACTTGGGGTTTATTGTTGTAAATAATTTAAGAATACTTTTTTTAAGTAGTTTTAACCTTGAAGAATCTTATAAAGTGTTTTACATATTCCTGGTCTTTTAAGATGCTTTTCATGGATAGTTGTTTCAGGTTAAATCACATAGAATGGTAAGTAAACAAATTATTCATACCAGTTTTAAACATGTATTCAAACATACATATGCACAAGTGAACACACACATTCAGCTTTTCTTCCTTCCAAACAAAAACACTTCTGTTCATTTTGATTTCAGTCTATACCCAGCAAAATGATCTAAGGTATCTTTAAAGATTTGTATGTTCACTGTATTGTTTTTGTTATCTTTTTTTCTTTTTTTTTGGGTTTCAGTATTAAATAATCAAAATAAAAGATCACTAGAAGAGCTTGTAGAACTGTAGCCACTGAATAGAGAAAAAACCCCAGTGACAATATAGTACTATTTGTTAATTTATTTTATCAAATTAATCAAAATACATGTATAATTATGATTTTCAGGGGGGGGTTTTTTGGTGTATTTTTAACATTTAGAAGTTTTGGTAGACATTGATTTCAATTTAAGAATGCAGGGAAAGTACACTTTCTTGAGTACCAGATAGTGCAAAACTTTCTGCTCCAATTTATAAACAAAACCATAACGAATACAAACCTAGGTAATTATAATTTTTGTTCTCCTACATTTTCTTTATCCAGCAAATTGTTTATTTTATGTGCCTTTTCTGTTTCCTTATATCTCTACTAGCCTCATAATTCTAGTAGTTTTGTTGTGTTTGCCTGAGGTTGTTTTGTTTGGTCATTTTTTTACCATTTCTAGAATAACATACATATCAATTGAATTATTTCGATTATAAAATTCAGATAACTCAAACAGTTTCTGATTAGTACTATGTGAACTGCAGTGTTTATAATGTTTAGCTAATTTATTTTTCACTCTGCAGTCACCTAGCTGATTAATGTACCTGATCACACCTTTTTACATATGAAAATATACTACTTTCTGTTAGCTTTTTTAAAAAACGTATTTTATTTCATATTTTTCTTGTAAATATTTATTTAGAATTTGAAATGAAAGATGGGTTTACTTAGATCTGAAATCCTACATTTAGGCTACTCAAGAACACAGAAACCCACAGTAGTTTTACAAGGGTTACTTACCCTGCATCAACTTTCCATGGAATTTGAATGACTAATTTAAATAATTTTTTTCTTTGTTTTCTTTTCATTTAAAAATATTCAAAACTATGTTTGAAAACTATATTTGAAAACCATGTTAGTTTTAATCACCTGATTATTTTTATAGAAATTTTACATTGAAAATGAAAATTTCAGGTTTCATTAGCTTAATATTTTGTCTATTCTTTCATGCACAACTTTTTGTCATTATTGTAGCTGTCTTATGAAGCCATTTCCATATCCATGTGCATAGAATTTCTGCTCAAAAGCATCCCTTTAGAGTGTCTACAGTCTTTTTTCAATTTCTTTCTTACAGTTCAGAATTTTTTGTATAATTCAGTCTTTGTCTAAACTTCTCAGTCTATGCCCCATTTTTTACCATTTCATCCTACATTATATTATTTTGTCCTTCAAAAAGAACTTCAGCAATACAAATTACTGTTGTCTTTGTGAATGAACAATGAAATTCCACTAAGGATCCTTTTGGGAAAATCAGCTTTTACGATGGCTGAAGTTACATGGAATTAATTTCATCCTCTGTGACAAAAGTGTTTTCTTATCTTTGTCTTTGTTATATCCTATATTTCGGTTTATTGAATGGGCCTATTTAATTATATGAGAAAAGGAAAAGACCTGTGAGAGAAGAACTTCGAAGGTCACATTCACTCTTAATTATTTCAGTGTTTATACATGTTTTATCTTATCCTTTCTCATTTCTCATTTCTCAGCTTTGTTAAGTTAATAATCTCTAGACAAGACATATAAGTCATGTTTAGATAAATCACAGTGAGGATTTTTTTTTTTCCAATAGTGAAATGTCTCTGTGAGATCTTTCAATTCTCCCATACGTCTGAAAATGTCTTAGATTTCCATCATAATTCTGACTAACAGGTGGGTTTCTATCAGATAAATGCAAGTCCAGTTTTCTTCAGTGCTTGAAGTTAGAAATGAAAGATTTTCTTAGCTTTTGAATCATCATGTGAATTGTTTTCCCCAGAATTATAGTTCCTTTTCCTCTCCCAGATTATTTGGGTTTTATGATGTTTGGGTACAAGTTTTCTTTATTACTGTTTATTTTGATGAAAATGAAACTGTAATCCTCCTCTTAAAGATTCAGTTATTTGTGAATCATTACCAAGTTTTAATATAGTACAGCTGTATAACTTTGTCTCAAGCATCTGGGAAAACTGCTAAGCTGCAAGAAAGTACCTAGACTAGAGCCATTTAAGATAAGAAAATGTAAAATTGCAGGCTGTGGTAAGAATGTTGAAGTGGGAGTAGTTAAGCAGCTGAAGAGGAAGAAGACTTACATGAGAAATTCAAAATCCTAACGGAAAAACAGAAAACAAAGATGAAAACTCAGTAACACTGAGGATTACTCTCTTTCGAGGAGTAATGGGGGCTGACCCTTCCCATCCTGACTGGTCAGCAAAAACTGATTCGTCATGTTATTGGGCTGGTGAACACATCAATGTTCAGCCCAACATCTTGCTCATCTTAGGTATTTGCTGTGTGTATTAGCTAATAATTACTGTCTTGTTCTTTCAGCACAAATACCTTTCTTGCTGAATCTCTGCACATGGTAAAAGATTCCTGAATGAAAAGGACCAGACACAGAGACACAAAAGCAAGCTTTGAAATATATGAATATATTTGAAATATGAAATGTCAACAAAATGTACATTTTTCTCACAAATGTTTAGCAATGGCATTTACATACACGGTGTCAGCATATTTTCTACATTATTCTTTATTCAAACATATTGTTGATTCGTTTGAGCGCGGTTGCATAATACTATCGTTACATGACCAACTCTTCATCAGTTTCATCAAAATGAACTTTAAACCTGTTATGTAAAATTTTCAAAATAGCCCAGAATTCCAGTTTTAAGGGTTTAGAGGTACATAAAGGCAGAAGTAAGCATTGTGTGGGATTTATGAATTATGTGTCTCTTTTAAACATCACTTTGAGTTGTTCAGAAAATGACACATCCATTATTCTTAAAAAATTAAAGTACATTAAAAACCACACACTATAACCATCTTTCCTCCATTGTCTGCTATTTTGGGTAATTTAAATATAGTTTACATATTCTGAATATCAATTAGTTGATATGACATATGATGTATTGGAGGATAGTTATGCCACATAAGATATACATAATGTTTTTTCCTTAGAAAATTAAAATATACCTTCATGAACATCTGTGTAATCTAGGAGAAAGTAAAGAAAAAAGAAGCAGCGGAGGGGAGGAAACAATCTTTCCTTTAATTGCTGGTATTAGCTTATACTGATTAAAAGTGAATTTGGAAAGGTAATAGGGAAACCTTTAACAGTTTAGTTTAGAACAATAGTATTTTTTTCATGAATCATTGAACTGCCCTCATTTACTGCGCTTTGCTTCACATCATGGAGCACTCTTGGAGTGCAGAAAGGTAAGAACAAATTTATTTTTTAGGAGATAAAAAAAAAAAAAAAAAAAAAAGAAGCATTAAGATGTATTTCAACCACTAATGAGCATTCAGTTCGCTGGGACACACTAAAGCTAATTCAAGGTAATCCCCTCTTTATAGCTTATACTGTGGATATCAGGACATTTACAGTAACTGGTTCATTTTATACACTTGATCCTGGGCTAATCATTAAAGTTAAAATAGTTTTCATTGTGCAAACAGAGCAGAATTTCTCTCCTGTAGCTTTACGTGTTTATGATGTGAATGTTTACATTTGAGCTTATTATCCTTGATGCCACTATTTAAACAGTTAAGACAAAGAGGCACTTTTAGGTAACAATACAGGTGAATATCAGGATAAGAAGAATCCTACTCTTGATGTATCTTTTTCTTTTCTCCATTAACTGTTACATAGTCTGAGTTCACTAACTCAGATGTCTTTTTTCACATGGTGTTATTTTGGATGGAGACACATGATTTTTACTGCAATTATTTCTTTATGAGCAAGTCTGAAGGAGTTTCTACATGCAAACAAAGATTCACCACAACATTTGTGGTACTTTTCAGACTGTCTTGAGAGCAAAACTTTGTTTCAATGACTGCTTAAGAAACATCTTAAGAAAACTATGAAAATTACTTCACAATATTTAGCAACAGTTTGTGAATATTTTTTTTGCAATGTTTACCCATTTCTAAATCAGAAAAAAAAAAATCAAGGTCTTGATTTTAAGTAAGAATCTTTTGTTAGAATCTTAGATTTTTATCAAAATGAACTTCAAGTCCTGGTCTTTTAAGATGCTTTTCATGGATAGTTGTTTCAGGTTAAATCACATAGAATGGTAAGTAAACAAATTATTCATACCAGTTTTAAACATGTATTCAAACATACATATGCACAAGTGAACACACACATTCAGCTTTTCTTCCTTCCAAACAAAAACACTTCTGTTCATTTTGATTTCAGTCTATACCCAGCAAAATGATCTAAGGTATCTTTAAAGATTTGTATGTTCACTGTATTGTTTTTGTTATCTTTTTTTCTTTTTTTTTGGGTTTCAGTATTAAATAATCAAAATAAAAGATCACTAGAAGAGCTTGTAGAACTGTAGCCACTGAATAGAGAAAAAACCCCAGTGACAATATAGTACTATTTGTTAATTTATTTTATCAAATTAATCAAAATACATGTATAATTATGATTTTCAGGGGGGGGTTTTTTGGTGTATTTTTAACATTTAGAAGTTTTGGTAGACATTGATTTCAATTTAAGAATGCAGGGAAAGTACACTTTCTTGAGTACCAGATAGTGCAAAACTTTCTGCTCCAATTTATAAACAAAACCATAACGAATACAAACCTAGGTAATTATAATTTTTGTTCTCCTACATTTTCTTTATCCAGCAAATTGTTTATTTTATGTGCCTTTTCTGTTTCCTTATATCTCTACTAGCCTCATAATTCTAGTAGTTTTGTTGTGTTTGCCTGAGGTTGTTTTGTTTGGTCATTTTTTTACCATTTCTAGAATAACATACATATCAATTGAATTATTTCGATTATAAAATTCAGATAACTCAAACAGTTTCTGATTAGTACTATGTGAACTGCAGTGTTTATAATGTTTAGCTAATTTATTTTTCACTCTGCAGTCACCTAGCTGATTAATGTACCTGATCACACCTTTTTACATATGAAAATATACTACTTTCTGTTAGCTTTTTTAAAAAACGTATTTTATTTCATATTTTTCTTGTAAATATTTATTTAGAATTTGAAATGAAAGATGGGTTTACTTAGATCTGAAATCCTACATTTAGGCTACTCAAGAACACAGAAACCCACAGTAGTTTTACAAGGGTTACTTACCCTGCATCAACTTTCCATGGAATTTGAATGACTAATTTAAATAATTTTTTTCTTTGTTTTCTTTTCATTTAAAAATATTCAAAACTATGTTTGAAAACTATATTTGAAAACCATGTTAGTTTTAATCACCTGATTATTTTTATAGAAATTTTACATTGAAAATGAAAATTTCAGGTTTCATTAGCTTAATATTTTGTCTATTCTTTCATGCACAACTTTTTGTCATTATTGTAGCTGTCTTATGAAGCCATTTCCATATCCATGTGCATAGAATTTCTGCTCAAAAGCATCCCTTTAGAGTGTCTACAGTCTTTTTTCAATTTCTTTCTTACAGTTCAGAATTTTTTGTATAATTCAGTCTTTGTCTAAACTTCTCAGTCTATGCCCCATTTTTTACCATTTCATCCTACATTATATTATTTTGTCCTTCAAAAAGAACTTCAGCAATACAAATTACTGTTGTCTTTGTGAATGAACAATGAAATTCCACTAAGGATCCTTTTGGGAAAATCAGCTTTTACGATGGCTGAAGTTACATGGAATTAATTTCATCCTCTGTGACAAAAGTGTTTTCTTATCTTTGTCTTTGTTATATCCTATATTTCGGTTTATTGAATGGGCCTATTTAATTATATGAGAAAAGGAAAAGACCTGTGAGAGAAGAACTTCGAAGGTCACATTCACTCTTAATTATTTCAGTGTTTATACATGTTTTATCTTATCCTTTCTCATTTCTCATTTCTCAGCTTTGTTAAGTTAATAATCTCTAGACAAGACATATAAGTCATGTTTAGATAAATCACAGTGAGGATTTTTTTTTTTCCAATAGTGAAATGTCTCTGTGAGATCTTTCAATTCTCCCATACGTCTGAAAATGTCTTAGATTTCCATCATAATTCTGACTAACAGGTGGGTTTCTATCAGATAAATGCAAGTCCAGTTTTCTTCAGTGCTTGAAGTTAGAAATGAAAGATTTTCTTAGCTTTTGAATCATCATGTGAATTGTTTTCCCCAGAATTATAGTTCCTTTTCCTCTCCCAGATTATTTGGGTTTTATGATGTTTGGGTACAAGTTTTCTTTATTACTGTTTATTTTGATGAAAATGAAACTGTAATCCTCCTCTTAAAGATTCAGTTATTTGTGAATCATTACCAAGTTTTAATATAGTACAGCTGTATAACTTTGTCTCAAGCATCTGGGAAAACTGCTAAGCTGCAAGAAAGTACCTAGACTAGAGCCATTTAAGATAAGAAAATGTAAAATTGCAGGCTGTGGTAAGAATGTTGAAGTGGGAGTAGTTAAGCAGCTGAAGAGGAAGAAGACTTACATGAGAAATTCAAAATCCTAACGGAAAAACAGAAAACAAAGATGAAAACTCAGTAACACTGAGGATTACTCTCTTTCGAGGAGTAATGGGGGCTGACCCTTCCCATCCTGACTGGTCAGCAAAAACTGATTCGTCATGTTATTGGGCTGGTGAACACATCAATGTTCAGCCCAACATCTTGCTCATCTTAGGTATTTGCTGTGTGTATTAGCTAATAATTACTGTCTTGTTCTTTCAGCACAAATACCTTTCTTGCTGAATCTCTGCACATGGTAAAAGATTCCTGAATGAAAAGGACCAGACACAGAGACACAAAAGCAAGCTTTGAAATATATGAATATATTTGAAATATGAAATGTCAACAAAATGTACATTTTTCTCACAAATGTTTAGCAATGGCATTTACATACACGGTGTCAGCATATTTTCTACATTATTCTTTATTCAAACATATTGTTGATTCGTTTGAGCGCGGTTGCATAATACTATCGTTACATGACCAACTCTTCATCAGTTTCATCAAAATGAACTTTAAACCTGTTATGTAAAATTTTCAAAATAGCCCAGAATTCCAGTTTTAAGGGTTTAGAGGTACATAAAGGCAGAAGTAAGCATTGTGTGGGATTTATGAATTATGTGTCTCTTTTAAACATCACTTTGAGTTGTTCAGAAAATGACACATCCATTATTCTTAAAAAATTAAAGTACATTAAAAACCACACACTATAACCATCTTTCCTCCATTGTCTGCTATTTTGGGTAATTTAAATATAGTTTACATATTCTGAATATCAATTAGTTGATATGACATATGATGTATTGGAGGATAGTTATGCCACATAAGATATACATAATGTTTTTTCCTTAGAAAATTAAAATATACCTTCATGAACATCTGTGTAATCTAGGAGAAAGTAAAGAAAAAAGAAGCAGCGGAGGGGAGGAAACAATCTTTCCTTTAATTGCTGGTATTAGCTTATACTGATTAAAAGTGAATTTGGAAAGGTAATAGGGAAACCTTTAACAGTTTAGTTTAGAACAATAGTATTTTTTTCATGAATCATTGAACTGCCCTCATTTACTGCGCTTTGCTTCACATCATGGAGCACTCTTGGAGTGCAGAAAGGTAAGAACAAATTTATTTTTTAGGAGATAAAAAAAAAAAAAAAAAAAAAAAGAAGCATTAAGATGTATTTCAACCACTAATGAGCATTCAGTTCGCTGGGACACACTAAAGCTAATTCAAGGTAATCCCCTCTTTATAGCTTATACTGTGGATATCAGGACATTTACAGTAACTGGTTCATTTTATACACTTGATCCTGGGCTAATCATTAAAGTTAAAATAGTTTTCATTGTGCAAACAGAGCAGAATTTCTCTCCTGTAGCTTTACGTGTTTATGATGTGAATGTTTACATTTGAGCTTATTATCCTTGATGCCACTATTTAAACAGTTAAGACAAAGAGGCACTTTTAGGTAACAATACAGGTGAATATCAGGATAAGAAGAATCCTACTCTTGATGTATCTTTTTCTTTTCTCCATTAACTGTTACATAGTCTGAGTTCACTAACTCAGATGTCTTTTTTCACATGGTGTTATTTTGGATGGAGACACATGATTTTTACTGCAATTATTTCTTTATGAGCAAGTCTGAAGGAGTTTCTACATGCAAACAAAGATTCACCACAACATTTGTGGTACTTTTCAGACTGTCTTGAGAGCAAAACTTTGTTTCAATGACTGCTTAAGAAACATCTTAAGAAAACTATGAAAATTACTTCACAATATTTAGCAACAGTTTGTGAATATTTTTTTTGCAATGTTTACCCATTTCTAAATCAGAAAAAAAAAAATCAAGGTCTTGATTTTAAGTAAGAATCTTTTGTTAGAATCTTAGATTTTTATCAAAATGAACTTCAAGTCTATTATGCAAAATTTTCAAAACAGCCCAGAATTCTGGTTTTAAGGACTTAGAGGTACATAAAGGCAGAAGTAAGCACTATGTGGGATTTATGGAATATGTGTCACTTTTAAATATCACAATGAGTTGTTCAGAAAAAAAAAAAAGGATGAGTTGATAAAAATCTGGCAATTATAAAAGGTATTCAGTGATAGGACAGGGGTTTGTTTTGTTTTGTTTTGTTTTGTTTTTTAATTCAGAATTGTTTATAGTGTAATAAGGCCAAGTTATTTTCAATTTCTTGTCCGTCTTCAGGGAATGTCATTATTTCCCATGGAGTTCTTTTTAAAAATTATTTAGAACTTTAAAAAGTATTATTTTCAGAGAAATTTGTGAATTTTCCAAGAGTTACTTGAAGTAACATCTACTCATTAGCTATATTCTTAGGTAGAGTAATTTCACATTATCATCAATGTACTGGTTTCATCTTGTTAAGCTTCTGCAATGGAGTATAATTTCTATAACCATTGAAGTAAGTGTCTTTCACTGGAAAAAAAAAAAAATCTGTAGTGTTTTGAGTATTAAATTAAAAAATAAATCCTCAAAGCATCATGGAGATGCCACTACCTTCACTTGAAAGTATGTTGTTCAATGTTAAGAGAATTTTGTAATTCTGTCTTTACTGTCGAATTACATATAAAAATAGTTTCTTTACTAGGGACTAGTTAATTGTGAAAATTAGCCCAATAGTACACTTTCTAATATTAGGTAGAAGCAAAGGTAGCTCACTACAAATAACTATGAATTTTTCTTTTTTTTTTTTAACATTCCACTTAAAATATTGTATTCTGCTGATTTAGTGCAAACGTTGGGGACTTTTTCTTTTTGACAACATTAATGGCTACTACTTGAAAAAAACAAATTAAACCAAACACAACAAAAACCCAGCACAACACCCTGCAGATCACTAAACAATATAAAAAGCAAGATAAAAGTTTCTTTGTAGTATACCCTATGCTATGACATCCTGAGCCCAGTTAATCATAGGAGGAATCACTTCTTGTCTTAATTGTAGATCAATTCAATCAGAAAACTTTAAGTGGAGGTGGACTGTAAAGAAGCTAGTTTAGTTAAAACACATACAGGCATAGTCAGGGTAGTGTTAAATGAAGAATAATTCTTGTATTTTGAAACTCTATGCTCCTTTAATATACAAATGACTTCTAATTTCTCTCTGCAATTACAGGGTCCAGATTCTACTGATGCAAAGCCAGGTATATCAGCCCAAGTCTGTGATTCCTAGACCAGCATGTTTTTGGCTTTTTCTTTACTGATTTGGGCATCAGGTGATTTTTATGATTTATTCTGAATGAACACAAAACTGTTTAGTTGTCTTTAGCCCCATTAATGTCCTACAATTTAGTCCTCCTGGTAATTAACAGTATGTACTGCAGTGGAGAGGGGTTGAATAATCAAATTGGTTTCTGTGTAATGTGGAAAGGAAATCTTATTTTTTTGAGAAACCATTAGAAGAATTAAATCAAAGCATCATTGGGCCACACTGAAAAAAACATTATTAAATCATCTTATTTTTCCTGTAGCTAAAGGGGATAAAAGAATACAGCTAATAGTTTTTGGGAGCATAGCTGACAGAGAATTTAGCCACTGGGATCCTGAAACAACAGTGCTTAAGAACTCAGTCATTACTGAATGAATGAGGTCCACAAAACTGTGGATATCTGAAATACATTTTGATCCAAAAGTGGATCGTTAGGTACAAAACCTAGGTATCTTATAGGTACATAATTGTGCATATCTCCTAACCAATGGAAAATTTCAAGACAGAAATACAAAGTGACAGTTCTGTCTTTCTCAAGAAGGACTACAAACAAACTCAGAAGTAGAGATGTTTCTACTGAGACTGAAGCATTTGGTCATCCTCTTGTCAGGCATAAACTACAGAAAGATTAAATGTGTAATCTAAGTGTCAGAACACTTGGCTTTGGTTGTGGTATAGCCAGGGTAAGGTCTTCCTTTTCCTTTAGGTGATTTGGATTTGCACCATGAGCATCTCAGAGAAAGGCTTTGATCTGCCTGCATTCAAACCCTTCTATTCAGCCTTTGTTAAGAATTATTACATTTGTCAGAGAGAGAATACATACACACAGCTTAGGAACAGGAGTATCCAGCTTGATGGAAAAGATTACTTTGCTGATGAATGAAGGCTCATTTTAAAATTCTTTTGAGCCTAATATAGAATCTGAGGGTGTATTTATGCAATTAAGTAGAAGAGAATTAGTGAGTGAGCCTGAGTGCAGTTCTAGCACAGTTGTTAGCTTGGTCTCTGACTCTCTTTGGGCCACTGAGACACATCTGTTAGAAAGGAAACAAAGTCCAAAACTACTCAAGAGAGACTGTGCTATTTATCCTTGAGGCTAGGGATCAGTCCTTATCTTTCTTTCATTTAGCAACATAAAGATACATTACTCAGTGTCCTTTGTCTAAATAAGAAAGAATATATTTTAACTCCTGGAATATACAAGTATAATCTTGTTCTCTGGCCCTTGTAAAGTGAAAGTATCTCAACAAGGCAGCATAAGAGAGAACAATCTTCTGGTTCTCCAGCTATAATCAATTTTATTAGCTTCTGGCTACAGTATCCACCTAGAAGATGTTGTGCCAGACTTTGTTTTTCAGATTGAGTGAGCTGGGTCATCCTACAGTCTGGCTGATCAGAGTACGTGCTGAGTTACTGAAAAAAAGGGGTACACGGCACTCCATGTCACTTTGATTTGTATAGTATTGAATCCTGTAGTGATTTCAGACAATCATCAGTCTGGCTTTCATAGTTAACACACATAGAAGGTGGCCTGGGTTTTACATCCTGGAATGGCTTAAGGAGAAACTGAATGTCATTCTGACAAATTGTGCTAATGTTTAGAAAGCTGTAGATAATATATCCTGTAGATAATGTAGAGTATTTATGGTGACACTGTGTATTCCAAGGGTTTGATACCTCAGCACTTAGGCAGCAACTGGTACAGATTCTGAGAAACTATGGGGAATTTTTTACAAACTGATTTCAGCAATTTTGCAGATTTTAATCTACAAAATTATTTATTTTGGTATGTAGTAAAGAATAGGAAGCAGGTAAACCCTAGAATACTATCCCTATCACAGCACAGCTCTTTGGTATCCGGAATGTGTGAACTCTCATTTACCTGTTGGCATTTATTTATTCACAAGTGAATGTTCCCAAAGCTTCCGAGCTTATAATGAGAACACTCTGTATTAAAAAAAGAACATGTCATGAACAAATACAGAAATTATAAATCTATTGCCATCTGTGAAATTGAAGTTTAATTTGTTTATATAATACTTATTTCTCCATTTCTTTTAGTTTTCAATCACAAGGTCACTCAAGAATGGCATCTTTCTTGACTGCTTCAGATTTCTCAGTTTTGTTTAGTTCTACTATTCTCATTTCACACCCTAAGTAGTATTGCATAAGTACAGATGTAGTTTAATTTTTATGCCCTTTAATTTCATATTTTGACCAATTCCCTACTTCAAAAATTATCAAGGATTTGCATATGAGAACAAAAATTTTTTTGTGAAAAAATCACGACGCAGAGAGAAAATTTTTCATTCTTATGGTAATTTAGAGACTGAACTCCTTGAGCACATAACATTGTAGCTTTCAGTTTCATCCAACAGAAAAAAAAAAAAAAAACAACCAAAAACAAAAACACAAATCTATTCAAATAGCAGTCCTTGTTTATAATAGCTTATCCATCCCACTCAGGACAAACACCAAACAAAACAAAACAAACAAAAAAAAAAAAAAGAGAGAAATAATCCTCAGAGAACAAACAAAAACAAGGTTAAAAAACTCACAAGTGTTTATAATCAGGGTGTTTTTCCTTTATTTAGGTTTTTGTTTGATTCTTTTGTGAATTATATAAAATGTATGAATTCTGTCTCTCTGGTGAAATCCTCAGATGGTTTTTGTTTGTTTTACATAAGTTTAATGTTCTCTTGCATAAAACCTCTTGACATTTGGAAGCATTCTCTTTTAAGACCAAGAGAACATTGTGAACTGGTATTGAGCATTTAAAAAAATAAATTCCTCAGAAAGGTCAGATTTTGCAGAAAAGACTACATGAACTGCTACATTTTAAGAACATTCTGACATAGTGTTTACATATTTTAACAAGTTACTGTATGCCAACATGATAAAGGGAATTTGATGTTATTTGTCTTTTGAAAATATCTCTTTAATTAAGAAACTTAAATCACATAATGATGCTAAGATAGTGGGGCAGACTGGTGTTTATAATTTAGGGCTGTAAACTGTGAAATCTAAATTTGCACTGTGCAACAAAAGGATGAGTTATTTACAAGATGCTGATAGGTCCAATTGTAATCTCATCAGGGACACATAGAAAACTCAGCTCCTCAAGCAGAGAAAAACATGGTTAAATTGTTAGTACTTCAATCTTAAATTATGCATGATTGTTGACAGCTCATAGTGTGAACAAATGCTATAATGTTCCACTACAGATTTTCATGTTTTTCCTAAACCTTCAGTTTATCTGTGCTGCTCAGGGTGATATAAAAATCAAGTCGTGAATCAGTGTTTAGGTTGGTTTTGGTTCATTTAGCTTTTTAGAAGCTCTGTATTTATTTTGCCATAATTTACGATCTTACTTATGCTCCTGTTCATGCACTAACCTTGCTTATGTATGTATGGCACATAAGGAGATAGAGTTTTACACAATTTCACTGTCACTGGTCATCTTGCTCTTCTACCTTGTCCTCAGAATAGCACAGACAACTGACAAAGCAATGCATTCTGAAACTACCATGCTAGCAAGAGCTGAAAAGTAATATGGATTACTGCAACCAGATTCAGAAGCTGAACCACAGTGAGGCAAACCACTGCTGTTTTGGTACTTGCAATGTGCTCCTAAAGTAGAAAGAAAACTGTCTTTCCCAACATTCTCCTTTCATCTCATTTGCTTACTTGCCCTAGATCAGTTACCAGTTGCTATCAAAGAGTCCAGGCAAGGACTGTCTCTAGAGCTAATACAAACACTGAATCACCTCCCAGGCTCCCTACTGATCACTGCTCCTTTTCACAGCTGATACAGCCCTAGTCAAAATGCTTTTTCCATGCTGTTTAACATGCTAAGTGTTCCATTTCAGGTTGTCTCACTACTTTGAAAGTGTGTGTGACTGGTTAGACTGGAAGTCGCAGGCCTTTCTGAGAATACAAGTTTTTTACAAGCAGATACATAGTGCAATCAGCCTTCCCAAGAAAACATAAAGGTATTTCATATAGGCATAGTCAGACATCTGTGGGAGTCAATTATCTGAACCTCATATCCTTTTAATTACCTCTGTTTATGAGACAAACCCTTTGTTTTACCTCTCATTGCAATAGCATTACTCAGGTGTTCACTTACGAATTGTCTTCTGGAGAGAATACTCTCCCGCCATGTAGAAATAAGAAAACGTCAAGAATGATGGTTCAGTCTGCAATGTTCCGGGCAAGGTGATAAACAGGATGTTGTGTAGCATTACAACATCTGTGTTAAACACCTTGCTATATCTGTTTCCAGTGAGACACGGCTACCTTGGAAATTGGAAATTGCTCATATTTTCCATAATGTTTCACTCATAATCTTTTGATCTGGAAATCTTTGCCTCTGGACAGGGTGTTGCAGCAAAGAGACTTAAAAGAAAGGTTCCTCAAAAATGCAGTAGCTAAAGCCTACAGTCAGAGAGCCTATTCCAGAGGGGTATCTATGGGACTGCAGAAATTAGATTACTGTCCTAGTGAAGGCAAGGTGAAGAAACCTCTTTTCTGGAAACAGAAGCTCTGTGAGAGGAAATTGTCCAGGTCCACAACAGGTTATATGCTGCTGCCAAAACAGGTAAAGGGCAAGCAGCACACGGCAGGAACCTATGCCTTAGTCTTTCCTTCAGTGTTGGTCAGGAAGACTGTTACTGAGGAGACCATTAGTCTCATTGATGCCACCTCTCCAGCCCTGTTTCCACCTTTTCCTAAGGTATTCCATGCAGCAATGAAGAGCTTGGAGATGAAAACTCTTCTCAAGATGAAATGGAGGAAGAAGGCTGCAAGATTAAGAGGATTTCAACTCTTTGAGAGGAAGAGTGGATGCAAATTCTCATCCAACATGTCCAATCCTCAGCCTCTCTAGAGGACCACATACTGTTACTCTATCTTGGTACATCATTTTAGGTTGGTAATGGATGATGTTTCATTGTTCCTTGTTGCAGCTAGATGATGTATTTTTAAAATTAATTTGATCACTCTTTCTGTTTGTCTTCTCAGTTTTTCTAAAGGTATCTAAAAGACCTCTGTGGATGCTCAGAACTTACCAATATGAGGTGCTTAACATCAAACAGAAGTCTGAATAAAACTGTAATATGGAAACCTGACATTACTTTGCTTATCTTTAGACACGTGAGTCTGGGTACAACCCATGTATCTACGGCTGCCATTTTTTAGTGATCAAGGATATTCTGAGATATCTGCATGCAGCTGACAGAGAAGATATAAATTCTATGGACATTACCTCTACAGAGAATGGTATATCTACATGCATTTTTATAAAGAGCTTGCACACTTCTGGAGTGGCAGTGAAGCTAGAAGGAATAGCCTTCAGTGGTTACAATTGCACAGGATACCTATATAAGTGAATCATACAGAGATATCTAAATTTTCATCAATTTTGAGCAAATGAACACAGGAGAAATCCAAAACAAATAGTCTTTCTTTACATCAACCAATAGAAAACATGGTATTTGATAGGATGGAATTGAAAACCTGAAGTGATTAACATAGTTTCATCCTAGCTCTGTAAATATGTCCATATATGGTATAAATGAAGAATTTATGGTGCCACCTACTGTTTTTGTATGCTACAGCCATTCTAGAAGCATTACCTCCTCTTTCACTAGGAACAGGTTAGAAAAACCTTTTTGATTAACTACTTTTAGTATCTTAGGTACTGTGAGACTGGAGACCTTGGTTTCTGTCATTCTAACAATGTTTAAGAAAAATTTACACCAGAGACTTGCACAGAAATTGTCAGAATAAGAAAGTCATTCTCTTCAAATAGAGCAAATAGATGCAGCTCTTGTATGTAAATTTTCCTTCACTGTTTGATAAAGTAGGAAACAAGGTCTCTAACCCTGCAGCCTCCAGCATAGTGAAATCCAGTAATCAAAAAGGTTTTTCCATCTGTTCCAAGTGACTGCAGATGCACCAATTATAGATGCAACCACAGTGCATGAAAATCATATAGGCTTTAACTGGATAGAGAGGTTGTAATGATATTTAATACTTTAGATGAAAATTTCACCAGTCATAGTCTTCCAATTTATGCAAAATAGAAAAATATACACACGATAGATGGAAATGATAAATGTCGGTAATTGATGTCTGTAATATCCTAGCACACTCCACTCTTCATGGGTGGAATAACGTATGGGAATTTATTTTATTAATGCAAATGTTAATTATGCATATAAAACCCACATATTGTTTTGAAATATGCTTATAATCTTACTAACTGTGTAGGTTAATTGCTCAGAAAAGCTTTCTAGGTTTTTTTTTTCTTTAACTTACCAAAAAATCGTCACAAAATCAAAAATCTTAGGGCAGGTTGCACAATGAAATTAATGAAATATAATTTTTTGTATTTGAGTAAATACATTCCTAACTCATCTACACAGATCTTATTTAATATGTCAAGTATTAATCTGGACAGTTGTTGACTCTTCTCTGCGCATGGATGTTAACAAGCCACGACCAAAACGACTAATAAGTTGTGGAACTAAGGTTTTTTTGGGAGTCCAACCTTAAACAATCAATGTCAAGACGTAATTACAGATATCCAGGCCTCATCATGCTCCCTAAATGCATGTCTTTTAAAGGCATCTATAAAATGAGGCAGAATAAATGTCTTGTCATGCTTAGTAAACTCTAAAAAGTCACCCATGTTTCTGTGTAAAGAATTAGCCCACTCCTATTTTATATTTTCTTTCATTATAACTATGAAAATGTATATGATGAAATACAGTTTTTTATTTTATTTTTTAAAATTTATTTATAATTCTTCTTAATCTTTGGAACCTTAATTTATTCTTATAGAGGATAAGATTAAAGAGTAAACTTTGGAAGTGAGCAATGGCTGTGGTTTAACACTGGTATATTATACATACATTTTGTACATTAGTGGTCATTTGATTGTTAAGTTGTGCATCTTCATAGTACACTACAGTTTATTTTATACTCATCTGACTGGTAAATCCCTCACTGATTGAGTGATATTTAAAATAAGACACAACACATTAGTTAAACATAATTGCAAAATACTATGCAGAAAAATATTTTTCATATTATCTAAGATTTCTGAAAACATAGGGCAACAACTAGACTAACTATATCAAAGAAGAAATGCATTCAATTAAATATTATTCAGCTCTTAACATAAGAAACTTGTTGCAAGCAAAATTCTGAAATAAGTTTAGCACAATAAATTTAACTGGAGAATTTTTTCTTATCATGTCCAACACTTTGTAGTTATTCTCTGCCCTTCAACCAAGGGAAAAAAAAAAAAGAAGCATATGCATGAATTTCATTATTCTGCAGTGAAACTGACCCATAATAATACATTTGCTGAGTTTTGTGTTTGAAGAGATTTGAGTTCTAGAAGAAGAAATACAATACAATACAATACAATACAATACAATACAATACAATACAATACAATAAAATAAAAACACAAACAAACAGAAACAACAAAACAAAAACTCCATAATTTAATTTTGATGTATCCCTGAGCCTTGCCCTGGAAGGTGAACTTGTTAGATATAATTAGCATCACAATAAGATCTGAGGTTACTACAAAAATGGTGGAAAAATGATTTCTGAATAACTGATATCCTAAAATCACCAATGGGAGCATTGTTTATTTCAGCTGCAGTACAGCCCTTGTACTCTTCCAGTACCTAATAATTATTTATGAATTATCTCCATAAGAGATGAAAATCCTCACCTGAGACACTCCCTTAACTCATCCTATTTATTTAGACTACAAGAGCTGCTACATCTGGGTCTTCAAATTTCATGAACAACCAATGCTTATAATAGCTATGGAATCCTTACATGAATGAAGAGTGCTAGTAAATTAAGAGCATAGTAGATGTATACAGATATCATTGTGTATATTCTGTATCGTGTGTTGTCAGCACAGCGAAGCTTTATTTCTTACATTTAGATTGCTACTCAGCATAAATTGTATTCAGGAACAAGAGAAAATGTCAGATTAACTCAACTCAGCAGATTTTTTACAGCAGGGCCAAGAGATAAAGATTACACGCTGAAATTTGAGAATGGGTTTTGCCCAATCTGACAATACACAGTCATCTCTTAAGAACAGCTTGTCCTTTGAAGTGAATTGCAGCACAGCAGAACCAGGTAGCTATCTGTGGTCATCTGTGAGACCTACTGCAATCATCAGGGAAAGCAGCCTACACTAAAGGCTTCCAAGGCACTAAACATTTGATGGGGAGCAAGTTCAAAAAGTATGGAGTACTGCAGGCAAATCCTCTAACACACTATCATGAAGTTGTCGGTTCACTCAAGCTATACTGCTGGTGGAAGAGTACTAATGCTGTGCCACAATTCAAAAAGCTAAGTGAGATCATAGGACCCTAAACTAGTGAATCTGGCACTGATCCTGGAAAGCGTAACACAAAACTGATTCAGAAACTGTTGACTAAGAATTAAAGGAGAGTGCTATGGTTAATGCCAGTCAAAATTGTGTAATAGAAAAATAAGTCTTGTCAAAAAGTTTTATTTTCTCTTTCCTGAGATCATCAGTTCACAAATGTAAGGATTTTGCTGAGTATTTGAATACTTTCTGCAAAATCTGATTAAAAACACCTATACACACACACAAAGTTAACATAGCACAATATGGACAAAATGTGCTTTAGATGCATAATAAACATCTCAGATCTCAGATTCTACTATTTGGATCTTGATTGGAGGAGGTATTTTTGTCAGGGTTGAATAAAAATCATTATTAAATCCTATGTTATACAACCTTTCCCCCAAGAATAATCTAGAAATAAAATTTGCATTGGTATTGATAAACCATAAGTATGATACAAAGATATGTTAAATGATCTTTAACATGAATAATAATCACAGAGTGTGATCTGATGAACTAATCTTGTGTGATCTTTTAAATAGGTTGCTTGGTTACATAGCAGAATGCAGTTACAAGACTTAGAACAAAGCAAGCAGGAAATGGTCATGGAAAATGAAGCCATATCCTTGAAAATTTTCCAGCGTTTATAGCAGTTAATTGACTTATTCTGAGCTCCCACTGTGATTTTTGTTTAGAAAGTGTTAATAAAACGTTTTACCGTAAAAACTGAGCAGAGTGTGTGCTTTTTTGGGAAAAATACTAACTTCTACTAGGATCTTTCACTGAGACAAGAGGCTACATTAAGAACTATTGACAGATGACTAAACTTAGATATACTTAGAGGTTAAGTGTGGCAGAAATATTTTACAGTGGAACAAAAAAACCATTTGAAACTGCTGTTTTTGTTGAAACTTCATTTTCTGACATCCTGGAATTTCCCCCTCTCAGGGACTTATACAAGGTCTGTGAAAAATGACACAAAATGTAATGGTTTATCTCATATACCAGACTGGAGATGATATAATGGTCTTTAGTGGTTCAAGTTTCTTCAGTTTAATTAGGCCAATATTGCAGTAAGCTAATTGGTGTGTCCCCAATGCATTTTTTTCATGCAAAAGAAGTTGTCAGTATCTGTGTCTCTTTTTCATTAGCTGACCAAAAAAAAAAAAAAAAAAAAAAAGAAAAAGAAAAAAAGAAAAAAAAAGGAAGGTAAGGAGGGAAGGAAAGACGAATAAGAAGAGAAAAGAATGGAAGATGGAAGAGGCATGAGTCTTGTTGGGGCCTAACAGACCTATTTTGAAGCCATAACTGTTAAAGTTATTGCCCAGTGGATGTATGGATTTGCTTTCAGTGCCTACAGAAGTCAGCAGAAGTGATTAACTTAAACTGAAGTGGCTGTCTTTTCAATATTTACGTGAAAGCAAACGAATCCATCTATAGGAATTACTGTTTGCTGCATCTGGTTGTTCAGGGAAGCCACCTGTTTTTGTGTAAATGAGCAAAAATGTTCTTTATTCAATGGAAAACTGGTAAAAACTCCAAACATTCACTATCTGTGGTTTCTAGTAGAGCAAACAGGCTGAAAGAAAGTTATTGTGCTAATATAATATCAGTTCTGGCATTTCCTATATGATACTGCATTAAAAATGATAGAGGAATCAAAAACATAGAGACCTTCTTCATGTCAAAACCAGGATTTTTATGTCTGTGTTATTCCTTAGAGAAGCTTATTAAGATTCTCTTTAAAGACTTCCTGAGAAGGAGATTCTATTTCATTACTTCTTTATTTCTGTTACAGACGCATTCCTAACAAAACCTTTTTTTGCTGTAAGATGAGCTCATTACTTCTTGTTCAAAGTGGCCTGCATGCATAGAGCTGAACAGTTTTTTAATTGATTTGAAACCTTCTCTCTGCATGCAGTCAGAATTTTTTTAACTAGAACAAATTACTCAATTCTTTTAAATGTTTAGTTTTGATAACACTATAATAGATATCTGGCTATTCCATTTGCTGTTTTCTGGATTCTCTTCATTATATCCCGGATTCTCAAGGCTTACTCATAACCCAAAATAGGCCAATGTGTCTCCGCTAAGGTCACCTATGCTAAAATGACGCAGGAGTATAAACTTCCTCCTATTATCCTTCTATTACACCCGATGAAAAGTGTTAATTTTCATTCTCTTGAGTGTAGGTCTTTCTAGTGATAGGACATGAGGAAATGGTATGAAGCTGTGCCAGAGGAAGTTCAGACTAGACATTACAAAAAGGTTCTTCCCTGATGGGGTAGTTGGTCACTGGAACAGACTCCCCAGGAAAGTGATCATGGCAACAAGCATCTCAGATTTCAAGGAGGATCTGAATGACGCTTTTAGTCAAATGGTTTAGTTTTAGGTAGTCCTGTAAGGAGCAGTGAGTGGGATTTGACAATTGTTATGGATCCCTTCTAACCTGAGATTTTCTATGATTCTATGATTCCTGAAGGACTGAAGCTTGTGGAAGAGCCTATGCCCAAGCAAAGGAAAAAGGTGAGAAGGAAGGAGCAACATAGCACTTGGTACCAAGTGTAGGTCTCCCGCTCCTCACCATTCCTCAGCAGGAGTAATGGAATAAAGGAGTTGGGAATCAAGGAGTGGAACTGTGCATGGGAAAAGGGGAAGGAAAGGCAGTGTTTAAATTTCTTTCTTATAAATCTATTTAATTTGGCAATAAATTAAATTAATTTTCATCAAGTGGAGTTTGTTCTGTCCACAACACAAATTGGTGGGTGATCTCCTGTCTTTTTCTTGACCCTCAAGGTTTTTCATCATACTTTCTCCCTCTGTCCCACTAAGGATGGAGAGTGAGTGGACATTTGGTTGTTGGCCATGTTTAACTCAACACAGAGAAATACTCTTTGAATCCACTAACGTGTTTCATCCTGCCTGTTTACACTACACCTTATTCAGCAATGAAGAAACAGCCTACATTTGTGCTAGTAGGTTCGTAACACAAAGCATGCTGCTTGGCTGTTATGATGGTTGAAAAAATGTCTTTAAAAATTGTACTCCTTTGACAATGCTTTGGGAATAAAGACTCTTTGTGGAAAATTCAGACTGGTGCATCTTGTGATTCTTCAACAACAAAAGTAGAAATATATCCAAAAAACTGTCTTATGAATAACAACATTTAAGAATGCAGTTTTAAGTATTCATACATATTTGTATAAAGAGGTATATAAAGTCCTAAGAAGAATCCAATACAGGGATGGAATATTTTGTGGGAAAAAAGAAAAAGCTGTTCTCTGCTTTCTCAGGTTGAACTAGTATTAAAAATCAACTAAAGAGCATCAAAGTTGCATTTTATATCTATGGTGAGTCTCTCTTCACAAATCAAGTGAATGGTCCTGGTTTGAAATCATACAAAATCCCCAAAACATATATGGCTTAATAAAATTATGCCAGCTATTAGGTATAAAAGCTTTCTGAATACACATTGTCTTTCAAATAAATTGAAAACAAGTTCTCAAGGTCAAAAGTAAAATAAATATGGTTACAAAGAACTTTTTTCACCAATGTAGATTACTTAGTAGCAAGGCAAGTCTGATTCTTAGGTCAGACTATTACACGCTGGCAATTTTATCTGCTCTCATTGTTTTTGTAGTCCCTAAAGTGCAATAAATCACTGAAGTACAGTTATTTTTTATTTATAACTGGATGTCTTTACAATCCGCATAATCAGGAAAAACTTTTATAGATGGTTCTTTCTTCTGAGGTAGCATTAACTTTTCTTTTTTTTCAAAGTAACTGTCACAACAACAAAAGAAAGGAACATTAATGACTGTAAACTTTGTTGAAGTGGAAGGAATGACATGAAGGCAGACTGGAGACACAGACTTTCACTTTTAAGAACACCAAATGCTGCAATATGGTGTATATGTGTATTTATTTTCAGACTACTATTATGGTGTATTTTTGTGCCAATTGATTTTAACATTGTAAGAGTCGATGGAGGCAGAGGAATTATGAGAAGATGTGTTTTTATGCATGGAGATTATTAGTTCGGTAGTCTCTTAGATGTGAGGAATTTAAAAGAGATATCCTTCACTTAGGGAGTAACCTGTTAAACTGATTTAGATATTAGTATCGAAGTCTATTTATGAGCTGCTGAAGTGGCCGTTATCAGTACTGGAGAACTTTCTTCAGTAAATGTGATCTGTTGAGCGCTCTGGGCTTGATTCAGTTGCCTGCACAAGGGTGACTACTTACATCTGCTCTTTCATGCAGGGTCTAAGACTGGGGTACTAAATGAAGCACATTACACAGTTAAATTTGGGCACGAAAATGTTCTCCAATCTCCATTGGCTCTATCTCCACTGACTATAATGTAGACATCCATCTTTGGGAACTTACAGTTGAAATAAAAACCATTCTGTACATTTCAGTTCTAACTAGCCAGTGATGTCAAGTGACTCTTCTGCACAGCCCATACAGTAACTCTTTCTGTTTTCATGTTCATAAAGCCGCAAACTTAATGAGAGTCATTTTGAGAGTTTCTGAATGGAAGTAGCTTCCTGAATGAAGAATTTTCCTCTTAGACTACCTGTTTCTCTGAATTGTGGTGGTATAGAAGGGAGAAAATGACTAATAACTAAAAGAATGGCTCCAGCCCTTCTTTTAACCATTCTAAAAATTAAAAGAATAGTTGAAATGAGACTGATGCTGGTGAGTAAAGGGTATATCCACATGCAGTACTTTGAAAGATTACATCTGACAGAATATACTAATATTTTCTCCTTTTAACCACTTGATTCATTCCAGTGGTGATTATGGAAGATTATCATGCTATGTTACATGCTATTAATATGTCGCATAAATAATCTGTGAAGCCCCATGGAAAATGTTACTCTAATCATCCGTTCTTTATAATGTGTATTTAAGGTGTATTCTTAGACCTCAAATTAATTTTTGAGTAACTTAAATCAGTTGCTAGGTAAAATTACCTGTTTGTGTAGCATATAGCAGAGTAGGCTCTGTTGCTACTAGGGTTTAATGCTCACTATTACAATACAAAAAGTAAATATAAAAATACACAGAAATATCATAGATAATAAAGAGAAAAAAAAAAAACACAAACAAACCAAACCAACAAACAAACAAACAAAACCAAAACAACAACAACAACAAAAACCAACAACAACAAAAACACCAAAACAAAACAAAACAAAACAAAAAAATCCCATCACAATGCTGTGGAATATTTGTCAGTATTATCTGATGTATTATCTGTAACTTTATGTTAAAAGACAGACACTTATGATTGATAATAGAATCATAGAATCACAGAATGTCCTGAGTTGGAAGGGACCCACAAGGATCAAGTCCAACTCCTGTCCCTGCATATGACAACTCCACAGTTCATACTTATTACCTATTTCAAGAAAAAAATGTCAGTGCTACACAATATGCTTATTTTGCATCAGTCACAAATACTGTTACTCTTAAAGCAGCAAGGAGTCTATTCCTTGATCTCCGTTTTGAGAACCTTTCAACAGATCATAGGTTTGTAGATCTTTTTATCTTCTGAAGCAGCATCAGCTATTTTTTCCAAGAAATTTTAAAATTATCTAAAATTTATGCAAGGGAAGCATTTTACCATAAATTTCAAATGACTTATTTAGCTCTTCACTGGATTAATTCTGTTTATTTTATCAGGCTATTAATATCCTCAAAGTTCTTGAACAGCTTCCTTATGAAGACACATTCATATTACTGACCTTGTTTCATCTTAAAGTTTTCAGCATGATGACTTTTCATTATACATCTGTTGAGAACTACTTACAATTAATTAGAATTCATATAAACACACATACACAAAAAAGCACATGCACACACACCCTGTATAATCAAACGCCACACACAGCTATAATCAAACACAAGCTCCATTTGGGCAATTTACTCCAAATAGCTTTTTTTTGCAATTAATGCCTGTAGGGTGTTTTTAAGTCCTGTGTAATACAAAAGCCATCAGAAGTACTTATGCATACTGTGTCTCATACAGCTATCAGCAAAAGCAGTTAGACAAATAATAGAGTGAAATAAAAGCTTTCAGTCTATTAAAATGCCATCAGATTTGCCAAAGATGCTTAGATGGTTCATAACTAACTCTTTTAAAAATGTTGTTAAAATACCAATATTATTTGAACTATTTTATTCATAGAAATCAAAGACAGACAGACAGATAGACAGACAGACAGATAGATAGATAGATAGATCACTTGAACTATGTTTTCTGTGGGAGTCCTATCACACTTTTGGGGTCATTAGGAAGATTTATATTAAAAAGTAACATATACAGAAAAAAGTGGGACCTATTCCCAGTAGTCTTCAGGCTATTGGATTGTCACAGTTGTCATCATCATTATCATCATCTGAAGGCTGGTGTTCCAGAAACCTGCTATTTCCTCCTTGGTAGAAAAATTAAGTGACTTGGACATAGATTATGTAACCCTACAGGCATGCTGAAGTTATATTTCTGTACTAATAATATTTCATGACAAATTTATGATTTTATATAGAAGATATCATTTTTTTTTTCCACTGAGTTTCTTGTCAGTTAAATCCTTATTTTGGAAGAATAAATAACTGTTTACATTTTTTATTAATTTCTATTTTGAAACAACAGAAAAAGGTAACACAACTGTGTATATGTATTTTTACAAATCCACTAGTAAAAGTTAGAGGTATGTATTATATATATGTGCGCAAGACCTTGACCATCTCAATTTAAAATTAACAGGAAAAATGCATCTATTATTGATTTCTAAATGAGTTGGAAAAGGCCCACATAAGAGTACTAAGGCAGTGTAACTGTTGAAATTCTTTGTTACTCTGAAACTGGCATTTCCTGTCTCCTGAGGAATAAGTAGCATCCATAAAAAGGAATGTTGGACTGACATAAAAACAAACAAACAAACAAACAAACAAACCCACAAAAACCCACAAGGCTATACCAGAAACAGTTTTATTATTTTTGTTTGTTTGTTAGCTTTCCTGCTTTAAGAATTGATGACTAAAATGCAAAAATGTCTTTGAGATCCCAGATTAAAATCTGGGACTTATTTCTTTGAACAAAAGTTGTTTATCCCTAGGCTACAGAACCACTCTAGCCAAGCAGAGACAAGTTTGGTCAATTGATTTTTTTCCCCTTTGTACAACTTATATTTTCAATTCTTCCCGTCTCTCTGTCTCTCTCACTTTTTAGTGAGTGTAAATTAGCAAAATGCTTGTAGATATCCATGACAAGGATATTAATGGAAATAATTGCCTTTGACCAACACCAGATAAGGGAAACACGGATTTCTGCAGCAAGGTGTTTACAGTGTTAGAAGCCTAGTAAGAGACACTTTGCTGGAAATAACTACTGCATTTTTAAACACCATATTAATTTCTTTTCCTCCCAAGACAAAATCCAATTAATAATCGGATTTGTATTCCTGACAGCTATCACTCAAGCTACTGCTGTATGCTTTCTTTTAACTTTTGGGGTAAAAAGAGTGCTTGAGGACAATTTACTGCAATGTCTTATAGCGTCAGAAATGTACTTTGATTCTGAGCACTCTAGTTAAGGTAAGAGGTTCAGCATTCCTCAGGCGCTGAGAAAAATATAAAATGGTGTTTATTGCTCACAGTAAAAGTGACTGATGGCTTTTGAATGCCAAGAATATTGCACAGATCTTGAATATTGTCAAAATAGTTTTAAACTACTAACTACAGCTTTGGGAAATCAATGTTTACTAAGTGTATTTTTAAATACTTAACATGTAGCAAATATACATCTATACCTTTTTTTTTTTTTTTTTTAAGAATAAACAGTTCTACATTTTATTAATTCCTTTAACAAATTTTAAGTTTGGTGAGGAAATTTATCTTGCATCATTTTCAACGAACAAACCATCAAGCACCTATTATCAAGGTACAAGAGTGCTTGATAACACAATCAAGAAACTCCATAATTCATGCTTCTCTCTTTCTCCAGGAAGATATAATGATAATATGAAGTAGGGAGTTAAATTACAGAAAATTGTCTGTTTAAATCTTCATACATATTTAAAAGATACAGATTATTTTGCTGATACACCAAGCTCTGCATCACTAAGTCTTTTTGGCATGCCATTATTATGATCCTGCTGTTTCTGGTCACGTTAACCTTGTTCTCTGCAATTGCCTTAATAACAAATAAAGCTATGAATGCCTTTATTCCTTCTGAAGTTCCTATCATATACAAGAGGGTATCTGTAATTAGCCTGAGAAGATCAGATTATAAACTGCTCACTTGACTTTAGTAGATACTGATAGTGCATTTAGCAGCACTTTGAAGCTGAAGCTTATCATCTTGCAGGATGTGGTTTTAGAAAGCTTCTGTTACTAGAGGTATTAAAGTACTAAGTGCTCTTTTCTGACATTTTTCAGGCCACTCTAAATAGCATCCAGAGTAAATTCCATTTCAATGATTTCCAAGGAAAATAATAAAATGTTTACTACACCATGGTTCTTTGCACCTACTCTAAAATAAACTGCTATTATTAACATTCCAGTGTATCAGGCTTTTTGAGTGTAAAAACATGCAACAAAATTATGTCACATCCCTTTTCTTTTCCAATGTATTCCAGACTGCTTTCAAGGACAACAGCTGACCATTGTTTTTAAAATGCCTGAATTCTAGTATGGCACATACTCATTAGATTATGACCTCACTTTATAAATACGAAATGTTCTTGGTCCTATCCACAATGAGATGCAGCTGTTTTCCCACACCACTGTGGGAAAACTGGGGAACTGACTAGTTTTGTCATGTATAAATAGTGAACTACCAGATACAAATGCATGTTTTGCTGAAAGTCCAAAGAAGCAGCAGGTTTTTGGTTTTTGCTGGAAATGGTAGACATAGACAAAATAATTTTCATCTGCATGATCTTGTCTGGAGGCTAGTTTATGAAAATGTGTGGTATTGGCATGTGTAGATCTGCACTTGTGGGAGAAAAAATGAAACAACAAAAAATAAGAAAAAAACCCAACTTAACCACAGCTAATAAGATATCCTAAAGCAAATAAAATAAATGAAGTCACAGAAGAGGTGTGAATTTTGTCTAGCATGAAGAACTGAGTTCTCAACAGTTGGTGCTAACAGCTTTTTCAAGATACCTAAGGGTCAGTTTTGCACAGTTATAATATTCTTAATGCTAATTCTCTCTGGATCTAAGCAGCTACTAGTTGGGTTTTAAATGTCTTAACTTCATTAATTGGTATTAGTTTCATAGCATCATTGATCTTAATGAGGTTACGCAATACTTGAAGTGGGGCGTTATGTGCGGGGACTGCAAAATGAATATATTTTCTGAATAACCACAGGAAATAATGTATGCTTTATGTAAGACAGCCACCAGAAGCTTCAGAGGGGAAAAAAAAATGGAAATTATTATTTCCACCCAGTAAATATTTTCAGTTCTCAATTTATACTACCAGATGTTTACACTAAAAAAACAAAACAAAAACAAAACAAAAAAACCCACACTTTTTTTTTTTTTTAAAGGTGCATATTTTTGGGAAGGTGCTGAATAGATTTAGGAGAAACTAAACAAAGCCTTCATTCTTTATAAAGTTGTGCTATTAGTTTGTCACTAATTCACTACAATTATTAAAAATCTATTAGAATATGTATGTATTCTAACAGCTTTGTCAGATAGTACTTTTTAAGTGTACATTCTTAATGCATGGAAACAATTAAAGTATCTGAATCTCCAATCAAACACCTAATCAGCATTCTAATCAACAGTCAAGTATCTGACATGATAAATTGGGCTAATTGTCAGCTGCGCATCAGGAGAATTAAACGATTAATGAAAAAATACAATAAAGCCCTTGCCAGCAATGTTGTTAAAGTTAAACCATGGTGACAAACTGGAACTTCAAAGTAAGTGAAAAGGAACCTCTGTTGCTTGTGACCATTGCATATAAGTATATGACAGCAAAAATTATGACATTGTAGAAATGTCTCAAGAAAAGATCTGATTTTGTCACAGAGAGATTATGAATAAATTTACTTCTTATCATATTTCCACTTCAAAATATATTATACTGTGATAAATATTATTAATGTCTTTTGATTACTAAATATTCACCCTGCCCAATAATTTAGCCATCAGATGACATGTGTTAACCTGCATCTAAATTTCCTTAAATCAATAAACACAGATGTTGTTGAATTTAGTTAAATAAAATGTTGCTATAACCAGGGGTTTGAAAGGGACAGTCGAATCTGGTGTACCAACAAATAGTTACAGGACTGGTGTCACAGCCAGTGGTTCAGCTACTCAAACCATAGGACTTGCTTTGAGGAACCTGGTCTACTGGAGGATAATTGGGTTCATCTGTCAGAGAAGAGGAAGATCATCTTCAGTCATAGTCTTATCAAGCTGATGGAGAGAGCTTTAAAGTTCTCGAATCTGAATCCATCCCACTCCTACTAGTTTGATACCAGTGTCAGCAGTAGATGCACAGGGGCTGGATAAGGATCACAGATCAGCAGGGGAGCACCCAAAGAGCAGCATCAAGAAATCTGAGCCACTCCAGCCAGTAAGTCAGCTTCATCAGAGGCCCAACTTAAATGCTTCTGTGGAAATCCACATAGCCTGGGCAGTAAACAAGAGGAGCTAGAGACATGCACATGCCTGCAGGGCTCTGATTTTATTGTCATCAAAGAGATGTGGTGGGAAGTCTCCTATGACTGGAGTGTTGGAATGGAAGGACACAGGCTCTTTAGGAAGGACAGGCAGGGGAGATGAGGAGGGAGTGTTGCCCTCCATATCAATGTCCAGCTAGAGTGCATGGAACTCCACCTGGGGATGGATGAGGATCTGACTGATAACTTATGGGTCAGGATTAAAGAGAGGGCAGGGAAAACTGACTTTATAGTGGAAGTCTGCTATAGGCCACCTGACCAGGAAGACCGAGCAGATGAGGCCCTCCATAAACAGATACGATCAGCCTCATGTTCACAAGCCCAGGTCCACATGTGAGATTTCAACCACCACAATGTCTGTTAGGAAGACAACACAGCAGGGCACTAGTAATCGAGAAGGTTCCTGGCATGTGTTGATGATAACTTCCTTCTCCAAATGATAGAAGAGCCAATGAGGAGAGGTGTTATGCTGGACCTTATATTCACCAACAGGGAGAGGTTGGTAGGGAATGTGAAACTCAAGGACAGTCTTGGCTGCAGTGTCCATGAAATGGAGTATTTCAAGATCCTAAGGGCAGCAAGGAGGGAGCACAGCAAGCTCACTACCCTGGACTTCATGATAGCAGATTTTATCCTCTTCAGGGATCTGCTTGGTAGAGTACCATGTGATAAAGCCCTGGAAGGACCCAAAAAAGCTGGTTAATATTCAAGGATCACCTCTTCCAAGCTCAGAAGTGATGCACCCCAACAAAGATAAAGTCAGGCAAAAATGCCAGGAGGTCTACATGAATGAACAAGGAGCTCCTGGACGAACTAAAAAACAAAAAGGAAGCCTACAGAGGGTGAAAGAAAGGACAGGCATCCTGGGAGGAATACATATGTTAGTGATAAAAAGAACACTAGGGAAAAGGCAAGCCCTTTCTGGAAAGAAACAGGAGACCTGGTTATCCCAAATATGGAGGATGCTGAGGTACCAAATGATTTTTTTTTGCTGCAGGGAAGGGATGCCATCCAGAGGGACCTTGAGAGGCGTGAGAGGTGGGCCCATGCGAACCTCATGAAGTTGAACTAGACCAAATTCAAGGTCCTGCATGTGGGTCAGGTCAAAACCAAGCACAAATGCAGACTTGACAGAGAATGGATGGAGAGCAGCCCTGAGGACAAGGACTTGGGGGTGTTGATTGATGAGAAGCTCAACATGAGCCAGCAATGTACACTTGCAGCCCAGAAAGCTAACCGTGTCCTGGGCTGCATCAAAAGAAGTGCAACCAGCAGGTCAAGGGAGGTGATTATTCCCTTTGACTCTGCTCTCATGACACCCCATCTGGAGTATTATGTTTAGGTTTGGAGCCCCCAAAAGGTGAAGGACATGAACCTGTTGGAGTGAGTCTTAAGGAGGGCCACGAAGATGATCAGAGGACAGGAGCACCTTTTCTATGAAGAGAGGCCGAGAGAGCTGAGGTGGTTCAGACCGGAAAAGAGAAGGCTCCAGGTGAACCTCATACAATAGCAGCCTTCCAGTACTTAAAGTGGGCCTAAAAGAAAGATGGAGAAGGACTTTTTACAATGACGTATAGTAATAGGATGAGGGTTGACGGCTTTAAACTGAAAGAGGCTAGATTTAGATTAGATATAAGGAAGAAATGCTTCATTGTAAGGGTGGGGAGGCGGTGGAAGAGGCTGCCAAAGGAAATGGTGCATGCCCAGTCTCTGGAAGTGTTCAAGGGCAGGTTGGACAGAGATTTGAGAAACCTGGTCTAGTGAAAGGTGTCCTTGCCCATGGCAGGGAAGCTAGAAATAGATGATCTTTAAGGTCCCTTTCAACCCAAACCCTTGTGTGATTCTGTTTCTATGAACCACATTTATTATGGTTATATAATTAACATACATTTATTTCCTAAAAATAAGTAATTACTATTACCTATGTTAAACATAAGTATATGGCTCTAAAACTTTACCAGTCATTTCTGGTGATGGCTATTAGGCAGACTTCGAGTTCTTAATGTATGTTTGTTGAATTACTCTTATTTTTTAGTTAGAAGTTAAAAGATCAATTTTTCATCTTCCACAACTTTGCAATTTGTATGCTTTTATCATTCTGAAAACTGAGTGGTATGCTATCAAGGAAGGCAAACATGTGAACCTCAAATTGGCAATGTAGGCACACATGTAGACTCTGCCTCATTTCTGTATTTCTACACCAGAGCTCCTCCTTTGATGTTGCTTAAATTAGTAATGTAGTCTTCACATTGCTGAGAATTTGGCACATAGGTTTCACCAAGATGAAACACCACAACAAAACAACAACAAACCCAAACTTTGAAAGTCTGAGACTTCTACAGAAGGACATTAGAAATGTTCTGGGGTCTGACCAGTGGGGTGGACCTCTGTCCATCCAGCCCAGTATTCTGTTCTTGGCACTACAACCAAAGAGAAAGTATGTGAGCTTAGCTACTTTCTGCAATCCTTTTTCTTGGCACTTACCTCTCCAAGACCCGTGTCACTTGTGTCTCATTCATCTTTCCAGCTGTTTTGAATTTATCATCCTTATATCTTATTCCTGTGCAGACCAGCACAAATGTTCAGAGTATAGTTATCACATGCAGACAGCATTTGATTCAGCCTAGAACACAGCTGCTACAGCTATTTACTGTAATATATCTTTTAAAAAATCTGTTATTTTCAAGAAAACTGTGTGTAAAAAGGGAGTAAGGGAACTCATATGTGAAAATGTGACTTTATTATTAGTCTTACTCATATCTTGACAATCTATTCACACTATAATAATGATATTGATTCAGTTACAACGATCCTAATATATGCAGTCCAATTTTCCATGTACTACTGATTTGCATTAATAATACCATCAAAATTGTTATACACAGACTATATAGTATCTAAACATTTCCCTTATGTTATGTTTAACCTCTCCACATCCCCCTCTAAAGGTTAACGGGATCAGTCTTCACTTCGTAGGGAAGATTTGCATTTAGTCATTAGCATCCAGGAGTCTCCACTTGGAGGAGTTTTTGGTGAAGGCAGTGGTTTCTTCCTCAGTCTGGAATATACTGTGATACTGAAGGTTTTTCATATATGTTGCTACAAATTCTGTTTGGCCACTTTCTTACCTTGTTGGCTTATGGGTTAGTTAGTCGTTTTGCTACTGTTTAGTTTTATTGGACCACTAATGTATTAGGTTAAGCCCTCCCACTGTAAAATCAGGCATAAGTGGAAGCAAAATAAGCCATTGCTAATTTTAGGAAATAAGATACTTCAGGATCAGTGTTCATCTGAAGGACATAGACCTCTTGACCCCCTCCTGAACTTTAGAAGTTTTTGCAGTCACAGCTTAAAAAGATCCAAAACTGGCCAAGACAATCCCTGACAAGCCCTGAGGCCTGAATTGCTAAATTATTCAAAAGGTGGTGGCCTCTTGTGATCAGTAGAAACATCATATTTTCTTCGTTAGTGGTTCATCTCCTTTTCTGACAGGCAAGAAAACCAGCTCAAAGTTGTCCACAGTTTAAAGGATTTCAGCTGATCTGTAGGCAACAGTACGTGGCCTGTTTAAAGTATGCTAGTGTGTAACAGTAACACAGCCAAATAACAGTCCACCATTCTACTAGCACTCTAGTGAGGCTACTAAGCTATTAATCAAAAAAATCAAGGGATTTCCTTTTTTTTTTTTTTTTAAAATTTTTTTTGGTCCTTTTACAATTGAAATTCTTTAAACACAGTTTTAAAACATTTGTCAGCACAGCAGTAAAAGTTCCTTTCCTCTGATGAGAGTAGCACTCCTTGAGTGAACTGTAGAGTCAAAATCCCCATTTTTGTTCTCTCCCAGTGTGAAATGAAAAATCTGTTAATTTTCTCTATGGGTCTGGTGTCAGCACCAGTATTGTTATCACTGCCGCTTAAAAGAGTGAATTCTGTCAGCAAATGCTAACCTGAAGATATGCTAATCCTTTCAGTTTTAGGTTAGTCCACTCATCTAACAAAGATAAGAGGGACTTACAAAACACCTAATCAGAGAGACTGACCTTGCAGCTTCAGACATTTTGGAGCCCGTACAATTAGTCGAGTCTTGTTTTAACACAGAACTCAAGATTGTTGATAAAGTGTCCTTTAGCTGGACATTGCTCATTATAGGGTAAAAGGATTATGTAATGCAATATGCAAATGTGTAACCAATTGGCTCTTCAGGACTGCCCTGAGTGCGATAAGATTTTTTTATATAATGGCTGTTAACGTTTCTTTCTGGTATGCGGGCTTCATTCCAGCATCAAGGCTTGGGCAACTCTGTAATAATATCTCATCTCTGTGTGCTACAATTTGGCTTTTTTGTTTGTACACCGGGTGACAAAAACCTGATTTTGAGACAACAGTATGACCAGAAACAGAAATAAAGAGGAAGCAGGAACTGTGAGAGCATCTTAGACTACATAATTACGGACAAAATGTAAGCATAGGGACTGAAGTTAGATTTGTACTGAAAGCTTGGATAAACTAGAAACGTAGACACATACCTATGGTAATGACAGACAGCTTAAGGGGATGTGAGAGGTCTGATATCACCTAAATCTGGGCTAATGAGAAGGGTTAGCTGAGTGGGCAGGTGATGTGGATTGAAGGACATCAGAGGCATATTATTAAGGAATATGTGGAAGACTAACAGATCACAAAACCACCAGCCTTTTGGGGCTACAACATATCTTTTACGGTATCCTGAACAAGTTTAAACAACAAGAGGTTTAAAAATACCAGAATCTTAAAAGCTCATGGGCATCACTGAAGATATAGCAGCAAACATTATGGAATGTGGGTAAAGCATTCAGCTTTAGGGTTGGGGATGACACACACAATGTTCTTTTATGTTCT